>NC_081552.1:198025765-199225765 GCF_963082655.1 Stomoxys calcitrans
GAAGAAGAAATTTACGGAATAACGAATCTATCTGACCGAGTGGCTCAATTCCCTAGTTCAGGCACCTACCGGTCAATAAAGCGCCTCACTGACAGTCGCCAACCAAGACCCTGCACCGAAGTGCTTAGAACACCATCTTGAATTGTAATTACTTATGTTTGTTAATAATAAAACCTTCTGTTGGCCTAGCTCAGCCGTAGATAAAACTACGTTACCCAGACTTTATGTAAGCACAACCGATTTATAATTGCTTCTTCTCTCTTCTTACATTGTTTATCTCGTTTCGCTCAAACCAGACTCTGAGTGAACTCATCTCCTTGATGGTGACTACGGCTACCCATTCAAATCAATCATATACTGATATATGAGATACTGAAGAGTAGTTTACAATAATTTTTAAAAACTCAAGAAAAGCTAAACTTTATCATGGTTCTATAAACTTCATATTTATAAAAAAACCCTTACTGATTACAAGTTTTATCTTAAACCATACACTCAGAGAACGTTATTAGTAAAACTAGCAAAAATGTATGCTGTAACAGCAGAAAGTTTGCTGAAGATGGGACAGCAGTAATTATTATACCCTCCACCGAAGGATGGGTGTATATTAATTTTCTCAGTCCGTTTGCAACACATCAAATATCCATTTCCGACCCTATAAAGTATATATAATCTTGATCAGCGTAAAAATCTAAACGATCTAGCCATGTCCGTCCATCTGTGTGTTGAAATCACACTACAGTCTTTAAAAATATTGAGCTGAAACTATGCATAGGTTCTTTTTTTATCCATAAACGGGCTAAGTTCGAAATGGGCTATATCGGACTATATCTTGATATAGCCCCCATATAGACTGATCCGCCGACTGAGGGTTTCAGCCCCATAAAAGCCACATTTATTACCCGATTTTGCTGAAATTTGGGACAGTGAGTTGTGTTAGACCCTTCGACATCTTTCTTCAATTTGGCCCAGATCGGTCCAGATTTGTATATATGTGCCATATAGATCGATCTCTCGATATAAGGTTTTGGGCCCATTAAAGGCGCATTTATTGTCTGATGTCGCCGATATTTGGCACAGTGAGTGAAGTTTCGCCCCTCGACATACAATATATGTGTTAGGCCGTTCGATATCCTTCTTCAGTTTGGCCCAGATCGGTCCAGATTTTTATTTAGTTGCCATATAGTCCGATCTCTCGATTTAAGGTCTTGGGACCATAAACTTTGCTTTTTTTCTGATTTCGCTGAAATTTGAGACAGTGAGTTGTGTTAGGCCTTTCGATATTCTTCTTTATGACCGCCCAGATCGGTCCAGATTTAGATGTAGCTGCCATATAGACCGATCTATCGATTGAAGGTATTGGACCCATAAAAGGCACATTTTAACCGATTTTGCTGAAATTTTGGTCAGTGAGTTGTGTTAGACCTTTCGACGTCTTTTTTCAGATTGGCTTAGATCAGCTCAGATTTGGATATAGCGGCCATATAGACCGATCTCTCGATTTAAGCTATTGGCCCCATAAAAAGAGCATTTATTATCCAATTGTGCTGAAATTTGGGACAGTGAGTTGTGTTAGGCCTTTTGATAACCTTCTTGAAGACGGCTCTGATCGGTTCAGATTCGGATATAGCTGCCATATAGACCGATCTCTCAATTTAAAGTCTTGGCCTCATAATCGGATCATATTTCGACATGGCAGCTATGAGTGCATAAATAATGCATTCTTCACAGGATTATGGCGAAAGATGTTTTACATATTGTATATATCAGAGGTGGTGGGTATCCGGCGGGTGAGGCCCCTTTGGTCCCTTTTCCATTGTCAAACTGCAATTTCTCCTTGATTGTCCATGGGAAGCATACCCGTCTCCTACATTTACCCCAAGCAATTTTTATCTAGAATCGTTTAAAGCGATCCGACCAATAGTTTATTGGGTTGTCCAAAAAGTAATTGTCGGTAATATAGTAGTAATATAGTCGGCGTTGACAAATTTTTTCAACGGCTTGTGACTCTGTAATTGCATTCTTTCTTCTGTCAGTTATCAGCTGTTACTTTTAGCATGCTTTAGAAAAAAAGTGCGCGAAATTTTGTTTACATTTGTTTGTTTGCCGTCAATTTTAATATGGGTACCACATGTATTGAAAGAAATTCATTTAACAAACCGAATCAACGCTTGTGATATGCACCTTAAACGCAATGAATTCGATCCGTTTTTAAAACGAATCATAACTGGAGATGAAAAATGGATTGTTTACAACAACGTTAGTCGAAAACGATCATGGTCCAAGCATGGTGAACCAGCTCAAACCACTTCAAAGGCTGATATCCACCTAAAGAAGAAGGTTATGCTGTCTGTTTGGTGGTATTGGAAGGGTGTGGTTTATTTTGAGCTGCTTCCAAGGAACCGAACGATTAATTCGGATGTTTACTGTCAACAATTGGACAAATTGAATACAGCCATCAAGGAGAAGCGACTAGAATAGGTCAATCGTAAAGGTGTCATATTCCACCAGGACAACGCTAGACCGCACACATCTTTGGTCTCTCGCCAAAAACTGAGTGAGCTTGGCTGGGAACTTTTGATGCATCCACCATATAGCCCTGACCTTGCACCATCAGACTACCATTTATATCGATCTTTGCAGAACTCCTTAAATGGTAAAACTTTCGGCAAGGATGAGGCTATAAAATCGCACTTGGTTCAGTTTTTTGCAGATAAAGGTCAGAAGTTCTATGAGCGTGGAATACTAAATTTGCCAGGAAGATGGCAAAAGGTTATCGAACAAAATGGCAATTATATATTTGTTTAAAGTTCATTCTATGTTTTATTAAAAATGCATTTACTTTCTTTTAAAAAATCCGCAATTACTTTTTAGGCAACCCAATAGTTTCTTTTGAGATTTAAATGTGTTTGGTACTGGAACGAGTGAAACAGTCCGCTGGGAATTTTTACTGAAATTTCAAGAAATCGTTAATAAATGTACTATCTTTTAGCTTGTTTTCCGGGACCAGTAGGAACCGCATATGATTCCTTTACCATATTCCACTTGCTCATCACCGACGACATAGCGTACATCATAATACTCGAATCAAATCGGAAAGGCAGGGAAGTGAACGCTGCATGGAATTTTGAAAATCTAACTAACACAAAGGAATGGAAACCAATCACTTTGAAAGAGTTTGATGCTTTTTTTTGGCTATTATTTTGTTTGCTGGGCTTTATAAATCGAATAGCGAACCTCTTGAAGAGTTATGGGCCCAACGCGCTGTCCAATATATAAAGCTGCATTATCATTTAGTCGTATGAAGTGCACAAAGCAATGGCTTAGATTCGACAATGGAAATACGCGACAGCAGCTACTAATCAACACCAAAACTGCGGCTATTGAAGAAATTGTATTTGCCAAATGTTGCGGTCTAACTTGGCTGCAACTTACACTTCGCATTATGCAGTGAGCGTTGATGAGCAGTTATTCACATACAGAGGCAGCACCCGCTTTACATAATACATTCCATCGATGACTGCCAAGTACGGTATAAAGATATGGTGTAAGTGCAACTCAAAATCATTTTATCCTGTCAAAGGAATGATTTACTCTGGGAAATTGCCTGATCAGGCACGAGAGGTGAATCAGGGGCAGAATGTTGGACTTCAACTTTCGGAGAGATATTTAGAAGAAAACCGCATATGTTGGAACAGTGCGCTCGAATAAGATATGTGTGCCATGGGAATTCCAAAAAAAAGCGTACGCGTCCTATCAACAGTACATTGTTCGGCTTCAACGAAGGCGATGTATCACTATGTTCATATAGCCCAAAAAGAACAAATCGGCAATTTTGCTGTCGACACAACATTATACTTGCTGCGTTGACATGCAAACTGAAAAAAAGAAGCCGTTTGCTATTTTGGAATACAACGTCAACAAATTGAGCGTTGATACAATGGACCAGATGAGTCCGCTGACCACTGGCCATGTTTTATAATATGGTGGACATTGCTGTATTCATCAAACAAAGAGATGAAGCCAATAACACGATGTGACAGACGACGGTCATTCCTACTGATGCTGACAAAACAATTGGCCACAACAATCGCATAACCGCATATTCAAGGATACGGAAAGCAATGAAGCCTTTGAAGTAAAGGTAAGAAGAAACAATTCTAATATTCAAAAGCAGAATAACTACATAATTTTGTTCTCTTTATACCCACCACCATAGGATGAAAGTATACTAATCTAGTAATTCAGTTTGTAAGACCTCGAAATATTGGTATAAGACCCCATGCAGGTAATAAATTCTTGATCGTCTCGGCGTTCTGATTCGGAATAGCCATGTCCGTCTGTCGAAACCACGAAAGCGGTCGAATGCATAAAGCTACCCGCTTGCACAGGTACTTAATATTTATTTAGGTCGTTGGGGATTGCAAAAGGGCCATATAGCTTCAGATTTAGATATAGCTCCCATATAAACCGATCTCCCGATTTGACTTCTTGAGCCTATGGAAGCCACAATTTTTGTCGATTTGGCTAAAATTTTACACATAGTCTTCTGTTATGACTCTTAAAAACTGTGCCAAGTACCGACCAAATCGGTCTATAACCTGATGTAGCTCCCATATAAACCGATCTCCCGATATGACTTCTTGAGCAATTTTTATCCGATTTGGCTGAAATTTTGTACGTGGTTTTCCGTTATGACTTTCAACAATTGTGCCAAGTATGGTTCAAATCGGTCTATAACCTGATATAGTTCTCATATAAACCCATCTCCCGATTTGACTTCTTGAGCCTATGGAAGCCACAATTTTTGTCGATTTGGCTAAAATTTTGCACATAGTCTTCTGTTATGACTCTTAACAACTGTGCCAAGTACCGACCAAATCGGTCTATAACCTGATGTAGCTCCCATATAAACCGATCTCCCGATATGACTTCTTGAGCAATTTTATTCCGATTTGGCTGAAATTTTGTACGTGGTTTTCCGTTATGACTTTCAACAATTGTGCCAAGTATGGTTCAAATCGGTCTATAACCTGATATAGTTCTCATATAAACCCATCTCTCGATTTGACTTCTTGAGTCCTTACAAGCCGCAATTTTTGTCCGTTTTAGCTGAACTTTTGCATGTAGTGCTCCGATATGACTTCTAACAACTGTGCCAAGTACGGTCCAAATCTGTCTATAACCTGATATAGCTCCCATATAAATCGATCTCCAGATTTGACTTCTTGAGCCGTTAAAACCCGTAATTTTTGTCCGATTTGGCTAAAATGTTCCATGCGGTGTTCAGTTAAAACAGTTAAAATTTTACACATTCGTTCTGTTATGACTTCCAACAACTTTGCCAAGTACGGTCCACAAAACCATAGAAGTGTGCCTTTCTACTGAATTTATTTTGATTTTTCAAGTTTTTTTGCCTGTAGAGCGAATATCATTAAATTTTACAATTTTTGTTTGTTTCTCTTTCGAGACGAGCTCAATGATCGGAGATGCAAATGGAAAAGGAAAGCCAAAGATGGCAACACACACCAACCACTATGGGACGCGTTTCGTCTTTGGTTAGAAGACTTTTTAACCATATTAGGTGTGATGGCTTCAAGGGCTGTGCGTTGGTATGTTTTATGTGAATCGTATTAATAGAATGGTTAATGTGGTAATTGTATCATAGATGCGTTTTCGCTATTAATACGATTCGAATACAACATACCAACGCACGGTCCTTGAAGCAACGGCGAGAGCCGTTGTCTGGCGTTCGAAGCCATCAATACAAATTCCACCAGATGCACAAAATCATGGAAGACGTGTAATTTGGCACAGACAAAATGTCTGTCATTTCACAAAAATACATGCATTGGGAAAAAGTACAGCTAATAGACAGGGTTGACGAGCGTGGTTAAAGTGGTCATTGTATCATAAATGCGTTTTCGCTTTTAATACGATTCGAATACAACATACCAACGCACGGTCCTTGAAGTAACGGCGAGAGCCATTGTCTGGCATTAAAAGCCATCAATACAAGTTCCACCAGATGCACAACATCATGTGTAGTATGGAAGACGTGTAATTTGCCACAGACAAAATGTCTGTCATTTCACAAAAATACATGCATTGGGAAAAAGTACAGCTAATAGAAAGGGTTGACGAGCGTGGTTAATGTGGTAATTGTATCATAAATGTGTTTTCGCTATTAATACGATTTAAATGCAACATTCCAACGCACGGCCCTTGAAGCCATCACACCTAATATGGTTGAAAAGTCGTCTGACCAAAGACGAAACGCGCCCCTTAGTGGTTGGTGTGTGTTGCTATCTTTGGCTTTCCTTTTCCATTTGCATCTCCGATCATTGAGCTCGTCTCGAAAGAGAAACAAACATAAATTGAAAATTTACTTTGTATAAAATTTTAGCAGAATCCATGGTGTTGAGTTCCCAAGATTCGGCCCGGCCGAACTTAGCATGCTTTTACTTGTTAGATATTATCAAGATTGGCAAAACTATCTGCAGCGTCGTTTGTATCTAGAACGAACAGACCGTCATGTCGCCAATGCCGATCTGAGTACGGACGGCAGCGAAAAACAAGGGCCTATTGACATTTCTATAACACTCCCGTTTGTGCAGAGCATTCAACATTTATGCATCGATGCTACACACCTGTACAGATAATATGTTGGAGGAGGGACAATCTAGACAACAATAGTTTTTTAGGCTTTTTACGTATAAAACTCAAAAAAACTAATAATTTTATATATAAAATTTTTTTTCTAACATTCATTATACATGTATAATTAGTAAATAATAATAAATCAAATCGAAAAAAAAATTAAAAAAAGCGTTTTCATATAAAATTAAAAAGTATAAGGGCAACGGATGAATCAACCTTTGGAGGGTTAATGCATTTTTACTTGTTCAATTTTACAAGCATATAACGTAAACTTTTTTCAAATCTCTACAATTTGCTAATTTTGTAACGAATTAAAATAACAGCCGACAAAAAAACTATGGCAATTTTTTTATTAGTTTTAAACAAATAATTAACCGCCAAAATTAGCAATTTTTTTTATTATGTATATAAAAAGCCTTAATTGTTGTTTAGAAGTTCAAAAATTTTTTATGAATTCATTCAAAATTTTAAATTTTTTTTTAGTTAAACATGAGCAGACTAATTTCTCTGGGTGTAGTACACTGGTAGACCATAAATTTTATACATTTAGCATTTTGGTAGATTTTGCAAACAAAAGGCACTTTTGCACATTGAAAATCTCTAAAACAAAACTAAATTCAAAGATATCTTCGTATATGTTTTTTTCTTTTGAAGATCATATTGTAATTTTATGCTTTTATCCAAATTAGAAAAGCTGTTTTTATCAGCGTGTAGAAAAAAGTTTTTTGTTAGTGAATGTATTCTAATTGTATTATTATTATTATTGTATTGTATTTCTAAACAGACTTTTGTGATTTCTTCATAATTGGGTGTTGCTTGGTTCTATTTGCGTCTAAAGTTTCAGTTATTGTTTTGCTTCTTCATTAAAAGCTTATTATAAATATTTTCATTATTTTATTTTTTTTTTTTTTTGATAATTGTCGAATATGTATATTTATCATTAGCTAACTACAAAAGCGATTATTTTCCTTTTTCCTTTTGTTTTTTTTTCATTTCTAAGAAAACATTTTATCAAAATTCCTATGGCTAATATGCAATCTATTGTGTTCTACATAATTGGGGTCTTTTTTCTCTAAGGGTCCAAATCCATTTGAAATGGTTTCTTATGGTTGTTTTACTGCAGCATAGCACTTTCTCTAAAGTATTATTAAGTCTTTAAGTTTTTTATATATGTATGTTAAATTCTTTATTTTTAGCAGTATTGTTTGTGTTCCGTTGTTTTTATTTTGTTTGCTCATATATTTTATGACAACATTTGTATTTATCCATTATAAACTCCTTGCTCAAGGCAGTACAATACAATAATTAATATTTTGCTTCTTTCTTTTGAATAGATTTTTGTTATACCCACCACCGAAGGATGGGAATTCATTCATTTTGTCATTCCGTTTGCAACACATCGAAATATCCATTTCCGACCCTATAAAGTATATATATTCTTGATCGGAGTAAAAATCTAAGACGATCTTTACATGTCCGACTGTCTCTTGAAATCACGCTACAGTCTTTAAAAATAGAGATATTGAGCTGAAACTCTTTACAGATTCTTTTTTTTTGTTCATAAGCAGGTTAAGTTCCAAGATGGGCTATATGGGACTATAGCTTGATATAGCCCCCCATATAGACCGATCCGCCGATTTAAGGTCTTAGGCCCATAAAAGCCACATTTATTATCCGATTTTACTGAGAACAGTGAGTTTTCTTAGGGCCTTCGATTTCCTTCTGCAATTTGGTCCAGAACGGGTTAGATTTGAATATAGCGGCCATATAGACCGATCCGCCGATTTAAGGTCGTGGGCCCGTAAAAAGCGCATTTATTATCGGATTTTGCTGAGATTTGGGACAGTGAGTTGTCCTTATGCAATTTGGTCTAGATCGGTCCAGATTTGGATATAGTTGCCATATAGACCGATCCTCTAATTTAAGGTCTAGGCCCATAAAAGCCACATTTATTATCAGATTTTGCTGAAATATGGGACAGTGAGTTGTGTTAGGGCCTTCGACATTCTCTTGCAATTTGGCCAAGATCGGTTCAGATTTGAATATAGCGGCCATATATACCGATCCGCCGATTTAAGGTCTTGGGCCCATTAAAGCCACATTTATTATCAGATTTTATTGAAGTTTGGGACAGTGAGATGTGCTCGAACCTTTGACATCTTTCTGCAATTTGGCCAAGATCGGTCCAGATTTGGATATAGCTGCCATTTAGGCCGATCCGCCGATTTAAGGTCTTAGGCCCATGAAAGCCACATTTACTATCCGATTTTGCTGAAAGGCGCATTTATTGTCCGATATTGCTGAAATTTGGGACAGTGAGTTGTGTTAGGCCCTTCGACATTATTTTGCAATTTGGCCAAGATCGGTTCATATTTGAATATAGCGGCATTATAGACCGATCCGCCGATTTAAGGTCTTGGGCCCATTAAAGCCACATTTATTATCCGATTTTACTGAAGTTTGGGACAGTGAGATGTGCTCGAACCTTTGACATCTTTCTGCAATTTGGCCAAGATCGGTCCAGATTTGGATATAGCTGCCATTTAGCCGATCCGCCGATTTAAGGTCTTAGGCCCATGAAAGCCACATTTATTATCCGATTTTGCTGAAATTTGGGACAGTGAGTTGTGCTAGACCCTTCGACATCTTTTTGCAATTTGGCCAAGATCGGCCATATAGACCGATCCGCCGATTTAAGGTCTTAGACCCATAAAAGCCACATTTATTATCCGATTTTGCTGAAATTTAGGACAGTGAGTTGTGCTAGACTCTGCGACATCTTTCTGCAATTTGGCCATGGTCGGTCCAGATTTGGATATAGCTGCCATATAGGCCGATCCGCCGATTTTAGGTTTTAGGTCCATAAAAGGTGCATTTATTATCCGATTTTGCTGACATTTGGGGCAGTGAGTTGTGCTAGACTCTGCGACATCTTTCTGCAATTTGGCCATGGTCGGTCCATATTTGGATATAAACTGCCTTATAGACCGATCTCTCGATTTAATGTCTTGGGCCTATATAAGGCGCATTTATTATCCGATTTTGCAGAAATTTGGGACAGTGAGTTGTGTGAGGCCCTTTGACATCCCTCTTCAATTTGGCCAAGATCGGTCTAGACTTGGATATAGCTGCCATATAGACCGATCCGCCGATTTAAGGTCTTAGGCCCATGAAAGCCACATTTGTTATCCGATTTTGCTGAAATTTGGGACAGTGAGTTATGTTAGGCCCTTCGACATTATTTTGCAATTTGGCCAAGATCGGTTCAGATTTGAATATAGCCATATAGACCGATCCGCCGATTTAAGGTCTTAGGCCAATTAAAGCCACATTTATTATCCGATTTTGCTGAAATTAGGGACAGTGAGTTGTGTTAGGCCCTTCGACATCCTTCTGCAATTTGCTTGAGATCGGTCCAGATTTGGATATAGCTGCCATTTAGGCCGATCCGCCGATTTATGGTCTTAGGCCCATGAAAGCCACATTTATTATCCAATTTTGCTGAAATTAGGGACAGTGAGTTGTGTTAGGCCCTTCGACATCCTTCTGCAATTTGCTTCAGATCGGTCCAGACTTGAATATAGCTGCCATATAGACCGATCCGCCGATTTAAGGTCTTAGGCCCATGAAAGCCACATTTATTATCCGATTTTTCTGAAATAAGGGACAGTGAGTTATGTTAGGCCCTTCGACATTCTTTTGCAATTTGGCCAAGATCGGTTCAGATTTGAATATAGCTGCCATATAGACCGATCCGCCGATTTAAGGTCTTAGGCCCATGAAAGCCACATTTATTATACGATTTTGCTGAAATTAGGGACAGTGAGTTGTGTTAGGCCCTTCGACATCCTTCTGCAATTTGCTTCAGATCGGTCCAGATTTGAATATAGCGGCCATATAGACCGATCCGCCGATTTAAGGTCTTGGGCCCATTAAAGCCACATTTATTATCCGATTTTACTGAAATTTGGGACCGTGAGATGTGCTCGACCCTTTGACATCTTTCTACAATTTGGCCAAGATCGGTCCAGATTTGGATATAGGTGCCATATAGACCGATCTCTCGATTTAGGGTCTTAGGACCATACAAGCCACATTTATTATCCTTGTGCTAGACCCTTCGACATCCTTTTGCAATTTGGCATAGATTAGTTCATTTTTGGATATAGCTGCCATATAAAACGATCTCTCGATTTATGGTTTTGGACCAATAAAAGTCACATTTATTGTCCGATTTTGCCAAAATTTGGGTCAGTAAATTATGTTAGGTCACTAGACATCCTACTTAACTTTGGCCCAGATCGGTTCAGATTTGGATATAGCTGCCATATAAACCGATCTCTCGATTTAAAGTCTTGACCCCTTAAAAGGCGCATTTATAATTCGATTTTTCTGAAATTTGACACTGCGACTTATGTTAGGCTTTTCGATATCCTTGTCGTATATGGTTCAAATCGGTCTATATTTGGATATAGCTACCAAAATACCAATATATTGTTCTACAAAATTGAACAATCACTTGTACTTATTAAACCACTCAATGTCCGTGCCGAATTTGGTCCGAATCATATTTCGATATAGCTGATATGGGGGCATAAATTATGCATTTTTTTACCGGATTATGGCAAAGGTGGTTTACATATATACCCGAGGTGGTGGGTATCCAAAGTTCGGCCCGGCCGAACTTAACGCCTTTTTACATGTTTTTGTTTTTTTTCAATTACATAATTCATGGTTTATTTATATCATACAGTGCTATTATGATAGGGATTTACATGAGTAAACCCATTGAAACATTTCCAAATATTGTATATATTGGCAAATAGTTTTAGTATAAAAGGGGCAAGGCCCCAAGTTTACCAAGGTAAACATAAAAAAACTCAAAGAAATATATACAAATAAAACAGAAGAAAAAATCAATAAAACCCCTTACTAAAAATAAATACCATATAACATATGAATGGAAACTGCCAACTTCAGGCTACTGCAGTCTAATTATTCTTTAGTGGGATTCATTTGGACCATCATCATTAGGGTGAATGTTTTTTGATTTTTTTTCTCAAAAATTATTTCCTTTTGTACGAATAAATGATTTTTTTACTTATTGATGTCTAAAATGGCGTTTATTCAATTAAAATATTGAAAAAAGTCACCCACAAACAAAAATTTTTTTTAAGTCATAAATCCAAGGCTGGAAAGAGTATCAAGTCTTATGACCATCACGAAAAGCCTCACAACCTATTAATACAATGAACAACATTTTATAGGTTCATGAACATCAATGTGGATCATAGCATTCAATGAACACCTTTCGTCTAAATTTACAATTAAGTTATTATCAAGTCATTATTCTGAATGAATGTACAGTGGTTGTCATTATCATTAGGGGCCCACCACCAAAGGATGGGGGTATATTCATTTTGTCATTCCGTTTGCATGTGACACCATCTTGTTGAAACCGCATGTCATGCAAGTCAAGCTCTTGCATTTTGAGCAAAATAAAGTTGGATACCATCTCACGATAACGCTCGCCATTCACACTTACGTTACGATTTGCATCATCTTTGAAGCCCATAAACCGCACCAAACTGTGACTTTTTCTGTATGCATTGCAATGCTTCTGGCGACTCTTCACTCCAATATCGACAGTTCTGCTTATTTACGTACCCATTGAGCCCAAAATGAGCTACGTCGCTCAATGGAAGAAGCGGGCGATAAACTATCTTAGCAGAACACGCATTTTGATAATAAAATACAATAATTTGCAAGCGTTGTTCGTTTGCAAAACGATTCATGGTTAAATTATAGACCAAACTGAAGATGTTTGACAGTTAAATAAAGCACGAAACGTGCATGAGCTGTTTAAACCAGTGTTGCCAAAACGATAATATTGAGTTAAATAATCACACTTTATATATTTTTGGTTGTCGAAAAAATTCTAAGACGATTTAGTCATGTCCGTCCGCCTGTCTGTTGAAATCACACTACAGTCTTAAAAAATAGAGTTATTTAGCTGATTCTTTTTTGTCCATAGGCAGTTTAAAATCGAAGATGGTTTATAGCGGACTATATCTTGATATAGTCCCCATATAAACCGATCTGCCGATTTAAGTTCTAAGTCCCAATAAAGTCACATTTATTATCCGATTTCGCTGAAGTTGGGGACAGTATGTTATATTAGGCCTCCAGACATCTTTGTTCAATACGACTCAAATCGGTCCAGATTTAGATATAGCTGCCATATAGATCGACCTCTCGATTTAGGGTCTTGGGCCCATAAAAAACGCAGTTATTGTGCGATTTGGCTGATATTTGGGACAGTGAGTTATGTTAGGCCCCTCAGCATCCCTGTTTAATTTGTCTCGGATTGGTTCAGACTTGGATGTAGCTGCTATATATGTCGATCTCCCGATTTAAGGTTTTGGGCCCATAAAAGGCACATTTATCGTGCGATTTCGCTGAAATCCTTGTTTTTTACCTCGATCGGTCCAAATATGAATATAGCTGCCATATGGACCGATCTCTGGATTTAAGATCTCAGGCCCATAGTAGGCGCATTTATTGTCTGATTTCTCAGAAATTTGGTAGAACGAGTTGTGTAAGGTCCTCGACTTCTCTGATCAATGCGGCTCGGATCGGTCCAGATAACGATATAGCTGCCATATATACCGTTCTCTAAATTTAAGATTTTGGGCCCATAAATGGTGAATTTATAAACACATTCCGCTGTACCGAGCATGGTTAAGGTCAGTCTATATTTCGATGTTCCGTTCTCTTGATTTAAGGTACTGGGCTTATAATAGGCGCATTTATTATTGGATTTTTTAGAATGAATTTTTTAGGCACATGTCTCTCTCAGGGTCGAAAACACTGTAACTTCTTCATAATTTCGAATTTCGGAAATGTAAAAGCACTCCTGGATTCGAACTACGAAAAGTAATCATATACTACATAGTTTTAATTAAAGATTTCACTTAGATTTTTTTGCCATTTTCGAGCAAAGGGTGTAGCCTTTTGAAAAGATCAATTTTTGATGCCCCAAAATTTTTTGAGTTGAGTTTACGTTAGTGAAGTTTATATCTCAAAAATACGTTTAGCCCAATCCCCCCGTTGTTTGTTTGAAAAACAAGAAAACAAGTTTAAAATAGCATGATTCGGAAAATTTTTTTTGGCATTTGTCCTTTTCAGGGTCGAAAACACTGTAACTTCTTCATACTTTTGAATTTCGGAAATCCAAAAGCACTCCTGCATTCGAATTTCGAAGAAAAATCGTAAACTAATTAGTTTTTCTTAAAAATTTCACTTTTGATTTTTTTTTTTGCCATTTTCGAGCAAAGGGGGTAGCCTTTTGAAATGATCAATTTTTGATGCCCCAAAATTTTTTGAGTTGAGTTTACATTAGTGAAGTTTATATCTCGCAAATACGTTTAGCCCAATCCCCCAGTTGTTTGTTCGAAAAACAAGTTCAAAATAGCATGATTCGGAAAACATGTTTTTTTTTGGCACATGTCCTTTTCAGGGTGGAAAACACTGTAACTCCTTCATACTTTCGAATTTCTAAAATCCAAATGCACTCCTGGATTCGAATTTCGAAGAGAAATCGTAAACTAATTGGTTTTTCTTAAAAATTTCACTTTTGATTTTTTTTGCCATTTTCGAGCAAATGGGGTAGGTAGCCTTTTGAAATGATCAATTTTTGATGCCCCAAAATTTTTTGAGTTGGGTTTACATTAGTGAAGTTTATATCTCGCAAATACGTTTAGCCCAATCCCCCAGTTGTTTGTTCGAAAAACAAGTTCAAAATAGCATGATTCGGAAAAATTGTTTTTTTTTTTGGCATATGTCCTTTTCAGGGTCGAAAACAATGTAACTCCTTCATACTTTCGAATTTCTGAAATCCAAATCCACACCTGGATTCGAATTTCGAAGAGAAATCGTAAACTAATTAGTTTTTCTTAAAAATTTCACTTTTGATTTTTTTGCCATCTTCGAGCAAATGGGGTAGGTAGCCTTTTGAAATGATAAATTTTTGATGCCCCAAAATTTTTTGAGTTGAGTTTACATTAGTGAAGTTTATATCTCAAAACTACGTTTAGCCAAATCCCCCAGTTGTTTGTTCGAAAAACAACTTCAAAATAGCATGATTCGGAAAAATGTTTTTTTTTTTGGCATATGTCCTTTTCAGGGTCGAAAACACTGTAACTTCTTCATACTTTCGAATTTCGGAAATCCAAAAGCACTCCTGGATTCGAATTTCGAAGCGAAATCGTAAACTAATTAGTTTTTCTTAAAAATTTCACTTTTGATTTTTTTGCCATTTTCGAGCCTTTTGAAATGATAAATTTTTGATGCCCCAAAATTTTTTGAGTTGAGTTTACATTAGTGAAGTTTATATCTCAAAAATACGTTTAGCCCAATCTTCCAGTTGTTTGTTCGAAAAACAAGTTCAAAATAACATGATTCGGAAAAAATGTTTTTTTTAGCATATGTCCTTTTCAGGGTCGAAAACACTGTAACTTCTTCATACTTTCGAGTTTCGGAAACCCAAAAGCATTCCTGGATACGAATTTCGAAGAGAAATCGTAAACTAATTAGTTTTTCTTAAAATTTCACTTTTGATTTTTTTTGCCATTTTCGAGCAAAGGGGGTAGCCTTTTGAAATGATCAATTTTTGATGCCCCAAAATTTTTTGAGTTGAGTTTACATTAGTGAAGTTTATATCTCAAAAATACGTTAAGCCCAATCCGCCAGTTGTTTGTTCAAAAAACAAGTTGAAAATAGCATGATTCCGAAAAATTGTTTTTTTTTTTTTGGCGTATGTCCTTTTCAAGGTCGAAAACAATGTAACTTCTTCATACTTTCGAATTTCGGAAATCCAAATGCACTCCTGGATTCGAATTTCGAGGAGAAATCGTAAACTAATTAGTTTTTCTTAAAAATTTCACTTTTGATTTTTTTTGCCATTTTCGAGCAAAGGGGGTAGCCTTTTGAAATGATAAATTTTTGATGCCCCAAAATTTTTTGAGTAGAGTTTACATTAGTGAAGTTTATATCTCAAAAATACATTTAGCCCAATCCCCCAGTTGTTTGTTCGAAAAACAAGTTCAAAACAGCATGATTCGGAATTTTTTTTTTTGGCATATGTCCTTTTCAGGGTCGAAAACACTGTAACTTCTTCATACTTTCGAATTTCGGAAATCCAAATGCACTCCTGGATTCGAATTTCGAAGAGAAATCGTAAACTAATTAGTTTTTCTTAAAAATTTCAATTATGACTTTTTTTGCCATTTTCGAGCAAAGGGGGTAGCCTTTTGAAATGATCAATTTTTAATGCCCCAAAATTTTTTGAGTTGAGTTTACATTAGTGAAGTTTATATCTCAAAAATACGTTTAGCCCAATCCCCCAGTTGTTTGTTCGAAAAACAAGTTCAAAACAGCATGATTCGGAATTTTGTTTTTTTGGCATATGTCCTTTTCAGGGTCGAAAACACTGTAACTTCTTCCTACTTTCGAATTTCGGAAATCCAAAAGCTCTCCTGGATTCGAATTTCGGAGAGAAATCGTAAACTAATTAGTTTTTCTAAAACATTTCACTTTTGATTTTTTTTGCCATTTTCGAGCAAAGAGGGTAGCCTTTTGAAATGATAAATTTTTGATGCCCCAAAATTTTTTGAGTTGAGTTTACATTAGTCTTTAGTGGCATTTGTCCTTTTCAGGGTCGAAAACACTGTAACTTCTTCATACTTTCGAATTTCGGAAATCCAAATGCACTCCTGGATTCGAATTTCGAAGAGAAATCGTAAACTAATTAGTTTTTCTTAAAAATTTCAATTATGACTTTTTTTGCCATTTTCGAGCAAAGGGGGTAGCCTTTTGAAATGATAAATTTTTGATGCCCCAAAATTTTTTGAGTTGAGTTTACATTAGTGATATTTGTCTTTAGTGGCATTTGTCCTTTTCAGGGTCGAAAACACTATAACTTCTTCATACTTTCGAATTTCGGAAATCCAAAAGCACTCCTGGATTCGAATTTCGAAGAGAAATCGTAAACTAATTAGTTTTTCTTAACAATTTCACTTTTGATTTTTTTTGCCATTTTCGAGCAAAGGGGGTAGCCTTTTGAAATGATCAATTTTTGATGCCCCAAAATTTTTTGAGTTGAGTTTACATTAGTGAAGTTTATATCTCAAAAATACGTTTAGCCCAATCCCCCAGTTGTTTGTTCGAAAAACAAGTTCAAAATAGCATGATTCGGAAAAATGTTTTTATTTTGCATATGTCCTTTTCAGGGTCGAAAACACTGTAACTTCTTCATACTTTCGAATTTCGGAAATCCAAAAGCACTCCTGGATACGAATTTCGAAGAGAAATCGTAAACTAATTAGTTTTTCTTAAAAATTTCACTTTTGATTTATTTTGCCATTTTCGAGCAAAGGGGGTAGCCTTTTGAAATGATCAATTTTTGATGCCCCAAAATTTTTTGAGTTGAGTTTACATTAGTGAAATTTATATCTCAAAAATACGTTTAGCCTAATCCCCCAGTTCTTTGTTCGAAAAACAAGTTCAAAATAGCATGATTCGGAAAATGTTTTTTTTTTTTTTTGCACATGTCCTTTTCAGGGTCGAAAACAATGTAACTTCTTCATACTTTCGAATGTCGGAAATCCAAAAGCACTCCTGGATTCGAATTTCGAAGGGAAATCGCAAACTAATTAGTTTTTCTTAAAAATTTCACTTTTGATTTTTTTTTGCCATTTTCGAGCAAAGGGGGTAGCCTTTTGAAATGATCAATTTTTGATGCCCCAAAATTTTTTGAGTTGAGTTTACATTAGTGAAGTTTATATCTCAAAAATACGTTTAGCCCAATCCCCCAGTTGTTTGTTCAAAAAACTAGTTCAAAATAGCATGATTCGGAAAAATTGTTTTTTTTTTGGCCTATGTCCTTTTCAGGGTCGAAAACAATGTAACTTCTTCATACTTTCGAATTTCGGAAATCCAAAAGCACTCCTGGATTCGAATTTCGAAGAGAAATCGTAAACTAATTAGTTTTTCTTAAAAATTTCACTTTTGATTTTTTTTTGCCATTTTCGAGCAAATGGGGTAGGTAGCCTTTTGAAATGATAAATTTTTGATGCCCCAAAATTTTTTGAGTTGAGTTTACATTAGTCAAGTTTATATCTCAAAAATACGTTTAGCCCAATCCCCCAGTTGTTTGTTCAAAAAACAAGTTCAAAATAGCATGATTCGGAAAAATGGTTTTTTTTTGGCATATGTCCTTTTCAGGGTCGAAAACAATGTAACTTCTTCATACTTTCGAATTTCGGAAATCCAAAAGCACTCCTGGATTCGAATTTCGAAGAGAAATCGTAAACTAATTAGTTTTTCTTAAAAATTTCACTTTTGATTTTTTTGCCATTTTCGAGCAAAATGATAAATTTTTGATGCCCCAAAATTTTTTGAGTTGAGTTTACATTAGTGAAGTTTATATCTCAAAAATACATTTAGCCTAATCCCCCAGTTGTTTGTTCAAAAAACAAGTTCAAAATAGCATGATTCGGAAAAATGGTTTTTTTTTTGGCGTATGTCCTTTTCAGGGTCGAAAAC
This sequence comes from Stomoxys calcitrans, assembly GCF_963082655.1. Classification (NCBI taxonomy): domain Eukaryota; kingdom Metazoa; phylum Arthropoda; class Insecta; order Diptera; family Muscidae; genus Stomoxys; species Stomoxys calcitrans. The sequence continues at coordinate 198,044,030 of NC_081552.1, forward strand.
AATGTAACTTCTTCATACTTTCGAATTTCGGAAATCCAAATGCACTCCTGGATTCGAATTTCGAAGAGAAATCGTAAACTAATTAGTTTTTCTTAAAAATTTCACTTTTGATTTTTTTTTTTGCCATTTTCGAGCAAAGGGGGTAGCCTTTTGAAATGATAAATTTTTGATGCCCCAAAATTTTTTGAGTTGAGTTTACATTAGTGACATTTGTCCTTTTCAGGGTCGAAAACACTGTAACTTCTTCATACTTTCGAATTTCGGAAATCCAAAAGCACTCCTGGATTCGAATTTCGAAGGGAAATCGCAAACTAATTAGTTTTTCTTAAAAATTTCACTTTTGATTTTTTTTGCCATTTTCGAGTTAAGGGGGTAGCCTTTTGAAATGATCAATTTTTGATGCCCCAAAATTTTTTGAGTTGAGTTTACATTAGTGAAGTTTATATCTCGCAAATACGTTTATCCCAATCCCCCAGTTGTTTGTTCAAAAAACAAGTTCAAAATAGCATGATTCGGAAATTTTTTTTTTTTTGGCGTATGTCCTTTTCAGGGTCGAAAACAATGTAATTTCTTCATACTTTCGAATTTCGGAAATCCAAAAGCTCTCCTGGATTCGAATTTCGAAGAGAAATCGTAAACTAATTAGTTTGTCTTAAAAATTTCACTTTTGATTTTTTTGCCATTTTCGAGCAAAGGGGTTAGCCTTTTGAAATGATAAATTTTTGATGCCCCAAAATTTTTTGAGTTGAGTTTACATTAGTGAAGTTTATATCTCAAAAATACGTTTAACCCAATCCCTCAGTTGTTTGTTCGAAAAACTAGTTCAAAATAGCATGATTCGGAAAAATTGTTTTTTTTGGCGTATGTCCTTTTTAGGGTCGAAAACACTGTAACTTCTTCCTACTTTCGAATTTCGGAAATCCAGAAGTACTCCTAGATTCGAATTTCGAAGAGAAATCGTAAACTAATTAGTTTTTCTTAAAAATTTCACTTTTGATTTTTTTTGCCATTTTCGAGCAAAGGGGGTAGCCTTTTGAAATGATCAATTTTTGATGCCCCAAAATTTTTTGAGTTGAGTTTACATTACTGAAGTTTATATCTCAAAAATACGTTTAGCCCAATCCCTCAGTTGTTTGTTCAAAAAACAAGTTCAAAATAGCATGATTCGGAAAAATGTTTTTTTTTTTGCATATGTCCTTTTTAGGGTCGAAAACACTGTAACTTCTTCATACTTTCGAATTTCGGAAATCCAAATGCACTCTTATATTCGAATTTCGAAGAGAAATCGTAAACTAATTAGTTTTTCTTAAAAATTTCACTTTTGATTTTTTTGCCATTTTCGAGCAAAGGCAAAAATGATAAATTTTTGATGCCCCAAAATTTTTGAGTTGAGTTTACATTAGTGAAGTTTATATCTCAAAAATACGTTTAGCCCAATCCCCCAGTTGTTTGATCGAAAAACAAGTTCAAAATAGCATGATTCGGAAAAAATGTTTTTTTTTTGGCATATGTCCTTTTCAGGGTCGAAAACACTGTAACTTCTTCATACTTTCGAATTTCGGAAATCCAACTGCACTCCTGGATTCGAATTTCGAAGAGAAATCGTAAACTAATTAGTTTTTCTTAACAATTTCACTTTTGATTTTTTTTGCCATTTTCGAGCAAAGGGGGTAGCCTTTTGAAATGATCAATTTTTGATGCCCCAAAATTTTTTGAGTTGAGTTTACGTTAGTAAAGTTTATATCTTAAAAATACGTTTAGCCCAATCCCCCAGTTGTTTGTTCGAAAAACATGTTCAAAATAGCATGATTCGGAAAAAATGTTTTTTTTTTTGGCAAATGTCCTTTTTAGGGTCGAAAACACTGTAACTTCTTCATACTTTCGAATTTCGGAAATCCAAATGCACTCCTAGATTCGAATTTCGAGGAGAAATCGTAAACTAATTAGTTTTTCTTAAAAATTTCACTTTTGATTTTTTTTGCCATTTTTGAGCAAAGGGGGTAGCCTTTTGAAATGATCAATTTTTGATGCCCCAAAATTTTTTGAGTTGAGTTTACATTACTGAAGTTTATATCTCAAAAATACGTTTAGCCTAATCCCCCAGTTCTTTGTTCGAAAAACAAGTTCAAAATAGCATGATTCGGAAAATGTTTTTTTTTTTTTTTTGCACATGTCCTTTTCAGGGTCGAAAACAATGTAACTTCTTCATACTTTCGAATGTCGGAAATCCAAAAGCACTCCTGGATTCGAATTTCGAAGGGAAATCGCAAACTAATTAGTTTTTCTTAAAAATTTCACTTTTGATTTTTTTTTGCCATTTTCGAGCAAAGGGGGTAGCCTTTTGAAATGATCAATTTTTGATGCCCCAAAATTTTTTGAGTTGAGTTTACATTAGTGAAGTTTATATCTCAAAAATACGTTTAGCCCAATCCCCCAGTTGTTTGTTCAAAAAACTAGTTCAAAATAGCATGATTCGGAAAAATTGTTTTTTTTTTGGCCTATGTCCTTTTCAGGGTCGAAAACAATGTAACTTCTTCATACTTTCGAATTTCGGAAATCCAAAAGCACTCCTGGATTCGAATTTCGAAGAGAAATCGTAAACTAATTAGTTTTTCTTAAAAATTTCACTTTTGATTTTTTTTTGCCATTTTCGAGCAAATGGGGTAGGTAGCCTTTTGAAATGATAAATTTTTGATGCCCCAAAATTTTTTGAGTTGAGTTTACATTAGTCAAGTTTATATCTCAAAAATACGTTTAGCCCAATCCCCCAGTTGTTTGTTCAAAAAACAAGTTCAAAATAGCATGATTCGGAAAAATGGTTTTTTTTTGGCATATGTCCTTTTCAGGGTCGAAAACAATGTAACTTCTTCATACTTTCGAATTTCGGAAATCCAAAAGCACTCCTGGATTCGAATTTCGAAGAGAAATCGTAAACTAATTAGTTTTTCTTAAAAATTTCACTTTTGATTTTTTTGCCATTTTCGAGCAAAGGGGGTAGCCTTTTGAAATGATAAATTTTTGATGCCCCAAAATTTTTTGAGTTGAGTTTACATTAGTGATATTTGTCTTTAGTGGCATTTGTCCTTTTCAGGGTCGAAAACACTATAACTTCTTCATACTTTCGAATTTCGGAAATCCAAAAGCACTCCTGGATTCGAATTTCGAAGAGAAATCGTAAACTAATTAGTTTTTCTTAACAATTTCACTTTTGATTTTTTTTGCCATTTTCGAGCAAAGGGGGTAGCCTTTTGAAATGATCAATTTTTGATGCCCCAAAATTTTTTGAGTTGAGTTTACATTAGTGAAGTTTATATCTCAAAAATACGTTTAGCCCAATCCCCCAGTTGTTTGTTCGAAAAACAAGTTCAAAATAGCATGATTCGGAAAAATGTTTTTATTTTGCATATGTCCTTTTCAGGGTCGAAAACACTGTAACTTCTTCATACTTTCGAATTTCGGAAATCCAAAAGCACTCCTGGATACGAATTTCGAAGAGAAATCGTAAACTAATTAGTTTTTCTTAAAAATTTCACTTTTGATTTATTTTGCCATTTTCGAGCAAAGGGGGTAGCCTTTTGAAATGATCAATTTTTGATGCCCCAAAATTTTTTGAGTTGAGTTTACATTAGTGAAATTTATATCTCAAAAATACGTTTAGCCTAATCCCCCAGTTCTTTGTTCGAAAAACAAGTTCAAAATAGCATGATTCGGAAAATGTTTTTTTTTTTTTTTGCACATGTCCTTTTCAGGGTCGAAAACAATGTAACTTCTTCATACTTTCGAATGTCGGAAATCCAAAAGCACTCCTGGATTCGAATTTCGAAGGGAAATCGCAAACTAATTAGTTTTTCTTAAAAATTTCACTTTTGATTTTTTTTTGCCATTTTCGAGCAAAGGGGGTAGCCTTTTGAAATGATCAATTTTTGATGCCCCAAAATTTTTTGAGTTGAGTTTACATTAGTGAAGTTTATATCTCAAAAATACGTTTAGCCCAATCCCCCAGTTGTTTGTTCAAAAAACTAGTTCAAAATAGCATGATTCGGAAAAATTGTTTTTTTTTTGGCCTATGTCCTTTTCAGGGTCGAAAACAATGTAACTTCTTCATACTTTCGAATTTCGGAAATCCAAAAGCACTCCTGGATTCGAATTTCGAAGAGAAATCGTAAACTAATTAGTTTTTCTTAAAAATTTCACTTTTGATTTTTTTTTGCCATTTTCGAGCAAATGGGGTAGGTAGCCTTTTGAAATGATAAATTTTTGATGCCCCAAAATTTTTTGAGTTGAGTTTACATTAGTCAAGTTTATATCTCAAAAATACGTTTAGCCCAATCCCCCAGTTGTTTGTTCAAAAAACAAGTTCAAAATAGCATGATTCGGAAAAATGGTTTTTTTTTGGCATATGTCCTTTTCAGGGTCGAAAACAATGTAACTTCTTCATACTTTCGAATTTCGGAAATCCAAAAGCACTCCTGGATTCGAATTTCGAAGAGAAATCGTAAACTAATTAGTTTTTCTTAAAAATTTCACTTTTGATTTTTTTGCCATTTTCGAGCAAAGGGGGTAGCCTTTTGAAATGATAAATTTTTGATGCCCCAAAATTTTTTGAGTTGAGTTTACATTAGTGAAGTTTATATCTCAAAAATACATTTAGCCTAATCCCCCAGTTGTTTGTTCAAAAAACAAGTTCAAAATAGCATGATTCGGAAAAATGGTTTTTTTTTTGGCGTATGTCCTTTTCAGGGTCGAAAACAATGTAACTTCTTCATACTTTCGAATTTCGGAAATCCAAATGCACTCCTGGATTCGAATTTCGAAGAGAAATCGTAAACTAATTAGTTTTTCTTAAAAATTTCACTTTTGATTTTTTTTTTTGCCATTTTCGAGCAAAGGGGGTAGCCTTTTGAAATGATAAATTTTTGATGCCCCAAAATTTTTTGAGTTGAGTTTACGTTAGTAAAGTTTATATCTTAAAAATACGTTTAGCCCAATCCCCCAGTTGTTTGTTCGAAAAACATGTTCAAAATAGCATGATTCGGAAAAAATGTTTTTTTTTTTGGCAAATGTCCTTTTTAGGGTCGAAAACACTGTAACTTCTTCATACTTTCGAATTTCGGAAATCCAAATGCACTCCTAGATTCGAATTTCGAGGAGAAATCGTAAACTAATTAGTTTTTCTTAAAAATTTCACTTTTGATTTTTTTTGCCATTTTTGAGCAAAGGGGGTAGCCTTTTGAAATGATCAATTTTTGATGCCCCAAAATTTTTTGAGTTGAGTTTACATTACTGAAGTTTATATCTCAAAAATACGTTTAGCCCAATCCCTCAGTTGTTTGTTCAAAAAACAAGTTCAAAATAGCATGATTCGGAAAAATGTTTTTTTTTTTGCATATGTCCTTTTTAGGGTCGAAAACACTGTAACTTCTTCATACTTTCGAATTTCGGAAATCCAAATGCACTCTTATATTCGAATTTCGAAGAGAAATCGTAAACTAATTAGTTTTTCTTAAAAATTTCACTTTTGATTTTTTTGCCATTTTCGAGCAAAGGCAAAAATGATAAATTTTTGATGCCCCAAAATTTTTGAGTTGAGTTTACATTAGTGAAGTTTATATCTCAAAAAATACGTTTAGCCCAATCCCCCAGTTGTTTGATCGAAAAACAAGTTCAAAATAGCATGATTCGGAAAAAATGTTTTTTTTTTTGGCATATGTCCTTTTCAGGGTCGAAAACACTGTAACTTCTTCATACTTTCGAATTTCGGAAATCCAACTGCACTCCTGGATTCGAATTTCGAAGAAAAATCGTAAACTAATTAGTTTTTCTTAAAAATTTCACTTTTGATTTTTTTTGCCATTTTCGAGCAAAGGGGGTAGCCTTTTGAAATGATCAATTTTTGATGCCCCAAAATTTTTTGAGTTGAGTTTACGTTAGTAAAGTTTATATCTCAAAAATACGTTTAGCCCAATCCCCCAGTTGTTTGTTCGAAAAACAAGTTCAAAATAGCATGATTCGGAAAAAATGTTTTTTTTTGGCAAATGTCCTTTTTAGGGTCGAAAACACTGTAACTTCTTCATACTTTCGAATTTCGGAAATCCAAATGCACTCCTAGATTCGAATTTCGAGGAGAAATCGTAAACTAATTAGTTTTTCTTAAAAATTTCACTTTTGATTTTTTTTGCCATTTTCGAGCAAAGGGGGTTGCCTTTTGAAATGATAAATTTTTGATGCCCCAAAATTTTTTGAGTTGAGTTTACATTAGTGAAGTTTATATCTCAAAAATACGTTTAGCCCAATCCCCCAGTTGTTTGTTCGAAAAACAAGTTCAAAATAGCATGATTCGGAAAAATGTTTTTATTTTGCATATGTCCTTTTCAGGGTCGAAAACACTGTAACTTCTTCATACTTTCGAATTTCGGAAATCCAAAAGCACTCCTGGATACGAATTTCGAAGAGAAATCGTAAACTAATTAGTTTTTCTTAAAAATTTCACTTTTGATTTTTTTTGCCATTTTCGAGCAAAGGGGGTAGCCTTTTGAAATGATCAATTTTTGATGCCCCAAAATTTTTTGAGTTGAGTTTACATTAGTGAAATTTATATCTCAAAAATACGTTTAGCCTAATCCCCCAGTTGTTTGTTCGAAAAACAAGTTCAAAATAGCATGATTCGGAAAAAATGTTTTTTTTTTTGGCATATGTCCTTTTCAGGGTCGAAAACACTGTAACTTCTTCATACTTTCGAATTTCGGAAATCCAAATGCACTCCTGGACTCGAATTTTGAAGAGAAATCGTAAACTAATTAGTTTTTCTTAAAAATTTCACTCTTGATTTTTTTTGCCAATTTCGAGCAAAGGGGGTAGCCTTTTGAAATGATCAATTTTTGATGCCCCAAAATTTTTTGAGTTGAGTTTACATTAGTGAAGTTTATATCTCAAAAATACGTTTAGCCCAATCCCCCAGTTGTTTGTTCGAAAAACAAGCTCATAATATCATGATTCGGAAAAAATGTTTTTTTTGGCATATGTCCTTTTCAGGGTCGAAAACACTGTAATATCTTCCTACTTTCGAATTTCGGAAATTCAAAAGCTCTCCTGGATTCGAATTTCGAAGAGAAATCGTAAACTAATTAGTTTTTCTTAAAAATTTCACTTTTGATTTTTTTTGCCATTTTCGAGCAAAGGGGGTAGCCTTTTGAAATGATCAATTTTTGATGCCCCAAAATTTTTTGAGTAGAGTTTACATTAGTGAAGTTTATATCTCAAAAATACGTTTAGCCCAATCCCTCAGTTGTTTGTTCGAAAAACAAGTTCAAAATAGCATGATTCGGAAAAATGTTTTTATTTTGCATATGTCCTTTTCAGGGTCGAAAACACTGTAACTTCTTCATACTTTCGAATTTCGGAAATCCAAATGCACTCCTGGATTCGAATTTCGAAGAGAAATCGTAAACTAATTAGTTTTTCTTAAAAATTTCACTTTTGATTTTATTGCCATTTTCGAGCAAATTTGAAATGATCAATTTTTGATGCCCCAAAATTTTTTGAGTTGAGTTTACATTAGTGAAGTTTATATCTCAAAACTACGTTTAGCCCAATCCCCCAGTTGTTTGTTCGAAAAACAAGTTCAAAATAGCATGATTCGGAAAAATGGTTTTTTTTGCATATGTCCTTTTCAGGGTCGAAAACACTGTAACTTCTTCATACTTTCGAATTTCGGAAATCCAAAAGCACTCCTGGATTCGAATTTCGAAGAGAAATCGTAAACTAATTAGTTTTTCTTAAAAATGTCACTTTTGATTTTTTTGCCATTTTCGAGCACTTTTTCGAGCCTTTTGAAATGATCAATTTTTGATGCCACAAAATTTTTTGAGTTGAGTTTACATTAGTGAAGTTTATATCTCAAAAATACGTTTAGCCCAATCCCCCAGTTGTTTGTTCGAAAAACAAGTTCAAAATAGCATGATTCGGAAAAATGTTTTTATTTTGCATATGTCCTTTTCAGGGTCGAAAACACTGTAACTTCTTCATACTTTCGAATTTCGGAAATCCAAATGCACTCCTGGATTCGAATTTCGAAGAGAAATCGTAAACTAATTAGTTTTTCTTAAAAATTTCACTTTTGATTTTATTGCCATTTTCGAGCAAATTTGAAATGATCAATTTTTGATGCCCCAAAATTTTTTGAGTTGAGTTTACATTAGTGAAGTTTATATCTCAAAACTACGTTTAGCCCAATCCCCCAGTTGTTTGTTCGAAAAACAAGTTCAAAATAGCATGATTCGGAAAAATGGTTTTTTTTGCATATGTCCTTTTCAGGGTCGAAAACACTGTAACTTCTTCATACTTTCGAATTTCGGAAATCCAAAAGCACTCCTGGATTCGAATTTCGAAGAGAAATCGTAAACTAATTAGTTTTTCTTAAAAATGTCACTTTTGATTTTTTTGCCATTTTCGAGCACTTTTTCGAGCCTTTTGAAATGATCAATTTTTGATGCCACAAAATTTTTTGAGTTGAGTTTACATTAGTGAAGTTTATATCTCAAAAATACGTTTAGCCCAATCCCCCAGTTGTTTGTTCGAAAAACAAGTTCAAAATAGCATGATTCGGAAAAATGTTTTTATTTTGCATATGTCCTTTTCAGGGTCGAAAACACTGTAACTTCATCATACTTTCGAATTTCGGAAATCCAAAAGCACTCCTGGATACGAATTTCGAAGAGAAATCGTAAACTAATTAGTTTTTCTTAAAAATTTCACTTTTGATTTTTTTTGCCATTTTTGAGCAAAGGGGGTAGCCTTTTGAAATGATCAATTTTTGATGCCCCCAAATTTTTTGAGTTGAGTTTACATTAGTGAAGTTTATATCTCAAAAATACGTTTAGCCCAATCCCCCAGTTGTTTGTTCGAAAAACAAGTTCAAAATAGCATGATTCGGAAAATATTTTTTTTTTTTTTTGCACATGTCCTTTTCAGGGTCGAAAACACTGTAACTTCTTCATACTTTCGAATTTCGGAAATCCAAATGCACTCCTGGATTCGAATTTCGAAGAGAAATCGTAAACTAATTAGTTTTTCTTAAAAATTTCACTTTTGATTTTTTTTTGCCATTTTCGAGCAAAGGGGTAGCCTTTTGAAATGATCAATTTTTGATGCCCCAAAATTTTTTGAGTTGAGTTTACATTAGTGAAGTTTATATCTCAAAAATACGTTTAGCCCAATCCCCCAGTTGTTTGTTCGAAAAACAAGCTCAAAATAGCATGATTCGGAAAAAATGTTTTTTTTTTGGCATATGTCCTTTTCAGGGTCGAAAACACTGTAACTTCATCATACTTTCGAATTTCGGAAATCCAAAAGCACTCCTGTATTCGAATTTCGAGGAGAAATCGTAAACTAATTAGTTTTTCTTAAACATTTCACTTTTGATTTTTTGCCATTTTCGAGCAAAGAGGGTAGCCTTTTGAAATGATCAATTTTTGATGCCCCAAAATTTTTTGAGTTGAGTTTACATTACTGAAGTTTATATCTCAAAAATACGTTTAACCCAATCCCTCAGTTGTTTGTTCGAAAAACTAGTTCAAAATAGCATGATTCGGAAAAATTGTTTTTTTTTTTGTGGCGTATGTCCTTTTTAGGGTCGAAAACACTGTAACTTCTTCCTACTTTCGAATTTCGGAAATCCAGAAGTACTCCTAGATTCGAATTTCGAAGAGAAATCGTAAACTAATTAGTTTTTCTTAAAAATTTCACTTTTGATTTTTTTTGCCATTTTCGAGCAAAGGCAAAAATGATAAATTTTTGATGCCCCAAAATTTTTGGGTTGAGTTTACATTAGTGAAGTTTATATCTCAAAAATACGTTTAGCCCAATCCCCCAGTTGTTTGTTCGAAAAACAAGTTCAAAATAGCATGATTCGGAAAAAATGTTTTTTTTTTGGCAAATGTCCTTTTTAGGGTCGAAAACACTGTAACTTCTTCATACTTTCGAATTTCGGAAATCCAAATGCACTCCTAGATTCGAATTTCGAGGAGAAATCGTAAACTAATTAGTTTTTCTTAAACATTTCACTTTTGATTTTTTTGCCATTTTCGAGCAAAGAGGGTAGCCTTTTGAAATGATCAATTTTTGATGCCCCAAAATTTTTTGAGTTGAGTTTACATTAGTGAAGTTTATATCTCAAAAATACGTTTAGCCCAATCCCCCAGTTGTTTGTTCGAAAAACAAGTTCAAAATAGCATGATTCGGAAAAATGTTTTTATTTTGCATATGTCCTTTTCAGGGTCGAAAACACTGTAACTTCTTCATACTTTCGAATTTCGGAAATCCAAAAGCACTCCTGGATACGAATTTCGAAGAGAAATCGTAAACTAATTAGTTTTTCTTAAAAATTTCACTTTTGATTTTTTTTGCCATTTTCGAGCAAAGGGGGTAGCCTTTTGAAATGATCAATTTTTGATGCCCAAAAATTTTTTGAGTTGAGTTTACATTAGTGAAATTTATATCTCAAAAATACGTTTAGCCTAATCCCCCAGTTGTTTGTTCGAAAAACAAGTTCAAAATAGCATGATTCGGAAAATGTTTTTTTTTTTTTGCACATGTCCTTTTCAGGGTCGAAAACACTGTAACTTCTTCATACTTTCGAATTTCGGAAATCCAAATGCACTCCTGGATTCGAATTTCGAAGAGAAATCGTAAACTAATTAGTTTTTCTTAAAAATTTCATTTTTGATTTTTTTTGCCATTTTCGAGCAAAGGGGGTAGCCTTTTGAAATGATCAATTTTTGATGCCCCAAAATTTTTTGAGTTGAGTTTACATTAGTGAAGTTTATATCTCAAAAATACGTTTAGCCCAATCCCCCAGTTGTTTGTTCGAAAAACAAGCTCAAAATAGCATGATTCGGAAAAAATGTTTTTTTTTGGCATATGTCCTTTTCAGGGTCGAAAACACTGTAACTTCATCATACTTTCGAATTTCGGAAATCCAAAAGCACTCCTGGATTCGAATTTCGAGGAGAAATCGTAAACTAATTAGTTTTTCTTAAAAATTTCACTTTTGATTTTTTTTACCATTTTCGGGCAATGGGGGTAGCCTTTTGAAATGATCAATTTTTGATGCCCCAAAATTTTTTGAGTAGAGTTTACATTAGTGAAGTTTATATCTCAAAAATACGTTTAGCCCAATCCCCCAGTTGTTTGTTCGAAAAACAAGTTCAAAATAGCATGATTCGGAAAAATGTTTTTATTTTGCATATGTCCTTTTCAGGGTCGAAAACACTGTAACTTCTTCATACTTTCGAATTTCGGAAATCCAAATGCACTCCTGGATTCGAATTTCGAAGAGAAATCGTAAACTAATTAGTTTTTCTTAAAAATTTCACTTTTGATTTTATTGCCATTTTCGAGCAAAGGGGGTAGCCTTTTGAAATGATCAATTTTTGATGCCCCAAAATTTTTTGAGTTGAGTTTACATTAGTGAAGTTTATATCTCAAAACTACGTTTAGCCCAATCCCCCAGTTGTTTGTTCGAAAAACAAGTTCAAAATAGCATGATTCGGAAAAATGGTTTTTTTTGCATATGTCCTTTTCAGGGTCGAAAACACTGTAACTTCTTCATACTTTCGAATTTCGGAAATCCAAAAGCACTCCTGGATTCGAATTTCGAGGAGAAATCGTAAACTAATTAGTTTTTCTTAAAAATTTCACTTTTGATTTTTTTTACCATTTTCGGGCACTTTTTCGAGCCTTTTGAAATGATCAATTTTTGATGCCACAAAATTTTTTGAGTTGAGTTTACATTAGTCAAGTTTATATCTCAAAAATACGTTTAGCCCAATCCCCCAGTTGTTTGTTCGAAAAACAAGTTCAAAATAGCATGATTCGGAAAAATTGTTTTTTTTTTTTGGCATATGTCCTTTTCAGGGTCGAAAACACTGTAACTTCTTCATACTTTCTAATTTCGGAAATCCAAAAGCACTCCTGGATTCGAATTTCGAGGAGAAATCGTAAACTAATTAGTTTTTCTTAAAAATTTCACTTTTGATTTTTTTTACCATTTTCGGGCAATGGGGGTAGCCTTTTGAAATGATCAATTTTTGATGCCCCAAAATTTTTTGAGTAGAGTTTACATTAGTGAAGTTTATATCTCAAAAATACGTTTAGCCCAATCCCCCAGTTGTTTGTTCGAAAAACAAGTTCAAAATAGCATGATTCGGAAAAATGTTTTTATTTTGCATATGTCCTTTTCAGGGTCGAAAACACTGTAATATCTTCATACTTTCGAATTTCGGAAATCCAAATGCACTCCTGGATTCGAATTTCGAAGAGAAATCGTAAACTAATTAGTTTTTCTTAAAAATTTCACTTTTGATTTTATTGCCATTTTCGAGCAAAGGGGTAGCCTTTTGAAATGATCAATTTTTGATGCCCCAAAATTTTTGGAGTTGAGTTTACATTAGTGAAGTTTATATCTCAAAACTACGTTTAGCCCAATCCCCCAGTTGTTTGTTCGAAAAACAAGTTCAAAATAGCATGATTCGGAATAATGGTTTTTTTTTGCATATGTCCTTTTCAGGGTCGAAAACACTGTAACTTCTTCATACTTTCGAATTTCGGAAATCCAAAAGCACTCCTGGATTCGAATTTCGAAGAGAAATCGTAAACTAATTAGTTTTTCTTAAAAATGTCACTTTTGATTTTTTTGCCATTTTCGAGCACTTTTTCGAGCCTTTTGAAATGATCAATTTTTGATGCCACAAAATTTTTTGAGTTGAGTTTACATTAGTCAAGTTTATATCTCAAAAATACGTTTAGCCCAATCCCCCAGTTGTTTGTTCGAAAAACAAGTTCAAAATAGCATGATTCGGAAAAATTGTTTTTTTTTTTTGGCATATGTCCTTTTCAGGGTCGAAAACACTGTAACTTCTTCATACTTTCGAATTTCGGAAATCCAAATGCACTCCTGGATTCGAATTTCGAAGAGAAATCGTAAACTAATTAGTTTTTCTTAAAAATTTCACTTTTGACTTTTTTTGCCATTTTCGAGCAAAGGGGGTAGCCTTTTGAAATGATAAATTTTTGATGCCCCAAAATTTTTTGAGTTGAGTTTACATTAGTGAAGTTTATATCTCAAAAATACGTTTAGCCCAATCCCCCAGTTGTTTGTTCGAAAAACAAGCTCATAATATCATGATTCGGAAAAAATGTTTTTTTGGCATATGTCCTTTTCAGGGTCGAAAACACTGTAATATCTTCCTACTTTCGAATTTCGGAAATCCAAAAGGTCTCCTGGATTCGAATTTCGAAGAGAAATCGTAAACTAATTAGTTTTTCTTAAAAATTTCACTTTTAATTTTTTTTGCCATTTTCGAGCAAAGGGGGTAGCCTTTTGAAATGATAAATTTTTGATGCCCCAAAATTTTTTAAGTTGAGTTTACATTAGTCAAGTTTATATCTCAAAAATACGTTTAGCCCAATCCCCCAGTTGTTTGTTCGAAAAACAAGTTCAAAATAGCATGATTCGGAAAATTTTTTTTTTTTTTTTTTTGGCATATATCCTTTTCAGGGTCGAAAACACTGTAACTTTTTCATACTTTCGAATTTCGGAAATCCAAATGCACTCCTGGATTCGAATTTCGAAGAGAAATCGTAAACTAATTAGTTTTTCTTAAAAATTTCACTTTTGATTTTTTTTACCATTTTCGGGCAATGGGGGTAGCCTTTTGAAATGATCAATTTTTGATGCCCCAAAATTTTTTGAGTTGAGTTTACATTAGTGAAGTTTATATCTCAAAAATACGTTTAGCCCAATCCCTCAGTTGTTTGTTCGAAAAATAAGTTCAAAATAGCATGATTCGGAAAAAATGTTTTTTTTTTTTGGCATATGTCCTTTTCAGGGTCGAAAACACTGTAACTTCTTCATACTTTCGAATTTCGGAAATCCAACTGCACTCCTGGATTCGAATTTCGAAGAGAAATCGTAAACTAATTAGTTTTTTTTAAAAATTTCACTTTTGATTTTTTTTGCCATTTTCGAGCAAAGGGGGTAGCCTTTTGAAATGATCAATTTTTGATGCCCCAAAATTTTTTGAGTTGAGTTTACATTAGTGAAGTTTATATCTCGCAAATACGTTTAGCCCAATCCCCCAGTTGTTTGTTCGAAAAACAAGTTCAAAATAGCATGATTCGGAAAAATGTTTTTTTTTTTGCATATGTCCTTTTCAGGGTCGAAAACACTGTAACTTCTTCATACTTTCGAATTTCGGAAACCCAAATGCACTCCTGGATACGAATTTCGAAGAGAAATCGTAAACTAATTAGTTTTTCTTAAAAATTTAACTTTTGATGTTTTTTGCCATTTTCGAGCAAAGGGGGTAGCCTTTTGAAATGATCAATTTTTGATGCCCCAAAATTTTTTGAGTTGAGTTTACATTAGTGAAGTTTATATCTCAAAAATACGTTTAGCCCAATCCCCCAGTTGTTTGTTCGAAAAACAAGCTCATAATATCATGATTCGGAAAAAATGTTTTTTTTGGCATATGTCCTTTTCAGGGTCGAAAACACTGTTACTTCTTCATACTTTCGAATTTCGGAAATCCAAAAGCACTCCTGGATTCGAATTTCGAGGAGAAATCGTAAACTAATTAGTTTTTCTTAAAAATTTCACTTTTGATTTTTTTTGCCATTTTCGAGCAAAGGGGGTAGCCTTTTGAAATGATCAATTTTTGATGCCCCAAAATTTTTTGAGTTGAGTTTACATTTGTGAAGTTTATATCTCAAAAATACGTTTAGCCCAAACCCCCCAGTTGTTTGTTCGAAAAACAAGTTCAAAATAGCATGATTCGGAAAAAATGTTTTTTTTGGCATATGTCCTTTTCAGTGTTGATAACACTGTATCTTCTTCATACTTTCGAATTTCGGAAATCCAAATGCACTCCTGGATTCGAATTTCGAAGAGAAATCGTAAACTAATTAGTTTTTCTTAAAAATTTCACTTTTGATTTTATTGCCATTTTCGAGCAAAGGGGGTAGCCTTTTGAAATGATCAATTTTTGATGCCCCAAAATTTTTTGAGTTGAGTTTACATTAGTGAAGTTTATATCTCAAAAATACGTTTAGCCCAATCCCCCAGTTGTTTGTTCGAAAAACAAGTTCAAAATAGCATGATTCGGAAAAATGTTTTTTTTTTTGCATATGTCCTTTTCAGGGTCGAAAACACTGTAACTTCTTCATACTTTCGAATTTCGGAAACCCAAATGCACTCCTGGATACGAATTTCGAAGAGAAATCGTAAACTAATTAGTTTTTCTTAAAAATTTCACTTTTGATGTTTTTTGCCATTTTCGAGCAAAGGGGGTAGCCTTTTGAAATGATCAATTTTTGATGCCCCAAAATTTTTTGAGTTGAGTTTACATTAGTGAAGTTTATATCTCAAAAATACGTTTAGCCCAATCCCCCAGTTGTTTGTTCGAAAAACAAGCTCATAATATCATGATTCGGAAAAAATGTTTTTTTTGGCATATGTCCTTTTCAGGGTCGAAAACACTGTTACTTCTTCATACTTTCGAATTTCGGAAATCCAAAAGCACTCCTGGATTCGAATTTCGAGGAGAAATCGTAAACTAATTAGTTTTTCTTAAAAATTTCACTTTTGACTTTTTTTGCCATTTTCGAGCAAAGGGGGTAGCCTTTTGAAATGATCAATTTTTGATGCCCAAAATTTTTTGAGTTGAGTTTACATTAGTGAAGTTTATATCTCAAAAATACGTTTAGCCCAAACCCCCCAGTTGTTTGTTCGAAAAACAAGTTCAAAATAGCATGATTCGGAAAAAATGTTTTTTTTTTTTTGGCATATGTCCTTTTCAGGGTCGAAAACACTGTAACTTCTTCATACTTTCGAATTTCGGAAATCCAAATGCACTCCTGGATTCGAATTTCGAAGAGAAATCGTAACTAATTAGTTTTTCTTAAAAATTTCACTTTTGACTTTTTTTGCCATTTTCGAGCAAAGGGGGTAGCCTTTTGAAATGATAAATTTTTGATGCCCCAAAATTTTTTGAGTTGAGTTTACATTAGTGAAGTTTATATCTCAAAAATACGTTTAGCCCAATCCCCCAGTTGTTTGTTCGAAAAACAAGTTCAAAATAGCATGATTCGGAAAAAATGTTTTTTTTCGGCAAATGTCCTTTTCAGGGTCGAAAACACTGTAATATCTTCCTACTTTCGAATTTCGGAAATCCAAAAGGTCTCCTGGATTCGAATTTCGAAGAGAAATCGTAAACTAATTAGTTTTTCTTAAAAATTTCACTTTTGATTTTTTTTGCCATTTTCGAGCAAAGGGGGTAGCCTTTTGAAATGATAAATTTTTGATGCCCCAAAATTTTTTAAGTTGAGTTTACATTAGTGAAGTTTATATCTCAAAAATTCGTTTAGCCCAATCCCCCAGTTGTTTGTTCGAAAAACAAGTTCAAAATAGCATGATTCGGAAAATTTTTTTTTTTTTTGGCATATATCCTTTTCAGGGTCGAAAACACTGTAACTTTTTCATACTTTCGAATTTCGGAAATCCAAATGCACTCCTGGATTCGAATTTCGAAGAGAAATCGTAAACTAATTAGTTTTTCTTAAAAATTTCACTTTTGATTTTTTTTGCCATTTTCGAGCAAAGGGGGTAGCCTTTTGAAATGATCAATTTTTGATGCCCCAAAATTTTTTGAGTTGAGTTTACATTAGTGAAGTTTATATCTCAAAAATACGTTTAGCCCAATCCCCCAGTTGTTTGTTCGAAAAAGAAGTTCAAAATAGCATGATTCGGAAAAAATGTTTTTTTTTTTTGGCATATGTCCTTTTCAGGGTCGAAAACACTGTAACTTCTTCATACTTTCGAATTTTGGAAATCCAACTGCACTCCTGGATTCGAATTTCGAAGAGAAATCGTAAACTAATTAGTTTTTTTTAAAAATTTCACTTTTGATTTTTTTTGCCATTTTCGAGCAAAGGGGGTAGCCTTTTGAAATGATCAATTTTTGATGCCCCAAAATTTTTTGAGTTGAGTTTACATTAGTGAAGTTTATATCTCAAAAATACGTTTAGCCCAATCCCCCAGTTGTTTGTTCGAAAAACAAGTTCAAAATAGCATGATTCGGAAAAATGTTTTTTTTTTTGCATATGTCCTTTTCAGGGTCGAAAACACTGTAACTTCTTCATACTTTCGAATTTCGGAAACCCAAATGCACTCCTGGATACGAATTTCGAAGAGAAATCGTAAACTAATTAGTTTTTCTTAAAAATTTCACTTTTGATGTTTTTTGCCATTTTCGAGCAAAGGGGGTAGCCTTTTGAAATGATCAATTTTTGATGCCCCAAAATTTTTTGAGTTGAGTTTACATTAGTGAAGTTTATATCTCAAAAATACGTTTAGCCCAATCCCCCAGTTGTTTGTTCGAAAAACAAGCTCATAATATCATGATTCGGAAAAAATGTTTTTTTTGGCATATGTCCTTTTCAGGGTCGAAAACACTGTTACTTCTTCATACTTTCGAATTTCGGAAATCCAAGAGCACTCCTGGATTCGAATTTCGAGGAGAAATCGTAAACTAATTAGTTTTTCTTAAAAATTTCACTTTTGATTTTTTTTGCCATTTTCGAGCAAAGGGGGTAGCCTTTTGAAATGATCAATTTTTGATGCCCCAAAATTTTTTGAGTTGAGTTTACATTTGTGAAGTTTATATCTCAAAAATACGTTTAGCCCAAACCCCCCAGTTGTTTGTTCGAAAAACAAGTTCAAAATAGCATGATTCGGAAAAAATGTTTTTTTTTTGGCATATGTCCTTTTCAGGGTCGAAAACACTGTTACTTCTTCATACTTTCGAATTTCGGAAATCCAAAAGCACTCCTGGATTCGAATTTAGAGGAGAAATCGTAAACTAATTAGTTTTTCTTAAAAATTTCACTTTTGATTTTTTTTTGCCATTTTCGAGCAAAGGGGGTAGCCTTTTGAAATGATCAATTTTTGATGCCCCAAAATTTTTTGAGTTGAGTTTACATTAGTGAAGTTTATATCTCAAAAATACGTTTAGCCCAATCCCCCAGTTGTTTGTTCGAAAAACAAGCTCATAATAGCATGATTCGGAAAAAATGTTTTTTTTGGCATATGTCCTTTTCAGGGTCGAAAACACTGTAACTTCTTCATACTTTCGAATTTCGGAAATCCAAATGCACTCCTGGACTCGAATTTCGAAGAGAAATCGTAAACTAATAAGTTTTTCTTAAAAATGTCACTTTTGATTTTTTTTGCCATTTTCGAGCAAAGGGGGTAGCCTTTTGAAATGATCAATTTTTGATGCCCCAAAATTTTTTGAGTTGAGTTTACATTTGTGAAGTTAATATCTCAAAAATACGTTTAGCCCAATCCCTCAGTTGTTTGTTCGAAAAACAAGTTCAAAATAGCATGATTCGGAAAAATGGTTTTTTTTTGGCATATGTTCTTTTCAGGGCAGAAAACACTGTAACTTCTTCATACTTTCGAATTTCGGAAATCCAAATGCACTCCTGGATTCGAATTTCGAAGAGAAATCGTAAACTAATTAGTTTTTCTTAAAAATTTCACTTTTGATTTTTTTTGCCATTTTCGAGCAAAGGGGGTAGCCTTTTGAAATGATCAATTTTTGATGCCCCAAAATTTTTTGAGTTGAGTTTACATTTGTGAAGTTAATATCTCAAAAATACGTTTAGCCCAATCCCTCAGTTGTTTGTTCGAAAAACAAGTTCAAAATAGCATGATTCGGAAAATGTGTGTTTTTTTTTTGGCATATGTCCTTTTCAGGGTCGAAAACACTGTAACTTCTTCATACTTTCGAATTTCGGAAATCCAAATGCACTCCTGGATTCGAATTTCGAAGAGAAATCGTAAACTAATAAGTTTTTCTTAAAAATTTCACTTTTGATTTTTTTTGCCATTTTCGAGCAAAGGGGGTAGCCTTTGGAAATGATAAATTTTTGATGCCCCAAAATTTTTTAAGTTGAGTTTACATTAGTCAAGTTTATATCTCAAAAATACGTTTAGCCCAATCCCCTAGTTGTTTGTTCGAAAAACAAGTTCAAAATAGCATGATTCGGAAAAATTTTTTTTTTTTTTGGCATATATCCTTTTCAGGGTCGAAAACACTGTAACTTTTTCATACTTTCGAATTTCGGAAATCCAAATGCACTCCTGGATTCGAATTTCGAAGAGAAATCGTAAACTAATTAGTTTTTCTTAAAAATTTCACTTTTGATTTTTTTTGCCATTTTCGAGCAAAGGGGGTAGCCTTTTGAAATGATCAATTTTTGATGCCCCAAAATTTTTTGAGTTGAGTTTACATTAGTGAAGTTTATATCTCAAAAATACGTTTAGCCCAATCCCTCAGTTGTTTGTTCGAAAAATAAGTTCAAAATAGCATGATTCGGAAAAAATGTTTTTTTTTTTTGGCATATGTCCTTTTCAGGGTCGAAAACACTGTAACTTCTTCATACTTTCGAATTTCGGAAATCCAACTGCACTCCTGGATTCGAATTTCGAAGAGAAATCGTAAACTAATTAGTTTTTTTTAAAAATTTCACTTTTGATTTTTTTTGCCATTTTCGAGCAAAGGGGGTAGCCTTTTGAAATGATAAATTTTTGATGCCCCAAATTTTTTTAAGTTGAGTTTACATTAGTCAAGTTTATATCTCAAAAATACGTTTAGCCCAATCCCTTAGTTGTTTGTTCGAAAAACAAGCTCAAAATAGCATGATTCGGAAAAAATGTTTTTTTTTGGCATATGTCCTTTTCAGGGTCGAAAACACTGTAACTTCTTCATACTTTCGAATTTCGGAAATCCAAATGCACTCCTGGATTCGAATTTCGAAGGGAAATCGCAAACTAATTAGTTTTTAGTAAAAATTTCACTTTTGATTTTTTTTGCCATTTTCGAGCAAAGGGGGTAGCCTTTTGAAAAGATCAATTTTTGATGCCCCAAAATTTTTTAAGTTGAGTTTACATTAGTGAAGTTTATATCTCAAAAATACGTTTAGCCCAAACCCCCCAGTTGTTTGTTCGAAAAACAAGTTCAAAATAGCATGATTCGGAAAAATGTTTTTTTTTTGCATATGTCCTTTTCAGGGTCGAAAACACTGTAACTTCTTCATACTTTCGAATTTCGGAAATTCAAATGCACTCCTGGATTCGAATTTCGAAAAGAAATCGTAAACTAATTAGTTTTTCTTAAAAATTTCACTTTTGATTTTTTTTTTGCCATTTTCGAGCAAAGGGGGTAGCCTTTTAAAATGATAAATTTTTGATGCCCCAAAATTTTTTGAGTTGAGTTTACATTAGTGAAGTTTATATCTCAAAAATACGTTTAGTCCAATCCCCCAGTTGTTTGTTCGAAAAACAAGCTCAAAATAGCATGATTCGGAATTTTTTTTTTTTGGCATATGTCCTTTTCAGGGTCGAAAACACTGTAACTTCTTCATACTTTCGAATTTCGGAAATCCAAATGCACTCATGGATTCGAATTTCGAAGAGAAATCGTAAACTAATTAGTTTTTCTTAAAAATTTCACTTTTGATTTTTTTGCCATTTTCGAGCAAAGGGGGTAGCCTTTTGAAATGATAAATTTTTGATGCCCCAAAATTTTTTGAGTTGAGTTTACATTAGTGAAGTTTATATCTCAAAAATACGTTTAGCCCAAACCCCCAGTTGTTTGTTCGAAAAACAAGTTCAAAATAGCATGATTCGGAAAAAATGTTTTTTTGGCATATGTCCTTTTCAGGGTCGAAAACACTGTAACTTCTTCATACTTTCGAATTTCGGAAATCCAAATGCACTCCTGGATTCGAATTTCGAAGAGAAATCGTAAACTAATTAGTTTTTCTTAAAAATTTCACTTTTGATTTTTTTGCCATTTTCGAGCAAAGGGGGTAGCCTTTTGATATGATAAATTTTTGATGCCCCAAAATTTTTTGAGTTGAGTTTACATTAGTAAAGTTTATATCTCAAAACTACGTTTAGCCAAATCCCCCAGTTGTTTGTTCGAAAAACAAGTTCAAAATAGCATGATTCGGAAAAATGTTTTTTTTTTTTGCATATGTACTTTTCAGGGTCGAAAACACTGTAACTTCTTCATACTTTCTAATTTCGGAAATTCAAATGCACTCCTGGATTCGAATTTCGAAGAAAAATCGTAAACTAATTAGTTTTTCTTAAAAATTTCACTTTTGATTTTTTTTGCCATTTTCGAGCAAAGGGGGTAGCCTTTTGAAATGATCAATTTTTGATGCCCCAAAATTTTTTGAGTTGAGTTTACATTAGTGAAGTTTATATCTCAAAAATACGTTTAGCTCAATCCCCCAGTTGTTTGTTCGAAAAACAAGCTCAAAATAGCATGATTCGGAAAAAATGTTTTTTTTGGCATATGTCCTTTTCAGGGTCGAAAACACTGTAACTTCTTCATACTTTCGAATTTCGGAAATCCAAATGCACTCATGGATTCGAATTTCGAAGAGAAATCGTAAACTAATTTGATTTTCTTAAAATTTCACTTTTGATTTTTTTTGCCATTTTCGAGCAAAGGGGGTAGCCTTTTGAAATGATCAATTTTTGATGCCCCAAAATTTTTTGAGTTGAGTTTACATTAGTGAAGTTTATATCTCAAAAATACGTTTAGCCCAAACCCCCAGTTGTTTGTTCGAAAAACAAGTTCAAAATAGCATGATTCGGAAAAAATGTTTTTTTGGCATATGTCCTTTTCAGGGTCGAAAACACTGTAACTTCTTCATACTTTCGAATTTCGGAAATCCAAATGCACTCCTGGATTCGAATTTCGAAGAGAAATCGTAAACTAATTAGTTTTTCTTAAAAATTTCACTTTTGATTTTTTTTGCCATTTTCGAGCAAAGGGGGTAGCCTTTTGAAATGATAAATTTTTGATGCCCCAAAATTTTTTGAGTTGAGTTTACATTAGTGAAGTTTATATCTCAAAAATACGTTTAGCCCAATCCCCTAGTTGTTTGTTCGAAAAACAAGTTCAAAATAGCATGATTCGGAAAAATGTTTTTTTTTGCATATGTCCTTTTCAGGGTCGAAAACACTGTAACTTCTTCATACTTTCGAATTTCGGAAATCCAAATGCACTCCTGGACTCGAATTTCGAAGAGAAATCGTAAACTAATAAGTTTTTCTTAAAAATGTCACTTTTGATTTTTTTTGCCATTTTCGAGCAAAGGGGGTAGCCTTTTGAAATGATCAATTTTTGATGCCCCAAAATTTTTTGAGTTGAGTTTACATTTGTGAAGTTAATATCTCAAAAATACGTTTAGCCCAATCCCTCAGTTGTTTGTTCGAAAAACAAGTTCAAAATAGCATGATTCGGAAAAATGGTTTTTTTTTGGCATATGTTCTTTTCAGGGCAGAAAACACTGTAACTTCTTCATACTTTCGAATTTCGGAAATCCAAATGCACTCCTGGATTCGAATTTCGAAGAGAAATCGTAAACTAATTAGTTTTTCTTAAAAATTTCACTTTTGATTTTTTTTTTGCCATTTTCGAGCAAAGGGGGTAGCCTTTTAAAATGATAAATTTTTGATGCCCCAAAATTTTTTGAGTTGAGTTTACATTAGTGAAGTTTATATCTCAAAAATACGTTTAGCCCAATCCCTTAGTTGTTTGTTCGAAAAACAAGCTCAAAATAGCATGATTCGGAAAAAATGTTTTTTTTTTGGCATATGTCCTTTTCAGGGTCGAAAACACTGTAACTTCTTCATACTTTCGAATTTCGGAAATCCAAATGCACTCCTGGATTCGAATTTCGAAGGGAAATCGCAAACTAATTAGTTTTTCTTAAAAATTTCACTCTTGATTTTTTTTGCCATTTTCGAGCAAAGGGGGTAGCCTTTTGAAATGATAAATTTTTGATGCCCCAAAATTTTTTGAGTTGAGTTTACATTAGTGAAGTTTATATCTCAAAAATACGTTTAGCCCAATCCCCCAGTTGTTTGTTCGAAAAACAAGTTCAAAATAGCATGATTCGGAAAAATGGTTTTTTTTGCATATGTCCTTTTCAGGGTCGAAAACACTGTAACTTCTTCATACTTTCGAATTTCGGAAATCCAAATGCACTCCTGGATTCGAATTTCGAAAAGAAATCGAAAACTAATTAGTTTTTCTTAAAAATTTCACTTTTGATTTTTTTTGCCATTTTCGAGCAAAGGGGGTAGCCTTTTGAAATGATCAATTTTTGATGCCCCAAAATTTGTTGAGTTGAGTTTACATTAGTGAAGTTTATATCTCAAAAATACGTTTAGCCCAATCCCCCAGTTAATTGTTCGAAAAACAAGTTCAAAATAGCATGATTCGGAAAAAATGTTTTTTTTTTTTGGCATATGTCCTTTTCAGGGTCGAAAAAACTGTAACTTCTTCATACTTTCGAATTTCGGAAATCCAAATGCACTCCTGGATTCGAATTTCGAAGAGAAATCGTAAACTAATTAGTTTTTCTTAAAAATTTCACTTTTGATTTTTTTTTTGCCATTTTCGAGCAAAGGGGGTAGCCTTTTGAAATGATCAATTTTTGATGCCCCAAAATTTTTTGAGTTGAGTTTACATTAGTGAAGTTTATATCTCAAAACTACGTTTAGCCAAATCCCCAGTTGTTTGTTCGAAAAACAAGTTCAAAATAGCATGATTCGGAAAAAATGTTTTTTTGGCATATGTCCTTTTCAGGGTCGAAAACACTGTAACTTCTTCATACTTTCGAATTTCGGAAATCCAAATGCACTCCTGGATTCGAATTTCAAAGAGAAATCGTAAACTAATTAGTTTTTCTTAAAAATTTCACTTTAGATTTTTTTGCCATTTTCGAGCAAAGGGGGTAGCCTTTTGAAATGATAAATTTTTGATGCCCCAAAATTTTTTGAGTTGAGTTTACATTAGTGAAGTTTATATCTCAAAAATACGTTTAGCCCAATCCCCCAGTTGTTTGTTCGAAAAACAAGTTCAAAATAGCATGATTCGGAAAAATGGTTTTTTTTGCATATGTCCTTTTCAGGGTCGAAAACACTGTAACTTCTTCATACTTTCGAATTTCGGAAATCCAAATGCACTCCTGGATTCGAATTTCGAAAAGAAATCGAAAACTAATTAGTTTTTCTTAAAAATTTCACTTTTGATTTTTTTTGCCATTTTCGAGCAAAGGGGGTAGCCTTTTGAAATGATCAATTTTTGATGCCCCAAAATTTTTTGAGTTGAGTTTACATTAGTGAAGTTTATATCTCAAAAATACGTTTAGCCCAATCCCCCAGTTAATTGTTCGAAAAACAAGTTCAAAATAGCATGATTCGGAAAAAATGTTTTTTTTTTTTGGCATATGTCCTTTTCAGGGTCGAAAAAACTGTAACTTCTTCATACTTTCGAATTTCGGAAATCCAAATGCACTCCTGGATTCGAATTTCGAAGAGAAATCGTAAACTAATTAGTTTTTCTTAAAAATTTCACTTTTGATTTTTTTTTTGCCATTTTCGAGCAAAGGGGGTAGCCTTTTGAAATGATCAATTTTTGATGCCCCAAAATTTTTTGAGTTGAGTTTACATTAGTGAAGTTTATATCTCAAAACTACGTTTAGCCAAATCCCCAGTTGTTTGTTCGAAAAACAAGTTCAAAATAGCATGATTCGGAAAAAATGTTTTTTTGGCATATGTCCTTTTCAGGGTCGAAAACACTGTAACTTCTTCATACTTTCGAATTTCGGAAATCCAAATGCACTCCTGGATTCGAATTTCAAAGAGAAATCGTAAACTAATTAGTTTTTCTTAAAAATTTCACTTTAGATTTTTTTGCCATTTTCGAGCAAAGGGGGTAGCCTTTTGATATGATAAATTTTTGATGCCCCAAAATTTTTTGAGTTGAGTTTACATTAGTGAAGTTTATATCTCAAAAATACGTTTAGCCCAATCCCCTAGTTGTTTGTTCGAAAAACAAGTTCAAAATAGCATGATTCGGAAAAATGTTTTTTTTTTTTTGCATATGTCCTTTTCAGGGTCGAAAACACTGTAACTTCTTCATACTTTCTAATTTCGGAAATTCAAATGCACTCATGGATTCGAATTTCGAAGAGAAATCGTAAACTAATTTGATTTTCTTAAAATTTCACTTTTGATTTTTTTTGCCATTTTCGAGCAAAGGAGGTAGCTTTTTGAAATGATCAATTTTTGATGCCCCAAAATTTTTTGAGTTGAGTTTACATTAGTGAAGTTTATATCTCAAAAATACGTTTAGCTCAATCCCCCAGTTGTTTGTTCGAAAAACAAGCTCAAAATAGCATGATTCGGAATTTTTTTTTTTTGCATATGTCCTTTTCAGGGTCGAAAACACTGTAACTTCTTCATACTTTCGAATTTCGGAAATCCAAATGCACTCCTGGATTCGAATTTCGAAGAGAAATCGTAAACTAATTAGTTTTTCTTAAAAATTTCACTTTTGATTTTTTTTTTGCCATTTTCGAGCAAGGGGGTAGCCTTTTAAAATGATAAATTTTTGATGCCCCAAAATTTTTTGAGTTGAGTTTACATTAGTGAAGTTTATATCTCAAAAATACGTTTAGCCCAATCCCTTAGTTGTTTGTTCGAAAAACAAGCTCAAAATAGCATGATTCGGAAAAAATGTTTTTTTTTTGGCATATGTCCTTTTCAGGGTCGAAAACACTGTAACTTCTTCATACTTTCGAATTTCGGAAATCCAAATGCACTCCTGGATTCGAATTTCGAAGGGAAATCGCAAACTAATTAGTTTTTCTTAAAAATTTCACTCTTGATTTTTTTTGCCATTTTCGAGCAAAGGGGGTAGCCTTTTGAAATGATAAATTTTTGATGCCCCAAAATTTTTTGAGTTGAGTTTACATTAGTGAAGTTTATATCTCAAAAATACGTTTAGCCCAATCCCCCAGTTGTTTGTTCGAAAAACAAGTTCAAAATAGCATGATTCGGAAAAATGGTTTTTTTTGCATATGTCCTTTTCAGGGTCGAAAACACTGTAACTTCTTCATACTTTCGAATTTCGGAAATCCAAATGCACTCCTGGATTCGAATTTCGAAAAGAAATCGAAAACTAATTAGTTTTTCTTAAAAATTTCACTTTTGATTTTTTTTGCCATTTTCGAGCAAAGGGGGTAGCCTTTTGAAATGATCAATTTTTGATGCCCCAAAATTTTTTGAGTTGAGTTTACATTAGTGAAGTTTATATCTCAAAAATACGTTTAGCCCAATCCCCTAGTTGTTTGTTCGAAAAACAAGTTCAAAATAGCATGATTCGGAAAAATGTTTTTTTTTTTTGCATATGTCCTTTTCAGGGTCGAAAACACTGTAACTTCTTCATACTTTCTAATTTCGGAAATTCAAATGCACTCATGGATTCGAATTTCGAAGAGAAATCGTAAACTAATTAGTTTTTCTTAAAAATTTCACTTTTGATTTTTTTTTTTGCCATTTTCGAGCAAAGGGGGTAGCCTTTTGAAATGATCAATTTTTGATGCCCCAAAATTTTTTGAGTTGAGTTTACATTAGTGAAGTTTATATCTCAAAACTACGTTTAGCCAAATCCCCCAGTTGTTTGTTCGAAAAACAAGTTCAAAATAGCATGATTCGGAAAAATGTTTTTTTTTTTGCATATGTCCTTTTCAGGGTCGAAAACACTGTAACTTCTTCATACTTTCGAATTTCGGAAATTCAAATGCACTCCTGGATTCGAATTTCGAAGAAAAATCGTAAACTAATTAGTTTTTCTTAAAAATTTCACTTTTGATTTTTTTTTGCCATTTTCGAGCAAAGGGGGTAGCCTTTTGAAATGATCAATTTTTGATGCCCCAAAATTTTTTGAGTTGAGTTTACATTAGTGAAGTTTATATCTCAAAAATACGTTTAGCCCAATCCCTCAGTTGTTTGTTCGAAAAACAAGTTCAAAATGGCATGATTCGGAAATTTTTTTTTTTTTTGCATATGTCCTTTTCAGGGTCGAAAACACTGTAACTTCTTCATACTTCGAATTTCGGAAATCCAATTTTTAAGTTTTTCTTAAAAATTTCACTTTTGATTTTTTTTGCCATTTTCGAGCAAAGGGGATAGCCTTTTGAAATGATCAATTTTTGGTGCCCCAAAATTTTTTGAGTTGAGTTTACATTAGTGAAGTTTATATCTCAAAAATACGTTTAGCCCAATCCCTTAGTTGTTTGTTCGAAAAACAAGCTCAAAATAGCATGATTCGGAAAAAATGTTTTTTTTTTGGCATATGTCCTTTTCAGGGTCGAAAACACTGTAACTTCTTCATACTTTCGAATTTCGGAAATCCAAATGCACTCCTGGATTCGAATTTCGAAGGGAAATCGTAAACTAATTAGTTTTTCTTAAAAATTTCACTTTTGATTTTTTTTGCCATTTTCGAGCAAAGGGGGTAGCCTTTTGAAATGATCAATTTTTGATGCCCCAAAATTTTTTGAGTTGAGTTTACATTAGTGAAGTTTATATCTCAAAAATACGTTTAGCCCAAACCCCCCAGTTGTTTGTTCGAAAAACAAGTTCAAAATAGCATGATTCGGAAAAAATATTTTTTTTTTTTGGCATATGTCCGTTTCAGGGTCGAAAACACTGTAACTTCTTCATACTTTCGAATTTCGGAAATCCAATTTTTAAGTTTTTCTTAAAAATTTCACTTTTGATTTTGTTTTTGACATTTTCGAGCAAAGGGGGTAGCCTTTTGAAATGATCAATTTTTGATGCCCCAAAATTTTTTGAGTTGAGTTTACATTAGTGAAGTTTATATCTCAAAAATACGTTTAGCCCAAACCCCCCAGTTGTTTGTTCGAAAAACAAGTTCAAAATAGCATGATTCGGAAAAATGGTTTTTTTTGCATATGTCCTTTTCAGGGTCGAAAACACTGTAACTTCTTCATACTTTCGAATTTCGGAAATCCAAATGCACTCCTGGATTCGAATTTCGAAGGGAAATCGCAAACTAATCAGTTTTTCTTAAAAATTTCACTTTTGATTTTTTTTGCCATTTTCGAGCAAAGGGGGTAGCCTTTTGAAATGATCAATTTTTGATGCCCCAAAATTTTTTGAGTTGAGTTTACATTAGTGAAGTTTATATCTCAAAAATACGTTTAGCCCAATCCCCCAGTTGTTTGTTCGAAAAAGAAGTTCAAAATAGCATGATTCGGAAAAATGGTTTTTTTTTGCATATGTCCTTTTCAGGGTCGAAAACACTGTAACTTCTTCATACTTTTGAATTTCGGAAATCCAAATGCACTCCTGGATTCGAATTTCGAAAAGAAATCGTAAACTAATAAGTTTTTCTTAAAAATTTCACTTTTGATTTTTTTTGCCATTTTCGAGCAAAGGGGATAGCCTTTTGAAATGATCAATTTTTGATGCCCCAAAATTTTTTGAGTTGAGTTTACATTAGTGAAGTTTATATCTCAAAAATACGTTTAGCCCAAACCCCCCAGTTGTTTGTTCGAAAAACAAGTTCAAAATAGCATGATTCGGAAAAATGGTTTTTTTTGCATATGTCCTTTTCAGGGTCGAAAACACTGTAACTTCTTCATACTTTCGAATTTCGGAAATCCAAATGCACTCCTGGATTCGAATTTCGAAGGGAAATCGCAAACTAATTAGTTTTTCTTAAAAATTTCACTCTTGATTTTTTTTGCCATTTTCGAGCAAAGGGGGTAGCCTTTTGAAATGATAAATTTTTGATGCCCCAAAATTTTTTGAGTTGAGTTTACATTAGTGAAGTTTATATCTCAAAAATACGTTTAGCCCAATCCCCCAGTTGTTTGTTCGAAAAACAAGTTCAAAATAGCATGATTCGGAAAAATGGTTTTTTTTGCATATGTCCTTTTCAGGGTCGAAAACACTGTAACTTCTTCATACTTTCGAATTTCGGAAATCCAAATGCACTCCTGGATTCGAATTTCGAAAAGAAATCGAAAACTAATTAGTTTTTCTTAAAAATTTCACTTTTGATTTTTTTTGCCATTTTCGAGCAAAGGGGGTAGCCTTTTGAAATGATCAATTTTTGATGCCCCAAAATTTTTTGAGTTGAGTTTACATTAGTGAAGTTTATATCTCAAAAATACGTTTAGCCCAATCCCCTAGTTGTTTGTTCGAAAAACAAGTTCAAAATAGCATGATTCGGAAAAATGTTTTTTTTTTTTGCATATGTCCTTTTCAGGGTCGAAAACACTGTAACTTCTTCATACTTTCTAATTTCGGAAATTCAAATGCACTCATGGATTCGAATTTCGAAGAGAAATCGTAAACTAATTAGTTTTTCTTAAAAATTTCACTTTTGATTTTTTTTTTTGCCATTTTCGAGCAAAGGGGGTAGCCTTTTGAAATGATCAATTTTTGATGCCCCAAAATTTTTTGAGTTGAGTTTACATTAGTGAAGTTTATATCTCAAAACTACGTTTAGCCAAATCCCCCAGTTGTTTGTTCGAAAAACAAGTTCAAAATAGCATGATTCGGAAAAATGTTTTTTTTTTTTGCATATGTCCTTTTCAGGGTCGAAAACACTGTAACTTCTTCATACTTTCGAATTTCGGAAATTCAAATGCACTCCTGGATTCGAATTTCGAAGAAAAATCGTAAACTAATTAGTTTTTCTTAAAAATTTCACTTTTGATTTTTTTTTGCCATTTTCGAGCAAAGGGGGTAGCCTTTTGAAATGATCAATTTTTGATGCCCCAAAATTTTTTGAGTTGAGTTTACATTAGTGAAGTTTATATCTCAAAAATACGTTTAGCCCAATCCCTCAGTTGTTTGTTCGAAAAACAAGTTCAAAATGGCATGATTCGGAAATTTTTTTTTTTTTTGCATATGTCCTTTTCAGGGTCGAAAACACTGTAACTTCTTCATACTTCGAATTTCGGAAATCCAATTTTTAAGTTTTTCTTAAAAATTTCACTTTTGATTTTTTTTGCCATTTTCGAGCAAAGGGGATAGCCTTTTGAAATGATCAATTTTTGGTGCCCCAAAATTTTTTGAGTTGAGTTTACATTAGTGAAGTTTATATCTCAAAAATACGTTTAGCCCAATCCCTTAGTTGTTTGTTCGAAAAACAAGCTCAAAATAGCATGATTCGGAAAAAATGTTTTTTTTTTGGCATATGTCCTTTTCAGGGTCGAAAACACTGTAACTTCTTCATACTTTCGAATTTCGGAAATCCAAATGCACTCCTGGATTCGAATTTCGAAGGGAAATCGTAAACTAATTAGTTTTTCTTAAAAATTTCACTTTTGATTTTTTTTGCCATTTTCGAGCAAAGGGGGTAGCCTTTTGAAATGATCAATTTTTGATGCCCCAAAATTTTTTGAGTTGAGTTTACATTAGTGAAGTTTATATCTCAAAAATACGTTTAGCCCAAACCCCCCAGTTGTTTGTTCGAAAAACAAGTTCAAAATAGCATGATTCGGAAAAAATATTTTTTTTTTTTGGCATATGTCCGTTTCAGGGTCGAAAACACTGTAACTTCTTCATACTTTCGAATTTCGGAAATCCAATTTTTAAGTTTTTCTTAAAAATTTCACTTTTGATTTTGTTTTTGCCATTTTCGAGCAAAGGGGGTAGCCTTTTGAAATGATCAATTTTTGATGCCCCAAAATTTTTTGAGTTGAGTTTACATTAGTGAAGTTTATATCTCAAAAATACGTTTAGCCCAAACCCCCCAGTTGTTTGTTCGAAAAACAAGTTCAAAATAGCATGATTCGGAAAAATGGTTTTTTTTGCATATGTCCTTTTCAGGGTCGAAAACACTGTAACTTCTTCATACTTTCGAATTTCGGAAATCCAAATGCACTCCTGGATTCGAATTTCGAAGGGAAATCGCAAACTAATCAGTTTTTCTTAAAAATTTCACTTTTGATTTTTTTTGCCATTTTCGAGCAAAGGGGGTAGCCTTTTGAAATGATCAATTTTTGATGCCCCAAAATTTTTTGAGTTGAGTTTACATTAGTGAAGTTTATATCTCAAAAATACGTTTAGCCCAATCCCCCAGTTGTTTGTTCGAAAAAGAAGTTCAAAATAGCATGATTCGGAAAAATGGTTTTTTTTTGCATATGTCCTTTTCAGGGTCGAAAACACTGTAACTTCTTCATACTTTTGAATTTCGGAAATCCAAATGCACTCCTGGATTCGAATTTCGAAAAGAAATCGTAAACTAATAAGTTTTTCTTAAAAATTTCACTTTTGATTTTTTTGCCATTTTCGAGCAAAGGGGGTAGCCTTTTGAAATGATCAATTTTTGATGCCCCAAAATTTTTTGAGTTGAGTTTACATTAGTGAAGTTTATATCTCAAAAATACGTTTAGCCCAATCCCTCAGTTGTTTGTTCGAAAAACAAGTTCAAAATAGCATGATTCGGAAAATTTGTTTTTTTTGGCATATGTCCTTTTCAGGGTCGAAAACACTGTAACTTCTTCATACTTTCGAATTTCGGAAATCCAAATGCACTCCTGGATTCGAATTTCGAAGAGAAATCGTAAACTAATTAGTTTTTCTTAAAAATTTCACTTTTGATTTTTTTTGCCATTTTCGAGCAAAGGGGGTAGCCTTTTGAAATGATCAATTTTTGATGCCCCAAAATTTTTTGAGTTGAGTTTACATTAGTGAAGTTTATATCTCAAAAATATGTTTAGCCCAATCCCTCAGTTGTTTGTTCGAAAAACAAGTTCAAAATAGCATGATTCGGAAAAATGGTTTTTTTTGGCATATGTCCTTTTCAGGGTCGAAAACACTGTAACTTCTTCATACTTTCGAATTTCGGAAATCCAAAAGCACTCCTGGATATGAATTTCGAGGAGAAATCGTAAACTTATTAGTTTTTCTTAAAAATTTCACTTTTGATTTTTTTTGCCATTTTCGAGCAAAGGGGGTAGCCTTTTGAAATGATCAATTTTTGATGCCCCAAAATTTTTTGAGTTGAGTTTACATTAGTGAAGTTTATATCTCAAAAATTCGTTTAGCCCAATCCTTCAGTTGTTTGTTCGAAAAAAAAGTTCAAAATAGCATGATTCGGAAAAATGTTTTTTTTTGCATATGTCCTTTTCAGGGTCGAAAACACTGTAACTTCTTCATACTTTCGAATTTCGGAAATCCAAATGCACTCCTGGATTCGAATTTCGAAGAGAAATCGTAAACTAATTAGTTTTTCTTAAAAATTTCACTTTTGATTTTTTTTGCCATTTTCGAGCAAAGGGGGTAGCCTTTTGAAATGATCAATTTTTGATGCCCCAAAATTTTTTGAGTTGAGTTTACATTAGTGAAGTTTATATCTCAAAAATATGTTTAGCCCAATCCCTCAGTTGTTTGTTCGAAAAACAAGTTCAAAATAGCATGATTCGGAAAATTTGTTTTTTTTTGCATATGTCCTTTTCAGGGTCGAAAACACTGTAACTTCTTCATACTTTCGAATTTCGGAAATCCAAATGCACTCCTGGATTCGAATTTCGAAGAGAAATCGTAAACTAATTAGTTTTTCTTAAAAATTTCACTTTTGATTTTTTTGCCATTTTCGAGCAAAAGGGGTAGCCTTTTGAAATGATAAATTTTTGATGCCCCAAAATTTTTTGAGTTGAGTTTACATTAGTGAAGTTTATATCTCAAAACTACGTTTAGCCCAATCCCCCAGTTGTTTGTTCGAAAAACAAGTTCAAAATAGCATGATTCGGAAAAATGTTTTTTTTTTTGCATATGTCCTTTTCAGGGTCGAAAACACTGTAACTTCTTCATACTTTCGAATTTCGGAAATTCAAATGCACTCCTGGATTCGAATTTCGAAGAGAAATCGTAAACTAATTAGTTTTTCTTAAAAATTTCACTTTTGATTTTTTTGCCATTTTCGAGCAAAGGGGGTAGCCTTTTGAAATGATCAATTTTTGATGCCCCAAAATTTTTTGAGTTGAGTTTACATTAGTGAAGTTTATATCTCAAAAATACGTTTAGCCCAAACCCCCCAGTTGTTTGTTCGAAAAACAAATTCAAAATAGCATGATTCGGAAAAAATGTTTTTTTTTTGGCAAATGTCCTTTTCAGGGTCGAAAACACTGTAACTTCTTCATACTTTCGAATTTCGGAAATTCAAATGCACTCCTGGATTCGAATTTCGAAGAGAAATCGTAAACTAATTAGTTTTTCTTAAAAATTTCACTTTTGATTTTTTTTGCCATTTTCGAGCAAAGGGGGTAGCCTTTTGAAATGATCAATTTTTGATGCCCCAAAATTTTTTGAGTTGAGTTTACATTAGTGAAGTTTATATCTCAAAAATACGTTTAGCCCAATTCCCCAGTTGTTTGTTCGAAAAAGAAGTTCAAAATAGCATGATTCGGAAAAATGGTTTTTTTTGCATATGTCCTTTTCAGGGTCGAAAACACTGTAACTTCTTCATACTTTTGAATTTCGGAAATCCAAATGCACTCCTGGATTCGAATTTCGAAAAGAAATCGTAAACTAATAAGTTTTTCTTAAAAATTTCACTTTTGATTTTTTTGTCATTTTCGAGCAAAGGGGGTAGCCTTTGGAAATGATAAATTTTTGATGCCCCAAAATTTTTTGAGTTGAGTTTACATTAGTGAAGTTTATATCTCAAAAATACGTTTAGCCCAATCCCTCAGTTGTTTGTTCGAAAAACAAGTTCAAAATAGCATGATTCGGAAAATTTGTTTTTTTTGGCATATGTCCTTTTCAGGGTCGAAAACACTGTAACTTCTTCATACTTTCGAATTTCGGAAATCCAAATGCACTCCTGGATTCGAATTTCGAAGAGAAATCGTAAACTAATTAGTTTTTCTTAAAAATTTCTCTTTTGATTTTTTTTGCCATTTTCAAGCAAATGGGGGCCTTTTGAAATGATCAATTTTTAATGCCCCAAAATTTTTTGAGTTGAGTTTACATTAGTGAAGTTTATATCTTAAAAATATGTTTAGCCCAATCCCTCAGTTGTTTGTTCGAAAAACAAGTTCAAAATAGTATGATTCGGAAAATTTCTTTTTTTTTTGCATATGTCCTTTTCAGGGTCGAAAACACTGTAACTTCTTCATACTTTCGAATTTCGGAAATCCAAATGCACTCCTGGATTCGAATTTCGAAGAGAAATCGTAAACTAATTAGTTTTTCTTAAAAATTTCACTTTTGATTTTTTTTGCCATTTTCGAGCAAAGGGGGTAGCCTTTTGAAATGATCAATTTTTGATGCCCCAACATTTTTTTGAGTTGAGTTTACATTAGTGAAGTTTATATCTCAAAAATACGTTTAGCCCAAACCCCCAGTTGTTTGTTCGAAAAAGAAGTTCAAAATAGCATGATTCGAAAAAAATTTTTTTTTTGGCATATGTCCTTTTCAGGGTCGAAAACACTGTAACTTCTTCATACTTTCGAATTTCGGAAATCCAAATGCACTCCTGGATACGAATTTCGAAGAGAAATCGTAAACTAATTAGTTTTTCTTAAAAATTTCACTTTTGATTTTTTTTGCCATTTTCGAGCAAAGGGGGTAGCCTTTTGAAATGATCAATTTTTGATGCCCCAAAATTTTTTGAGTTGAGTTTACATTAGTGAAGTTTATATCTCAAAAATTCGTTTAGCCCAATCCTTCAGTTGTTTGTTCGAAAAACAAGTTCAAAATGGCATGATTCGGAAAAATTTTTTTTTTTGCATATGTCTTTTTCAGGGTCGAAAACACTGTAACTTCTTCATACTTTCGAATTTCGGAAATCCAAATGCACTCCTGGATTCGAATTTCGAAGAGAAATCGTAAACTAATTTGATTTTCTTAAAAATTTCACTTTTGATTTTTTTTGCCATTTTCGAGCAAAGGGGGTAGCCTTTTGAAATGATCAATTTTTGATGCCCCAACATTTTTTGAGTTGAGTTTACATTAGTGAAGTTTATATCTCAAAAATACGTTTAGCCCACACCCCCAGTTGTTTGTTCGAAAAACAAGTTCAAAATAGCATGATTCGGAAAAAATGTTTTTTTTGGCATATGTCCTTTTCAGGGTCGAAAACACTGTAACTTCTTCATACTTTCGAATTTCGGAAATCCAAATGCACTCCTGGATTCGAATTTCGAAGAGAAATCGTAAACTAATTAGTTTTTCTTAAAAATTTCACTTTTGATTTTTTTGCCATTTTCGAGCAAAGGGGGTAGCCTTTTGAAATGATAAATTTTTGATGCCCCAAAATTTTTTGAGTTGAGTTTACATTAGTGAAGTTTATATCTCAAAACTACGTTTAGCCCAATCCCCCAGTTGTTTGTTCGAAAAACAAGTTCAAAATAGCATGATTCGGAAAAATGTTTTTTTTTTGCATATGTCCTTTTCAGGGTCGAAAACACTGTAACTTCTTCATACTTTCGAATTTCGGAAATTCAAATGCACTCCTGGATTCGAATTTCGAAGAGAAATCGTAAACTAATTAGTTTTTCTTAAAAATTTCACTTTTGATTTTTTTGCCATTTTCGAGCAAAGGGGGTAGCCTTTTGAAATGATCAATTTTTGATGCCCCAAAATTTTTTGAGTTGAGTTTACATTAGTGAAGTTTATATCTCAAAAATACGTTTAGCCCAAACCCCCCAGTTGTTTGTTCGAAAAACAAGTTCAAAATAGCATGATTCGGAAAAAATGTTTTTTTTTTGGCATATGTCCTTTTCAGGGTCGAAAACACTGTAACTTCTTCATACTTTCGAATTTCGGAAATCCAATTTTTAAGTTTTTCTTAAAAATTTCACTTTTGATTTTGTTTTTGCCATTTTCGAGCAAAGGGGGTAGCCTTTTGAAATGATCAATTTTTGATGCCCCAAAATTTTTTGAGTTGAGTTTACATTAGTGAAGTTTATATCTCAAAAATACGTTTAGCCCAATCCCTCAGTTGTTTGTTCGAAAAACAAGTTCAAAATAGCATGATTCGGAAAATTTGTTTTTTTTGGCATATGTCCTTTTCAGGGTCGAAAACACTGTAACTTCTTCATACTTTCGAATTTCGGAAATCCAAATGCACTCCTGGATTCGAATTTCGAAGAGAAATCGTAAACTAATTAGTTTTTCTTAAAAATTTCTCTTTTGATTTTTTTTGGCATTTTCGAGCAAATGGGGGCCTTTTGAAATGATCAATTTTTAATGCCCCAAAATTTTTTGAGTTGAGTTTACATTAGTGAAGTTTATATCTCAAAAATATGTTTAGCCCAATCCATCAGTTGTTTGTTCGAAAAACAAGTTCAAAATAGCATGATTCGGAAAATTTGTTTTTTTTTGCATATGTCCTTTTCAGGGTCGAAAACACTGTAACTTCTTCATACTTTCGAATTTCGGAAATCCAAATGCACTCCTGGATTCGAATTTCGAAGAGAAATCGTAAACTAATTAGTTTTTCTTCAAAATTTCACTTTTGATTTTTTTTGCCATTTTCGAGCAAAGGGGGTAGCCTTTTGAAATGATCAATTTTTGATGCCCCAACATTTTTTTGTGTTGAGTTTACATTAGTAAAGTTTATATCTCAAAAATACGTTTAGCCCAAACCCCCAGTTGTTTGTTCGAAAAAGAAGTTCAAAATAGCATGATTCGAAAAAATTTTTTTTTTTGGCATATGTCCTTTTCAGGGTCGAAAACACTGTAACTTCTTCATACTTTCGAATTTCGGAAATCCAAAAGCACTCCTGGATATGAATTTCGAGGAGAAATCGTAAACTTATTAGCTTTTCTTAAAAATTTCACTTTTGATTTTTTTTGCCATTTTCGAGCAAAGGGGGTAGCCTTTTGAAATGATCAATTTTTGATGCCCCAAAATTTTTTGAGTTGAGTTTACATTAGTGAAGTTTATATCTCAAAAATTCGTTTAGCCCAATCCTTCAGTTGTTTGTTCGAAAAACAAGTTCAAAATGGCATGATTCGGAAAAAAATTTTTTTTTGCATATGTCTTTTTCAGGGTCGAAAACACTGTAACTTCTTCATACTTTCGAATTTCGGAAATCCAAATGCACTCCTGGATTCGAATTTCGAAGAGAAATCGTAAACTAATTTGATTTTCTTAAAAATTTCACTTTTGATTTTTTTTGCCATTTTCGAGCAAAGGGGGTAGTCTTTTGAAATGATCAATTTTTGATGCCCCAAAATTTTTTGAGTTGAGTTTACATTAGTGAAGTTTATATCTCAAAAATACGTTTAGCCCAATCCCCTAGTTGTTTGTTCGAAAAACAAGTTCAAAATAGCATGATTCGGAAAAAATGTTTTTTTTGCATATGTCCTTTTCAGGGTCGAAAACACTGTAACTTCTTCATACTTTCGAATTTCGGAAATCCAAATGCACTCCTGGATTCGAATTTCGAAGAGAAATCGTAAACTAATTTGATTTTCTTAAAAATTTCACTTTTGATTTTTTTTGCCATTTTCGAGCAAAGGGGGTAGCCTTTTGAAATGATCAATTTTTGATGCCCCAACATTTTTTGAGTTGAGTTTACATTAGTGAAGTTTATATCTCAAAAATACGTTTAGCCCAAACCCCCAGTTGTTTGTTCGAAAAACAAGTTTAAAATAGCATGATTCGGAAAAAATGTTTTTTTTGGCATATGTCCTTTTCAGGGTCGAAAACACTGTAACTTCTTCATACTTTCGAATTTCGGAAATCCAAATGCACTCCTGGATTCGAATTTCGAAGAGAAATCGTAAACTAATTAGTTTTTTTTTCAAAAATTTCACTTTTGATTTTTTTTTGCCATTTTCGAGCAAAGGGGTAGCCTTTTGAAATGATAAATTTTTGATGCCCCAAAATTTTTTGAGTTGAGTTTACATTAGTGAAGTTTATATCTCAAAACTACGTTTAGCCCAATCCCCCAGTTGTTTGTTCGAAAAACAAGTTCAAAATAGCATGATTCGGAAAAATGTTTTTTTTTTGCATATGTCCTTTTCAGGGTCGAAAACACTGTAACTTCTTCATACTTTCGAATTTCGGAAATTCAAATGCACTCCTGGATTCGAATTTCGAAGAGAAATCGTAAACTAATTAGTTTTTCTTAAAAATTTCACTTTTGATTTTTTTTGCCATTTTCGAGCAAAGGGGGTAGCCTTTTGAAATGATCAATTTTTGATGCCCCAAAATTTTTTGAGTTGAGTTTACATTAGTGAAGTTTATATCTCAAAAATACGTTTAGCCCAAACCCCCCAGTTGTTTGTTCGAAAAACAAATTCAAAATAGCATGATTCGGAAAAAATGTTTTTTTTTTGGCAAATGTCCTTTTCAGGGTCGAAAACACTGTAACTTCTTCATACTTTCGAATTTCGGAAATCCAATTTTTAAGTTTTTCTTAAAAATTTCACTTTTGATTTTGTTTTTGCCATTTTCGAGCAAAGGGGGTAGCCTTTTGAAATGATCAATTTTTGATGCCCCAAAATTTTTTGAGTTGAGTTTACATTAGTGAAGTTTATATCTCAAAAATACGTTTAGCCCAAACCCCCCGGTTGTTTGTTCGAAAAACAAGTTCAAAATAGCATGATTCGGAAAAATGGTTTTTTTTTTTTGCATATGTCCTTTTCAGGGTCGAAAACACTGTAACTTCTTCATACTTTCGAATTTCGGAAATCCAAATGCACTCCTGGATTCGAATTTCGAAGGGAAATCGCAAACTAATCAGTTTTTCTTAAAAATTTCACTTTTGATTTTTTTGCCATTTTCGAGCAAAGGGGGTAGCCTTTTGAAATGATCAATTTTTGATGCCCCAAAATTTTTTGAGTTGAGTTTACATTAGTGAAGTTTATATCTCAAAAATACGTTTAGCCCAATTCCCCAGTTGTTTGTTCGAAAAAGAAGTTCAAAATAGCATGATTCGGAAAAATGGTTTTTTTTGCATATGTCCTTTTCAGGGTCGAAAACACTGTAACTTCTTCATACTTTTGAATTTCGGAAATCCAAATGCACTCCTGGATTCGAATTTCGAAAAGAAATCGTAAACTAATAAGTTTTTCTTAAAAATTTCACTTTTGATTTTTTTGTCATTTTCGAGCAAAGGGGGTAGCCTTTGGAAATGATCAATTTTTGATGCCCCAAAATTTTTTGAGTTGAGTTTACATTAGTGAAGTTTATATCTCAAAAATACGTTTAGCCCAATCCCTCAGTTGTTTGTTCGAAAAACAAGTTCAAAATAGCATGATTCGGAAAATTTGTTTTTTTTGGCATATGTCCTTTTCAGGGTCGAAAACACTGTAACTTCTTCATACTTTCGAATTTCGGAAATCCAAATGCACTCCTGGATTCGAATTTCGAAGAGAAATCGTAAACTAATTAGTTTTTCTTAAAAATTTCTCTTTTGATTTTTTTTGCCATTTTCAAGCAAATGGGGGCCTTTTGAAATGATCAATTTTTAATGCCCCAAAATTTTTTGAGTTGAGTTTACATTAGTGAAGTTTATATCTTAAAAATATGTTTAGCCCAATCCCTCAGTTGTTTGTTCGAAAAACAAGTTCAAAATAGTATGATTCGGAAAATTTCTTTTTTTTTTTGCATATGTCCTTTTCAGGGTCGAAAACACTGTAACTTCTTCATACTTTCGAATTTCGGAAATCCAAATGCACTCCTGGATTCGAATTTCGAAGAGAAATCGTAAACTAATTAGTTTTTCTTAAAAATTTCACTTTTGATTTTTTTTGCCATTTTCGAGCAAAGGGGGTAGCCTTTTGAAATGATCAATTTTTGATGCCCCAACATTTTTTTGAGTTGAGTTTACATTAGTGAAGTTTATATCTCAAAAATACGTTTAGCCCAAACCCCCAGTTGTTTGTTCGAAAAAGAAGTTCAAAATAGCATGATTCGAAAAAAATTTTTTTTTTGGCATATGTCCTTTTCAGGGTCGAAAACACTGTAACTTCTTCATACTTTCGAATTTCGGAAATCCAAAAGCACTCCTGGATACGAATTTCGAAGAGAAATCGTAAACTAATTAGTTTTTCTTAAAAATTTCACTTTTGATTTTTTTTGCCATTTTCGAGCAAAGGGGGTAGCCTTTTGAAATGATCAATTTTTGATGCCCCAAAATTTTTTGAGTTGAGTTTACATTAGTGAAGTTTATATCTCAAAAATTCGTTTAGCCCAATCCTTCAGTTGTTTGTTCGAAAAACAAGTTCAAAATGGCATGATTCGGAAAAATTTTTTTTTTTGCATATGTCTTTTTCAGGGTCGAAAACACTGTAACTTCTTCATACTTTCGAATTTCGGAAATCCAAATGCACTCCTGGATTCGAATTTCGAAGAGAAATCGTAAACTAATTTGATTTTCTTAAAAATTTCACTTTTGATTTTTTTTGCCATTTTCGAGCAAAGGGGGTAGCCTTTTGAAATGATCAATTTTTGATGCCCCAACATTTTTTGAGTTGAGTTTACATTAGTGAAGTTTATATCTCAAAAATACGTTTAGCCCACACCCCCAGTTGTTTGTTCGAAAAACAAGTTCAAAATAGCATGATTCGGAAAAAATGTTTTTTTTGGCATATGTCCTTTTCAGGGTCGAAAACACTGTAACTTCTTCATACTTTCGAATTTCGGAAATCCAAATGCACTCCTGGATTCGAATTTCGAAGAGAAATCGTAAACTAATTAGTTTTTCTTAAAAATTTCACTTTTGATTTTTTTGCCATTTTCGAGCAAAGGGGGTAGCCTTTTGAAATGATAAATTTTTGATGCCCCAAAATTTTTTGAGTTGAGTTTACATTAGTGAAGTTTATATCTCAAAACTACGTTTAGCCCAATCCCCCAGTTGTTTGTTCGAAAAACAAGTTCAAAATAGCATGATTCGGAAAAATGTTTTTTTTTTGCATATGTCCTTTTCAGGGTCGAAAACACTGTAACTTCTTCATACTTTCGAATTTCGGAAATTCAAATGCACTCCTGGATTCGAATTTCGAAGAGAAATCGTAAACTAATTAGTTTTTCTTAAAAATTTCACTTTTGATTTTTTTGCCATTTTCGAGCAAAGGGGGTAGCCTTTTGAAATGATCAATTTTTGATGCCCCAAAATTTTTTGAGTTGAGTTTACATTAGTGAAGTTTATATCTCAAAAATACGTTTAGCCCAAACCCCCCAGTTGTTTGTTCGAAAAACAAGTTCAAAATAGCATGATTCGGAAAAAATGTTTTTTTTTTTGGCATATGTCCTTTTCAGGGTCGAAAACACTGTAACTTCTTCATACTTTCGAATTTCGGAAATCCAATTTTTAAGTTTTTCTTAAAAATTTCACTTTTGATTTTGTTTTTGCCATTTTCGAGCAAAGGGGGTAGCCTTTTGAAATGATCAATTTTTGATGCCCCAAAATTTTTTGAGTTGAGTTTACATTAGTGAAGTTTATATCTCAAAAATACGTTTAGCCCAATCCCTCAGTTGTTTGTTCGAAAAACAAGTTCAAAATAGCATGATTCGGAAAATTTGTTTTTTTTGGCATATGTCCTTTTCAGGGTCGAAAACACTGTAACTTCTTCATACTTTCGAATTTCGGAAATCCAAATGCACTCCTGGATTCGAATTTCGAAGAGAAATCGTAAACTAATTAGTTTTTCTTAAAAATTTCTCTTTTGATTTTTTTTGGCATTTTCGAGCAAATGGGGGCCTTTTGAAATGATCAATTTTTAATGCCCCAAAATTTTTTGAGTTGAGTTTACATTAGTGAAGTTTATATCTCAAAAATATGTTTAGCCCAATCCATCAGTTGTTTGTTCGAAAAACAAGTTCAAAATAGCATGATTCGGAAAATTTGTTTTTTTTTTGCATATGTCCTTTTCAGGGTCGAAAACACTGTAACTTCTTCATACTTTCGAATTTCGGAAATCCAAATGCACTCCTGGATTCGAATTTCGAAGAGAAATCGTAAACTAATTAGTTTTTCTTCAAAATTTCACTTTTGATTTTTTTTTGCCATTTTCGAGCAAAGGGGGTAGCCTTTTGAAATGATCAATTTTTGATGCCCCAACATTTTTTTGAGTTGAGTTTACATTAGTAAAGTTTATATCTCAAAAATACGTTTAGCCCAAACCCCCAGTTGTTTGTTCGAAAAAGAAGTTCAAAATAGCATGATTCGAAAAACTTTTTTTTTTTGGCATATGTCCTTTTCAGGGTCGAAAACACTGTAACTTCTTCATACTTTCGAATTTCGGAAATCCAAAAGCACTCCTGGATATGAATTTCGAGGAGAAATCGTAAACTTATTAGCTTTTCTTAAAAATTTCACTTTTGATTTTTTTTGCCATTTTCGAGCAAAGGGGGTAGCCTTTTGAAATGATCAATTTTTGATGCCCCAAAATTTTTTGAGTTGAGTTTACATTAGTGAAGTTTATATCTCAAAAATTCGTTTAGCCCAATCCTTCAGTTGTTTGTTCGAAAAACAAGTTCAAAATGGCATGATTCGGAAAAAAATTTTTTTTTGCATATGTCTTTTTCAGGGTCGAAAACACTGTAACTTCTTCATACTTTCGAATTTCGGAAATCCAAATGCACTCCTGGATTCGAATTTCGAAGAGAAATCGTAAACTAATTTGATTTTCTTAAAAATTTCACTTTTGATTTTTTTTGCCATTTTCGAGCAAAGGGGGTAGTCTTTTGAAATGATCAATTTTTGATGCCCCAAAATTTTTTGAGTTGAGTTTACATTAGTGAAGTTTATATCTCAAAAATACGTTTAGCCCAATCCCCTAGTTGTTTGTTCGAAAAAAAAGTTAAAAATAGCATGATTCGGAAAAATGTTTTTTTTTTGCATATGTCCTTTTCAGGATCGAAACACTGTAACTTCTTCATACTTTCGAATTTCGGAAATCCAAATGCACTCCTGGATTCGAATTTCGAAGAGAAATCGTAAACTAATTTGATTTTCTTAAAAATTTCACTTTTGATTTTTTTTGCCATTTTCGAGCAAAGGGGGTAGCCTTTTGAAATGATCAATTTTTGATGCCCCAACATTTTTTGAGTTGAGTTTACATTAGTGAAGTTTATATCTCAAAAATACGTTTAGCCCAAACCCCCAGTTGTTTGTTCGAAAAACAAGTTTAAAATAGCATGATTCGGAAAAAATGTTTTTTTTGGCATATGTCCTTTTCAGGGTCGAAAACACTGTAACTTCTTCATACT
This sequence comes from Stomoxys calcitrans, assembly GCF_963082655.1. Taxonomy (NCBI): domain Eukaryota; kingdom Metazoa; phylum Arthropoda; class Insecta; order Diptera; family Muscidae; genus Stomoxys; species Stomoxys calcitrans. The sequence goes on from NC_081552.1 coordinate 198,087,178, forward strand.
TTCGAATTTCGGAAATCCAAATGCACTCCTGGATTCGAATTTCGAAGAGAAATCGTAAACTAATTAGTTTTTCTTAAAAATTTCACTTTTGATTTTTTTGCCATTTATCGCCTTTTGAAATGATAAATTTTTGATGCCCCAAAATTTTTTGAGTTGAGTTTACATTAGTGAAGTTTATATCTCAAAAATACGTTTAGCCCAATCCCCTAGTTGTTTGTTCGAAAAAAAAGTTCAAAATAGCATGATTCGGAAAAATGTTTTTTTTTGCATATGTCCTTTTCAGGGTCGAAAACACTGTAACTTCTTCATACTTTCGAATTTCGGAAATCCAAATGCACTCCTGGATTCGAATTTCGAAGAGAAATCGTAAACTAATTTGATTTTCTTAAAAATTTCACTTTTGATTTTTTTTGCCATTTTCGAGCAAAGGGGGTAGCCTTTTGAAATGATCAATTTTTGATGCCCCAACATTTTTTGAGTTGAGTTTACATTAGTGAAGTTTATATCTCAAAAATACGTTTAGCCCAAACCCCCAGTTGTTTGTTCGAAAAACAAGTTCAAAATAGCATGATTCGGAAAAAATTTTTTTTTGGCCTATGTCCTTTTCAGGGTCGAAAACACTGTAACTTCTTCATACTTTCGAATTTCGGAAATCCAAATGCACTCCTGGATTCGAATTTCGAAGAGAAATCGTAAACTAATTAGTTTTTCTTAAAAATTTCACTTTTGATTTTTTTGCCATTTTCGAGCACTTTTTCGAGCCTTTTGAAATGATAAATTTTTGATGCCCCAAAATTTTTTGAGTTGAGTTTACATTAGTGAAGTTTATATCTCAAAACTACGTTTAGCCCAATCCCCCAGTTGTTTGTTCGAAAAACAAGTTCAAAATAGCATGATTCGGAAAAATGTTTTTTTTTTGCATATGTCCTTTTCAGGGTCGAAAACACTGTAACTTCTTCATACTTTCGAATTTCGGAAATTCAAATGCACTCCTGGATTCGAATTTCGAAGAAAAATCGTAAACTAATTAGTTTTTCTTAAAAATTTCACTTTTGATTTTTTTTACCATTTTCGAGCAAAGGGGGTAGCCTTTTGAAATGATCAATTTTTGATGCCCCAAAATTTTTTGAGTTGAGTTTACATTAGTGAAGTTTATATCTCAAAAATACGTTTAGCCCAATCCCCCAGTTGTTTGTTCGAAAAACAAGCTCAAAATAGCATGATTCGGAAAAATTGTTTTTTTGGCATATGTCCTTTTCAGGGTCGAAAACACTGTAACTTCTTCATACTTTCGAATTTCGGAAATCCAAAAGCACTCCTGGATTCGAATTTCGAAGAGAAATCGTAAACTTATTAGTTTTTCTTAAAAATTTCACTTTTGATTTTTTTGCCATTTTCGAGCAAAGGGGGTAGCCTTTTGAAATGATCAATTTTTGATGCCCCAAAATTTTTTGAGTTGAGTTTACATTAGTAAAGTTTATATCTCAAAAATACGTTTAGCCCAATCCCCCAGTTGTTTGTTCGAAAAACAAGCTCAAAATAGCATGATTCGGAAAATTGTTTTTTTTTTGCATATGTCCTTTTCAGGGTCGAAAACACTGTAACTTCTTCATACTTTCGAATTTCGGAAATCCAAATGCACTCCTGGATTCGAATTTCGAAGAGAAATCGTAAACTAATTAGTTTTTTTTTCAAAAATTTCACTTTTGATTTTTTTTTGCCATTTTCGAGCAAAGGGGTAGCCTTTTGAAATGATCAATTTTTGATGCCCCAAAATTTTTTGAGTTGAGTTTACATTAGTGAAGTTTATATCTCAAAAATACGTTTAGCCTAATCCCCCAGTTGTTTGTTCGAAAAAGAAGTTCAAAATAGCATGATCCGGAAAAATTGTTTTTTTTTTTGCATATGTCCTTTTCAGGGTCGAAAACACTGTAACTTCTTCATACTTTCGAATTTCGGAAATCCAAAAGCACTTCTAGATTCGAATTTCGAAGAGAAATCGTAAACTAATTAGTTTTTCTTAAAATTTTCACTTTTGATTAACGAGCATTTCTACTTTTGAAAGCCATTGGAAATGTTTAAATTTTTGATGTCCCACAAAAATGTTGGAGTTAGACATACAGTTGTGAAGTTTATGGTTCAAAAATGTTATTGAAAGCAAACAATAAGTTAAGATAGCAACCAAATTTAAAATTAAATTAACAAAACTTTAAAAGGCAATCAATTTAACAAAATTTGTAAAGGAAATAATCTATAACAAACCCAAATAAATGAAATGAACTGAAAAAAAAAAAACAAAAAAATGTGTATTCTGTTTATATAGAATAATAATTTATTTAGTTTTTAATTTCTTTGCTAGCAAGAAATATCCATATATCCATAACATTTCAAAAATATTATTATTATTATTATTTAAAAAAAAATAAAGATTTAAAAAGAAATATTTCAAAAAATAAAATACATTGATTTTTGTGTTTCTTCGTGTTCAATAATAGAAACCTTACTGGTTGTGGGGGGTTAAGCGTAATGGTAATGCCCATGGGCGCTCTTACCGCCTTGCTTATAGTTTCATTTAGAATACATGATTTAGTAGATAATAGTAAAAATTTTGCTGCCGATCGTTTTGATTTTGCGCATCAACGCCATTAATTTGGGATTTATGTTTCACATTGTTATTGCCGTTGTTGTGTTGGTTATTGGCCCCCCTGCCGCCCCCGCCTCGGCTGTCATCGAAGAAGACATTGGAGAAGATTATGAATACAAGTGCCAAATAAACGCATAATATTGTTATAACTAATATATGATTTTTACAACAACAACCTTTTCTTGGTGTCGGAGAGGGGGGCGAGTGCAACGAGGCATAGGAGGTGGCCGGGATATTGGTGTGCAGATTATTAATGTGGTTATTGCTACTAGAGTTGTGGCTGTTGTTTGTGGGACCATTGGTTAGATTGGTGATATTGCCATTAGTAATGTGACCATTGCCATTGGCTATGGGGATTTTGCCATTGGTTTCAGGTTGCTGCTGGTGGTGGTTGTGGTTTTGAGGGTGATTGGGATGGTGGTTATTGTGGCTCGGGGGTTGCATTTCCTATTATATAACCGCTTGCTCCACATAGTTGGCAGGCAGCATGCCAGTTTTGCCAGTGCGTTCCACTCTTCCCGTCATCCAGCCGGAATCAATGGATTCCACTTCGAATATGATATCACCTTCACGGAAGCTCACCTCATCGACATCCTGGGCCTCATAGTCATAGAGGGCACGATAGATGCGCTGCAAGCAAAAAAACAAAAATTTTATGTCTAAAATTGTAAATTACTACAACTTAAAAACCAAGTAAAAACGTGTTAAGTTCGGCCGTGGCGAACTTTGGATACCCACCACCATGGATATAATCATTCTATTCTATTATAACTCCACTATCATATCCATTGTTATATCTAAAAAGGGGCTGGTATGGATCATATTTGATTCAGGTCTCGAGAACTCTTATACAAGTCACAGTTTCAGTAAAATAAGGCAATAAATCTTCTTTTTATGGGAATTAGACCATACATTGGAAGATCGGTCTATAAGGCTGCTACATCTAACTATGGTCTGATCTGATCCATATTTGGGTCGGATTTCGGGAGGCTTAAAACAACTCACTATATCAAATTTCTGCGAAATCGGGTAAAAATAAAGCCTTTATGGGTCAGATTGGTCTATGTGGCAGCTATATCCAAATATAGTCCGATCTGAACCATATTTGGGTCGGATGTCGGTGGGCTTAAAACAACTCACTATATCAAATTTCAGCGAAATCTGGTAATAAAGTTTTTATGGGTTTCAGACCCTAATCGGCAGATCGGTCTGTTTTTATCTTACTTGCAACTGTAACTAAATATAGTCCGATCTGAACAATATGTGAGTCGGATGTCGGAAGGCTTAAAACAACTCTATGTTTAAAATTTCAGCGAAATCGGGTAATACATGCTGTTTTTATCTTACTTGCTCTGTAAAAGTTGTGGCGGCTGCATCTGCCGCAACGTAAATGAGCCAGAACTAATCTGGTTTGCCCGGGAAGGTCAATTTCTTCAGGTGCAATGGAAGGCGGTCGTTCTCCAAGGACTACATTCACCCGGTAGCCAATTACCGCATCTGCTACCGTGTCTGCGTGAATGTTGTCTAGACCCCCTTGATATGCTGCTTGATCTAGAGGTTTTCTCTTGTAGCGCTGAACCTTACGCTCTAGATCATATAGATCTATCTTAAGGCTTCTGGGCGGTGGATATCTATCCACAAGATGATGATTTGAATGGTCTCTGCCATAACAGCTCAAAAGGTATTGCTTAGACAGCATGTAATTATGTCTTCACACTGGTAGGATCTTTGCCTGCTGATAATGGTGGTCCACATGAGAACTGATGAGACAGCCCGTCGCAGTCGGGAAGGCGGCATACTGATACAGAGCTGACGAGACCACACTGGCGCTGCATAAATTACTACAAACCGGTCAATTGCTTTGTACATGGCCAACAAGTTTTCTTCGTCTGAAACCCCAAGTGCTGCCGGCAAGTGACTTGAGGACCTTGTTTCTACTTTTGGCTTTATCGCAAATTGCTCTGGCATATGAAAAGAATGTGTAAAAAAAAATCCAAATTTTGCCCATAAACATTCCACTAAGGAACAGGGGCAAACATCTCACATATCAATGAGTGCAGTTCGATTGATTCAAGTTTTAGTTCAATGAGAAGTGGCCTCCTTTTTATAGCCGAGTCCGAAGGGCGACCCGCAGTGCGACACATCTTTGGAGAGAAGTTCTACATTACGTACTACCTCAAAAATGTTGCCAGCATTAGGAGGGGAAAACCAACGCTGAAAATTTTATCAGATGGTCTAGCCAGGATTCGTACCCAGGCGTTAAGCGTCATAGGCGGACATGCTAACCTCTGCGCTATGTTGACCTCCAATGTGTAAGAGCTGTCAAATGTGACGCCAAGTATTTTGGGACACTAGATGGTTGGAATCATTTCTCCATCAACCATCGCAGTCAGCTCAGAATTCACCTCAGGAGTATTTGGAGTGAACAATGTGGCTAAAGATTTGGTGGCAGATATCTTCAGATTTCTTGCAGCTAAATATGAGGCAAGTTCGTTGAGGTAGACGTTCAAACTATCGTAGATGTCAACAATGGGTGGGGGCCTGATGCCATGATCGTACATTCGTCTGCATATGATACGATCTCTATGCCATCTGGAGGGGGTGGAATGGAGGATAGGTAGAAGTTAAACAGTGGCAGTGATATCTGGGGTGGGTGATATCTGTTTCACTCTACGGTGCTTCGACTTCTTCTCCCTAAATTCCACAAATGACTGGTGACCCCACAGATAATACGCGACCCGGCGTTTCAGGCCTGGAGGGAAGTGTTGGCGATTCATCAAATAGTTTGGCCTGGCTGACCGTGTCGAATGCCTTCGATAGGTCCAGTACCACGAGACCGTCCTATCACACGGCCTGGGCTGATTTAAGCCACGCCAAATGTGTGCCGTGATGGCAAGCAAAGCAGTTGTTGTGCTATGCAGTCTTCGAAATCCATGTTAGGTTAGGTTAGGTTTAAGTGGCAATCTACCATCAAACTCACTTAGACGTTTTCATCCATAGTGATACCACAGGAACAGAAGAAGGAAGATAACTTCTAGTTCCTACCTTTGAACCATACAGATCGCTTTAAAAAGCCCAATAACTTGCGAATGTTCACATCTGCTTAATCAGACACGTTCTCAAAGAAATGAGAACCTAAAGTGGAACTCCGTCTTACTGCTAGTGCGGGACACACACACAGAAGGTGTTCTATAGTCTCTTCTTCTTCGACGTCCTCACAGCTTCTGCAAAAGTCTTTACTGGCAACCTTCACTCTATCAGCATGTTTTCCGATTAGACAGTGACCTGTCATGACGGACACAATGACTGAGACGTCTGTTCTAGCCAATGACAGCAAAGCAGTAGACCTCTTCAATTCGAGATTAGGCCAAATAGTTTTGGAATGCTCACAGCCCCCTCTTTGTGAGCATCTATTATTCGCTGTTCTTAAGGCCTGGTCCTGGAAACTTAGATTACATGTCGCTAGAGGCATACCCACAGATTCCAGTACCCCTGGAATGAGTAGGGTAGTTCCTAGTTTCGCAAGAGCATCCGCTTTACAATTCCCTGGGATATCTCTGTGGTCCGGCACCCACCACAGGTTAATTTTGAACTGTTTCGCCATCTCGTTGAGAGATCTGCGACAGTCGAGGGCGATTTTTGTGTTCAGAAATACGTTTTCCAGGGATTTAATGGCTCCCTGGCTGTCTGAGAAGATATTTATGCCAATCGTCCTTATGACATTATATCTCAGCCATTCCACCACTTCCTTAATTGCTAGGATCTCTGCTTGATACACACTGCAATGGTCGGGTAACCTATTCGGGGCCCAACGCCTTGGATGATTTGGCGCCAGGGATGACATTCGTAACTTCGCCCACGTTAAATTGTGATGACTGTCCATCGGCTCGGAGACCACGGATATGGCGAATGGGTTAAAAAGACATATTTGTGCCAAGCTGCAGCTCAATATCTCAAGTTTTGAAGGCTGTATATTGATTAGAATAGACGCACGGACAGACACACGGATATCGTTAAATCGCCTTAGAATTTTACGACGATCCGAAATATATATACATTGTAGGGTCGAAAATGGATAGTTCGATGTTTTGGGAACGGAATGACTAAATGAATATATCCCCTTTCTTTGGTGGTGGGTATAAAACAGGTAAAAAGGCATTAAGTTCGGCCGGGGCGAACTTAGGATACCCACCACCTCAGGTATATATGTATAACTTTCATCATAATTCGGTGAAAAATGCATAATTTATGCCCCCATAGCAGCTTTATCGAAATATGGTCAGATTTGGACCAAATTCGACACGGATATTGAGAGGTCTAATAAGTACATGTCATTGTTCAATGTTATAGAACAAAATATTTGTCTGTTTGGTAGCCATATCCAAATATAGACCGATCTAAACCATATACCACACGGATGTCGCAAAGCCTAACATAAGCCACTGTGCCAAATTTCAGCGAGATCGGATTAAAAATGCGCTTTTTATGGGGCCAAAACTTGAAATTGAGAGATCGGTCTATATGGCAGCTACATCCATACCTGGACCGAACTGGGCCAAATTGAAGAGGGCTGTCGAAGGGTCTAACACAACTCACTGTCCCAAATTTCGGCAATATCGGACAATAAATGCGCCTTTTATGAGTCCAAGACCTTAAATCGAAAGATTGGTCTATATGGCAGCTATATCCAAATTTGAACCGATCTGGGCCAAATTGCGGAAAGTTGTTGAAGAGCCTAACGCAACTCACTGTTCCAAATTTCGGCGAAATCGGACAATAAATGCGCCGTTTATGGGTCCAAGACCTTAAATCGAGAGATCGGTCTATATGGCAACTATATCCAGATTTGAACCGTTCTGGGCCAAATTAAGGAAGGATGTCGACTGGCCTAAAACAACTCACTGTCCCAAATTTCACCAAATGTGGCTTTTATGGGCCTAAGACCCTAAATCGGCGGATCGGTCTATATGGCAGCTATATCCAAATCTAGACCGATCTGGTCCAAATTAAAGAAGGATGTCGAAGGGCCTAACACAATTCACTTTCCCAAATTTTGGCGACATCAGAAAATAAATGCGCCTTTTATAGGCCCAAAACCTTAAATCGAGCGATCGGTCTATATGGCAGTTATATCCAAATCTGGACCGATCTGGTCCAAATTGAAGAAGGATGTCGGAGAGCCTAACCTTACTCACTGTCCCAAATTGCGGCGAAATGGGAAAATAAATGCGCCTTTTATAGGCCCAAAACCTTAAATCAAGGGATCGGTCTATATGGCAGCTATATTCAAATCTAGACCGATCTGGTCCAAATTGTAAACGGATGTCGGAGAGCCTAACCTTACTCACTGTCCCGAATTTCGGCGAAATGGGACAATAACTGCGCCTTTTATGGGCTCGAGACCTTAAATCGGCGGATAGGTCTATATGGGGGCTGTATCAAGATATCGTACGATATAGCCCATCTTCGAACTTAGCCCGCTTATGGACAAAACAAGAATGTGTGCAAGGTTTCAGCTCAATATCTCTATTTTTAAAGACTGTAGCATGATTTCAACAGACAGACGGGCGGACGGACATGGCTAGATCGTCTTCGATTTTTACGCTGATCAAGAATATATATACTTTATAGGATCGGAAATGGATATTTCGATGTGTTGCAAACGGTGATGGGTGAAATTAAAAAAAATTAAAACCAAGTTGAAGTTGTGTTTGGAAAAATTTTCTTATAGATAGCTATTTTGTCATATAAATCGCTTACCAAATTCTGTTTTGCCTGCTTTTGTTGTGGTAGACTGTGATGTGATTGATGATTTTGCTGCTGCTGCTGTTGTTGTTGCTGCATTGCTGGCATTTGCTGATAATATTGTTGCTGTTGCAAATTGTGATTGGACAAATGCTGCTGCTGCGCCTGTTGCTGATGCTGCTGCTGATCGACTGCTGTTAAAGAACCATAGATACCATTAACAGGATCAATGTCTGCTATAGAGCCTATACGCTTGGCATATGAATTATTAACTGAGGTCATATAGAATAGAAAAGTGTTTGCAAACCGAAAAGAAATACCCATGAACCAAATAGATTTGAAAGAAAAGAAGAAGAGAAAGAACGCATAGACAAGAAAATTAATTAAAAGAACCAAAAAAAAAAACACAAAAGCTACTACAAAAGATAGAGAAATTATTTGATAAAAATTAATTTGGAGAAACAGAATTTGGTCAAAAAATAGAATGTTATTAATCAGTAGTGCTGTTAAAAAATAGTATGCATATTGTTCTTAGAAAGAATTAAAAAAATTAATAAAAATAGATAAAAATGCATGCATATATTATATTTTTCTTTGCCATCAGAAAGATGTAGTTTCATTTAAATTTTGCATTTTGTAAGTATTATATGAGAGGATTTTTTTTTTTTGGGTTATACAAAATTTTATGAACCGGAACCACCGCCTCGAGAATACATGTACTAAAATAATAGAAACAATTTGTATTGGGTTGCCCAAAAAGTAATTGTCGGTAATATAGTAGTAATATAGTCGGCGTTGACAAATTTTTTCAACGGCTTGTGACTCTGTAATTGCTTTCTTTCTTCTGTCAGTTATCAGCTGTTACTTTTAGCTTGCTTTAGAAAAAAAGTGCCCGAAATTTTGTTTACATTTGTTTGTTTGGCGTCAATTTTAATATGGGTACCACATGTATTGAAAGAAATTCATTTAACAAACCGAATCAACGCTTATGATATGCATCTTAAACGCAATGAATTCGATCCGTTTTTAAAACGAATCATAACTGGAGATGAAAAATGGATTGTTTACAACAACGTTAGTCGAAAACGATCATGGTCCAAGCATGGTGAACCAGCTCAAACCACTTCAAAGGCTGATATCCACTAAAAGAAGGTTGTGCTGTCTGTTTGGTGGGATTGCAAGGGTGTGGTATATTTTGAGCTGCTTTCAAGGAACCAAACGATTAATTCGGATGTTTACTGTCAACAATTGGACAAATTGAATACAGCCATCAAGGAGAAGCGACCAAAATTGGTCAATCGTAAAGGTGTCATATTCCACCAGGACAACGCTAGACCGCACACATCTTTGGTCACTCTCCAAAAACTGAGAGAGCTTGGCTGGGAACTTTTGATGCATCCACCATATAGCCCTGACCTTGCACCATCAGACTACCATTTATTTCGATCTTTGCAGAACTCCTTAAATGGTAAAACTTTCGGCAATGATGAGGCTATAAAATCGCACTTGGTTCAGTTTTTTGCAGATAAAGGCCAGAAGTTCTATGAGCGTGGAATACTAAATTTGCCAGGAAGATGGCAAAAGGTTATCGAACAAAATGGCAATTACATATTTGATTAAAGTTCATTCTAAGTTTTATTAAAAATGCATTTACTTTCTTTTAAAAAAATCCGCAATTACTTTGTGGGCAACCCAATATATAACAAAACATGCAAACAATAGTATCGATTTCTTTCAAAAAACAAGTAAAAAGGCATTAAGTTCGGCCAGACTGAACTTTGGATACCAACCACCTCGGATATAAATATTCAGCCACCTAACGAAAGGTGGCTGAACAGTTCAAAATTCACTTGTTCTGGGTGCCGTGCCACAGAGATATCCCAGTGAATTGTGGAGCGGACGAGCTAGCGAGACTAGGAACTACCTTACACATTCCAGGGGAATATGTGGGCTCAAGAAGTCAAATCGGGAGATCGGTTTATATGGGAGCTGTATCAGGTTATACATCGATTCGGACCGTACTTAGCACAATTATTGGAAGTCCTCACAGAAAACTACAAGCAAAATTTCAGCCAAATCGGACAAAAGTTGCGGCTTGTAAGGGCTCAAGAAGTCAAATCTGGATATCGGTTTATATGGGAGCTATATCTGAATCTGAAACGAAAATGTACCTTTATGGGCCTAAGAACTTAAATCAGGAGATCGGTATATGTATATGGCAGCTACATCCATATATAGACCGATTTGAACTATATAGGGCGCGTATGGCGAATAGCTAACCGAGCTCACTGTCCCAAATTTCAGCCAAATCGGATCATAATTGCGCATTTTATAGGTCCAAGACCTTAAATCGGGAGATCGGTTTATATGGCAGCTATGTACAAATGTAGCCCGATCTTGACCATATTCGGTACGAATGTTAAAGGGCCAAACAGATTGTGCCAAATTTAAGTGAAACCGGTTAATAAATTCACCTTTTATGGGCCTATAACCTAAAATCGGGAGTTCCAAAAATATGGGAGCTACATCCAAATCAAGCCCGATATGGGAAGTATTAAACAGGGTTGTGGGGGGGGGGTCCTAACACAACTCGTTATCCCAAATTTCAGCGAATGCATTTTTATGGGTCCAAGACCCTAAATTGAGAAATCGGTTTATATCCAAATCTCGACCGATATGGGCCAAACTAAACAGGGATGTCGAGGGGCCTAACATAACTCACTGTCCCAAATTTCAGCGAAACCGAACAGTAAATTGCGCTTTTTATGGGCTCAAGACTCTAAATCGAGAGATAGGTTTATATGGCAGCTATGTTCAAATCTGGGTCGTATTGAATAAGGATATTGAGAGGCCTAACACAACTCACTGTCACAATTTTTGAGCGAAAGCGGACAATAATTGTGGCTTAAATGAGCCTTATACATTAAATCGACCGGTTGGTATATATGGGGGCTATATGAAGATAAAGTCCGTTGTAGTCCATATTCGAACTTAACCTCCCTATGGACAAAAAAAGAATCTGTGCAAAGTTTCAGCTCAATTACCGTGTTTTTAAAGACTGTAGCGTGATTTCAACAGACAGGCGGATGGACGGACGTCTAGATCGTCTTAATATATTTAAGACGATCAGGCAGTGGTACTCGCAGATGAGCGTAATCGGATTCATTGTATGGACCCCACTAACCCCAGAATCAGCGAGCTAAATCTGGAAATAAACAGGCTAGTCAACGAACATAAGCGGAATTTGTGGCTGGAACACTTGGAGCAATGTATCTTAGGCACCGGTTCAGGCAAGCTGTGGTCTACTGTTAAGTCGCTCTCAAATCCCGAACGTGATGACAGGACCCCAGTCACTTTTGGCGAAATAACCGTGACTGATCCGGAGAGATGCGCCAGGTTGTTTAACCGTCGATTCATTGTGCATCCTGAGAGTGACAGGGCAAGGAGGAGAGCCATTCGCCGTATCCGTGGTCTCCGAGCCGATGGACAGTCATCACAATTTAGCGTGGGCGAAGTTACGAATGTCATCGCTGGCGCCAAATCATCCAAGGCGTTGGGCCCCAACAGAATCTCTACACTGATGCTGAAGAATCTGGATTTACCTAGAGTTGAGTACCTTACTACTATCCCCAACCTGTCTTTGAACGCTCTTATAGTACCCGATGTCTGGAAAATGGGCAGAGTGATCCCGCTACTAAAGCCAGGAAAAGACCCGAGTTTGGAGGAGTCGTACCGACCGATCTCCCTTCTCTCACCAGTAGCAAAGACGCTGAAGGCATTACCCCTCCCGAGCCTCGTACGAGAATTTCCATTCGCCGAGCATCAACATGGATTTCGAAGACTGCATTGCACAACGACAGCTTTGCATCAGTCCATGTGATAGGACGGTCCTCGTGGCACTGGACCTATCGAAGGCATTCGATACGGTCAGCCAAGCCAAATTATTTGAGGACATCGCCAACACAACGCGACAACATCGTCGCGAATGTTCTGTGTGGTCGCCAGTCATTTGTGGAATTGTGCAGAGTTGCATTTTTGCAACGCGACGCTCAAAAACTAAGATCAACGCTTTGTGTCAACCTTAAGTAACCAATGGCCATTACGTTCCCGCGGCGATCGGTCCTACAGACTGTTACGAGCTTGCTCACCTATGGAGCTTGACAAGAATCGTTACCTCTCCATGCAAATGTTGCTACAACAACAACCAACTCTACGATGGAAAGAACAACTGACTTTACATTAAAATACGTAAGCTCTCAGAGAGCACAATTCTATGATTCGAGAGAAATTTTGCACTAGAAGTTCCGTTGCGATTTTCTCACTCTCTAAGTTACACAATACACATGTCATCATGTCATACGAATTTAAACATATAGGGGAAAAAACACACATACACTCACACACTCACTTACAAACATATATAGCAATAGAACTAACACTATACCACTCTAGCATATGGCATGAGAATGAGATATGGAGGATAAAGCAGAACTAATAATCTACAACTTACCATTGCCACGATTATCGGAACTATAGATGAGTGTGGTACTAGATCTAGCCGTGTTGGGCAATGGACGAGGTCCATCGGATAGGGGATCATAATCGGCAATTTTACCAATGCTGCCGTTTATGGTCGAGCCACCGTTACTATTGTGATGGTGATGATGATGATTTGTTTGCTGTTGTGATGGATGATGTTGCTGTTGGCCACCATTAAGAGTACCGCTACCACTAGCCACACCTCCTGCCGGGGCCGCATAGCTGTGTTGGTAGGCATTGTTTGGGAACAGCTGCTGCTGGGCCGATGCCGAAGTGGGCGTAAGATTGGCGGCACCGCCATAACTGGGAGTTGTGGCAACCGAACCCTTTGGGGTTTGATGATATGCTTGCATTGTAACCAGTCCACCACCGCCAACATTATTGTTGTTGGTGCTGCCATTGTTGACCGGGTTGTTGTTGTGGTGATAAATTTGTGCCGTCTGTGACGTTGTGCGTTGTTGTTGGCTAACACCATAATTGTTGCTGGTATTATCATATTGGTCATAGTTGGCGGTGGTGGTGCTGCTGCTGGTATTATAAGGGGAAGCAGCTGTAGGCGAGGGATCGTTCAAGGCGCCTGTGGGATGATGGGAGCTTTGCAGAATAGCTGAACGTAATTGGTTGTAACTGGAATTGGGTTGTTGGTATTGTGATGTGGCCTGTTGATGATGCTGCTGCTGTTGCTGCTGCAAATTGGGTGGAGCTGTTGTATTGGAAGAAGAAGAAGAAGAAGAAGATGGATACAAATGAGATGTTTGTTTATGCCCATGTGGTTGTTGTTGTTGCAGCTGCTGCTGTTGGCTTTGAGGCTGACGCAACATTTGCGGCTGTTGATAGTGCTGGTATTGTTGTTGTTGTTGCTGTTCGTGTTGTATAAATTGCTGTTGTTGCAGGTGTGATGTTGCATAGGGATGCTGGTGTTGCTGTTGTAGTTGTTGTTGGCCCTGTCTACTATTGTTCTGTTGATGATAGATTTGTGTGTTGGCAGCCTGATTGCTGGCCACCAAGTGGCCTGTATTATGTTGTTGGTGTTGTATATTAGGTGGTGGCATTGTCTGTTGCTGTTGTTGTTGTGGTGTTGTTGCTGTGTAATGATATTGTTGGTGCTGTTGTTGCTGTTGGGCCGATTGCAGTGGTGGTGCCATGCGCGGTGACATTTGCTGCGGCGGCAATGGTGAATGGGATGCATTTATCTGAGGTGCATATTGTGCAAATTGTTCAGCGGCCAATTGTTCTGAGAAATATTCCGATTCATCTGTGTGTTATTATTTCATTCATGCGCACACATTGTTTTGGTTTTTTTTCATTTTTTTTATCAGTGTATTAATTTTTTTTGATTGGTTTTTGTATTGAATACATATGCGTGTGTTGAATTCAGTTGCATGTGGTGTTAAGTTGAATGACCAAGTGATTAATGGGTTGTTGTCATGAATACCAAAACACACCAATAACCCACCAAACAGTTACATAAATATAGGTGATGGTGAATATTGTTGAGTTGGAATAGGGAGATGTTGAGTTGAAAACAAATGGTTGATGGCCATGATAATAGTTGAGAGGTGAATTTGAATAATGGTGAAAATCGTGGAATTTGTGGTGGTTTTTAAAGTACACACACACACACAACAAGCAACATACAGGGTGACGAATTGGAATATAAAATTAATAAAAGTAAAAACAAAATTAAAAAAAATTAAAAAATAACAGAAAATTAAAAAATTATAAAAGTAAATGAACATGAAACTAAAAAACAAAGATTTGAAGTATACTCCTGTTAAGTTATTTTTTTTTTTGTAAAATAACTAAAAACTTCTTGGTTTTACGCTAGCTTAATACCTAAAACAAAAATGGTGCACTTTATTAAATTCGATGAAATTACTTATGAAAATAAAGCTTATGTATTGTCAAAATTTTATATAAAAAACTAAATTTTAATTCATTGTCTACAAATTGAACCCTAACTAGAGAAAAAAACAGCAATAAAACCGCACAGAAGAAGATTTTTAATGAAATAAAGTATTATTGGTATAAAATGTGCAAGGCGTCTGTCGTAGTTTTTGCGGAAAATGCGGGAACATTTAGCAACGTAGAGGTACAGTCCATAATCCTCACTGCAAACCGTCACATACCCTAATATCAACCGATAGCCAAATAAAATGTTCTGTACGGCTAAGTTATAAATGGTAATGTATTATAGAAGACGGGAGGTGACACAATCCCTCAAAGAGTTGAGTTATTGCGGATTCCCTTAAATTTGTCATAAGCGGAATCTGGACTAGATCCCAACACTGACCTGTATCGAAACCACGGAATAAAACACCAGAGGCTGAATTTTTATACCCTCCACCATGGGGGTTTTCGTCATTCCGTTTGTAACATCATAGACATAGATAGGCTTGCTATCTAGCAGTGTCCGTCCGTCCGTCTGTTGAAATGCCGCTTATTTTCGAAGTAGTAAAGCTGTAAGTGTGGATCGGTTGGGATTGTAAATGGGCTACATCGGTCCATGTTTTCATATAGCTCCGATACTAACCGATCTCGGATCTTGGCTTCTTGAGCCGCTAGAGGACGCAATTTTAACCTATATGGCAAACTTTTTGCATGAATTGTTTGTTTTGATTTCTAAAAACTGTGCCAAGTATGGTCTAAATCGGTTCTAATCTGATACAGCTCCCATTTAAACAGAACTCCCGTTTACACTTCATGAGCCTCTAGAGGGCGCAATTCTTATTCGATTTGGCTAAAATTTTGCACAACGACTTCTATGACCTTAAATATACATGTTAAATATGGTCCGAATCAGTATATGAACTGATATGGCTTCCATATAAACAGATCTCCCGATTTTGTTTCTTGAGCCACTATAGGGCGCAATTCTTAATCGATTTGGCTAAAATTTTGCATGATGATTTCCATTTTGGTCTCCAACAGCCAAACTAACTTGGTGTAGCTTCAACACCATAGCATTTCTTATACATTATTCTTTGTTTGCCTATAAAAACCCTAGGGGAAATGGGACAAGCCCCAAACCTGTCAAGGGTTAGGTCCTCCGGTGATTAGGACCGGTCCCAGTACCCGTCCCCTTACATGGAAAAAACCTATCATATTAAAAGGGTTTGTCTGTAGAGGTGACGAATTGCCACCATTCTAATACCGTAGGATAGGTCCTAGGACAGTTCGAAAAGGATGAGTACACTTTGCAAGTATTTTCAAGGGAGATAACATTAGTTAGCAAATATATTTAGCAGATAAGCAATTGTTAACAATAATAAAGCGACTTTTTAAAAAATAATTAAGAATCATAGGATATGTCCTGTGACAGGTTACTAATACTCCAGTTTAGGACCGGTATATTTGGGGCAATTGACTGAACATTTCTCGTAGGGAAGATATCGGTCAAAGAACTCAACAAAAGAACTCCATGGTAGAGGGTAGATAACATTCGACCCGGTCGAAACTTGCACGATTTTGCTGGTTTTTATGTTGTCGCCAGGATTCGAACCCTGGCGGCCAGCGTCATAGGCGGATATGCTAACCAATGCGCTACGGTGGCCTCCAGGGGATGATGTGAGGGATATTGGTAGCATTAATCGAGAGGCCCTGAAATTCATATCTGGTGCCAAGAGCACCACTGCGACTGGGCTCTTGGAGATCTTATTGGGGATCCAGCCCATCGATCTGTCCCCATCGATCTGGCTGTCTTTGAAACATACTCGTATATTAGATACTGACATGATGGACCGTCGTATGGATTTTCCGATGGAGAAGAATATATTTAGTTTTATTTCCGATAGAGACGGTTATATTTGGTTGCTTAGGTTCCTACTGTAGAAGAGTGGCAGAAAGGAAGCATTAGGTTCGCAAACGTAAATATTTGCAGAAAGATCGTCAAGGGAGAACGGCATCGTTTGTGTTGTCCACTGTCTCTAGCTTGGTATTGACATTTGTGTTGTCCACTGTCTCTAGCTTGGTATTGACATCTCTTTTCGTATGCACAATGAGTGCAGCATTTTTCAGGCGGAGGCCTATGCATTGGCAAGTGCAGCCGAAATTATGTTGGCTTTGGCTTCCGACCGGAGGAATATCAGCATACTCAGTAACATTCAGGCAGTACTGTAAGCTATCGCTGGTACGGGTTTGAAATCCAAGGAGTTCGACCGATGTAGAAATGGTCTACTGCGGCTACAAGAGAGCCATTGCCTGACTATGCGGTGCATACCAGGACATAGGG
Source organism: Stomoxys calcitrans (assembly GCF_963082655.1). Taxonomy (NCBI): domain Eukaryota; kingdom Metazoa; phylum Arthropoda; class Insecta; order Diptera; family Muscidae; genus Stomoxys; species Stomoxys calcitrans. The sequence goes on from NC_081552.1 coordinate 198,104,337, forward strand.
ACATAGCAGGAAATAAGTGCTATAGAGCCAATCTGAGTGTGGTGTCGGTAACGAATGTATATCAATTTCTCTGTGGAATCTTCTATTTGAGGTGCGATACAAGGTAATATGGTTTAATTGCTGGAGTATCGCAGTAGTCTGTGAACAGACGAAAATGCTTTGGGATAAACGATTGAAACGAAATGTTTGCGGCCAATTGTCTATGGAGAAAATGCATTTGAGCGGCAAAATAGGAATCATTACAGGACACAACAGGAGGTGACCGTAGCGCTGAGGTTAGCATGACGCTGAAGTATGACACTGAAAGCTGGTGTTCGAATCCTGGCGAGAACATTACAAAAAAATTTTCAGCGGTGGTCTGCCCTCCTAATGTGTGCGACATTTGTGAGGTACTACGCTATGCATAGAAGCCATGTAAAAAACTTCTCCACAAAGAGGAGTCGCACTGTAGAACGCCGTTTAGTTTCGCCTATAAAAAGGAGGTCCCTTATCATTGAGCTTAAACTTGAATAAGACAGCTCTCATTGATATGTCTTAAACTTGAATCAGACAGCAGTTATTAATATGTGAGAAGTCCCAGTTCCTTAACAGAATGTTCAGGGGCAAATTCGCAACTTTACAGCATACAACAAGTTAAGGCATCAGAAACGATGATATTTGTCAATGGTGAAAGGTTGCTTTCATTTTCTCATTCAATGTCCGGCTTTATGTGGCATTAGAAATAGGAAATGTGGATCTATTTACTTTCAGCTACTAGAGGAGTCAAGAGGGGTAAGTCCAGTCAAACTCAAGGATTTCATTCTGGCGTCTATAATGGTATGAGAAAATGTATAAACGGATCGTCTTAAAGTAGAGGAGTTGAAATTCGATGCAAAACCTGCGGCTGAAGAAGGCAAAATGTTGAGGAATCACAATGGGCGCAGAGGTGAGCATTTCCGCCTATGACTCCAAACGCCTGGGTTTAAATCCCGGCGTGAACATCAGAAAAATTTATCAACGGTGATTATGTCCTTACTAATGCTGACTACATTTATGAGGTATCCTGCTCTCACCATCGACCGACCACCCGACTTCATAACCTCTGAACGCCGGAGGTTTATCAATCAGAAGAAGGCAGATTGAGCTAGCTTCAGAGAGTATACCAATCGCCCTTTCAGTAAACTGCCACCCCACTCAGATGTGCTAGTGGCCGAGAGGAAATTCCGAGACATCATTAACGCAGCAACCGCTCGCTTTATACCAGCCGGTCGAATACCCCAAGTGCGGCCCAATTTCCCGGCGCAGGCAGTGGTACTCGAAGACGAGCGCGATGGGATTCGTTCGATGGACCCCACAAACCCCAGAATCAGCGAGCTTAATCTGGAAATAAATAGGGTAGTCAACGAACATAAGCGGAATTTGTGGCTGGAACACTTGGAGCAATGTAACCGGTGTAGGCAAGCTGTGGTCTACTGTTAAATCACTCTCGAACCCCGGTAGACAAGATGACAGGACCTCAGTCACTTTTGCCGAAATAACCGTGACTGATCCGAAGATATGCGCCAGGTTGTTCAACCGTCAATTTGTTGTGCATCCCGAGAGTGACCAAGGAGGAGAGCCATTCGCCGTATTCGTGGTCTTCGAGCCGATGAACAGCCATCACAATTTTCCGTGGGCAAAGTAACGATTGTCATCCGTGACGCCAAATCATCTAAGGCGTTGGGCGCCGACGGAATCTCTACATTGATGTGGAAGAATCTGGATTCACCAGGAGTTGAGTACCTTACTACTGTCCTCAACCTATCTTTGAACACTCTTATAGTTCCCGATGTCTGGAAAATGGGCAGAGTAATCGCGCTACTGAAGCCTGGTAAGGACCTGAGTTTGGGGGAGTCGTACAGACCGATCTCCCTTCTCTCACCAGTGGCAAAGACGCTTGAAGCATTACTCCTCCTGAGCCTTGTAAGAGAATTTCCATTCGTCGAACATCAACATGGATTTCGAAGACTGCATAGCACAACAACAGCTTTGCATGCCATCATCGCACACATTTGCCTAGGCTTCAATCGGCCCAGACCATGTGATAGGACGGTCCTCGTTGCACTGGACCTATCGAAGGCATTCGACACGGTCAGCCATGTCAAATTATTTGAGGACATCGCTAACACGTCCCTCAAGCCAGGCCTGAAACGTTGGTTCGCGAATTATCTGTGTGGTCGCCAGTCATTTGTGGAATTTAGGGATAAGAAGTCGAAGCATCATAGAGTGAAACAGAGGGTTCCCCAAGGTGGGGTGATATCTCAGGCACTGTTTAACCTCTACCTATCCTCCATTCCACCCCCTTCAGACGGCATAGAGATCGTATCATATGCGGACGACTGTACGATCATGGCTCCCCACCCATTGTTGACATCTGTGATAGGTTAAGCGTCTACCTCATATTACGCTGCAAGAAATCTGAAGATATCTGCCACCAAATCTTCACCCACATTGTTCACTACAAATATCCGTGAGGTGAATACTGAGCTGACTGTGATGGTCAATGGAGAAACGATTCCGACCATCAAGTGTCCCAAAATACTTGGCGTCGCATTTGACAGCTCTTACACATTCTCCCCGCATGCCACAGTAATTTGCGATAAAGTCAAAAGTAGAAACAAGGTCCTCCAGTCACTAGCTGGCAGCACTTGGGATGCAGACAAAGAAACCTTGTTGACCACGTACAAAGCAATTGGCCGGTCTGTGGTAAGTTATGCAGCGCCAGTGTGGTCTCGTCAACATTGTGACACGCAGTGTGTCGCCCTCCGAATTGCGAGGGGCTGTCTCCTCAGTTTTTTTGTGGACCACTTCTACCAGGAGACAAAGATTCTACCAGTGCGAAGACATAACTACATGCTGTCTAAGCAATACCTTTTGGGCTGTTATCGCAGAGACTATCCAAATCATCAGATATCCACCGCCCAGAAGCCTCAAGATAGATCTACATGATCTAGAGCGTGAGGTTTAGCGCTACAAGAGAGAACCTCTAAATCAAGCGGCATATCAAACAGGTCTAGACAACATTCATGCTGACACGGTAGCAGATGCGGTAAATGGCTACCGGATGAATGAAGTCCTTGGAGAACGACCGCCTCCCATTACACCTGAAGAAATTGACATCCCCCGGCAAACCAGAGTAGTTCTGGCTTAATTACGTTCCGGCAGATGCAGCCGCCTCAACTCCTACAGAGCTAGGATTGATGCCGACGTGCAAGATGTATGTTCCGATTGTAACCAGGGACCGCCCGATACACGTCACCTGTTTATCAGCCCAGTCAGACCCACTCAATTCAGACCCAGATCGCTGTGGACGCACCCCATCTTAGTCGCAGAGTTCTGGGTTATAAATTGTGAACTGTGTGGCTTAACCTAGCTTAAAAGTGTTCTTAAGTATTATTTTTCTTGATTGACTCATCCTGCCTGTATGACAGGAAAACACCATGAAAGGAAACTATAGAACATCTGATGAGTGTTTGACACCCACTGACAACCGAGACAAGTTGTTCAACTTTTCAAAGGAGTTTGTTTTTTAGCTATAGAAATTAGAAGGTATTATCCTTTTATTGTTCCCTTCTCCATCTCCTATGGAGATTAATCTCCATGGATTGAATTGTCTATGTAAATCTGATATAGAAAAGATAATATTAAAATGTTAATCAAAATTAAACTTCAAAGAACTTGTTTATAGGAATCTATTGTAATATTAGCCAAAGTTCCTATAAAAATTAAAGTGCAACTAAATTTGGTGTAATAAGTTTGTAAAACACCATTACACTGATCACTAATTATTGAGTAGGTGAGGCATTAACTTTTGGTGGCATTGCAAGCTAATGAGGCCCTTGGCAAGGGCCGAAATCGCGATCCTTGCCGTCCGCCCCCAATACATTTAACATACCACAATTGCTGAGACTCTTTAAAGGGTTTTTCTTGTTTTGCTTTTCAATTTAAAATAGAGGCAAGAAATATGAACACATTGGTCTAAGCTGGCTAATCCAACATTAAAATTAAGTAATTTTTGTTACAAAACTCAATAAGTTCAAACCGAATGAATGCACGAACAGCACGTCAAAAAGTATGTAGCCGGAATATGCTCATATTGAAAGGTTGTTCTATGGCAAGCAAAGTTTGTCTGGATAACAAGTCTTTGACTTTGTGTGTGTTGTTGATGTAAAATGTCTATTTGAAGAGATGTAGGCTGTTAGATTTTAATTTTTTCTTACTGCGCCATGAGAAAAGGTTGAATAAGGAAACCGAACGTTTCATTCGAAAGGTATGGTTCTACCATTACACTACTCACTAATTAATGACTAGGTGGAAGCATGTCATCTTTTGGTGCCATTGTAAGCTGATGAGGACCATGACAAAGGCCGAAATCGCGTTCCTTGCAGCCCGCCCCAATGCATTTGACACACTACAATTGTTAAGACTCTTTAAAGGGTTTTAGTTGTTTTGCTTTGTTATTTGAAGTAGAGGCCAGAAATAAGTTTGGCCTTGTCGAATCTTGGGAATCCACCATGGATTCTGCAAAAAATTTACACAAAATAAATTTAGCTGAATGGCATAATTTTATTCTACATATCAAACTTCTGTCAAAATAGCAAAAATTAAAGCTTCTAGGAACCGAACAAGGATGATCGAGAGAGCGGTTTACATGGGAGCTATATCAGGTTATAGACTAATTTGGACCGTAGCCAAATCGTCTTGTAAGGGCTCAAAAAGTCAAATGGGAGAATCGGTTTATATGAGAGTTATGTCCGGTTATTGACCGATTTGAATCGTATTAGGCAGGGGTATTGAAAGTCATAACACAGCACTACATGCAAAGTTTCAGCCAAATCGGACGAAAATTGCGGCTTGTAAGGGGTCAAGAAGTCAAATCGGGAGATCGGTTTATGCGTGAGCTATATCAGGTTATTGAGCGATTTGAAGCCTACTTGGCAGAGTTATTGGATAATTTCAGCCAAATCTGGTAAAAATTGCGGCTTGTAAGGGGTCCAGAATTCAAATCGGGAGATCGGTTTATATGGGAGTTATATCAGGTCATAGACAGATTTGGCCCGAACTTAGCACAGTTGTTGGAAGCAATAACAGAACATCGCATGCAAAATTTTAGCATAATTGGAAAAAAATTGCGGCTTCCAGGGGCTCAAGAAGTCAAATCGGGAGATCGGTTTATATGGGAGCTATATCAGGCTATAGACCGATTTATACCGTACTAGGCACAGTTGTTGGATAATTTCAGCCAAATGGGGTAAAAATTGCGGCTTGTAACAGCTCAAGGAGTATATGGGAGCTATATGCAAATTTGAACCGATTTGGCCCATTTGCAATCGCCTACGCCCTACAGCAATATTAAGTATCTGTGCAAAATGTGCAAGCGGCTAGCTTTACGCGTTTGACTGCTATCGTGATTTCGACAGACGGACGGACGGACTAGATCGACTTAGAACATCGAGACGATCAAGAATATATATACATTATGGGGTCTAAGGCGAAAATTTCGAGTGGTTACAAATGGAATGACTAGATTTGTATACCCTATGATGGTGGGTATAAAAACACATTGGTCTAGGCTGGTTAATCCTACAACAAAATGAACTGAGTTTGAAAATTTCAAAATTTTTTTTATAAATGACTAATGAAAAAATGTTTTTGTTTTTCTTTGAAAACTCGAATTTCGCCTCAGCGAACATTATGCTGTGTAACTTAGATTAAAATTCTATACTTTTTTAGTGAAGATCCTAAACGATTGAGATATCTTAACTTCCAATTCTTGGCAAAAAAAAACTTTTACTTAAACAAACAAACAGTAAAACTAAAACAAAAAAGAAAGTAATAACAAACACACACCATTAAAGGAGAAGTGCTTTACAATATTTCACTACACCACACATTACACCACACATCAACAAATCTTTGAATATTCTTTTGAAAACTAAGTCATATAGCATCCAGGTAGCAAAAACATACGATCCAATACTAAAAAGCTCTTTCTTATACGAATCAACTTGAATCATAAATAGCAGCCTTCTACATTGAGAAAGATATTTGAGAAGAGTACCTGCGGTGATATGACCAAGACGTAATAGCATTCGACCTTGATCAAAACATTTTCCAATTATCGAAATTAGAGGTTCATATATTTCAGCTAGCAGGTGATAACAGTTGGACAATTATAGAGGGTAAATGAAAGATTTATTCTAATATGACTGAGGTATATGTATATAGAAAAACTAAAAATATAGAAAGAAATGTATAAAGAGAGTTCAAACAACTAAAAAAATAGGCCAAATACACATAAATATTCAAGCCAATATTTTAAAACTTACAACAACTGAAACACAAAAACCCCCAATTTTTTTGATTTTCTATTATTACATAAGAATAAAAGTATTGCGCTTTGTTTCAAAGCGGCTGAACCGATTTTGTGAAAAATTTCGAAGATTGTAAAGGTTGGCCTGGAAGGAAACATAGGCCATGTAATTTTTTGATATCAGAAGGGGGCGGACCCTCCTTCTTACCACAAAAGCAGCATACAAAATTGAAAGTGGAGCGATCGAGACAATATGGGTATCAAATGAAAGATATTGAAGTGGTACAGAACGAGTTAAAGGCCTGCAAATAATGCATTTGTATACCCTCCACCATAGGATGGGGGTATACTAATTTCGCCATTCTGTTTGTAACACCTCGAAATATGCGTCTGCGACCCCATAAAGTATATATATTCTTGATTGTCAATGTGCCAAATCGGTCCATGTTTTGATATAGCTGCCATATAAACCGATCTTGGGTCTTGACTTCTTGAGCCTCTAGAGGGCGCACTTCTCATCCGATTTGGAAGAAATTTTGTATAACGACTTCTCTCATGACCTTCAACATACGTGTCTAATATGGTCTGAATTTTGCACGTAGTGTTTTGGTATCACTTCCAATAACTGTGTTAAGTATGATTCAAATCGGTTCATAATCTGGTATAGCTGTCATATAAACCGATCTTGGGTCTTGACTTCTTGAGCCAATAGAGCGCGCAATTCTCATCGGATTGAGAAGAAATTTTGTACAACGGCTTCTCTCATGACCTTCAACATACGTGTCTAATATGGTCTCAATCGATCAATAGCTTGATACAGCTCCCATATAAACCGATTTCCCGATGTTATGACTTCCAATAACTGTGGTAAGTATGGCGTAAATAGGTGCATAACCTGATATAGCTGCCATATAAACCGATATGGGATCTCGACTTCTTGAGCCTCTAGAGGGAGCAATTCTCATCCAATTTGGAAGAAATTTTGTAAAACGGCTTCTCTCATGACCTTCAACATACGTGTCAAATATGGTCTGACTCGATCAATAGCTTGATACAGCTCCCATTTAAACCGATCTCCCGATTTTGCATCCGAATGAACTGAAATATTACACAATAGCACATTCTTATTCAATATTCTTTGTTTGCCTAAAAAGAGATACTGCGCATAGAACTCGACTTATGTGATCCATGGTGGAGGGTATATAAGATTCGGCACGGCCGAACTTAGCACGCTCTTACTTGTTCTCCATTAATGTCATAATGTCGAAAGCAAAAATCATCTGGATACCACCTTTCATCAAAATCTGGTGAAAATTGCATACCTTATGTCCCATAGCAATTATATCGAAATATGTTCCGATTTGGACCAAATATGAATAAGTATAAGTCATTGTTCAATTGTGTATAACAAAATATTGTTCTTTTTAGTAGCTATATGTAAAAATAAACCGATCTGTACCATATACGACATAGATGTCGAAAAGCCCAACATAAGTCACTGTGTCAAATTTCAGTGAAATCGGATTATAAATGTGCCTTTTATGGGGCCAAGACTTTAAATCGAGATATCGGTCTACATGGCAGCTATATCCAAATCTGCACCGATTTGGGCCAAGTTGGAGAAAAATGTCGAAGAGTCTAACACAACGCACTGTCCCAAATTTCAACGAAATCGGACAATAAATGCGCCTTTTATGGCCCCAAACCCAAAATCGAGAGATCGGTCTATATGGCAGCTATATCCAAATCTGTATCGGTCTGTACCATATTGCAGAAGTATGTCAAGGGGCATAACACAACTCACTGTTCCAAATTTTGGCAACATCGGACAATAAATGCGCCTTTCATGGGCCTAAAGCCTTAAATCGAGAGTTCGGTCTATATGACAGCTATATCCAAATCTGAACCGATCAGGATCCAATAGAAGAAAAATGTCGAAGGGCCTAACACAACTTACTGTCCCTAATTTCAGCAAAATCGGATAATAAATGTGGCTTTTATGGGCCTAAGACCCTAAATCGGAGGATCGGTATATATGGCAGCTATATCCAAATCTGGACCGATCTGGGCCAAATTGACGAAGGATGTCGAAGGATCTAATACAACTCACTGTCCCAAATGTCAGCAAAATCGGATAATAAATGTGGCTTTTATGGGCCTAAGACCGGCCGATCGGTCTATATGGGGGCTATATCAAGATATAGTCCGATATAGCCCATCTTCGAACTTAACCTGCTTATGGACAAAAAAAGAACCTGTGCAAAATTTCAGCTCAATATCTCTATTTTTAAAGACTGTAGCGTGATTTCAACAGACAGACGGACGGACATGGCTAGATCGTCTTAGATTTTTACGCTGATCAAGAATATATATATTTTATAGGGTCGGAAATGGATATTTCGATGTGTTGCAAACGGAATGACAAAATGGATATACCCCCATCCTTCGGTGGTGGGTATAAAAATGCATTGCTATGATATGTTATCATCAACGCAAAGCCAGACAACAAAATCATAAATATGTATTGCATAATTCTCACTTCTCTGCAACTGTTGTTTTTCACGGTTCATTCATTTCGGCTTGTGCAGCCCTTATATGGTAATTAAATTTGAGTCAATGTTGTCAGAAGGCCTCCCTAACCCCAAAACTACCCTCAAACAGGCAAAATATGGGACTCAAATGAAAGGTATTTGGTAGTAAGGAACGAAATATATATCCATATAACCGTATTTGGGATTAGATTTCGAAAAAGACATTAATTTGTGTTCAAGTATCTAGGTGGCTCTTTACCTCTTAAAAACACTTCTTATTGGTTATTTGACTCATCATGACAACATGGATCTCAAATAAAAAAGTATTTGAGAGTAGAAAACGAATCTGATATCCAATTTTGCTGTCAAATGTTTGAAGCTACATCCCAAAGCACTCCTTAGGTTAGGTTAAAGAGGCAGTCTGCCATCAGACTCACTTATACGTTTTCGTCCATTGTGATATCACAGGAACATAAGAAGGAAGATGCCTGCTAGTTCCTACCTTTGAATCATCCAGATCGCTTTAAAGAACCCAATGACTTGCGAATGTTCACATCCGCTAAATCAGACAGGTTCTCTGAGAAATGAGAACCTAAAGTGGAACTCCTTCTAACTGCTAGTGCGGGACACACACACAGAAGGTGTTCCATAGTCTATTCTTCTTCGATGTCCTCACAGCTTCTGGAAAAATCTTTGCTGGCAACCTTCAGTCTGTCAGCATGTTTTGCGTTTAGACAGTGATCTGTCATAACGGACACAATGACTGAAACGGTAGACCTCTTCAGATCTATATTAGGCCACATAGTTTTGGAATGCTCACAGCCCCCTCTTTGTGACCATCTATCATTCGTTGTCCTTCAAGCCTGGTCCTGAAAACTTAGCTAACATGTCGCTAGAGGCATACCCACAGATTCCAGTATCCCTGGAAGGTGTAGGGTAGTTCCTAGTCTTACAAACTCATTCGCATTACAATTCCCTGGGATGTGTCTGTGGCCCGGCACCCAGAACAGCTGAATTTTGAACTGTTCAATCATCTCGTTGAGAGATCTGCGACAGTCGAGGGCGGTTTTTGTATTCAGAAATACTTTTTCCAGGGATTTAATGACTGCTTGAGATATTTATGGCAATCGTCGTAATGACATTATATCTTAGCCATTCCATCACTTCCTTAATTGCAAGGATTTCTGCTTGATACACACTGCAGGGGTCGGGTAACCTTTTCGATATGGCCAGTTCTAGATCTTAAGAGTACACCCCTAACCCCACCTGGTCGTTTAATTTGGAACCATCCGTTTAGAAGTGTATGTAGCTTCTGTTACCAGGGATATCGTAGTTCCAATCGGTTCTATCAGGAATAGTGGTACAGTAATTTTTATCAAAAACAGCCCCAATGTTCAGAGGCATAAGATGTAGCATAAATTCAGTGCATCAGATGGTGTCGTCCTCAGTGCGGCTGTGATGCACAAACAAGCCACCTTTGGTTCCGGTTAAGTATTGAGCAGTAGGTGGACTTTTGAAGCGCCGTCCACCAGACCACAACACCATATAGTATCATAGGTCTGACAACTGCAGTATATACCCAATGCATGGCACGCGGTCTAAACCCCCCAACTTTTACCAATGGCTCTCTTGCAGGTGTATAGGGCAAGAGTTGCCTTTCATGCCCTTTCCAAAACGTTGGATTTGAAGATCAATTTCCTGTCCAGCAAAACAACCTGGTATTTTGCGCTTTCTGTAAATGGAAGATTCTTTCCACGCAAGGAGACAGGTTTCACTGTAGCCAACTTGTATCTCTTGCTGAAAAGAAATACTTCTGTCTTGCACGGATTTATACCTAGACCACTTTCGTTAGCCCACTATGCTGTTGCACGTAGAGCATCTGGGTAGAGTGCTGGGAAACTTTCCCCTAACCGCAATTGCCACGTCATCAGCATACGCGACCACTTTTACGCCTTTTTCTTCCAGAGATAATAATATATTGTTGAACCTTCTTGAGGCGTTCCTCTTCCGACTCATCTTTTTAGATCCACAGATCCCAAGCCTTCCATAATGCATCTTTTTGTAAGTTATTAATAAACTTCCTTACGGTAGAGTTGATGCCAAGAAACTCCAAATCCTTCATGATTGACGTCGGTTTTACATTATTGAAAGTACCTTCAATGTCATCAGGTGCTACCATTGTATATTCCTTGACAGCGAGAGAACCCTTTATGTAGCCGACTAGGTCGTGAAGGGCTGCTTCAGTGGATTTGTCTTCACTATATGCATGCTGCCGGGCGATCTACAGGGATCTTTGCCCTATGATATGTTTGTATCAACCTCTCAAGAGTCTTCAGAATAAAGGATGGCAGACTAAGTTCTGTGCCTATATTGCAAATACAAATTTGCCCATGAACATTATATTAAGGAACAGGGGGAAACTTCTTACATGTAAATGAGTGATGTCCAAATTAAGTTTAAGCTCAATTATAAGGCGCCTCCTTTTTATCGTCGAGAGTCCAAAAGGAGAAGATTTTACTTGGTTGTCATACCATTTTTATATCCTACACCAATACTGTGGTACAGGGTATTATTGTTTAACTTAGTGAATTTGTTTGTAACACCCAAAAGGAAGAGAGATAGACCCATCGATAAGCATACCGATCGACTCAGAATCGCATTCTGATTCGATTTAGCTATGTCTGTCTGTCCGTCCGTCTGCCCATGTTGATTTGTGTACAAAGTAGCAGTTTTCATCCGATCGTCTTAAAATTTGCTACAGGCATGTTTTTCGGCCTAGAGACAAGATCTATTAAAATTGGAAAAAATCGGTTCAGATTTGGATATAGCTTCCATATATATGTACGTCCGAATGACGGTAATAATGCAATAAAATGGTCATTTGTTAACCGATTCTGTCGAAATTTGGCATAAGGGATTTTCTTATGACTTTCGATATTACTGGTGAATTTCATATATATCGGTTCAGATATAGATATTGCTCTCATATATATGTATCGCCCGATTTTAACTTCTAGAGTCACATCAAGCGCATTTATTGACCAATCTTGCCAAAATTCTGCACAACGCTTTCGTCAACAACTACCACAATATTTGACAAGTTTGCTCGAAATCTGTTCAAATTTAGATATAGCTCCCATATATATGTTTGTCCGACTTTGAGTAATATTGCAATATTGTTCTCATTTGTTAACCGATTCTGTCGAAATTTGGCATGAGGGATTTTCTTATGACTGGTGAATTTCATAGAAATCGGTTCAGATTTCGATATAGCTGTCATATATGTATATCGCCCGATTTCCTCGACAACTACCACAATATCTGATCAGTTTTCTCCAAATCGGTTCAGATTTAGTTATAGCTCTCATATATATGTTCGTCCAATTTTTAGAAATATTGCTAATTTTTTTGCCATTCTCTCGAAATTTGGCAGGAAGGATAATCTTGCCAAAATTTTGCAAAACACTTTCTCCTCGACAACTACCACAAAATTTAAGAAGTTTGCTCGAAATCTGTTCAGATAATGTTGTCATTTGTCAATCGTAGTTATTACAGTTTGAACATAATTGCTCGAAATTTGATAGGGAATGTTTAATAACCCATCTGAAAACATACTCCGAGGTCCATCAAAATTGGTTCAGAATTGGATATAGCTCCCATATTGTACTTATAGGGTAGGTGTAGGTTATTATATAGTCGGCACTGTTGGTTTTCCTTTTCCATTTGCATCTCCGATCATTGAGCTCGTCTCGAAAGAGAATCAAACAAAAATTGTAAAATTTAATGATCTTCGCCAACAGGCAAAAACTTGAATAATGAAAAATTTTCTGATATCTTCTAACAGGTAAGCATAAATATTTGTATACCCACCACACCCTAGGAAGGGGGTTTACTAATCTAGTCATTCCAATTGTAGCACCTAGAAATATTGAACTGCAACCCTAGAATGTATATAGTCTTGACAGCGGTCAAACGATAAAGATATCCGCTTGAAATTTTGCACAGATATTTTTTAGTGATGTAACGACCTAAATTTGGATTGAGGGTTACAAATGGGCAAAAACGGTTCAATTTTGAATATAACTCCACTGGAAGCCGCAATTGTTACCCGATTTGGCTGTGTTCTGTTACAACCGCAGTGTTCTGTTACAACCGATTTCCCGATTTGAGATATTTAGCCCCGCAATTGTAATCCGATTCGGCTGACATTTTGCACGTAGTGTTCTGTTACGACTTTAAACATGCTAAGAACGATTCAAATCGGTCTATAAGCTGACATAGCACCCATATATACCGATGTTCCTATTTAAGATCATGATCGTGTGTAAGCCTCAAATGTTTTCCGATTTGGCTGAAATTCACTGTATGTAAAATTTCAGCCAAATCTGTTATGGCTTTTAATATGCATGATAGATATTTTTGAAATCGGTGAAGTCGGTTGATAAGGTTGAAATCGGTTGATAAGATTCCCATATCAACCCATATGGCCTTCAACTAAGTTTATTTGTGTACATTTGTAGTAGAATCTATGGTGGCGGGTTCCCAAGATTCAGCCCAGCTGAACTCAGCACGTTTGCTATAGATATTGTGCTTGCTGCATATATTCTGGCTGAAACAAAATCTCTGGATAATTCCTTCTGATCGACTGACGAAGATGGCTTTGCTGTTCAACTTGTTAATGGAGGCATAGGGAAACGGGATTTTATTCAATAAATAACCAAAATGTGGCTGTTAATTGGGAGATTATACTTGGTATGTGAGCTTATCTAAGCCCATTAACCAGACTTTTTTCCAACACATACAGTAGCGAATAAGGAGTGGCATTTAAGGATTTTCAAAATAAATTAGATTTCGAAGATAGTGTACTCACACTAACGTCTTTCTATTGTTTGATAGAAATAATTGAAGCGTTCTAAATTACACTAAAAACAAACAAAAAATTAAAGCAAAAATTTAGAAATTCCACCCAAAAATTTGTCTATGGTTAATTGATACTGTATTGTTAATTGTTTAGACAATATTATTCCGTTCGGTGATGGTGGGTAATGGATGCGAAAGAAACATAAAAATAAATAGAAATTAAAACTAATGCATAGTCATCGCAAAAAAAGCCTTCCATCAATTTGGGAAACAATATCAAAAACTTTGGAGAACGATACAAAAAGAACAAAACCGAACCACATACACGCATGTTATTGACGTAACCACAAAATTCAAAAATGTTTGTTTAGTTTTGTAAGGGGCAAGAGGGGGATGGTCAGCTGTGGTGGTGGCATAAGATAAGACCAATTAATTGATGGAACGGGGCAAATTTACACCTACTCATACACACATATATCTACACGAATATGATACGATTATTGTATTTATCCATCACTAAACGTCAAAAGATAAACATATCAATTAAATCATTCGCTTATTTAACACAATCATAATTGAAATAACACGCAAACAAGTACAAAGTTTTTTATAGCACGAAACCCTGAATACTCGGAAACAATTTTTAAGGCCTAGCTGGCTATAAGGCCTTAATTGAACAAGGAAAAAGTTCAAATTCTGATATACAAAATACATAAGTCGGTCTAAAACGGAAGTTGTTTATATTTGGGAGGAAATACAATCTACTCACCCAAATCGAAAAATCTTTGAAATAATTCTGGAAATATTGAATGGATAGTGATATGGACACTAAACTTAACATAGTCAATGTTGAGATGTTTTCCAATAAGTATGCTAAATTTGAATTGCTTGTCAAACATTTCTCATTTATAAGTCGATCGGCTTGATTCTTCTTTTAAAATATAGAGCTCGTATAACCCTTCTAAAGACATGAGGAAATGCCTTTATTGTCTCTAACGGTTTATGTGTTATTTGACTTACAACAAGTAAACGCGTGCTAAGTTCGACCGGGCCGAATCTTGCCTGTTAGGGAGAAGATCGCCATCAATACAACTTCCAACAGATGCACAAAATCATGTGTAGTGCAGAAGAAGTGTAATTTGCCACAGAAAGAATGTCTGTCATTACACAAAAATTAATGTATTGGGAAAAAGTACAGCTAATAGACAGGGTTGTCGAGCGTGGATTCAATTCAAATACAACATACCAACGCACGGGTCTTGAAGCCATCACACCTAATATGTTGAAAAGTCCTCTAACCAAAGACGAAACGCGTCACATAGTGGTTGGAGTATGCTGCTATCTTTGGCTTTCCTTTTCCATTTGCATCTCCGATCATTGAGCTCGTCTCGAAAGAGGAACAAACAAAAAATTGTGAAATTTAATGATCTTCGACCTAACAGGCAAAAACTTGAAACATGAAAACAAAATAAATTTAGTTGAAGGGCATGATTTTATTCCACATACCAAACTTCTGTAAAACCAGCAAAAATTAAAGCTTCCAGAAACCGAGCAAGGATGATCGAAAGCTATAGCAGGTAGCGGACCGATTTGGACCGTATTTGGCACAGTTTTTATAAGGCAACGGAACACCACATGTAAAATTTCAGTCAAATCGGACAAAAATTGCGACTTGCAGGGGCTCAAGAAGTCAAATCGAGAGATCGGTTTATATGGGAGCTATTTCCAAATCTCAACCGATATGGCCCCATTGAAATTCACAATGACCTAGAGAAATATTAAGTATCTGTGCAAAAGTTTACGCGTTCCACCGTTCGACACTATTTGTGAATAGTGTTGTAGTTTACAAACCAAGGAAAACATGCAGACAGACTGAAGGTTGCCCGCAAAGAATTTTGCAAAAGCTGTGAGTACATCGAAGATGAAGAGACTATAGAACACGTTCCGTGTGTGCGTACCGCACTAGCAGTCAGAAGGAGTTTCACTTTTGGCTCTCATTTCTTTGAGAACCTGTCTGATTTAGCGGATGTAAACATTCCCAAGTTATTGGGCTTTTTAAAGCGATCTGGATGATTCAACGGTAGGACCTAGAAGGCATCTTCCTTGTTCTGTTCCTATGGTATCACAATGGAAGAAAACGTCTAAATGAGTCTGATGGCAGACTGCCACTTAAACCTAACCTAACCTACAAACCAAGAAGTATCCACCAGCATCGTTGAGTCTTAAATTGAAATCTTTGAAGCATTTTCAGATTTGAATTACTTGTCGTACCCCAAATTTGGATGCCATAGGTCCATACAGGTTTTAATAGAACTTTAGATAAAAGTACTTTGTTTTCCAATGAAAGTTGCGATTTTTTCCCAAGTAACCAATACATTTTCTTTTATTCAATATCAAATGCTTTCTTTTTCCAATTACATGTGATTTCCAAATAAGTCTTCTATTCAGATGGATTCTCAAGTATTTAACAAGTTCTACTTTCGGAATAATATTTTCATTAATGTACACATGGAGGCAGTCGTTCTTTCTTAAGGTAAATGTGATATGAGGTGATTTATCGGTATTCAATTTAAATCAAAGGAGCGTATTTAAACCAATACTTATATACGCTTCAGTAATTTGGTGGACTGTTATGGAGAAAAAGTACAACATAAGGACCATACAACAGGTTCAGAGAACATGTTGTTTTAGCATAGGCGGAACGATGTGGACAATGCCCACTAGAACACTGGATACTATTCTGGATATCCGAGCCAGTGACATACAGATTAAGTGTGAGGTAGCCACTGCGGCTATGAGACTTAAAGCGATGGGAGAATGGATTGAGGATGGGTGCAGCTCATACCATCGGATAGCTTAGATGAGGTCGAGTGCGAGGCACTGCTGCCAGCGGCACAGTCTTGGATTGACGGAACCCTAGTATTGCCATCTGGAAGATCATGTTAAACGGATGGATCAAAGCTAGGGGACATAGTGGACCTGGGGGTTTACCTTGAGAACCAAGGGACTGAGATCTGTTTTAGATTGCCTGACCATAATACGGTCCTGCAGGCGGAGATCCGGGCAATCACGGAACGCTTGAAATGGTATGATGCTAACGCGAGGACATCGTGAACATCTTTACGGACGGTAAGGTCACGAACAGTCTTGCAGTAAAGAAGAAGATTAACGCCTTCTCTGAGGATGACAAAATCCGCATCGCATGGGTGCCGGGCCATAACGGAGTAAGGGGGAGTGAAAGGGCAGATGATTTGGCGGTGAAGGCGAGAGGACTGCCGTCAATAAACTTGGTTAACCAGAAGCCTTTCGCCTTCTCTTCTCTGAGAATGGAAAAATCCGCATAGCATTGGTGCCGGGCAATAATGGATTAAGGGGGAATGAAAGGGCAGATGATTTCGCGGTGAAAGCCAGAGGACTGCCGTCAATAAACTTGCTTAACCCGAAGCCTTTCGGATCGACGCAATACAAGTTAAGAGCGAGGGAGACGAATGCGCATGCAACACTATGGAACAGCGAAACGTTCGGTAGGACGGCGAAAATGCTATGGGGGATTCAGATCGTGAGAAGATGAGGCTATTACTGAAAGGAAGTAAAAAGGAGGTAAGTATAGCTACTAGCTCACTTATGTAAAATCGGTGCGGCAAGTAATAGCATGTGTAGGGCATGGGGGGAAGATGATGAGATGTTGGAGCATTTCCTTTGTCATTGGCCGGCGTTCGAGTCTAACAGATACTGCACTTAGGTGGGGACACTATACCAGACATGAACCAAATTAGGGGTGTGGCATGGAAAACAATTAAGGACTTAGTAAGTACCATGGAATTGCTTTAGATTTTCTTTTTCGAGGTTACTTTTTTTGTATTTAGAGCGCACAACAAGCCGTTTACTGGCTTAGGTGTTTGTCCATAATGAAATGGGCGGATTAATATCTGCCCCCTCTTTTCACCCTAAACTAATTTAATGCTCCACTTTATACACCACTCCTGAATTTTAATCAGCTCGCTTTGAACTATAGCAGACGCTTTTATATGGGATGTATTAGAGGCCAGTAATGCAGTGTCATCGGCATTAGTTACAATTGTTACATTGCTATTATGTGGCATGTCTGATATAAAGTTTGTGTAAAGAATTGGCCCTAATATACTTCCTTGGGAAACTCCAGCCTTTATTCTTTCAAATTCAGAATCTGCATCAGTAAAACTAGCAAAAAGTTTCTTTCATGAAGAAAAGACTTGAATACTAAATAAAAAGGAGTTGGTAGAATCCGTTTTAATTTAAAAAGTAGCCCGTTGTGCCAGACTCTATCGAAGGCTTGCTTCACATCAAAGAAAACAGCGGAACAGTAAAGCTTCTTTTCTAATGAATCTCTGATGACATTTACTATACGGTGGCATTGTACGGAGTTCCATGATGGTTTCTGAAACCGAACTGATAGTTCGGAATCACGTTTTTTTGTAAAGTCTAGAATATGAAAAATTTATTAAGTGTAACAACAAATATGCGAAAAACTGGAATTTTCTGATACAGATTGATTCAAAGAAAAAAAAAAAACGATGACAGATATCTTAACAATTCTTTTTGCATTTTGCAGAAAAAAAGTAATCATAAAAAACAAAAATAAATTCCAATTTTTTTTACTATAATCCCCAAAATACTCATTTTTTATTAAATTTGCTGTGGAAGCTTGTTAGATGCAAACAATTTTTTGCATGGGTTAAGGCACCCGTAAAACCTAGTCCATGAAATGATCTCGATAATATCTCAGCTTTAATCATATCAAATTTCAAATTTCTAACCGATCTCAAATTTTTTCTGGTTTTATTGATTTTCTTCCACTGTGCAAAGACCGTTTTGCACACCTTCACACCTTAGCGAGCGTCGGCGACGACTGAATTCATTTAACCCGTTTTTCACAGTGCTGTAGGATGGTTGCTCATTGCCATACAAAAATTTAAGCTCATCAATGCACCCTTGTCGTGATAATCCACGTCGAAAGTTGTGAAAAATGGTCGCACACAAATGTTCACGAGTTAATTAAATTTTTTTGTCAAATTAATTTCTTCATGTCACTGTAAACAACACAAATGATGGTAATACGTCAAAACGTTCCGAGTACGATTATGCTAAAAAATGTCAAACTTTCCAACGGAAATGATAGATTGCATCTGGAAACACTTGGGTAGGTCAGAAACTTATACAGCAGCCCTCGTATCCCTTGGGAGGAACCACTGTTGTTAAAAGGTAAGCACCGCCGTTGACGCTGAAGTCCGGGTTCAAATCCTAGCGGGAACAAATTTTTCAGCGGCGTTTTTTTTCTCGTAAGCCGTCTAAACTTTTCTACTAAGTAGTATAAGTTTACAACAAGCCGTTCGAAGTCGGCAATAAATAAGAGGTCGCTTAATATTGAGCTTAAGGAGGCCACCGCCTATACGCTGAACGCCTAGGTTCGAATCCTGGCGAGACCATCAGAAAAAATTTTCAGCGGTGGTTTTCCCCTCCTAATGCTGGCAACATTTGTGAGGTACTATGCCATATAAAACTTCTCTCTAAAGAGGTGTCGCACTGCAGCACGCCGTTCGGTCTCGGCAATAAAAAGGAGGCCCCTAATCATTCAGCTTAAACTTGAATCGGACTGCTCTCATTGATATGTGAGAAGTTTGCCCCTGTTCCTTAGTGAAAGGTTCATGGGTAAAAATTTTAATTTTTTTTACTATTGAGCCTAACATTGTATCGGACAGCATTCGTTGATATAAGAGAAGTATCTATCTCTCCTCTCCCTTAATTGAAAGTTCACTGGCAATTTTCCACATTTTTTGGGAATAAATGCAGAACTTCGATTAATGCGGAATGCCTTTAGATAAGACGTCGTTACAACCCAAAATTGTTGCAAGTAACAAATCTCTCAGTCTACAAATGCAGTATCACCTAAGTAGAGGCAGAACAAATCTCTGTGATTTAAGCGCCAGTCTGCAACATTATTCAAATCTGGATTGACTATTAATACAAGAGTTGTTCTGTTGGTCACTGAATAAATGTCACTTCATTAGGTTTCGCTCCACTTTCAAAGGTGGTTAAATTTTTTTGAGATTTTTCGAACATCTTCTGGCTTGAGATCATATTCAACGCTTTCTATTCAAAGAAAAGCATACTTAAGAACTTTTAAAAGTTGGGCGAGTGTGTGTTATTATTCAAAACACTTTGACTTGCTCGGTGGATCATGATTTCTGATACGCCATGCATCTTTATCAATACTTTGTCAAATTGATTAGGGTGCCCTTCACACCTATAGACTTTCGAGTCCAGTGTAGAACAGGCGTATCAGAAATCATGATCCACCAAGCCAGTCAAAGTGTTTGGAATAATAACACACACTTGCTCAAATTTGCGATGCTATTCTTTGAATAGAAAGATGTTAAAAAAGTGGATTGAAACCTAATGATGTTTCAAAACAAAAGCGTGCTCTATACCGTACTCAATAGTCTTTGGGTATGTAGGGCACACTAATCAATTTGACAAAGGTATTCATGAAGATACATGGCGTGTCAGAAATCATGATCCACCAAGCCAGTCAAAGTGTTTTGAATAATAACACACAGAAATTTTCCCTAAATAATAATAATAATGTTTACAATATAATATTTTAATGAATTTTAATCGAAATTTCAATAAAAATTTCTCCAAAGATATGATTTAAAAAAAAATATATTCCTTAAGACAACATTTTAAAAAAACTATTTTCTGAAAACAAAGTTATGAAAAAAATTTTAAAAAGAATTTCTAAGAAATTTTCCTAAAAACAAAATTTTACAATAAAATTTTCGCGATATAAAAAATTTATATTTTTGACAAAATTTCGATGGGGTGACCTCACGCTTGTCTTCAAAAAATAAAAAAGTTAAAACTTTTATCATTTTTCAGTTCCAGTTCGAGGTGTTAGTATAAAAAAACGAATTAAACATTTTGATAATGTTATTGAGCCTTTTGCCAAAATTGTAACCATTGCAAGGGCTTTTAATACGAACCTTTTGTTGAATCTGATGCTTCCGCCGCTCCACGTTGTTTTTCCATGGCCGCTTTCTTCTCCAAATCTCCATGATAGGCCACATTTGATATGTGTTTTGTATTCTGTTTAATACGCAATGTCTCTGGATCATCGGCGACCTGTCATCATATAAACCAACGAGTAAAGAGAAATTTGAAAAATTATATAAAAAATGGGTGGAATTTGAAATAGGTTTTACAACTAGAGCTAGAACTAAAACTAAAATTTATGCTTAAAAATGAACAACATTGTCCTGAGGCCATTGATGGGATACATGCAGTGAACCGCGGAGGTTAAAGCAAAGTGTAGAACATTTTTTATGTTACGTAGAAACGGTTGACGCCTTTCTTGGTGCACACAGTGGGGTGTTTTTCCTAAATTTTTCCGGCAGCCAAACAGGAATGAAATCTCTGAAAAACTTAATTGTCTGAAATGGCGGATCGATAGGTTAGGTTCAAGTGGAAGTCTACCATCAGATTCACCTAGACGTTTTCGTCCATTGTGATACCACGGGAACAGAAGAATGAAGATCTAATTCTAGTTCCCACCGTTGAACCGCTTTAAAAAGCCCTACAACTTGCGAATGTACACATCCGCTAAATCAGACAGGTTCTCAAAGAAATTAGAACCTAAAGTAGAACTCCTTCTGACTGCTAGTTCTCTTGTTTCTTCTTGTGCGGTGTCTTCACAGTTTCTGCAAATGTCGTTGCTGGTAACCTTCAGTCTGTCAGCATGTTTTCGAATTTGACAGAGACCTGCCATGAAGGATCGGTACATACAGAAGTTATTAGGCCGTGTTCCTTTGGACTACAATGGCCTTAAATGTTTGATCGCAGGCTACCACTAAAAGCTTACGTAACCATCAAAAATCCTTATTTCGATTATCAAAATCGGTTCAGTTTTAGGCTCTAGTAGTCATAATTTTGGTTTCGTTATGTTTTGCTGAACGATTTTTTGAAAAAAAAAAAATCGACCCGGCCTAATGGACATACACCTAAGTCAGTAATCGACTTGATGTTCTCTGTAAATACTAAAAAGTAACCTCGAAAAAGAAAATCTAAGTTAGAAATTCCGTGTTTTCCATGCCACGCCCCTAAGTTGGTTCATGTCTGGTATTGCGTGTAGGATCTATTAGCCGATGATGGGTTTAATCGGACTATATCCTGATATAGCCCCCATATAGACCGATCTTCCCATTTAAGGTTTTAGTCCCATTAAAGCCATATTTATTATTCGATTTCTTATCTCGACATTCGTACTGAGTATGGTCAAGATCAGGCTATATTTCGATATAGCTGCCATATTGACTGATCTCCCGATTTGGGATCTTGGGCCCATAAAAGGCGCATTTATTACCAGATTTTGCTGAATGTTGGCATAGTGACCTATTTTAGGCTTTTCGACTTCCATACCTTATATGATTCAGATAGCTCGATATCTGGATATAGCTACCATACATACCGATCGCCCGATTTTAAGTCTTGCACCCATAAAAGGCTCATTAATTATCCGATTTCGCTGAAATTTGGCATAGTGACCTATGTCAGGCTTTTCGACATCCATGCCCTATATGCTTCAGATCTGCCGATTTAGTGTCTTGGACCCATAAAAGACGAAGACGACGATTTCGCTGAAATTTGGCACAAGGATCTGTGCATCCGTTGTCTATATGGTTCAGATTGGCCTACATTTGAATATAGCTGCCATATAGACCGATCTTACGATTTAAGATATTGGGCCCATAAAAAGAGCATTTATTACCCGATTTCACTGAAATTTTGCACAGTAGGCTGTGCTATAGACTCCTCAACGTCTGTGTTCAATATAGCTCCCATCGGCATATATTTCGACATAGCTGCCATATAGACCGATCTCCTGATTTGTGGTCGTGAGCTTATAGAAGGCTCATTTATTATCCGATTTCGCTGAAATTTGGCATAGTGACCTATTTTAGGCTTTTCGACATCCATGCCCCATATGGTTCAGATCGGTCTATATTTGGATATAGCTGCCATATAGACTGATCTCACGATTTAGGGACTTGGGCTTATAAAAGGCGCATTAAACGATTTCGCTGAAATTTGGCACAAGGATGTATGTTAGGCTTTCTGATATCCGTTCCCGATATGGCTAAGTTCAGCTTATAGTTATAGTTGCCATATATACCGATCTCCAGATTTTAGTCCTTGGATCCATAAAAGCAGTGTTTATTATCCCATTTCGCTGAAATGTGACAACGTGAGCTATGTTAGGACCTACAACATCCACCTACATTAGCCCTCATCGGTCTATATTTGGATAAAGCTGCCATATAGAGCGATCTCCCGTTTTAGGGTCCAGGGCCCATAAAAGGTGCACATTTTCCGATTTCACTGAAATTTGGTTAAGTGACCTATGTTTGGCTTTTCGATCCCGAGCTCTGTATAGGTTAGATCGGTCTATATTTTGATATAGCTGCCACATTGACCAATATTCCGTTTTTGCAACTGTGAATTGTATTTATGAGACCACTCGACGTACGTGCCGAGTTTGGTCCAAATTGGACCACATTTCAATAAAGCTGCAATGGGTTCTCATATATTATGCATTTTTCTTCGGATTATGACGAAATGTGGTTAACATATATATCCGAAGTGGTTGTTGTTGTAGCAGTTTGTTGTGTTCTAACTTTCGTCTGCTTGATTCTGTTGAGTGTCAAGACCCAGGAACTCTGCGACTAAGATGGGGTGCGTCCACAGGGATCTGGGTCTGAGTCGAGTCGCATATCGTGTGGACCCTGGTTACAATCGGGAAATACATCTTGTACGTTGGCATCAATCCTTGCTCTGTAGGAGTTGAGGCGGCTGCGTCTGCCGACACGTAATTGGGCCAGAACTACTCTGGTTTGCCCGAGGATGTAAATTTCTTCAGGTGCAGTGGGAGGGGGTCGTTCTCCAAGGACTACATTCGCCCGGTAGCCATTTACCGCATCTACTACCGTGTCTGCATGAATGTTGTCTAGACCTGCTTGATATGCGGCTTGATCTAAAGGTAGTCGTTCAACCTATCGCAGATGTCAACAATGGTTGGGGCCTGATGCCATGGTCGTACAATCGTCCGCATATGATACTATCTCCTTGCCGCCTGGAGGTGGTGGAATGGAAGATAGGTAAAGGTTAAACAGTGCCGGAGATATCACCCCACCTTGGGGAATTCCATGTTTACCCTACGGTGCTTCGACTTCTTATCCCTAAATTCCTCAAATGACTGGCGACCTGGCAGGTCAGCCGTGCCAGGCTGGACTGGACCTGTCGAATGCCTTCGATAGGTCCAGTGCCACGAGGATCGTCCTATCACATGGCCTGGGCTGATTGAAGCCACGGCAAATGTGTGCGGTGGTGGCATGCAAAGCTGTTATTGTGCTATGCAGTCTTCGAAATGCGAATGGAAATTCTCCTACGAGGCTCAGGAGGCTCAAGAGGAGCGGTTTCTGCGTTAAAGATGTCTCGGAATTTCCTCTCGGCCACTAGCACATCCGAGGGGGGTGGCAGTTCACTGAAGCGGCATTTAGTACTCTCTGAAGCCAGCCCAATCGGCCTTCTTCTGATTGATAAACGTCCGGCGTTCAGAGGTTATGAAGTCGGATGGTCGGTCGATGGTGAGAATTATGGAGAGGATAAGTCACTCAGGAGATCAGGGGATACAATGGAAATGTCTGGCGAGCTGCTGCACCTCCTCATAATCCTAGTGGCGGCATCCTCATTCACCGTACTAAACGTGGAGCCTACAATCTGCTCTGCCAAAGCTATGCCACGGTGGTCGTTACCTAGGGGAGAATGCCATGAAGTATGATGCGCATTGAAGTTCCCTAGAACTAAACGATTACGGCCAGATAGTAACCTAGATATTAACCCGGAGTTGTAAGTTTGACCATTAATCTGAACACAGCTACCAACCGGCGGTATGTACCTTTCTGCATGAATGTTGTCTAGACCTGTTTGATATGCCACTTGATCTAGAGGTTCTCTCTTGTAGCGCTGAACCTCACGCTCTACATCAAGTAGATCTACCTTAAGGTTTCTGGGTGGTGGATAGCTCTATCTCGGCAGTTGTATAGCTCTATCTCGGTAGTACCGAACCTGACTGCTATCGCCATGCACTCCATGTAGGGGTCACTAGCACCAAGTGCATGCGAGATGGGTCTATATTGCACAGAATGGTGTATCACGAAGGCTAATCCCCTACCTCCATTCCTTGAGCGATGCTTACGTAGCACATTGTATCCGTGACAACTTTGCAAGCTGCAGGTGTTGGTCAGCTTTGTCTCCTGGATCGCTGCGGCCAATATATCTTTCCGACTCATGAAATCCACAATCTCATCGATCTTGCCACGGAGACCATTGCAGTTAAGTTTCAAAAATTATACATTTCCCGGCACTGGCCTGGCAATATTTGGGCTGGGATGCTGCCGTTGCGTATATTGCTGTACGGGAGAAGTCGGGGGGTCACATAGTCCGACGACGAGGACGCAGAAGGCGACTACAACGACGCTTGTGACCCACATATCCAGTATGACTATACTCCCGTAGTGAAGTGAAGCCAGAGCAATATCGAAAATGTACCCACTCCATGCACCAGTTACACTTAACCGACACCGACCGATGATGGAGGCGGTTCTGGCAAACCGAACAGAACCAGTGTCCGGAACGGACCAGAAGCGTGCGGAAAAGGTATTCCGGGATGCGCCTCTCCCATGACGAAAAAAGACCAACACGTACACTGAGGGGGCAGCGCTTGCCGATGAAGGTTCCATTGGGTCAATCCGGTGCGTACAGCCGGCTGCTATGGGATTGATCCGAAGTAGTGAGTATCCAAACTTCGACCCGGCCGAACTTAATGCCATGTAAAACCTATGCCATGTATCCGTACGAACTCGGCTATAAAAAGGAGGCCCGTTATCATTGAGCTTAAACTTGAATCGGACTGCACTCATTGATAGTTGTGAGAGTTTGCCTCTGTTCCTTAGTGGAATGTTCATGGGCAAAATTTGCAATAATTTCAAAACTCTCCCACTGTGTCATACGGCATTAAGCATAGTACACTTTGTAATTGAGGCGTAGCAAAAAAAAATGAAAGAAAAAAGAAACACTTCAACTAAAGTTGGAGTCTCTGTTTTTGGGCAATTTGTTAGCATGCTTAATAGGGACTGACCTGTGTAAATTTGCCTTTGGCCTTTTCAAAATCTTCATGATATTTAACATTCGATTGGATTTTAGTATTTTCCGCTATTCTCTTTAATTCGGGCGTATCTGCTATCGCTGTGGCTTTGGCCTTTGGAATGTGACTAAAAGGAGAAGAGACAATCAAAAAATAAAATAAATTTTTGGTTTATAACATAAAGTCAAAAACATACGAAATGTTTATTTTTCCTCAAGGAAATGGCAATAAGTACTCTGTTGAACCCAAATATTTCACAATCATTTGTACATATACTAACTTTTAATATCAGATTATACGAACGATGTCGATAATATGGAATTGTTAATGGACAATTATAAACATTATTATGTACTTAAATAAAATAGATAACAATAAGGGAAATTACCGTTTATGACATATGCTCGCATACCCTAGTAAATCTTTTTACATGTCAGTATGCCAAAAGATAATAGCATTAATTTGATTGCAAATGAATCCTAATCGAAAACATACCTTAGTTTATCTCATTAACTTTAAATAATGTATAATGACATCACCATCTAAATTAACACTTAAAGCTCATATCGACAATATAATACAAATAAATTGAATTGAAATGACTTTAATAGGAAGTGAAAAGCAAAATTGTGGTATACAATTTAAGTACTAAATGTTCTTCAACTCAAATTCGATAAATTACACGGATATATATTTCTTATTTCGTATAATTAAATATAATGAACTACACATACAACTATGGAGGAGCAATTTAATCTTAAGATGTCTATATGTCAGCTCTATACAAAAATTTGTCCCATTTGACTATACCTTGTACAGGCCTCAGAAACTGAGAGCTACATACTTTATATTAGTCTGAAAAGCACGTGGCCATTAGTAAACAGTGTGAACATCAACAAGCTCTCTCCATCGAGCTGTATCGTTGGTCAAAGCCTTGGCTTGATTCCACGAAATATAAGTTGATTCCAACTCTCTTTTCGTACAGCGGATCCATGTGTTTTTAGGGCGTCCCCTCCATCATTGTCCTTGCGGGTTTCAGTCAAGAACATTTCTAACTATACCATCGCGCTGTCGGCGATGATATTCTATTCTATTGCACCACAGTGCAATATTCACCACCATGGGTATATTCATCTTATTTTACTTTAATTGGCTATGACAGAACATTTGTCCCTTTAGCCGAACGTAGAATAGCGTTCCAAGCGCCTCGATCTTCTGTGCTCATTCTAAAATCTCTGACACCCAGTTTCGAGGTGTCTCCCACCACTTGCTTCTTCCATCCGGCTTTTGGTCGTCCCGGTTTGCGTGTACCACCGTTATCGCATTCAAAAGACATTTTTGCTGGAGCTTCTTCATTCATTCTGAGAACACGACGTAGCCAACACAACCGTGGTATTTTGATGCTTGTAACTATGCTATCGTCGTCTAACAGCTCGTGATTCATACAACACTTATAGTCTCCATTAACGACGATTATATTCTCCAATCCGATTTCGCTGAAATTTGACATAGTGACCTATTCTAGGCTTTTCGACATCCGTATCCGATATGGTTCAGATCGTTCTACATTAGATATATAGCTGCCATATAGACCCAAGACCCAAGGGCTTATAAAAGGCGCATTTATTACCCGATTTCTCCGAAATTTGGCACAAGGAACTATGTTAGGCTTTCTGACATCCGTTCCCTATACGGTTTAGATCGGTCTATAGTCGGATATAGCTGCCATATACACCGATCTGCAGATTTTAGTCCTTGGACCCATAAAAGCAGCATTTATTATCTGATTTCGCTGAAATGTGACACCGTGAGTTGTGTTACGACCTGCAACATCCGCATTCAATATGGCCCCCATCGGTCTATATTTGGATATAGCTGTCATATAGAGCGACCTGCCGTTTTAAGGTCTTGGGCTTATAAAAGGTGCACATTATCCGATTTCACTGATATTTTATATATTTATATATTTTATATATATTTTACAAAGAATCTTTCTCTCAAACACTCCAAGAACTACCTCGTCTGCTTTCACAAGTACCCATGCCTCGGAACCATATAACAACACGGATAGTATCAGTGTCTAGTACAATGTAATCTTCGTCTGTCAAGAGGTGGCATTGTTTTTAAACTGCTTAGTAAATCCAAAGTAGCACCTACTTGCACAGTATTATTCTTCGCCTTATTTCAAAACTGGTGTCATTCGTTTCGGTTATGGCGTTGTCGAGGCAGATGAAGTTGCTGACTATCTCAAAGTTGTGGTTCCCAACTTTCTCCATTTTCTGTATCAGATCAGTTGTGCAAGGCGTTTTGGAAGTTGATACCAACCATTTCGTTTTATCTCCATTTACTGCCAGACCCAGTTTCACTGACTCTCTTTCGATTCTTTCAAAGGCTGCAGTTACTACTTCTGGTGACCGACCCAGGGAAACGATGTCGTCGGCATAGGCGTGTAGCACGTGTTCTCTTGTGATTAGTGTGCCATATCTATTCACATCTGCATCTCGTATAATTTTCTCCAGTAGGATATTAAAGAGATCACACGATAGGCTGTCTCCTTGTCTGGAATCTCGTTTGGTATTAAATGGTTCTGAGAGATTCTTTCCTATTCCTACTGAGGAATGCGTATCAGCAAGTGTCATCCTGCAGAATCTTTTTAATTTTGCAGGGATACCAAACTCAGACATGGCTTGAAATAACTTTGAAGGTAAAGGAGTATCGAAGACGGCTTTGTAGTCAACAAAGAGGTGGTAGGTGTTGATTGTCCTTCTCGGGTCTTTTCCAGGATTTGGTGTGAATATCTGGTCTATGGTGGATTCACCAGGTCTAAAACCGCATTGATGGTTTTAATCTTTCACAAAGTACGCTCGAGAGTATCTTGTGTGCGATGGGGAGTAGACTTATTCCTCTGTAGTTGGCACATTCCGCCTTGTCTCCTTTCTTGTGTACGGGACATAATACGCTGAGGTTCCAATTATCGGGTATGCGTTCTTCTAGCCAGGTTGCGCAGACAAGCTGATGCATACGCCTTATCCGCGTGTCGCCTCCGGTTTTAAAACGTTCAGTCGGCAACCCGTCGGCTTCTGCTGCCTTGTTATTTTTCAGTCGGGTCACTGCTACTTCGACCTCATTCTGACTAGGATGTAGACATTCTATACCATCATCAGGGATTGGTTCTGCGGTATCCTCTTCGCCGCCATCGTCGGACACTAGCAGCTGGGTAAAATGTTCTTTCCATATCCTCAGCACACTATAGGTATCAGTTACCAGTGGATCTTCGGCGAGGATTCACACCTAAATCTTTCCGCAAAATTTGCCACGTTGTTGAGTGACAGAGGCCCAATTGTTGCGAACGGCGACGAATCGATTACTGATGGTCATCATTATCACTGGCCAATACAGCTGCGATATTTTCTTCAGTTCGCACTCAGCGTAAGCGTGTTGATAGTTTAATGTCTAAAAATGAAAATTTGGTGCAAAATTTAGTCACAATAGCCCGAATAGCCGCTTCAGTGGGTCGATTAAGCTGACCATAAAATGGAGGAAACGCGCGATGAACTTTCTTAATAGAGCACGCATTTTGATAATAAGTTTCAATAATTTGCAACCGTTGTTCGTTTGAAAGACGCTTCATAGTTAAATTATAGACCAAACTAAAGATGTTTGAGAGTGAAACAAAACACGAAAGCGCGTGAGCTGTTTAAACCAGTGTTGCCTTAAAGATAAAAGCTAAAAAATCACCGTTTACAACCTACCACAATGTATGGTTCTTAAAGTCTCCACACCAAATATAGTTTTGGTCTTTACTGTATAAAATATAAGCACAATCAATAAGCAATAAATATAATCAATTTTAATACCTCACTAAATAAATTGGCACATTAAAATTAAAAAAAAAAAAATCAATTCCTATGAAAAGCAAACAAACAAGCAAACAATGCCATTTTCAATGTAGTTTCCATAACAATTGCACACATATATATGTAGATATTTTAATCAACTGCATTATAAATATTAACACATGGAATTAATGTCACAGTTACTGGAGCCCTGGGGAAACAACCAGTCGATTTATTACTCTTTGTCAATAAAACGGTGTATTGACATGTTATGCGAAGTTGGCCTTTTATTTTCATGTCTATTTAACAACTATTTTATGGATGTGGTTAAGCCCTTGGGCCATATATGGATGATACTTTTTCCACAGCCCTCCGCAATGAAAGTGTAGTGGGGCAATAATGGAGATGAAGAGACAAACCACAATTAATGGTAAACTACCTACAGATTTCACTGAACGAACGATGAAAGCTTTTAATGAGATGTATTTCAATACATTTGCTTTATATATTTGCCATTGACATATGTAGGTCGGTGAAATGAAATTGGTCTTAATTGCCAAAGTTTAAATGACACTCAAATTGCAATGGCTTACTTATTTTAGAGCAGGAATACACAGCAATTTTCCAAGGAAAATGGGTTTTCGGCATTTTTCTACTTTCTTAGAAACAAAATTGATAAAAAAAATTATAATTACAAGCAAATGCTTTTAAATGACAAGAGGTATAGTATAAATGGCATTAAGTTTGACCACTATCTGTAAACATTATATTGAGGTTATATCAGAGGATTGCTTTACAGAATCTTATACCAAAAGCTGTTGCTAAATGAAGCATAATTCTTTGAAGCGCATAGGCTTCGACGATTAATATTTTATCTCAATCTGATGCGAAAGGAGTCGTATAAAATAATAAAAAGTGTCCTGAAAGCTAAAAGTTGACCACCAAACATTGCGTAAAGGAAAAACAGCGGGTATACTTCTCGTATATCATTGACTGCTGTCCGCATTCGAAACCACGTTCAGGACCATATACATTGTGACACGTATGATGTAGAGCTCGAAAAATATCGATAACATCGATATTTAATTTTTTGATTGAATATCGATTGATATTTTTCCGATGGATACTGGGCCACCGTAGCGCAGAGGTTAGCATGTCCGCCTATGGCGCTGAACGCCTGGGTTCGAATCCTGGCGAGACCATCAGAAAAAAATGTCAGCGGTGGTTTTCCCCTCCTAATGCTGGCAACATTTGTGAGGTACTATGACAATGGATACTAGGCCACCGTAGCGCAGAGGTTAGCATGTCCGCCTATGACGCTGAACGCCTGGGTTCGAATCCTGGTGAAACCATCAGAAAAAAATTTTCCCCTCCTAATGCTGTCCAAAATTTGTGAGGTACTATGCCATGTACAACTTTTCTTCAAAGAGGTGTTGCAATGCGGCACGTCGTTCGGACTCGGCTTTAAAAAGGAGGCCCTATACATTGAGCATAAACTTGAATCGGACTGCATTCATTGATATGTGAGAAGTTTGCCCCTATTTCTTAGTGTAATGTTCATACTATCACAAAAGTAAAATGGTTTGGAAAACTAAACAAAAATAAGCAATCCGACACTGAATGTATTTTTTAACATTCATTTTCATGCGATTAGACTAACATATTATACAATGATTTTTCTCATGACTTCCAAATTAGTTTATTAACCTTGGTTGTATTTGGTCTGTGCATTGATATTGTTTCTTTATAAATCGATCTCCTGATTTTTATACCAACCACCATAGGATGGGGGTGTTTGTAACACCTCGAAATATTCGTGTAAGACCCCATAAAGTATATATATTCTTGATCGTCTCGACGTTCTGAGTCGAACTAGCCATGTACGTCCGTCCGTCTGTCGAAATCACGATAGAGGTCGAACGCGTAAAGCTAGTCGCTTGAAATTTTGCACAGATCCTTAGTATTAATACAGGTCATTGGAAATTGCAAATTGGTCATATCTGTTCAGATTTAGATATAGCTCCCATATAAACCGATCTCCCGATTTGACTTCCTTAGTCTCGTGAAGCCACAATTTTGTTCCGATTTGGCTGAAATTTTGCGCGTAGTATTCTGTTACGACTTTCAACAACTATACCACTGACTTCTTGAGCCCCTGGAAGCCTCAATTTTATCCGATTTGGACGAAAGTATGCACGTCATGTTCCGTTATGACTTCCAACAACTGTGTCAAATACGGTTTAAAGCGGTCTATAACCTGATATACCTCTCATATAAGCCGATCTCCCGACCTTACTTATTGAGCCCCTGGAGGCCCCAATTTTTGTTCGATTTGGCTGAAATTTTGCATGTGGTGTCCCGTTACGACTTCCAATAACTGTGCTAAGTACGGTCCGAATTGGTCTATAACCTGATATAGCTCCCATGTAAACCGATCTCCCGATTTGACTTCTGGTGCCCCTGGAAGCCGCAATTTTGTATCCGATTTTGCATGTAGTGTTCTGGAGTGTAGTGGAGGCCACCGTAGCGCAGAGGTTAGCATGTCCGCCTATGACGCTGAAAGCCTGGGTTCGTATCCTGGCGAGACCATCAGAAAAAAATTTTCAGCGGTGGTTTTCCCCTCGTAATGCTGGCAACATTTGTGAGGTACAATGCCATGTAAAACTTCTATCCAAAGAGATGTCGCCCTGCGGCACGCCGTTCGGACTTGGCTATAAAAAGGAGGCCCCTTATCATTGAGCTTAAAACTTGAATCGGACTGCACTCATTGATATGTGAGAAGTTTGCCCCTGTTACTTAGAGGAATGTTCATGGGCAAAATTTGCAATTTGCAGTGTTCTATTATGATTTCCAACAACACTGCTAAGTACGTAGTAAGTAGTAAGTAGTTTATTTTGTATAAATTTTTAGCAGAATCCATGGTGGTGGGTTCCCAAGATTCGGCCCAGCCGAACTTAACGCTCTTTTACTTGTTACTTCTCATTTTCGTTTGATATATAGGTGATCAGGAAATCAACGATAGTATCGATACAATCAATATTTTTCATTAAAACTATCGAAAATATCGAATGTTGCGATTATCGATAGTTTGCCAGCTCCAGTATGAAGCCCCAAAAACCCCTAAAAGACAAGGACAAGGAAGAGTACGTGTCCTAATCGAAAAGTCTTTAAGTGTGGAGAATCCACTACCAAAAATGCCCCCAGATGGAGATATCGGCCGTCTGAACCACATAGTCCATCGGAAAAATTGAACCTAGAGACATCTTGTGTTTCTAAACTACACAGAAGATGCCAATGAAATTCACAATTCTAATCTAACCATCATGTTACATATGTAATTTCCTCTATTTTGCCCTATTTCTTTGTGTGCCAATTAGTTGTTGCCCAACGAAATGCTGTTCTACAAAAGGAAGCCCAAGAACATATGTTTGTGATCCCTTCAGCCTATGTGGTAGTCGTAGATGAATTTCATATCTGGCACAAATAACAATCACTTGACTGCCTTTGGTGGCTCACATTAAAATATGTTTGCCCTAGTCCAAGTTGTAATCTTTGCTGCTCCTCTTGGAGGAAAGCCATTGTGGTTTCTGTGTGGAGAAGGGTTCGGGTGAGGCTTCGTTATTATCATTAAAAGGTAATAACTTTTCCTTTTGTGGTTGTACATTTATTACTCCAAACTAAAACTGGCTGGCAAATTGTGACATTAGTATTGCCAAGATATTTCTTTAATTTTTTTTTTGTACCATTGCTTTGGTTTTGTTGTAATGAATAACCGGCAGCCAGGGAATCGGATGGGAGGGAGGGCAACCTCCGTCCGAGTGAACTACATAAAATGAAACCTGGATTTTGTTTTTTTTTTTTATTTTTCCTCATTTGTTGGCATTTGAAAGTTTTGTCCGCAATGAGTAAGCAGCAAAAAACACAAATAAACAACAAATGTAGCGGCGACATAGATATCAGTGGACTGAAATCGAGTCGAACCGTTTAGCATTACATAGGGGAGATTAGTTTTCATTTCACTTCGTTTTGTGCATAATTTTACTTTCATTTTATATTTACGATACAGTATATAAATTTTAAAAGATTAAAATGTTCATTACATTTTGTTGTGTTACTTAATGTTTGCCAAAACAAACATTTTGCATAAAGGCTTGATAGCAACTAAAAATCTGCGGTTTACATAAATCCCTAGCAAGAGGGAATTTTTTGGCATACATTGTCGAATGAAGGTGTTTTTTATTTAAAACCCCCGTCATGAAGGAATGGTTTATAATTTAATATGCCAATAAACCCCTATAACATTCCAATTACAAATAGTTGGAACCGTGGATAAAGTTGGAATTTCATTAAAATGTTGTCTAAAGGGAAAATTAATTAAAAGAAAATTTCATACAAACTTAGAAGAGATTCCAAAGAAATTTTGTCTTTAGAGAAAATTTCATGGAAATTTTGTCTTTAGAGAAAATTTCATGGAAATTTTGTCTTTAGAGAAAATTTCACGGAAATTTTGTCTTTAGAGAAAATTTCATGGAAATTTTGTCTTTAGAGAAAATTTCATGGAAATTTTGTCTTTAGAGAAAATTTCATAGAAATTTTGTCTTTAAAGGAAATTGCATGGAAATTTTGTCTTTAGAGGAAATTGCATGGAAATTTTGTCTTTAGAGAAAATTTCATGGAAATTTTGTCTTTAGAGAAAATTTCATGGAAATTTTGTCTTTAGAGAAAATTTCATGGAAATTTTGTCTTTAGAGAAAATTTCATGGAAATTTTGTCTGTATAGAAAATTTCATGGAAATTTTGTCTGTATAGAAAATTTCATGGAAATTTTGTCCTTAGAGAAAATTTCATGGAAATTTTGTCTTTAGAGAAAATTTCATGGAAATTTTTTCTTTAGAGAAAATTTCGTGGAAATTTTTTCTTTAGAGAAAATTTCGTGGAAATTTTTTCTTTAGAGAAAATTTCATGGAAATTTTGTCTTTAGAGAAAATTTCATGGAAATTTTGTCTTTAGAGAAAATTTCATGGAAATTTTGTCTTTAGAGAAAATTTCATGGAAATTTTGTCTTTAGAGAAAATTTCATGGGAATTTTGTCTTTAGAGAAAAATTCATGGAAATTTTGTCTTTAGAGAAAAATTCATGGAAATTTTATCTTTAGAGAAAATTACATGGAAATTTTGTCTTTAGAGAAAATTTCATGAAAATTTTGTCTTTAGAGAAAATTTTATGGAAATTTTGTCTTTAGAGAAAATTTCATGGAAATTTTGTCTTTAGACAAAGTTTCATGGAAATTTTGTCTTTAGAGAAAATTTCATGGAAATTTTGTCTTTAGAAAATTTCATGGAAATTTTGTCTTTAGAGAAAATTTCAGGGAAATTTTGTCTTTAGAGAAAATTTCATGGAATAATAATAAAAAAGTAAAAATCAAAAATAAAATATAAGTCGTAAAAGAAATGTGGATGTCGAATTGAATTCAACGCTCAATAGAAAAAATAGGCACACTGTAGTCAACTGGGAAATAGTAGGCTAAACCCATTTACAGGAAATATAAAAGGGACAACGCTTTTTCTTAAACTATCCAATTTGGAGACCTATGTATTGAAGAAACCAAGATATTGGCGATTTTTGGAAAAATTTGGTAATTTTTCCTTATGATGCCACAATTTTCAGAGCAAATGGCCCACTGTGGCCAACTGGAAAATAGTGGGCTCAAACCGTTTACAGGAAATATCAAATGGACCACGCTCTTTCCGAATCCAGTCAATTTGGAGCCCTAAGTATTAAAGAAACCAAGATATTGGTAATTTTTGGCAAAATTTGGTCATTTTCCTTCTGATGCCCCATTTTTTAGAGTAAATGTCCAACTGGCAAATAGTGGGCTAAAACCGAAATATAATATCGACCACGCTCTTTCTGAATCTGTCCAATTTGGAGACGTAAGTATTAAATAATCCAAGATGTTTGCCATTTTTGGCAAAATTTTGTCATTTTTCCTTATGATGACCCATTTTTCAGAGCAAATGGCCCACTGTGGCCAACCGGGAAATAGTGGGCTAAAACCGTTAAAAAAAAATAAAATATGCACAACGCTCTTTCCAAATCTATTTAGTTTGGAGCCCTAGGTATTAAAGAAACCAAGATATTGGCAATTTTTGGTTATTTTTCCTTATGATACCTAATTTTTCAGAGTAAATGACCCACTGTGGCCAACTGACAAATAGTGGGCTAGAACCCTTTAGAGGGAATATTATATGGACCATGCTCTTTCTGAATCTATTCAATTTGGAGCCTTAAAAAAAAACCAAGAAATTTGCCATTTTGGCAAAATTTGGTAATTTTTTCCTTATGATGACCCAACTTAATCGACTTAGAATGTCAAGACGATCACGAATATATATATATATATATGGGGTGATTTCTTAAGAGTTCTTCATAAAAACACTTACAATTCAGAAAAATGCATGAAGTCTTTACTTGAATCGATAGTATGGTCCAATCGATAGTACGCCTTGCCCAATTTTGCCATACTCTTTCCAAAATTTCTGCCGGTATTTCATGAATAAATGCTTTAATGTTTTCTTCCAATGAGTTGAAGCGGACTTGTCTGTATAGACATGAGCTTCAACAAAGCTCCACAAAAAATAGTCTAAATAGTCGCACGATTTATGTGTCCAATTGAGCGCTCCCGAACGTGAAATAAAATGTTCACCGAACTCGCCTCACAATAAGTCCATTGTTGTACGAGCTGTGTGGCATGTGGCACCATCTTGTTGAAACCACATGTCATGCAAGTCAAGCTCTAGCATTTTGGGCAAAAAAAAGTTGGATATCATTTCAAGGAAGCGCTCACCATTCACAGTTACGTTACGATTCGCATCATCTTTGAACAAGTACGGTCCAAAGATGCCACCAGCCCATAAACCGCGCTAAACTGTGACTTTTCTGGATGCATTGGTAGCTTTTGCAATGCTTCTGACTGATCTTCTTTGAAAGGCTTCACATCTAAATCCTTCCGCAAAATTTGCCACGTTGTTGAGTGACAGAGGCCCAATTGCTGCGAATGGCGAAGAATCGATAATTGTTTGTCATCTTTAACACTGGCCAATACAGCTTCGATATTTTCTTGAGTTCGCACTCTACGTAAGCGTCTTGTTGGTTTAATGTCTAACAATGTAAATTTGGTGCGAAATGTAGTCACAATAGCCCGAATAGCCGCTTCACTGGCTCGATTAAACTGACCATAAAATGGAAGAAGCGCGCGATGAACGTTCTTAACAGAGAGCGCATTTTGGTAATAAAATTCAATAATTTGCAAGCGTTGTTCGTTTGTAAGACGATTCATGGTTGAATAATAGACCAAACTGAAGATGTTTGACAGTGAAAATAAAACGAAACGAGCGTAAGTTGTTTAAACCAGTGTTGCCAAAAAGATGGGATCGCAGATCAATATTTCGAGTTGTTACAAATGGAATGACTAGATTAGTACCCACCCCCTATGGTGTTTTTGTAAATTGTTCAATTACCTCGAGCCAAACCAAGAAGGCAAAGTTATAGAATTCCAAAGGTCAACA
Source organism: Stomoxys calcitrans (assembly GCF_963082655.1). Classification (NCBI taxonomy): domain Eukaryota; kingdom Metazoa; phylum Arthropoda; class Insecta; order Diptera; family Muscidae; genus Stomoxys; species Stomoxys calcitrans. Next base: position 198,141,701 of record NC_081552.1, read on the forward strand.
ATAAAATCACAGAAAAAATTACTACGTCAATATAAATGCTTTGAATAATGAAAATACGAAAATTCTTCAAAATCGTACAAGGGAAACGGGGATCAGGCTTTAATGGGTTAATTAAGTTAAAAGTGTCGGAAAGCTTTCCTCAAATCGCGAAAGCAACGCCATCATTATACCACATTTACATCACTTTGGTTTACAGACAAGAATCTTTGGTAAATGGCTATATACCAAAACAGTGGAGTGTATCTTAACTGGCTCACTCTTGTAGATCTACAGATTCCAAGCTAGCCACAATAGGTCTTCTAGGGTGTAGTAAGTTGTATGAGGCCATCGTAGCGCATAAGTTAGCATGTTAGCCCATGACGATGAACGCCTGTGTTCGAATCCTGGCGAGAATATCAGAAAACAATTTTTCAGTGGTGGTGTTCCCCTCCTAATGCTGGCGACATTTGTGAGGTACTATGCCATGCATAGAAGCCTTCTAAAAATTTCCGTTTGGACTCTGCCATAAAAAGGTACTTTATTATCGTTGAGCTTCAACTTGAATCGGACAGCACTCATTGATATATGAGAAGTTTTGCCCCGGTTACTTAAATGGGATGTTCATGAGCAAACTTTCTTCATTATTGTTCACAGTTTAGTATCACAAACCCTTTGATGTCAAAAATGTCATCACTGTATTCTTTGACAACGAGAGAACTTTATATGTAGACTAGATCATAAATGACCCTTTTAGTGAACTTACGCTGTTGCCGATAAAAAATAGTACAACTATCACATGACACACTGACATACTCGTAGATGTAATAGTATATTTTATATTTAAACAAGGATCTTCTCTTTCTTAATAGTTAATGTCCATGGGGCATTGAGTAAATGTCTAAATGTACAATCATGCATTCCTATGACCTCATAAAATACAATTAAATTCCATGAATGAAGAAGAAAACTGAAACTAGACTAACTAGTATGGCAAAAGAAAAACTAAATTTAAGAATTATACAATGAATGCAGTAAAAGCTTAGAAAAGATTTAGTATACAAGTGTGCACAAAAGAAAAATACATATATATATAAAAAAATAATCAGAATTCCCAACGATATTCTTTTGCTGAACTAAATTCTTATCCTGGCTGCTCCTAAATATTTTTCTATTCGAGTATCTTCAACACAATGGGGGAAGAAGGTAAGAAAAGAGAGAAACTTTTACTCTAAATAATTGGAGGTAGTGAAAACTTTCCGGAACACATGAAATCAAATTACCAACAAATTTTCATGATATATGTATGCACTCGAGTGCATGTTGAAAAGGATATCAGCTTAGCAAAATAAAAAGAAATGTAATGCAGATACAAATGCTAGCATGAAGAAAAAATAAAAATTGATTTAATTCCAATCAACTTGTGAAGGCTCAATGAAGTTATCATTCAATTTTTTTTTTACGTTTTTAATGTTTTCCATCATTTCATCAATTGTGATTTATCAAAAAAGTTAAAGAAGAATTCATATTACAATCTTTTAATTGATATCTGAAAATATTAGGGTTGGCAGAAGTGAAAAGCCATAGGGGCCAACTAAATTGTTTCTCATTCATAACGTTGATGTACTCATGCAGATTGGAATTTCAATCATTTTCAGTACACATTTGATTTCAAAGCAGTTTTCCGAAAAAATTGCAGACAATTTTCATAAACAACAAGTTCGAAATTAAATATCTATGGAAAACTTTGTGGAAATTTATCATTGTAAAATATATTTATACCCTACACCACTACTGTGGTAAAGGGTATTATAACTTAGTGAATTAGTGCGTAACACTCAAAAGGAAGAGAGATAGACCCATTGATATCGATATATCGATCGACTCAGAATCACTTTCTGATTCGATGTAGCTATGTCCGTCCGTCTCTCTGTCTGTCTATCCGTTTGTCCGTCTCGTACTTCTCACAAATCTGCCCATGTTCATTTGTGTACAAAGTACAGATCACAATTTTCATCCGATCGTTTTAAAATTTGGCACGACATGTTTTTCGGCCTAGAGACGAAGCCTATTGAAATTGGAAAAAATCGGATCAGATTTGGATATAGCTTCAATATATATGTTCGTCCGATTTGCAGTAATAATGCAATAAAATGGTCGAGATTAAGATATATATATATATCTATATATATATATATATATATATATCGCCCGATTTTCACTTATATGGTCATTGCAAGCACATTTATTGACCAATGTGGCGAAAATTTTGTACAGCGCTTTCCCCGATGACCACCACAATATCTAAGAAGTTTGCTAGAAATTGGTTCAGATTTAAATATAGCTCCTATATATATGTTCGCCCAATATAGAGAAATATTGCAATACTGTGCTCATTTGTTAACCGATTTTCGCAAAATTTGGCAAGAAGGATTTTCTTATGTCTTCTAATATTACTGGTGAATTTTACAAAAATCGGTTCAGATTTATATATAGCTGCGATATATGTATTTAGCGCGGTTTTAACTTCTGCAAGCGCATTATAGACCAATTTTGCCAAAATTATGCATAACTCTTTCCTCGATGCCTAACACAATATCTAAGAAGTTACGTCAAAATCGGTTCACATTTAGATGTAGCTCCTAAAGTAGTACCTATAGTATATGTTTAGGGTATTATAAAGTCGACACTTCCCGACTTTGCCTTTCCTTACTGGCTTAAAACTAAATTTCACAACATTGCAATAAGGGCAGCTTAGTTTTGATGGTAAATCTGCTTGTTCATAAGAGAGTCGAAGGTGGACCAATTCGAGGCATAACGTTTCTTCAAATCAACGATTACGATATCCGACAAGGTTAAATACTTAGGAGTAATCTTAGACAGAAAATTTGGCTGAAAGCGTCATATCCAGGGGAGTACTTAGAAGTCTTACAGATGGAGAATTGATAATGTGTCTTACAGTTGGACAATGTTTAGATGGACCGTTGTGTCAAAATTGGTCTCAATTCGAGTATAGTCCTCTGGCTTTACAGCCAAATTATGGTAATTTGATCAACTATGATGAAAAACAAGTGAAAGAGAAACCAGAACGCAATTCTCATCCGATTTGGCTGAAATTTTGCATAAAGTGTCTTGTTTTGACTTTGACTGCCATATTTGGTCTAAATTGATATAGCTTCCATTTAAACCAATCCCACGATTTTTATTACTAAGCCCTATAGGGCGCAATTCTTAATCGATTTTGTTTAAAAATTGTGCACAAGACTTCTGCTGGAGTGTTTAACATCCAAACCAAGAATGGTCCGAATTGGTTCATAACCTGATATAGCTCCAATAGCATAACAATTCTAATCCATTATCCTTTGTTTGTCCATAAAGAGATATAGGGCAAAGAATTTGCAAATGCGATGCATGGTGGGGGGAAAAAATGGGTCCGGCCAAACTTAGTACGCTTTTACTTGTTTAATTTAAGAAAACTTAGTCTGCAGTTTTCCATATCCAATTTTAGATTTATACACACTTTTTTTATTTATCTAAATAACCTTTATAATTCAAATTTTTACTTTAGATTTATGGTCTTCTTAATTAAGAAACAGATGGTGAGCAATATGCAAATAACTAAACTCTGGCCATTATCAGACATTTGCCGCCATTGGTGCATTTGACAAACTATCCAAGTTTTCCATTTTCTTTCAAGAATTTTTCTTTTTCTTTAATTCAGTTTGTTGAAAATTACATAGTTTTGACTGACTCTGTGTATGGTCACTCATAAAATTGCATAATAAAAGAAAAAGTGAATTACAAAATCACCCAAGATGGTGTACGATAGCAATTTAAGCCATCTATGGCAAGTGCAAAAATGAAGAAAACAAAAAACAAATGTGCAGATTTTTCATTCACCAGCAGCAGCTTTGACGACAACGACGACGCCAAGTCAACCTGCTGCACCACGCCAACATCAATGGGCTAGTTTGTAAAGTCATTCAAACAGCAAAGCCATTCATATTCACATACTTCACAGATAGTTTAAGGCATATGGGTGAGTCCTTAAACCTATGCTAAAGAAGTTAATGTTCGGACAGGCCGAATCTTGGGTATCCACTTCTATGGATTCTGCTTAAAATGTGCACTTATTAATTAAGTTTATATTTGAAATTTAGTGAAGAAATAAAAATGGGAAAATATTGAAGATTGATGGTCCATTTTCTATCAGCAATTTCGATAGACAGACGGATGGCCGGCCATGGCTGGATTGAATTGGAATAAAACGATCGAAAAAAGGCGGAACGACATCAATACCTCCTGATATTCTCTACATTCAATACCAAACGGCATTACATTCAATACCAAACAGAATAACATTTAATACCATACGGTATTACATTCAATACCAACCGGCATTACATTCAACACCAAACAGTATTAAACTGTATATCATTTGTAACGCACGATTTTCTTTTTTATGATGGACAAGGTTAATTCACAGTTAATAACGTATTTCTTTAGGCGTGCAACTTTTTGTAGGACAATTAAATATTGCCATACCAGATTTCAATGAGATTTTCTATATAACCAACTTTAAATTCTATATAACCAACTTTATTTCTAAAAAACTTCAAAATTAAATTGTTCACCTTCTCCATGGAAAGCACCATACACATCATGTGAGTGCAAGCAAACTTGGTCAGCAGTGTTACTATGCTAAGGTGCCATATTTGGTAAAAAATAATTAAAATTCTTTGGGTGCAACAAGACAAAAAGAACAATGAGAAACAGCCGTTTAAAATGTAAACAAAGCAAAATAATCAATAAAACACGCTTTTAGGCAACAATAATAAACAAAAAAAATAGATACTTTAATATGACAGAATAAAGCGAATTATGTAAACCAGAGCATGGTTAGCTTTTAGCATTTTATACACGGAAAAGCCTACCCAAACAAACAAAAACAATAGCCAAGTCATTCAATAGCCAAGTCATTTCTACAAAGCGAAGAGGGCGGTGGTTGAGGAGACCAACAGCAGTTTGGCCTGAAACATGAGCCCATAGATGACAATTGTGTGTGTGAATCTTAGGTGAGAGGAGGGTCTTATTGCTAAACAAGTGGACTTAATCGTTTTGTACCACATTTTCATTGGGAAATTGAGCGCATTGGCCGCAATAAACAATAAAACTCAAGCAAGAGAGGAATAACAGCAAATCGGAGAAGACTAAAATTTGTCTACCATAAGAAATGGCCATTAAACGGCCTTGTGCCACTGTGAAAATGCTCACCAAAAGGACTGGCAAAAAAAATCAATGAATGCATTGGATTTTCTACAAGTCTGCTACGTGTTTGAATAAATTTTGCATGATAATTCACTTAATCAAGGGCTAATTTTTCAATTGTCCTAACATTTTGTGGTAATGATGATTGGTGCGGAGATACCATGTGAATTAGGAGAGGGATTTAGATGCATGATAAGGCTCGAGAGTGGCTAAGGTCAGCATTTCAAAGAACACACAAATAAAAATGCAAAAAATACAATTTTTATAGAAGAGTCATCCAAAACAAGCATTGCCTTTCGAATTTAGTTACACTAGAGGAAAAATTTCCTTAGAGGAGTCTAGCATACAGATTACTGAAGAGGGCCTGTTATTTACTCCATTGGTTGCCGAAAACACAGTCCTTAGGGAATAGTTCTGGACTTTCATGACAAGTTTGGTCAAAGTTACTGTTGAATGTTTTCTCAAATATTTTGATATACGAATATAAAATGATTCTATTCAAAAAGATAAGCATTGAAGCTTACTCAAAGGCACGCCGACAAAATTTTCAGTCTAGCTTTAACTAAAGATAAAAAAAACAATTTCGTTAGTTGTTTTTTCTTCAAAGTGGAGTCGAGCTTATGAACAAGAAAATTATTTCGAGCGGAAAGATTTGATCATTGAAAAGTTATTGAAAAAAAATTGCCTGATCAATAGATCCTTGGATGAAACATGCCACAGATATTTTTTATTACTATAGGAGACTTAAGACCAAAAATTAACTATATAAATCCACGTTTTGGGATAGCTCCCATACATAGACCGATCTTTCGATTTTTCTTTCCGAGGCCACAAATTCGCGTTTTCTATCCGATTTCCCTCAAATTTGATACAAATTTGGGCCTCTTCCCAACAATGCCAAATATGGGCCAAGTCGGATATTTTTTATGCCCTCCACCATAGGATGGGCGTACACTAATTTCGTCATTCTGTTTGTAACACATCGAAATATGCCTCTGAGACCCCATAAAGTATATATATTCTTGAACGTCATGTCATTTTAAGACGATCTAGTCATGTCCGCCCGTCAGTCTAATGAAAGCACGTCAACTTTCGAAGGAGTAAAGCTAGCCACTTGACATTATGCACAAATACTTTTTATTAGTGTAGGTCGGTTGGGATTGTAAATGGACCAAATCGGCCCATGTTCTAATATAGCTGCCATAAAAACCGATCTTCAGTCTTGACTTCTGAAGCCTCTAGAGGGCGCAATTATAGTCCGATTTGACTGAAATTTTGCACATAGTGTTTTGGTATCACTTCTAACAACTGTGGGATTCAAATCGGTTCATAGTTTGGTATAGCTGTCACATAAACCGATCTTGGATCTTGACTTCGTGAGCGCACAATTCTCATCCGATTTGGCTGAAATTTCGCATGAGGTGATGTTGCTGCCATATAAACCGATCTGGGATCTTGACTTCTTGAGCCTCTAGTTCTATGTAGCTGCTATCATAATCGTAGAAAGCGCCTTAAAAATGCATTATTTTTGGATAATATTTGGTAATTTTATTGCTATTCAAAGGGTTCTAGCCCCCCAAAAAGCTGTTTTGGCTTCGCTAATGGCTCCCATATAGACGTATCTCCCGATTAATGATTTTGGCATATAAAAGACATATTTTTCACGCCTCTCAAAACCAGTACCGAATATGATCAAAATCGGACCATATTTGGATATAGCTATCATATTATGTCGATCGAATGATCCAGGAATATCAAATAACCCCATAAAAAGAAATCGCTCCAACTCAAATTTCATGATGAGCGCGGAAGGCATGTTGCGTAGAAATAAGTGAGCGACCGTTAGAAAAGAAGCTCTCGATGGCGAAGGCCCACTGCTCCCTAGACTAGAGGATAATGGCAAGTTATTTACTTACATACTTTTATTGGCTATGACAGAACATTTGTTCCACTAGGCGAACGTAGAATAGCTTTCTAAGCGCCTCGATCTTCTACGCTCATTCTAAAATCTCTGACACCAAGTTTCGAAATGTCTTCCACCACTTGATCTTTCTATCGGGCTTTTGGTGTGTTGCCTTCAAAAGACTTCTTTGCTGGAGCTTCTTCATCCATTGTGACATGACCTAGCCAACGTGGTTCAAATGACGTTATATTCTCCATTAACGTAAACTGGTCCCTATATTTTACGAAGAATCTTTTTCTCAAACACTCCAAGTACTGCTTCGTATGCTTTCACAAGCACCCATGCTTCAAAAGCAACAAAATGTATCATGCCTCAGAAGCAATACATGTAACTATGCTATACATGTAACTAGGCTATACATGTAACTATGCTCGTGGTTCATACGACGCCTATATTCTCCATTAACGCAAACTGGTCCATATATTTTACGAAAAATCTTTCTCTCAAATACTTCAAGCATTGCCTCATCTGCTTTCACAAGTACCCATGCCTCAGAACCATATAACACCACGGGTAGTATCAGTGTCTTGTATAGTGTAATCTTCAACTGTCAAGAGGTGGCCTTGTTTCTAAACTGCTTACTTATCTGTTGTGTTGTTATCTGTTTGCAAAAATTATTCTTCACTTTAGCTCAAAACAGGTGTCATTAGTTTCAGTTACGGCGGCGCCGAGGTAGATAAAGTTGCTGACTATCTCAAAGTTGTGGTTTCCAACTTTCTCCATTTTCTTTATCTGCTCGTTTGTACAGTACTTGGGAGTTGAAATCATCCATTTCGTCTAATATCCATTTACTGCCAGACCCATTTTTACTGACTCTCTTTCGATTCTTTCAAAAGCAGCAGTTACTACTTCCGGTGACCGACCTATGATGCCGATGTGTGTTCTGTTTTGATTAGTGTGCCATATCTATTTACATCTGAATCTCGTATAAGGATATTAAAGAGATCACACGATAGGTTGTCTCCTTGTCTGAAGCCTCGTTTCGGAGAGATTTTTTGAATGGTTCGGATTGATTGTTTCCTATTCTTACTGAGGAACGTGTATCAGCAAGTGTCATCCTGCAGAGTGTTATTACCTTGCACGGATACCAAACTCAGACATGGCTTGAAATACCTTTGTAGTCAACAAAAAGATGGTAGTTGTTGATTTGTCCTTCTCGGGTCTTTTCCAGAATTTGGTGCAGTGTGGTCTATGCAGGATTTACCAGGTCTTAAGCCGCATTGATAGGGCCCAATTATCTCATTGACTTTAGGTTTTAATCTTTTACACAGTACGCTCGAGAGTATCTTGTATGCGATAAGGAGGACACTTATTCCTATGTAGTTGACATATTCCGTCTTGTCTCCTTTCTTTTGTATGGGACGTAGTATGCTGAGGTTCCAATCATCGGGTATGTGTTCTTCTAGCCAGATTGCACAGACAAGCTGATGCATACGCCTTATCAGTGTCGCCTTCGGCCTTAAATAGTTCAGTCGGTCACTGCAACTTGGACCTCATTCTGACTAGGAGGTAAACATTTTATACCATCATCAGGGATTGGTTCTGCGGTATCCTCTTCGCCGCCATCGTCGGACACTAGCAGCTGGGTAAAATGTTCTTTCTGTTCTGTTCTTTTCCTCAGCACACTTTAGGTGTCAATTACCAGATTTCCTTCTTTGTCTCTGGAGGAGGATGTGCCTGCACCAAAGCCATCGGTTTGATGGTTAATTCTTTGGTACAAATTCCGGACTTCGTTCTGACTCCTGTACATCTCAATTCGCTCACACTCACGTCTTTACATTCCCTTTTTCTTTCTGCGGAATAAACGTTTTTCTTCTCTCGTTTTCTCCCGATACCTCTCCTTCACTGATTGCAGGGTTTCTCCATATGTCCCAATCTTGGCTTCAGTAGCATCTCGACACTCTTGATCGTACCATGGGTTTCTTAGAGGAGGCTTCCGGTACCCAAGTACGGATATCGCGCCATTTTCCATGGAGTGGGCAATGGTTTGCCACAGCGCCATTATAACATCGGCTCTGTTGTGTTTGCAGCTTTTCAATGTCCAGCTTCCGTGCAGTGCCAGATCGTACTTTCCTCGCCTTGTTCAAACGGGTGCGAACCTTTGCTGCAACAAGGTAATGATCCGAATCTATATTCGCTCCACGGATCGATCGTACATCTAAAGCGCTGGATGAATGCTTTCCATCTACCACAATGTGATCAATTTGGTTTCTAGTATTTTGATCTAGACGTTCGTAGAACTTATTCTTGGTCTGCTCGTCCTTGGCTTCCGTAGGGGCATGGGCACAAATAAAGCTGATATTGAAGCATTTGGCTTTTATGCGGATTGTGGATAGCCTCTCATCCACCGCAGTAAAGCTTGAGACATGGTGTTTCAGTCGCCGACTAACCACAAATCCACAGCCAAATTATGGTTCGTGTTATGGCAGCTATAGTATAGTTCGTCACCGTTTGGTGTAGTAGTGACGTCATTCCCAGTCCATCGCACTTCTTGTAAGGCGGTAATATCTGCTTTGTACTTCTCTAATACATCCGCCAGCGCGTATACTGCACCTTCTCTACAGAGATTACGGACATTCCAGGTGCAGATCTGCAAATCATGGTCCTTTATTCGTTTTCGTGGGTCGTCAACGTTGGGGGGGGGGTCCGTTTTTACTATTCCTTTGTTTCTCACAGTGGTTCTCATAGTTTTGCGGGGCGGGTTACTGACCCAGCGCCGCAACCGCATGGGTTTTGTGGGATTACACATGTATCTCTCATTCTGGCGAGCCGATTGCTCTAAGATTCAGTTAAGCTTCCCGTGATAACGAATGACACCACACAAGTCGGAGCTCAAGGTTCCAGCTCAAAGTTATCCGGTGTCGGCCGGGGATGACAACTGACTGGAGAGAGAAACAAACTTCTGGGGAATTTTCCCCTTAAGATGCGGCCCTTCCGACCCGAGCGGTGAGTTGGGAGGGTTTTGGTTTTTTTTTTTTGTGTTTGATGGAGAATTTGTCGGGTGTAGCACATTGCAATTTGGCTCTTAAGTCTTGGACTTTGGCATTTCTTTGCCTTTTGAAGAGATTTTTATTTCAAGCGAATTCTCCTTATTCTGTGAATGACACTCTGCAATGGGTTGGCGGACTGTCTGATTGCTTGCTGGTATGAAAGCTTCCGCAAGCAAGTACATACGTTTGTATGTGTATATGTATTTACAGAATTGCTGAATAGTGGCCTTTTATGGGCGTAGAGATGGAAAAAAAGTAAGCCAGCATTAGAAAGGGGCCTTCTTGTGAATTATACCATTCGGAAAGTACCTTCTCAAGGAGTATTTGTAACGGTTCAAAATTTCTTGCCCGACAATTTCAACTACATATTGATAAAGATGAAAAAAGATGTGTTCCACAGGGCACTATCCTTGGTACCTTGCTTTTTTCCGTATGCATAAACGATCTACCTCATATTCCGATACATTGTAATGTGCAAATATACGCCAACGATGTTCAGCTTTTCTCCAGCACTAAACCAAATTGTGTACTATCATGTGATAGTACATAAATAGCGATCAAAATTAAATCCAGAACTGGGCGAGTAAAATGTTTATCGATGTTATGGTGAATTCAACCGAGGACGCAGATTACTCCAAGAGGAATTTCCGATCTTGAATCTGAACTTCTTTATCCACTAGATGGCGCAAATCTTATCCGATTTGGCTGAAAACTGCATGAGTTGTTTTGTTATGACTTCCACCAACTGTGCCAAATATGGTTTGAAGCGATCTATAACCTGAATAAACCGATCTGGGATCTTGTTTTGAGATCGTGTCGATTGGTCAAAACAAATGCTCCAAAAATACGAAACAACTGCATTTTTCAGCACTCAGATCAAAGCTAGAGGACAGAGTGGGCCTGGGGTTCTTCATTGAGACCCCAGGGACTAAGACAGGTTTTAAAATGCGTGAGGTGGTGTGGTGCTAACACGAGGACGTCGAGTGTGAACATCTTTACGGACAGTAAGATTGCCATAAGGGCAATAACAACTAGGACGGTAAGATCAAGAACAGTCTAGGAATGTAAGGAGATTAACGACTTCTTTGAGGAAGGCACGATCCGTTTGGATGCCGGGCCATAGCGGAGTAACTGGGAATGAAAGGGCAGATGATTTGGCGATGAAGGCCAGAGGACTGTTGTCAATAAACTGGTTAACCCGAAGCCTTTTGGGCTGACGCAGTCCGAGTTAAGGGCGTGGGCGACAGACACCTTTAACTCGGCGTTCCACAGCGAAATAGTCGGCAGAATGGAGACAATCCAATTGGGAGATCCAGATCGTGAGAAGACGAAGCTATTAAAGGGTGATTTTTTTGAGGTTAGGATTTTCATGCATTAGTATTTGACAGATCACGTGGGATTTCAGACATGGTGTCAAAGAGAAAGATGCTCAGTATGCTTTGACATTTCATCATGAATAGACTTACTAACGAGCAACGCTTGCAAATCATTGAATTTTATTACCAAAATCAGTGTTCGGTTCGAAATGTGTTCATTCACCGTAACGTTGCGTCCAACAGCATCTTTGAAAAAATACGGTCCAATGATTCCACCAGCGTACAAACCACACCAAACAGTGCATTTTTCGGGATGCATGGGCAGTTCTTGAACGGCTTCTGGTTGCTCTTCTCTCCAAATGCGGCAATTTTGCTTATTTACGTAGCCATTCAACCAGAAATGAGCCTCATCGCTGAACGGTGAATGAACACATTTCGAACCGAACACTGATTTTGGTAATAAAATTCAATGATTTGCAAGCGTTGCTCGTTAGTAACTCTATTCATGATGAAATGTCAAAGCATACTGAGCATCTTTCTCTTTGACACCATGTCTGAAATCCCACGTGATCTGTCAAATACTAATGCATGAAAATCCTAACCTCAAAAAAATCACCCTTTACTTTATTAGTCAGAAGAAGGTCAGTATAACTTTCGGTTTTATAACGAGACACATAGAACTACGAGCTCACTTATACAAAATCGGTTAGGCAAGTGAAAGCATGTGTAGGACATGCGGGGAAGATGATGAGACGTTGGAATACTTCCTATGTCATTGCCCGACTTTCGCGGCTAACAGATACCAGCACTTAGGTGGGGACACAATACCAGACTTGAACCAACTTGGGTGGGTGGTATGGAAAACAATTAAGGATTTTGGAAGTAGCATGGAATTCCTATCTTAGATTTTCTTTTTCGAGGTTACATTATTATTATTTAGAGCGTACAATAAGTCGATTACTGTGTATGTCCATAGTTGCATGGAGCAGATTAATATCGGCACCCTCTTTTCAACCTAACCTAACCCAACCTTATTGAAACACTCATGACTGTGCAGTAAGGCTTATTAAATTAGTTCATCAACAATAAAAAGATGTCGTTAGGCTAGAGGACGCGTGCAATGCTACTTAACATGAGACAATGAGTTCAAATCTCCGCGTCGGCAAAAGTAATAAAATTGGTTTAGAGTAATAGTTGAGAGGAGAGGGAGGCAAATCCGAGAAAACGAAAAAGAACAAGCTGTGCAAGACCGAACAAAGAAAAACATAAAAGAAACCACCACCACCACAACACCAAAGCACATGTGCGCTGGTGTTTTATGTTGTTGTTGCTGTAGCCACATTTGGGTATGGAGGTGGCGATCCTAGTCAAACTCTTATAGGCTAGCAAGCTTGTTCCGGCCTATACGACCGGTCGCCGCGGAAACGTGATGGTTATTTAAAGGCGCCAATAATCGCCTCGTCGTATCGAGCCTCATGGGCGCTCAGTATTTAAGCAAGAGCCGATACCGCCCGGCTTCTCACTTAGACTCTCCGCTCGATACCGCTGATTATCCGCGACTGCCGTTCCATCTACTCCATATGGAGCATTCCAATATCCGCAACCGGTGAACGCGCCCGGAAGCTCACAGCTAAGCTTCTCGTGATAACGAAGAACGCCACACAAATTGGAGCTCAGAACTCCAGCCTGTGTGATACTTATGTTATACCGTGCCGGGTGCTGAAGGATAATGGTTTTGATTTGCTGCTTATGAATAAGACTGTTGCTGTTGTTATACGTTGGCTTGCATAAAGTGCCGTTCAAGAACCAATTTTTCTTTGGGTCGTCGAGATTCAAAATAAATTGTTACATGAAAATTAACAACTTTTGTCGTCGTTTTTCGACCAAAGTTGTTTCTCAATATTATTTTTATCAGTTAAGTATCAGACAGATATCATTTACTGTTCTATCGATCGCCGTGGGAACATGATGGACATTGGTTATTTAAAGGCACTAATAATCGCCTTATCGTATCGAGTATCAAAGGCACTCAGTATTTAAGCAGCCGGCCTCTCACTGAGACTCTCGGCTCGATATCGTTTATGGATACTCTGTATGGAGCATTCCAATATCCGCAACCTGTGAGCCTCCCCGGTAGCTCAATGCTAAGCTTCTCGTATTAACTGCTTTTTATAGCCGAGTCAGAACGGCGTGCCGCAGTGCGACACCTCTTTGGAGAGAAGTTTTGTATGGCATAATACCTCACAAATGTTGCCAGCATTGGGAGGGGAAAATCACCGCTGAAAATTTTTTCTGATAGTCTCGCCGGATTCAAACCCAGGCGTTCAGCGTCATAGGCGGACATGCTAACCTCTGCGCTACGGTGGCCTCCGTGCCGGATGCTGGAGGTTAATGGTTTTGCTTTGCTGCTTATGAATAAGATTGTTTTTGTTATTCGTTGGCTTGCATAGAGTGCCTTTCAACAACAAATTTTTACTTTGGGTCGTTGAGATTCAATATTAATTGTTGCATGAAAATTAACAAATTTTGTCGTCTTTTTTTAACTAAAGTTGTTGTTTCTCAAAATTATATTTATCTGTTAAGTGTCAGACAGATATCCTTAACCTGTTCTACAATTGCCTCTTTCTCGAAGTTATCACATCTACAGAAATGGTCAATTGCAACCCATTATTTATCATCATATGTTCTTATTAAACAGTAATCTATCATAATTCATGATGGGTCAAACGAGATTTGTTTGTCGTAAAGATATCCTAAACGTTTTGTCTTTTTGAGCTACATAATGAAAGGTGACGATATTTTCTAGATTCAATAAATACCATGCAACAAAAATTTTATTTTGTGAGGCCCTACTACCTCCAAAAACAATATTTCCGTCACTTGGTTAAATTTATATTCAACCCACACATGCATATGTTTCTGTCCCAGGCTTCCGGTTTTATGGTATGCGCTGATATCCTTTTTGACTGCCATCGTTCTCTTTTTTGGTATACCGCCTTTCTCTAGCTATCTCCTTTGTAGCAGAGGCTAATACAAAACAAGTTAAAAGGGACATACGTTCAGCAAAGCCGAATCTTATGTAACCTCCAATAAGGATTCCCAAAAAAATCGATGTAGTACGCTGCCGGTCGATTTACTTGAAATTATCACATCTCAGATGCAATGATATGATAGTAAAAATAAGCTTTATTTTCTCATATCCTTCATTCGTGAAAGGAATGTTCATGGGCAATTTTGCATTTGCATGTTTAAGAAGAAGGGGGTTTCCTAAGTATACGCACTTTGGGTACAAATATTTGAAGACGTGGAAAGAAATTTTTTTCTTGCTTAAAATTCCTTGCATTTATTGCAAGTTCAAATCTTCTAAAATTTTTTCGAAATGTCCTTTAAGGGCATACCCTTTATGTTGAATAAGTAAATCTTCACCTCGGTAGGGTACTTAAAATTTTATCCACAAAAAAAAAAATGCCACAAAGACGTCTCTGTGAAGTGAATGAAATGAATTAAATTAATTTATTATTTATGTGGAAATTGTTTTTCGCAATTTGAACTACAACGTCAGCGACAAGGTCTGTCTGTCTGTTCTTTCACCATTCCCTTGGCAATGGCAACGTTGGTCAGTCACTGCATTCAACGGGCATTGAACCCACCAGAAAAAAAAACACATGACAAGAACAACGATAGCCTACTGAAATTACACTGTAGCATTAACAATTTATTGATACAATAGGCCACACAATGATGGTTTTTCGTATAATGCATAATTACTTGTAGTTAGTAATATGTAGTACATGTACATGTAACATTACATATTGGGGAAATGGGATTTCGGCTGAAAAACATATTTTATACATCATTAATTATGTTGGTTAATATATGAAAGCACTTAATGAAAGAGTACTTCAATACATTCGGGAGTAATATTTAGAATAATCTAAAACAAGCATAGAATAAGCAAAGGGGTTATCAAAACAGGTGGCGGAAAGGGTTTGAAGGTTTTTTGGAACCATTCTAAAAAGAGGTAGACCCAAAAGCAACTGATAAAGCATATTCTTGCAAAGAAATTAAGACCGTTCTGGTCTCACTCAAAAACGGCAAATCAGCCGGCCCTGATAATAAACCTGCTGAACAGTTACGGTATGGGTCAAACCCCATAACTCAAGCGATCACCCCAATAACCAAGGTCAATGTGGAACACGCTGTTGAATAATGGTATCCCCGAAAAAATCGTGACACTTATTAGGGAGCTGCTTAGGAATGCTGAAGTCAAATCCGTTTTAATGGAAAAGAGAGCCGACCTTTCGGAATCTACAAAGGAATGAAGCGTGGTTGTATCCTGACACCAAAACAGTGAGTTGTGTTAAGCCTTCCGTCATCACATCCAAATATGGTTCAGATCGGACTATATTTAGCTACAGCTGCCATATATCGCATAATCATTGAACCGTCTGCAGAACTGAACACACCTATACATTTTATTTACCGACTTCAGGCGTGCTTTTGACACAGTTTCGCCAAGATCAATGTGGAACACGCTGTTGAATAATGGTATCCCTGAATAAATCGTGACACTTATTAGGGAGCTGTATAGGAATGCTGAAGCTTCAAATCCGTTTTAATGGAAAAGAGAGCCGACCTTTCGGAATCCACAAAGGAGTGAAGCATGATTGCATCCTGTCACCGAAACAGTGAGTTCTATTAAGCCTTCCGTCATCACACCCAAATATGGTTCAGATCGGACTATATTTAGGTACAGCTGCCATATATACCGATCTACCAGTTTAGAGTTTTAAGCCAATATAAACCGCAATTATTATCCGCTTTT
Organism: Stomoxys calcitrans; assembly: GCF_963082655.1. Taxonomy (NCBI): domain Eukaryota; kingdom Metazoa; phylum Arthropoda; class Insecta; order Diptera; family Muscidae; genus Stomoxys; species Stomoxys calcitrans. The sequence goes on from NC_081552.1 coordinate 198,158,039, forward strand.
GCTGAAATTTTAAATAGTGAGTTGATTAAAGCCTCCCGATATCCAACTCAAATATGGTTCAGATTGGTCTTTATTCAGACAAAGCTGCCATATAGACCGATCTGCCGATTTAGGGGTTTAAGCCCAAAAAAGCTGCATATTAGCCGATTTCTCTGGAATTTGTCACAGTGACTTGTAAAGGGGTTTTCAATAGCGACGCAACAAAAGTAGACCGATAGGGACAGCAAAATACGCCATATTTTTTGCCGCTCTTTTGATATTTCTCTAGAGTTAGGATTACCATCTCATGACGGAAATATATACGAGCCAACTACGAGTCGAAATTATTAAAATTTACTACCGAAACTCGGAGTCAGTGATCTCAACGTCAAGAACGCTGCGTTCAATTTAGTGATGAGGCTCAATTATGGCTGAATGGTTTCGTGAATAAGAGCAAGTAAAAAGGCGTTAAGTTCGGCCGGGCCGAACTATGGATACCCACCTCCTCGGGTATATACGTAAACCACCTTTCGTCAAAATCCGGTGAAAAATGCATACCTTATGCCCCATAGCAGCTATATCGAAATATGTTCCGATTTGGACCAAATACTTATACGTACAAGTCATTGTCTCATTGTGTATAACAAAAAATTGATCTTTTTAGTAGCTATATCTAAAAATTAACCGCTCTACACCATACATGACATGGATGTCGAAAAGCTTAACATAAGTCACTGCTTCAAATTTCAGCGAAATCGGATTATAAATGCGCCTTTTATGGGGCCAAGACTTTAAATCGAGATATCGGTCTATATGGCAGCTATATGCAAATCTAAACCGATTTAGGCCAAGTTGCAGAAAAATGTTGAAGAGCCTAACACAACTCACTGTCCCAAATTTCGACGAACTCCGACAATAAATGCGCCTTTTATGGCCCCAAAACCTTAAATCGAGAGATCGATCTATATGGCAGCTATATCCAAATCTGGACCGATCTGTGATATATTGCAGAAATATGTCGAGGGGCTTAACTTAACTCACTGTTCCAAATTTTGGCGAACTCGGACAATAAATGAGCCTTTTATGGCTCCAAAACCTTAAATCGAGAGATCGATCTATATGGGAGCTATATCCAAATCTGGACCGATCTGGACCAAATTGAAGAAAGATGTCGAAGGACCTAACACAACTCACTATCCCAAATTTCAGTAAAATCGGATTATAAATGTGGTTTTTATGGGCCTAAGACTCTAAATCGGCGGATTGGTCTATATGGGGGCTATATCAAGATATAGTCCGATATAGACCTTCTTCGAACTTAACCTGCTTGTGGACAAAAAAGAATCTGTGCAAAGTTTCAGCTCAATATCTCTATTTTTAAAGACTGTAGCGTAATTTCAATAGACAGAATTGACAAAATTAATATACCCCCACCCTTCGGTGGTGGGTATAAAAAATCTGTTATTGGTCAGACAACAATCTACACTTACTCCATGACTCATCATAGCATCCCGAAAAAATTATGGTTTGGTGCGGTTCATGAGCCGGCGGTGTCATTGGGTCGTACTTCTTCCGTGATGATCAAGACCGGCACGTTACTGTGAATGAAAATTGCTACTTTTCAATGATAACAGAACATTTTTGATAGCCTGATAGTCGGAGTATCTGGCACCGATTGGAATATGGACATTCAGGATTTGTTTTCCCGGGAAGGATGACTAGAGGGCGAATGCCATGTTTGAGGGGGATGAGACCTCGATCTTCACTGATGGCTCCAAGATGGAGTCAGGGACTGAATTGGAATATAGATAGACCTGCGCCGGAGTCACACTAAGCTCTGAGATGCGCACCGCAGGCAGGTCTGCAGGCGATGTTAGATATAGAGCCCATTGGCGCCTTTATTTAGAACTGCGCCGCCAAGGTGACGCTTAGGCTGAGGTAGCTCGGCATGTTGAAGGAGGACAGTTGCGGCCACAGTTCCATCCTGGATGCTATTGATGCGGAGGATAGAGAAGGTTGACTAGAGGGCGAATGGCATGATTGAGCAGAATTAGACCTCAATCTGAATTAATGGCCTCAAGATGGAGTCAGGGACTGAATTGGGGGTCCACTCCGACGCACTCAACATCGGTTTGCCTCTGAGAGTTTACGACGAGTGTAGGAGGCAAGCTGAGGTCTGTGCCATTACAGTAGCTGCAAGAAAAATTCTTATTAGGGATCTACCACCCTCACAACTCGAGATTTAAGTGGACTGTATGGCGGCGATCAAGGCTTGGGTTCGAGATATGTGGCGGTTTGTTTCGAGTCTCTGGATTGACTCCGGGTATACATTGTGGCGCTGATATGGGTTACCGAACATGAATGTATTCCGGGGAATGAAGGGGGGTAGGAATGTGCCAGGAGCGTCTCGTCTGCGCCGGACGAACCACTCTGCTGAACATAGTAGAGGAGATGGCCAGGGCGGGGTCGGTGGCGGGACGGGGCTCAGCGGATGGTTGTCGGGCCGAAAAGGCGCTCTGGCCTGTCATTGACAGGAGGATGACGGAGTTACTAGCGTTCGATAAGAGGTCGCTGAGCAGTTTGACAGGGCCATAACTGGACAATGCGCCATAGGCCGCATGGCGGCGCTCATTCGACAACCACTTTTGCAAGAGTTGTCTTGATAAGGATGAGGAGGAGAAGACTATCGTGCACTTGCTCTGCTCATGTGCGGGTCTGCGGGGACTAAGGACAATCTAAGTGACCTTGAGAGAAATTTGTGAACGGTGCTTTCGAAGGAGGGTGCAATAAGATCCGGCGAAGGTACATACGTGGTTGCATTAGGGATAAGCATGACGATTAGCACATGCAACATATGGGCAAACCAGACCAGTTAGTATTTTCCGAGCCTACTTGAGGCAGTGTCTTTCCTAAATGGAAAGTCAGAGGTCGCTGAGCAATATGACAGGGGTCATAACTGGACAATGTGCTATAGACCACATGACGGCGCGCATGGGACAATGATTTTGGCAAGAGTTGTCTTGATGAGGATGAGGAAGAGACTTTCGGGCACTTGCTCTGCTCATGTGCGGGTCCGCTGGGAGGCAGGCTCTCCTTTCTGTGGATACGATTCTTCTGCAATCTGGGTGATCTTGCGAAAGAGCCTTTGCGATGTCTCCTGAGATTTGTGAACGGTACGGGGTGGTTTCGAAGGAGGATGCGATAAGATCAAGCGAAGGTACATACGTGGTTGCATTAGGGATAAGCATGACGATTAACACATGCAACATCCGGTATAACCAGACCAGCTAGTATTCCTCGAGCCTACATAAGGGAGTGTTTTTCCCAAATGAAAAGTCATAAGATCCTTTGCATCCATCCTCTCAATAAATATAAAAGCATGTAGATTTTTCTTATTTCATTGGTATCGAACTGCTGAAACAGGTTCCTGGTCAACTTTTGTACTTACCCTACCTATATTTTCTGATGACAACTTAAGTAGAGCAACTACACATTCCAACAATGCTTTGAGGGTAGAGCGTTGGAGTTGATACCGTCCATATTTTATCTCATTATAAATTATTGAAATGTCGAGTCTTAAGCAATAATGAAAGCATCATTTTATTTGATTCATGTATATATAACAATAAACATGTGTTTTTTTTATCAATAAAGATGTGAACATTTTTGAAACGACATCAAACAAATTGGAATGTTAGAATTTGGTATTATTAATACTAAAAAAATAAATTGCTTGGCCATTAATAATATGATCGTTAAATTGTAACAGAAAGTGAACATTAAAGCTGTGTGCAGTGCATATGTATTATCCATATAAGTTTGAAATATCTTGCTGTCATAAACTTTATAAAATAATTATTATTTATCGATGAAGTCGAAGTTTTAGCGTTTTTTTTTATTATTTCATATTCATGATAACGGCAAAAATCGAATAGGAATTTTTGCAGGCCACTAAAAATGATCCAATATTGATACGAAATAGCCAAGCTGTGACATAAATTCGCCGCGTTGAATGTTCGGCAAATATGCGAAGATTTTTCTTAAACTCTGCACTTTGATCGGTCCAATTGCATGAAAACAGAGCATAGGCCAGCTGTTGAAATTCATCTTCTAGTTTGGTACCAAAATAACAACACGGCAGTATCTCAGAAACAACACCAACAAAATAAGAAATATAGTAAGCCAGCGTAAAGGGATCTCGGACAAAGAGTAACATGAAGACAAGTGAGACACACATGTTCATGCTGGCAAGAACGATTTGAAAGAACATGTATAGGGAAATAACCTCCTCAACCTTGCGACGATATCTGTGACAAATTTGAAAAATTTTAAATTTTTAAGAAAAAAAAAACAATAATTGTGGTTTATAAACAAGCTTAAAAAAGTATTATATAAGATCCTCTTATACTGAAAAAAAAGTTTGCACAAAATTTAAGATATAGACCGATCTGAACCATATAGGACACGGATGACGAAAAGCCTTACACAAGTCACAGTGTCAAATTTCAGCGAATTCGAATAATAAATGCGCCTTTTATGGGGCCAAGACCTTAAATCGAGATATCGGTCTATATGGCAGCCTTATACAAATCTGGACCGTTCTGGGCCATTTCAAGAAGGATATCGAGGGGCCTAACGCAACTGACTCCTAAATTTCAGCGAAATCGGACAAAAAATGCGCCTTTTTAGGGCCCAAGACCTTAAATCGAGATATCGGCCTATATGACAGCTAAATCCAAATCTGAACCGATCTGGGCCATCTTCAACAAGGATATCGAGGGGCCTTACACAACTCACTGTCCCAATTTTCAGCGGAATCGGACAATAAATGCGCCTTTTAGAGAGATCGGCCTATATGGCAGCTATATCCAAATCTGGACCGATTTGGAGAAGGATGTCGAGTGGCCTTACACAACTCACTGCGTCAAATTTCAGCAAAATCGGACAATAAATGTGGCTTTTATGACGCTAAGACCATTAATCGGCAGATCGGTCTATATGGGGGCTATATCAGGATATAGTCCGATATAACCCATCTTCGAACTTAACCTGCTTATGGACAAAAAAAAGAATCTGTGCAAAGTTTCAGCTCAATATCTCTACTTTAAAGACTTAAGTGTGATTTCAACAGACGGACGGACATGGCTAGATGGTTTTAGATTTTTACGGCGATCAATAATATAAAAGGTGATTTTTTAAGAGCTATAGGAAAAAACACATAAAATTCAGAAAAATGCATGAAATATTTCTTTGAATCGATGGCACGGCCCATATAATTTAATGTTTGAAGATTATTTCATGCAAATGTTGACCGTGACTGCGCCTTAAATGTTCCATCGACTTAGTCCAATTTCGGCATACTCTTTCCAACATTTTCGGCCGAATAAATGCTTCAATGTTGTCAGTTGAAAAGGGCTTGACAGTTGAAAAGGGCTTGTCTGTATATACATGAGCTTTAACATTACCCCACAAAAAATTGTCTGAAGGCGTTAAATCGCACGATCTAGGCGACCAATTGACCAGTCCCGAACGTAAAGTAAATCCATTGTTACGCGTGTTGTTTGGCATATGTCACCGTTTTGTTGAAACCACTTGTCATACAAGTCAAGCTTTTGCATTTTGGATATCAAAAACAAAAAAACAGTTGGATATCATCTTACGGTAGCGCTCACCATTCACAGTTACGTTACGATTCCCATTATCTTTGAAGAAGTACGGTCCAATGATGCCACCAGCCCATAAACCGCACCAAACTGTGACTTTTCTAGATGCATTGGTAGCTCTTGCAATGCTTCTGGCTGATCATCACACCAAAATCGACAATTCTGCTTATTTACGTTCCCTTTGAGCCAAAAATGAGCTCCGTCGCAGAAGAAGAAGCGCGCGATGAATTTTCTTAACAGAGCACGCATTTTGATAATAAAATTCAATGATTTGCAAACGTTGTTCGTTTGTAAGACGATTCACGGTTAATTTATAAATCAAACTGAAGACGTTTGGCAGTGAAACAAAACACGAGACGTGTGAGAGCTGCTTAAACCAGTGTTGGCAAAAAGATAATGGCTAAAAACTCACCGTTTAGTATTCACCATGGTCATCAGTTTTATAAAAGGTGGTTTTTCAGCTATTATCTTTTTGGCAACACTGGCTTTAAACTGTTTCACTGTCAAACATCTTTAGCTTGGTGTATAATTTAACAATGAATCGTTTTACAAAAGAACAGCGCTTGCAAATTATTGAATTTTATTATCAAAATACATACTCTGTTAAGAAATTAATGGCGCGCTTCTTCCATTTTATGGACGAAGCTCACTTTTGGCTCAGTGGATACGTATATAAGCAGAATTTTCGATTTTGAAGTGAAGAGCAGCTAAAAGCATCGCAAGAGCTACCAATGCATCCAGAAAAAGTCACAATTTGGTGCGGTTTATGGGCTGGTGGCATCATTGGACCGTACTTCTTCAAAGATGATGCGAATCATAACATAACTGTAAATAGTAAGCGCTACATTGAGATGATATCGAACTTATTGTTGCCCAAAATGCAAGAGCTTGACTTGCATGACATGTGGTTGTAACAAGACAGTGCCACATGCCACACAGCACGCATAACAATGGACTTATTGTGAGACGAGTTGGGTGAACATTTTATTTCACGTTCGGGAGCGGTCAATTGGCCGCCTAAATCGTGAGATTTAACACCTTTAGACTATTTTTTGTGGGTCTATGTTAAAGCTCATGTCTATACAGACAAGCCTGCTTCAATTGACGCATTGGAAGACAATATTGAAGCATTATTTGTGAGATACAGGCTGAAATGTTGGAAAGAGTATGCCAAAATTGGACTAAGCGGATGGACCATTTGAGGCGCAGTCACGGTCAACATTTGCTTGAAATAATCTTCAAACATTAAATTATATGTACCGTACCATCGATTCAAATAAAGATTTCATGAATTTTGTGTTTGTATTTCCTTTGAAAATCTTTCCTACAGCTCTTAAAAAATCAGCCTTTAATCCTCATTACGTAGCTGTCAGTTTGCGAAGCTGCTATTAACAAAAAGGTATGTAGACTTATCTATAGCACTGTATATCCTATTAACTCAATTATACTTACACCAACAAATCCAGATGATCGCGAATACATTCTAGTAGATCTTCGTTGTTTTCCTCTAAAGTCTTTTCAGGATCATGTCCTATTTTGGCCACCCGCATGCCCAACAAATGCACCTGACCACCCAATAGCGACAAATGGGCCCCACCAAAAGTATCACTCACCAAATTCTCTACCACAACAAACCATATGCCAATCAATTGGTAAATATGGGCAATGGCATAATTCCTTTGCGAAGTAACCACATCAAATGGAAAATAGGCTTGATACATTAAATTCCAAGATCCCCGAAGGCCATTGAATAAAACACCAAATTCCGCAAACAGTCCTATGGTAAAGCAAAGCATATAGAAAAAATAGAGGAGTTCACGTATAGGTGGGTACACCTGCTTCTTTACATAGTCCAATTCTTCGCCGGGACGAATGCGTTCATCTTGACGCTTGACAATGTCAAACATTACTTCGATATCTTTTAATCTCCACCAAATGGCATAGGTTTTCATGGCCGACACAGCACAGGTTAGAGATATGGCCAAATTTTGTATGACCTCATACATGGAGGTACTGGTGAAGAGGCCCGCAAGCAGATGGGCAGGATAGCCCACGATAAACACAACGCTCACAATAATCGAGTAAATTTGATAAAGTTGAGGAAATTTTTTGGGAGGAATCATGCCCAAAATAAACCAACAAATGTAATGGGTTTTGAATAACGACTTGGTATTCAGTTTGTCCTCCGTCATTTTTAGGCGATTTCGTTTAAAACTAGCATTCGACTGTTTGTCCTTCGTAATTGTATGTTGACTTTTATATGTCACACTTCTTTGGCAGAATGCAGCATATGTCTCCAATCCATTATTAATATGGGACAAAGAAAATCAGTCATAAAAAACAATTAAAAACCCTTTGAGAAAATTAAAATTCCAACACTTGGGCAGGCGACAATGTGTTATGAACAACACCTGCAGCCTACTGTCAACACAGAATTAGGTAAGCAACGGAAACAAATAAAGGGGTGAAAATAAGGAAATTGACTTTTAGAGTGCACCGTAAGACTTTAATTGGGGTTGAATCTATCGAAAAATTACAACAATCTTCCGATTTGAGTTCAAAAGTTTTGGCTTGACTTTAAAGATGTGAGCTAGAAATTAAAATCAAATTTAGGTTAGGTAAAGTTTAAGTGGCAGTCTGCCATCGGACACACTTAGGCGTTTTCGCCCATTGTGATACTACAGGAACAGGAGAGGAAGATGCCTTCCAGATCGCTTTAAAAAGCGAAACAACTTGCGGATATTCACATCCGCTAAATCATACCAGTTTTCAAAGAAATAAGAACCTAAAGGGAAACTTCATCTGACTGCCAATATTTTAGGCTTGCCTGATTTGCAAAACCTGGAATCTGCCCGATATGAAATGAGACAGAATTCCTGACTCAAGGGATCGACTTGAGTATGCAGGTGTAAATGGACCAATTGTTTACCTCACGAATCACAGCCAATGTCTGAACACACACACAGTAGATGTTATGCAGTCTCCTCTACCTCGATGTCCTTACAATTTTTGCAGAATTCGTTCAGTCCATCGGCATGTTTTTCGATCAGACAGTGACCTGTCTTGATGGAAACAATGACTGAGACGTCTGTTTGAGCCAGCGACAGTAAAAAGGTAAACCTCTTCGAGTCTTAATTGGGCACATAATTTTGAAGAGTTCACAACCCCCTCTTTGTGACCATCGGTCATTCATTTCCCTTTCGGGCCTGATCCTGAAGACTTAGCTTACATGTCGCTAGAAGCATACCCACCGATTCCAGTTTCTCTGAAATGTGTAAGGTAGTTCATAGTCTGGGAAGGTCGTCTGCTCTACAATTCCCTGGGATATCTCTAGCCGGGCACCTAGAACAGGTTAATTTTAAACTGGTTAGCCTTCTTGTTGAGAGATCTGCGAAAGTCGAGGGCGATTTTTGTGTTCAGAGATACGTTCTCCAGGGATTTGGCTGACTGGCTGCTGAGACGATATTTATACCAGTCATCGTTATGACATTATATCATAGCCATTCCACCACTTCTTTAATTGCAAGGAGTTCCGCTTTATACGCAGTGGTCGGGTAAACTTCTCGATATAACCAGTCCAAGTTCGTTAGAGTACACCAAAAGCCCACCTGGACGTCTTGTTTGGAATCATCCTTATAGAAGTTTATGCAACTTCAATCAGAAATAATGGTTCAGTACTTTTTATCAAAAAACGACTCTGGTACTATGTAAACCACGGTGCCTGCCACATTGGGCATTGTATTAAGGATAAAATAGTGTCTGTAGCCACATCATGACCAAAGAGAATGCTAACTCATTCTAAGCGTCACGGCAGTGGTCGCAGCAATTTGTATAGCCACAATGTCTACAGGCTTAGGTTAGGTTAGGTAGAAAAGAGGGTGCAATTATTATTCTGCCCATATGCCACTATAGGCATAATCTTAAGACAGTATTCGGCTTGTTTTACGCTAAACTAAAAAGTAACTTCGAAAAAGAAAATTTTAAGTTAGGAATTCCGTGCTACTTAAAATATCCTTAATTGTTTTCAATATTACCCCCCTAAGTTGGTTCCCGTATGGTATCGTGTCCCCATCTAAGTACCGGTGTCAGTAAAAGCCTCGTCCTCTAACGATCCGGATGACCCCATAGGATTTTCACCGTCCTACCGACAGTTTCGCTGTTTCACAGCATTACATGCGCATTTGTCACCCACGCCCTTAAAAACGGACTGCGTCGACCCGAAAGGCTTAACCTAGTTTATCGACGGCAGTTCTGTAGCCTTCACTGCGAAATCTTCTGCCCTTTCATTCCCCCTAACTCCGTTATGGCCGTGTACCCAAACTAAGCGGATTATGCCATTCTCAGAGAAGGCGTTAATCTCTTTCTTACAATCCAAGACTGTTCGTATTCTTACCGTCCTGGTTGTTATTGTCCTTATGGAATGTTTACCTCGCGTTAGTATCACACAACCTCACGCATTCCGTGATCGCCCGGATCTCTACCTGCAGGACCGTATTATGGCCAGGCAGTCTTAAACAGATCTCAGACCCTGGATTCTCAATGCAGACCCCCAGGCCCACTCTGTCCCCTAGCTTTGAACCACCCGTATAAAATTATCTTCCTGTCGACAAAACTAGGGTTCCGTCAGCCCACGACTGTGCCGCTGGCAGCAGTGCCTCGCACTCGACCTCAAGTGTCGTTTCAGGTATCCGATCAGAAACCTCTTCCTATCGTCGCCTCGATTATACTGCGATGGTATGAGCTGCTCCCATTCTCTATCCATTCTCTAATCGCCTTAAGTCTCATATCCGCAGTGGCTGCCTCACACTTAATCTGTATGTCAATGGGTCGAATATATAGAATAGTCTCCAGTGCCCTAGTGGGCGTGGTCCTCATCGCTCCGCCTATGGCAAGACAACATGTTCTCTGAACCTGTTGTATGGTCCTTATGTTGCACTTTGTCTCCATAGCAGTCCACCAAACTACTGAGGCGTAAGTAAGTATTGGTCCCACGGCAGTATTGAAGCCTAGAAACTCTAGCTGCCTCAAGCTTGACGTTGTTTTTTCATTATGAAAGCACCCTCAATGTGAGGAAATGCTACCATTGTGTATTCATTGACAGTAAGAGAACCTTCCATGTAGGCGACTAGGTTGTCAAGAGTTGTTCAGTAGACTTGCCCATACTAAAGGGCACAACGCTTGCAAATTATTGAATTTTATTATCAATATGCGTGCTCTGTTAAGAAAATTCATCGCGCGCTTCTTTCATTTTACATTACAGCTGATTTTTGACTCAATTGTTATGTAAATAAGTACAATTATCGATTTTGGAGTGTCAGGATCAGTCAGAAGCATTGCAAGACCTACCAATGCATCCAGAAAAGGTCACAGTTTGGTGCGGTTTATGGGCTGGTGGCATCAATGGACCGTACTTCATCAAAGATGATGCGAATCGTAACGTAACTGTGAATGGTGAACGCTATCGTGAGATGATATCCAACTTTTTTTTTGCCCAAAATGCAAGAGCTTGACTTGCATGATCTGTGGTTTCAACTAAACGATGGTTTCAAAGAAGATAATGGACTTATTGAGAGGAGAGTTCGGCGAATATTGTATTTAACTCTCGGGAGAGGTCAATTCGCCACCTAAATCGTCCGATTCAACGCCCTTAGACTATTTTTTGTGGGGTTATTTTAAAGCTCATATTTATACAGACAAGCCCGCTTCAATTGACGCATTGGAAGACAACATTGAAGCATTTATTCGAGAGATACCGGCCGAAATGTTGGAAAGAGTATGCCAAAATTGGACTAAGCGAATGGAATATTTGAGGCGCAGTCACAGTCAATATTTGCATCAAATAATTTTCAAACATTTAATAATATGGATCGTACTTTAGATTCAAATAAAGATTTCATGCATTGTTGTGCATTTTAAGTGTTTTATGAAAAACTTTCCTAAAGCTCTTTAAAAATTACTCAATATATTTTATAGGGTCAGAAATGGATATTTCACAGTGTTTTGGTTCGCGGTGGGTATATAAGTTAATTCCGAAACTTCAGCTAATGCACTAACGCTTCTATATTGGGCTCGAACCCCGGTTTGTCTATCAGATAACAACGATTCCCGGTGGAGATATTCGGACGTTTGCATATGTAAAATGTTTTCGAAAACTTTATTGATTTTGAAATCGGATGAAAATCACTATTTAGGGAAAGGGAGGCCAACGCCTATCAAGCCGAACGCCTGGGTTCAAATCACGGCGTAAAAATCAGAAAAGTTTTCGGTGGTGGTTATCTCCTTACTAATTAATCCTAGCTACATTTGTGAGGTATCCTGCCATGTTAAAACTTCTGCATCAAATGGTGTCGCTATGCAACAAAATCACTATTTAGGGAAAGGAAGGCCAACGCCTATGAAGCCGAACGCCTGGGTTCAAATCACGGCGTGAACATCAGAAAAGTTTTCAGTGGTGGTTATCTCCTTACTAATTAATGCTAGCTACATTTGTGAGGTATCCTGCCATGTTAAAACTTCTGTACCAAATGGTGTAGCTATGCGACACGCCGTTCAGACTCGGCATAAAAAAGGAGGGCCCTTACCATTGAGCTGAAACTTTCATCGGACTGCACTTATTGATATAAGAGTAGTATCCGCTGTTCTCTAGAGGAATGTTCATGGGAAATTTAGTAGTAGTTTAGTAGGAATTATTTCTTATACTGTCCAAATATTCGAATATGTACAGGAAATTAGAATTGAATTATAGAGATGACGAAGTGACAATTTAAATGGGTCAAAACTTTAAATCACCCGAAGAATTCTTGACACAGACACAACTTATTTAACAATCCCTAATGAATGCTAATCAGTGAGAGCTACCCAAGAAAACGGGTATATAAGAGTAGTCCTAGGGTTTCTTTACTAGATAGTGTGCATATATACTCTGACTTCCGAATGGACCATATCGTAACATCAGTGTAGGCTTGACTCTTCCGTAGCCCAGAGGCCAGGACGCAACTTCCAGGTAGACGGAGAATTCCCTACAGGATTTTTCCGATCCTTTCCCAATTCAATCTTGCTTAACTTAACTCCATCTTATAGATGTCCCACACAGCATTAAGCTGGACAAAATTAAGCTTTTATTTTGTGAATTTTTGTCTTTTGCTTCAATTTCATTGCATATTGAATATTAATTTGCAGAGTGAATATAATAAATGTGAATAAAATCCAAATTATTTGATAAACAAATAAACAAGCAGTTTTAGAATAAAAATACTCTCGCAAACAAAATATTACCACAGAATATTTTTACTCTGTAAATCTTAAAGCAACAACATTTAAATCAATAAGGATAGTTTATATTAAGTTCCTCAAGTCCTTCCCTATTTCAATTTCAATTCCAATTTTAACGAGAAATGCATTTCCCCCCACTCTATTTCAAGTTCATAATGAGTGCAAAAATGGAGTAGGAATTTTTACAAGCGATAAGGAAGGAACCATTGTTAATACGAAATAGCCAAGCGGTGACATAAACTCGGCGTGAGGCTTGTTCCGCAAATATACGAAGATTTTTTTTAAATTCAATACTTTGATCGATCCAATTGCAAGAAAACAGGGCATATGCCAACTCCTGAAATTCATCTTCCAATATAGTTCCATAATAGCAGCTGGGCAATATTTCCGAAACTATGCCAACACAATAGCAAGAGTAGTAGCCAAGCGTAAAGGGATCCTGAACAAAGAGAATCATAAAGACAAGAACAACACACATATTGATGCTGGCGAAAAGAATTTGAAAGAACATGTACAGCGAAATGACCTCCTCGACTTTTCGACGATATCTGTGTGTGAAAAGCAAATAAATTAGGACAATCATTGCGAAGGAAGAAGAAAACAGCAAGAAGACTATACAAGCTGTAGAAATGCCCACCTAAGTCTTCTGTTCAAGTTAAACCATACTTACTCCAACAAATCCAAATGATCACGAATACATTCCAAAAGATCTTCATTGTTTTGGGCCAATGTTTTCTTGGCATCATAGCCTATCTTGGCCACCCGCATACTCAACAAATGCACCTGACCACCCAACAGCGACAAATGAGCTCCGGCAAAAGTATCATTGACCAAATTCTGCAATACAATACAATACAGGCCAACCAATTGATATAGATGGGCTATCACATAATTCCTTGATGAGGCAAAGACGTCAAAGGGAAAATAGGCCTGATACATTAGCAACCATGATCCTCGAAGTCCATTGAAGAGAACAGCAACTTCTGCAAATACTCCCACACTTATGCAAATCATATAGAACAAATGAATAAGCGAACGAATAGAAGGATAAACCTTTTTCCTCATGTATTCGTATTCTTCACCCGGCCGTATACGTTCATCCTGACGCCTGACAATATCAAACATTATATCGACATCTTTGAAGCGCCACCAAATGGCAAATGTTTTCATGGCACAGACGGTGCAAGTTAGTGTTATGGCCAAATTCTGAATAATCTCATACATGGTGGTACTGGTGAATAGGCCCAATATCAGATGCAGGGGATAACCCACGGTAACCACAATGCTTATGACTAGCGAATATGTCCAGTACAGATGGCTATATTTCTTAGGAGGCATCATGCCCAATAATCTCCAACATACGAAATGAGTTTTAAATAACGATTTAGTGTCCAGCGTTTCCTCTGCCATCCTGATGGAGCTCAAAAACCAAAGTGAAAATTTTTTTTCTATTGCAACTTCTCGACTGTTTGCCAGTCCCAAGATGGTGGCAGCCATTTATAGAAGTCTTTTTTTGATTAAAATACACCTATGACCTTTGATGCATTAAAAAGGTACATACTTTAATAATTAAAAGAAATAAACCAAGTAACCTTTTAAAAAAACTCAACATTTCAACAAGTGGGCTAGCAAGGAATAGGGCATAATACCGAAACTGTAATATGGGCTGTCCAAAGAATTTTATTTTACACGACAAACATTTTGGTATGCTTATGGTATTGTCTTTTAGTGTGTCCCGCATAGTTTGAGCTTCAAGCGATGTGGAAAAACTTTGTTAGGACTTAAACTTGGAGAGAAAATGAGACATGAATTTGGTAAGTAAACCTTTGGAAAAGATCTTCGTTCGTTCCCACGCCTCTCACACGTGCCCCTGCCGACCGAGGGAGCCACCTCCCATTACGTAGGGATGCGTGCACCTCATAGTCCGAAATATGGAGGATTTGTCTAGGGTTAAGGTTAGGTTAGTTAAACACTATATCTAGATCAACATCGAAAGCAACATAGATATTAAACAGCAATGAAAGGACAAAAAGGTGAACAGTCTTCTCTGGTAACTTCTACAAAAACTACAAGTGAAGGATAGAATTCTTTGATACATGACTAGGATCGGTGAAGGATATACTACTATACAATTTGTTATATACATCAAACAAATAGCGAAAAGGATTGTTGAATTCATAATTAGATCTCACTAAAGGTAGTCTAAGAGGCATGTAATGCCGAGTATTTCGGAGAGGAATATTCAAATTTAATTCGCCAATCAAGAATTGGGAATCAATCTGACTGCACAATAATTTCACAATAAATACGGCCCTAAGCATCAAGCACCTACTTTCGAGCGTTGGTAGGTCAATAAGCTTGCAGCGGCTTTCGCAGGGAGAAAGAAATTCAGCCGAATTCCATGGTAAGACCCTAAGCGCAAAAAGAAGAAATTGTACCTGGACTGATTCAATCCTATATGAGTTGCATTTGTAGAATGGGTTCCAAACCACACAACCGCATTCCAATGTAAGCCAGACTAAGCTGGTAAACAAACGCTTGGTCACATAAGAATCATCAAACCACTTGGACCATCGTTTTATAAAACCCAACAACGACTTTGCCTTATTGATGCATGAGTCAATGTGCAAATTATAACTTAATCTACCATCAAAAATAACATCAAGATCAGTAAAGGAGTCTACGTTAACCAATTTCTAAGAACTTATACAATAGTCACCTAGAATAAGTCCAACCCTGAAAAGAGATAACTTCTTGCACATCTTAAGATTAAGCTCCATGCCATTAACACTGCAACAGTCCACCAGAAAGTGCAGATCGCTCTGCAAGCATAGTGACCGATCTGGAGAATCCAAATAACAAAACAGCTTCACATCATCTGCGAACATTATAATCCTTAAAGACTGTATAACTGAGGGAAGATCATTCAAGTAAAGAACGAACAGCAATGGACCGAAATGGCTGCCCTATGGAACACCAGAATAAGCAGCAATATCCTTGGACAGAATATTATTAAAGTAAAGATTCTGTGTACGGTTTAGTAAATCAGAAGTTATCCAACTCAAAAGAACGGATGGGAAACCCATCATGTCAAGTTTAAGCAGTAATAAATCATGCACTACAATATCGAAAGCTTTACTAAAATCAGTGTAAATTACATCTGTTTCAGATCTATTTAGAAACCATCATATGCATGACACGTCAGTTCTAATGGGTTGGTCAAAGTCGACCTCCCCTTAACAAAGCCGTGTTGGTAGGGTGAAATAATTGGTATGGCAAAATGGGATATCCTACGAGAAATCAGCAGTTCAAACAACTTTGGTAGGGTGAAATTATTGGTGTGACAAAATAGGATATCCTACGAGAAACAAGCAGTCCAAACAGCATTGGTATTGCACTTAATTTCGTAATACCCCTATAAGTTTCAATAATACATCTGCTACCACTTTTATGTAAAGGAATAACTTGACCTCCAGGAACGAGACATATACCCGGGAGATAATTAATCAATGAATATGGCCGTAAGTGACCTATGTAACTCGTTGGCACAGGATTTAAGAATATTCACCGGTACACTATCCGGCCCTGATGTCTTGGAACTATTTAATGACTTTAAACCATTCAGCAACCCATTCTTAGTAAGAATAATCTGCTAGAAATAATTTAACCTATTAATGTCATAAGCATATTTGGAACAGAAAGACAATTTAGTATAATTACTTTGGAAAAAGTCTGCAGACAATTCCCTACGATCAAACTTCATGCAACTAGGGAATTCACGAACCTTCCTCTTAGAATTCCCAAACTTTATAAAAGCTACTGGGGTTAATGTAAAGACAATTCCTAATCCTGAGAAGATAATCAGAACAACATCTCATATTCTGAGAGTTGTACTGAGCCCTCGCTCTCGAATAATTGGTATAATTCAATGAAGTATTACATTTCTTAAAAAGTCTACTTTTGACATTACGCAAGCGTCTCAGGGACGGGGTCCACCATGCTGGTCCCCTTTCACAATTAGGCCTCATAGTGGAAACAGATATTTCGAAAGCCTCATTCAGCACATTATAAAAAGACGAAATTCGCAAATCCAAGTCGCAATCATAAACCCAACTAATGCCAAATGAAATCGATCGCAGCCGGCAAGTGACTTGAGGACCTTGTTTCTACTTTTGACTTTATCGCAAATTGCTGTGGCATGCGTGTGAGCTGTCAAATGTGACTCTAATTATTTTGGGACACTCGATGGTGCCGGCAGCGAATGATTGGTGTCATTCGTTTCGTTAATGGCGTTGCCGAGGTAGATAAAGTTACTATCTCAATGTTGTGGTTCCCAACTTTCTCCATTTACTTTATCTGCTCGGTTGTGCAAGGTGTCTTGGGAGTTGAAACCATCCATTTCGTCTTATCTCCATTTACTGCCAGACCCATTTTCACTGACTCTCTTTTGGTTCTTTCAAAAGCAGCAGTTACTACTTCCGATGACCGACCTACGTTCCCTCAATAAGACGATTTCGATGTCCGACAAGGTCAAATACTTAGGTGTGCCCTTTGACAGGAAACTGAATTGGAAGTGTCACATTCAGGAGCGTACTGAGAAGGCTCACAAATGTTAGGCACTATGTAGACGGGCCGTACGCTCGAAATGGGGCCTGAAACCGAGGATAGTTCACTTGCTCTACAGGAGCGTGATTAGACCAATACTAACTTAGGCCTAGTTTGGTGAAGTGCTATGGACAAAAAGTGCAACATAAGGACCATACAACAGGGCACTGGAGACTATTCTAGATACCCGACCAATTGACATACAGATTAAGTGTGAGGCAGCCATTGAGGCTATGCGACTTAAGGCGATGGGAGAATGTATTGAGGATGGGAGCAGCTCATACCATCGCGATATAATCGAGGCGACGATAGGAAATCTGGAAGGAAGGAAAGAGGTTTCCGATCGGATACCTGAGATGAACCTTGAAGTCGAGTGCGAGGCACTGCTGCCATCGGCACAGTCTTGTATTGCCATGTGGAAGATCATGTTACGCGGATGGATCAAGGCTAGAGGACAGAGTTGGCCTGGCGGTTTAAATTGAGAACCCAAGGACTGAGATCTGTTTTAGACTGCCTGACCATAATACGATCCAGCAGGCGAAGATTCGGGCGATCACGGAATGCGTGAGGTAGTGTGGTGCTAACGCGAGGACGTCGAGTGTGAACATCTTTACAAACAGTAAAATTGCTATAAGGGCAATATTAACCAGGACGGTAAGGTCACGAACAGTCTTGCAGTGTAAGAAGGAGATTAACACCTTCTCTCAGGATGGCAAAATCCGCATCGTTTGGGTGCCGGGCCATAACGGAGTAAGGGGAAATGAAAGGGCAGACTATTTCGCAGTGAAGGCCAGAGGACTCGACGCAGTCCGAGTTAAGGGAGTGGGCGACGGTTGCGCATACAACATTGTGGAACAGTGAAACGGTCGGTATGACGGCGAAAATCCTATGGGGGAAGCCAGATCATGAGAAGACAAGTCTATTACTGAAAGGAAGTAAGAAGGAGGTCAGTATAGCTATTGGTATCACAACGGGACACATAGAACTACGAACTCTCTTATGTAAAATCGGTGCGACAAGTGATAGCATGTGTAGGGCATGCGGGGAAGAAGATGGGATGTTGGAGTATTTCCTTTGTCATTTCGCGTCTAACAGATACCGGCACAAAGGTGGAGACACAATACCTGACATGAACCAACTTAGGGGAGTGGTATAGAAAACAATTAAGGATTTTGTAAGTAGCACGGAATTCCTAACTTAAAATTTTCTTGTTAGAGGTTACTTTATAGTTTTTAGAGCGCACCACAAGCCGACTACTGGCTTAGGTATATGTCCATAGTCGTATGGGGCGGATTAACATCTGCACCCTCTTTTCAACCTTACCTTACCTAAAAAACTAAAATGTATTCCTTCAACTTTATTCATATTTCTACCAACAAACTGTTCGAAGTATTTTCAAGTATTTCCAATTTCACGCTATTGTGTTTCCAAACAAACACCAGCAAAAGTAATTGTTTTGTATTTTAGCGAACTATTTCATGTTCATAATAAGTGCAAAAATTGAATAGGTATTTTTACAAGCAATAAGAAAGGTGCCATTATTAATACGGAAGAGCCAAGCTGTAACGAAAATTCGTCGTGAAGCTTGTTCGGCAAATATGCGAAGATTCCTTTTAAACTCCAAACTCTGATCAGCCCAATTACAAGAGAACAAGGCATAGGCTAGCTTCTGAAATTCATCTTCCAAAATTGTGCCAAAATAGCAACTGGGCAATATTTCCGCTATAAGGCCAACACAATGGAAAAAGTAATAGGCCAGTGTGAAGGGATCCTTAACGAAGAGTAACATAAAGACCAAAACCATGCACATGTTGATGGTGGCAAAGAGTATTTGAAAGAACATGTACAGGGATATGACTTCCTCGACTTTTCGGCGATATCTGTGAAAAAAGGGAATGTTATTTCATAGAAAAAGAAAAACAGACCAAAACCATATGTTGGATTGGAAGCTATAAAGTGAATATGCAGCTATCACGACATCCGTCTATGTTGGTTACTTTAAGGAAAATAACTTTAGTAGAATTTTAAACATTAAAATATAAAATATATATATATATATATATTAATAGATAAATTTATAAATATTAATATATAGGAATATGTAGAAATAGCAAAGTATTTTTTGGATTAATAAACTTAAAATAGAAATATAGGAACTTCATGGTGTTTTATGTTCAATAATGGCTATTCTCAATGTATCTTAAATCAGACTATAGAAAAAATAATATTAATTCCGTGAACCATGTTAAGAAATTTGTTGCCCGTACAGCTTCTAATCATCTTACATTGGCTTTGAAACCATTTTTTCCTATACTTACTCCAACAAATCCAAATGATCACGAATACATTCCACCAGATCTTGATTATTCCGGGCCAAAGACTTCTTTGGATCATAGCCTATCTTGGCCACACGCATACCCAACAAATGCACTTGGCCACCCAATAGCGATATATGTGCTCCGCCAAAGGTGTCATTGACCAAATTCTGCAACACAATGTACCATAGACCAATTAATTGATAAATATGTGCTATGGCATAATTCCTTTGCGTAGCAAAAACATCAAAGGGAAAGTAGGCCTTATACATTAGATACCACGATCCTCGCACACCATTGAGAAGCAGGGATATTTCCCCAAACATAGCCACACTAATGCAAATGGTGTAGAATAGGCGAGTAAGCCTACGAATGGGAGGATACACTTTCTGTTTCATATAGTCCAATTCTTCAGCAAGACGAATGCGTTCATCCTGTCGCTTGATAATATCAAACATGGTATAAATATCTTTGAATCTCCACCAAATGGCAAAGGTCTTCATGGCACAAACGGTGCAAGTCAAGGTGATGGCCAAACCCTGTATGATCTCATACATAGAGGTGCTGGTGAACAGGCCCAGAATTAGATGCAAAGGGTAGCCCACAGTAACCATGATATTGACGATAAGCGAATACAGCCAGTAGAGGGGACGAAATCTCTTTGGGGGCAACATGCCCAAAAGACGCCAACAAAGGAATTGAGTTTTGAACAGCGATTTAGTTTCCAATTTCTCCTCGGCCATTTTAATGGAGCTCAAGGTAGTTGTGTACAAATTGTTCGACAATACTCTTCGTGAATGTGCCGTTCCAAAGTGTCTAAAGTCGACTTTTATAAACGGCTGTTTTTGGTCTGTTATGGAATCTTTTCAAATCTTTGGTGTTTGGTATAATTTTGGTAGGAGTTTTAATAATTCAATAGAATGAAAACAATTATAAGTCTTTAAACGTTACCAAGTGGGCAGAGAAGGTATAGAGAAAGAGAGAGAGAGGGAGATAGAGTCTAAAACCGGCTACTACGACTTCAAAGGTTGACCATCATGTAAAATTAAATGAGTTTATAAAATAGCCTTCTAGTGTGTAACGCAAAGTAAGATGTATGTGCCGAAAACCATCTTCATTTAATATAGAACTAATAACCCGGTGGTCCGCTTAACTGCCCCCGGTTTTGATACCCCCTAAAAACCTAGTTACTCACTCGATGTAATATAGAACTAGCATCCCGCCGGTGGCCAGTGTCCCCCTTTTTAATGTAGGACTTCTAAAAACCTAGGTAAAAATGCAAATTTTGCCCATGAGCATTCCACTAAGGAACAGGGGCAAACTTCTCACATATCAATGAAAGCAGTGCGATTCAAGTTTAAGCTCAATGATTTTCTGGTCACCCAAAATGCATAGTCAAGGTGTAGCTGCATCCCAATTTTGAGAGCTTAAGAACACTCTGCAAAAAAGTACCATTTTGTGTGTTTTAGTACCTAAATTCACAAATTAAAAACAAATCTTCTTGCCGCCCAATATTTACTGCCAAGGTGTAAACGCATCTTTACATTGAGTGTTTTAGCTCAATTCGTAAAGAATGTACCATTTTGTATGTTTTAGTACCTAAATGTACGGTTTCGAAAAATCTTTTGGTCACCCAAAATTTAGAGTCAAGATGTACTAATATCCCAATTTTGAGAGCTTTAGTTCACTCCGTTAAGAAAGTACCATTTTGTACGTTTGAGTACCTAAACATACGAATTAAAAATATCTTCTCGTTGCCCAATATATTTTTTCAAGGTACCAATTACACCACAATTGGTATGTTTTCTTACACATGCCGCATTTTTGTTAAGACTGGGAAAATATTTGTCAAATTGCTCAATTTTATCAGTCATCGTTCGCTGTAGGCGAAGTTAAGCTATCTTGCCATCTCGTAATTTTATCAGCCATCGTTCGCTATCTCGTACTATTTTGAACTTTTTGGTACCAAAATGTACGTATTTTGAATGGATCATTACGTCACCAATTATATATTTCCCTCTTGTACCTACATGCTAAATTTCATTTAGTCACCCACCATTTATTTCTTTGTTGTTCCTACATGCAAAATTTCAGACCTCTAGCTTCATCTATGAAGAAAGTACCAATTGGTACCAAAATGTACAAATTTTTAATTGAACATTTTTTCATCCATCATATATTTCTTAGTGATACCTACATGCCAAATTTCAGACCTCAAACTCTAAAAGCACAAAAAGTACAAAATGGTACCAATTTTGGTGCCAAAATGTACGAATTTTGAATAGATCATTTAGTCATCCCTGATATATTTCTTAGTTGTACGTACATGCCAAATTTCTATAAAGAAAGTACCAAATAGTACTTATTTTGGTACCAAAATGTTCGAATTGTGAAAAAAATCATTTAGTCGCCCATCATATATTTCTAAGTTTTAACTACATGCCAAATTACAGACCTCTAGCGTCATCTGTATAGAAAGTACCAAATGGTACCAATTTTGTTACCAAAATTTAGGAATTTCGAGTAGATCATTTAGTCACACATCATATATTTCCAAGTTGTACCTACATGCCAAATTTCAGACCTCATCTGTAAAGAAAGTATCAAATGGTACCAATAGGGGTACTAAATGTACTTTTTCTCCCGTTACCAGTAATATTTTTTAATTTTTCCTTCCACCCTCTACATTTTGCACCAGATGTCTTTTAAGAAAAGTTTCAAAATTCTTTCTCTATCCACCCATCTTATACAAAGTTTACCCATTTCGTACCTTCTTGGTACTTTTGTTAGTAGCTAAATGTACAAATTTCCAAAAACTCTTATAGTCACCCAATTAAGGTTGCAAAGTGTACCTAAGTCCTAAAATTTAGAGCTCTCCCGTTACCAGTAATATTTTTCCATTTTTCTTTTTACCCTCAACATTTTGCACCAGATGTCTTTTAAGAAAAATTTCAAAATTCTTTCTCTATCCATCCGTCTTTCAACCCGTCAAATTTCCAAAAACTCTTATAGTCACCCAATTAAGGTTGCAAAGTGTACCTCAGTTCTAAAATTTAAAGCTCTAGTTAAAAATACAAAGAAAGTACCTATTTGGTACAAATTGCGGTGCGATTTAGTATATTTTTTTCACAATATCTTATTTTTTGAAATGTTATTTAATTTATAATCAACGCTCTGCCATCCAAAACAGTATGTATTATATGTCGGAAATGTATGCCAAATACGTATAAGTTTCCGACAGACCATCTCTGCCTCCAATATAAAGCCAGAATACCATAAGTTGTTATTAAAGCATTATTACTGAACTAACAAGTTTTGTTCTTCCTTTTGTTGGTGCATATTTTGCGGGACACACTACAATACAACCCCACAACAAATCTTCATTTTATATAACCCTTTAACAAGTGGCATTAGTAGGTGATGATGCGCTTAACACATTATGAATCTAACTGTTGAAATTTTAATTGTTCTTAAAGGATTTGTTAATAATTCATTAATCTACTCAGATTTTATTGGATATCAAAGAGTGAGTATGAAATACTTTCGAATATTTAATATTTAAATATTCTTACAAAATTACTTAAAAGTAGGTTATTTTTAATAATCCAACTTTATATTTCAACCCTTTTCTAAATGACAATGATTAATTTATGGATAGTACTATGAAATGAACTACGTGCTTGATGTAAATACAGCTAAAGGTCTGCATAAAAGAAAAGTAAATATGACTAACTACCATGGGGAACAAAATTAAACTTTTTTCAAGTATCATGATTTCGCAATGTATATAGACCTACTAGCATACACTTGGTCGCTACGCCTCCTCCCTTTGCTACATCCAATGTCTAGGTGTAACTGTATCCTAAACTTTTAAAGCTTAAGACCTGAAGAAAGTACCATTTTGTACATTTTAGGACCTACATGTACGAATTATTTACAAATCTTCTAGTCGCCGATATATATTGGGAAGGTGTAAATTTATCCCAATTTTAAAAGTTATAGCTCAATATGTAAAAAAGGACCTCGATTCAGTACCTTTGTTTACGAATTTAAAAAAAAATTCTAGTTGCCTGGTTTATGCCCTCAAAGTGTTTCTCTAGCCTAAATTTCAGAGCTAAAGCTATGTCGGTAAAAAAAGTAATATTTTGTACTTCACAAAACTCTTCTAGTGGCCTAATAAAGGCTGTCAGGCTGTATCTCTATCCAAAATTTTGGAGCTATATCTCAATCCGTAAAGAAAGTACCTAATGTACGAATTTCAAGAAAATCTCCTGGTCGCAGAATATACACTGTCAAGCTGTAACTGTATCCCAAATTCAAGTCCTCTAGCTCAATTCGTAAGGAAAGTACCACTTTGGACAATTTAGTACTAAAATGGGTAAATTTCAAAAAACTCTTTTAGTCGTCCAATATTTATTTTTTTTAGATACACCTGTTACCCTAATGTTAAAGCTCTAACTCTATCTGTAAAGAACGTACTACTTTGTACATTTTAGTACCTTAGTGTACGAATTCTTAAAAATTCTTCTAGTCACCCGGTATACACTCTCAAGATGAACCTATATTTTCAATTTCAGAGCTCTTGCTCAGTCTATAAATAAAGTACCATTTTGTACGTTTTTGTACCTTAATGTACGAATTTCAAAAAAAATCTTCTAGTCGCCTGGTATTAACTCTGGAAGTGTAACTGCATCCCAATTATGAGAGCTTTAGTTCAATACGTAAAGAAAGTACCATTTTGTACGTTGTAGTACCTCATTGTACAATTTTGAAAAATTCTTATAATCACCCGGTATATACTCTCAAAGTGTAACTACATCCGAATTATAAGAGCTTTAGTTCAATACGTAAAGAAAGTACCATTTTGTACGTTTTAGTACCAAAATGTACCAATTTCAAATAAATCTTCCAGTTGCCCACTAAATACTGTCAAGGTGTACATGTATCCCAAATTCCCTAGTTGTACCTACATGACAAAATATACGAATTGTGAATAGATCATTTGGTAACCCATCATATATTTCCTTGTTGTACCTACATGCCAAATTTTAGACCTCTAGCTCCATTTGTAAAGCACGTTCAAATCAGGTGAAAATTTACCCTTTAAGAGCTCAAAAGTCAAATCTGGGGATACGATTATATGGGTGCTATATCAGCATATAAACCGATTCAGTCCTTAGTTGGCGTGGATGATGAAAGCCATAGCAAAAGTCTTTTGGCCAACTTTCAGTCAAATTAAATGATAATTGAGGCTTCTAGGAGCATTCGGTCCTTGGGACCGGAACGAGCTTGATTACATGCAGGAACTTGACGAGGATCGCCACCGCCAAGTGAAAATGTGGCTACAACAACAACCTGTTTCAAGCGGATGTTTTTATTCAAGCGGATATCTTTATTCGTTCGAACACAATCGTGCTGTCCACAGACGGACGGACGGACATGTCTAGATCGATTCAGAAAGCCAAGACGATCAAGAATATATACTTTATAGGGTCTCAGGTCAATATTTCAAGGTATTACAACGGAATGACTGGACCATGACCATAGCATGGTAGTAGGTATAAGAATGAAAGTGTTGCGTTTTGTTTGTTTGTTCCAAGTAGACTAAAAATGCCTGAACCCATTTTCATGATACAGATACTTCATTTTGTGATATCTGCGAGGGGGGAGGACTCTCCCCTTAACAAAAATTTTCAAAAACGCCAGATCTAGGAGATGGGGGCATCGATTTAAGTGAAATTTTGTATGCCCGGCCCACTTATAGTAACTCCAAACTACAAAACTGGTATAAAACTTTGGGGTCAAATAACCTAGGGGAACCCCCACAATAAAACCTTTCGGAAAGGACATGTCTACCGATTGGGACAATATGGATTGCAAATGAAAGGTATTTAAGAGCGAGCTTGATATTAAAATTTGACCTCAAGAGTCGGGGAGCCCGCCCCACCCACAAGAACCACACAAACACGACATGTTTACCGATTGGGGCAGTATGGGTATCAAATGAAATATGTTCGGAAGTAAAATACGAAATTTATATAAAAAATTGGGGTCTATTTCCAGGAGGATCGTCCCACCCCCAAACGGACAAGTGGGCGGACAAGTGTTGCGCTTTGTTTGTTCCGAGTAGACTCAACAACAGCTTGACCGATTTTATGAAATTTTCACAGTTTGGTCTCCCGGTGAAATAGGGTATTTCATTTTGTGATATCTGCGAGAGGGCAGACCCTCCCCCTAACCACAATTTTTAAAAACACAAGACCACGGAGATGGATGCACCGATCAAAGCGAGATTTGTTATGCCCCTTATGGTAACCCAAAAACCAAAAATTGGTATTAACCGTGGGGGACGTCCTATCCCAAAACCCACCCAAACGTACATGTTTACCGATTGAGACAATATGGGTATCAAATGAAAGGTATTTAAGAGTAGAGTACGAACTTGATATAACAATTTGACTCAAAGTGTCGAAGGTCCGCCCCAACTCTAAAAACTGCAAAAAATTACATGTTTCCGATTGGGACAATGTGGGTTTCAAATTAAAGGCAATTGGGAGTAGAATACGAAATTTATATAAAAATTTGGGGTCAAGTTTCAAAGACATGTTCACCAATTGGGGCAATATGTGTATCACATGACTAGAGATGGGCGATGGGTAAATACCCAAAAGGTATTGACCCGGTAAAATGGATAAATACCCGGGTATTTACCCATATATACTTAAATGCTGGATATTTATTTTGCAGATATCTTGGATATAAAAACATTTTCCAAACAATTTTTTATGATTTCGTATTCTTTGTATATAAAACAGACCTTCTGATCCCATAAAATCGGAATTTTGTTGTATATAGCCGCTATATAGACCGATCTCCAGACTTAAAGTCTTGAGGTAAACAATTTTTAATTTTCCATCCGATTTCGATGAAAATTGGCACAGTGAGTTCCGGCAGACCTCTACCAGTTAAATGTGGGCCACATCGGACCGTATTTGGATATAGCTGTCATATAGACCGATCTAAAGTGTATTAGGCTTATAAAATGGGCATTTTCCATCCGATTTCGATGAAATTTGGCACAGTTGTTTTGGTAGACACCCTCCCATTTATGTTAAATGTGGTCCAGATCGGATCACATTTGGATATAGCTGTCATATAGACCGATTTCCCGATATAGGGTACTGAGCCTATTAAAGGCCCAGTAGGCTTTGGTACCCCTCTACACCGTTTTGTTGAATATTGTCCAGATCGAAGCATATTTGAATGAAGCTGCCCCATATAAACCGATCTCCCGATATAGAGCACTAAGCCTATAAAATGAGCATTTTTCATCCAATTTTGATAAAATTTTAAAAAAATTTTGCTTGACCTCTACACTTTTTTTAATATCGTCTTTATCCAAATAGTGCCCGATCTGGACGATATTCAACAAAAAGGTGTAGAAATGTAGCAAAACTCACTGTTTGAAATTTCATCAAAATCGGATGAAAAATGTTCCTTTTATAGGCTCAATACTCTATATCAGGAAATCAGTCTTTATAGAGCTGCTTTATCCAAATATGCTCCGATCTGAACGATATTCAACAAAACGGCGTAGTGGGGTACCAAAGCTCACAGTTTCAAATGTCATCGAAAACGGATAAAAAATACTCCTTTAACAAGCTCAGTACTCTATATAAGGAAATCGGTATATATGGGATCGGGCGGCCGGTCTATAGGGCGGCTATATCCAAACATGGTCCGATGTGGACCAAACTTCACAGAAATGGGTAGTTGTTTACCAGAATTCACTTTCATCGAAATCGGAGGGAAAATTACCAATTTATTGGCTCAAGACTTTAAGTCTGGAGATCAGTAAATTTTCAAGCATTGGACCCATCTCTACACATGACAAATAATTGGAAGTAGAATACGAAACTTATATAACATTGGGGTTAAGACCCCAATATTATGCACCAAATGGACATGTACACCGAACGGGACAATATGAGACTCAAACGAAAGGTGTTTGAGAGTAGAATACGAAACTTATATAAACATTTGGGGCAATTCCTGGGGGTCGTCCCACCCCAAAATTATGCCCCAAATGGACATATACACCGAACGGAACAATATGGGATCCTTATGAATGGTACTTGAGAGTTTAATACGAATGCAAATCATTTTCACATTTGGACCATATCAAAGAGACCGCAAACACTTATGGGTGTAGCGAAGCACAACGTTCCAGCCAGTAAGTAATTAATAGAACTATTATAAAAAATTTATTATCTATTGCTTAATAGCTGAGCCTTTTACCATAATTGTTCGTCATCGAATTCAACTATAATATATTTACTGCAATTAATGGTGGTATAGTGATAAAAACACACACAAACACACACATCAGTACTGATTGTTCTCATACCATGTGGAAAATAGTCAACAATAATTTCATGACACTACTCAATTAGACAAAAATTATCACAGAATATCTAATCCTTTGACAGGTGATTAAAATGGGTGTTTTATTAGACATATGACCCTGCCCAGGTATTTACATTTTTAATTATTCATACAAATTTGTAAGAACTGTTTAACAATTAAATCGCTTAGAAGAAGGGCCAAAAGATTGCAGTGAAATGTCGTTGATAAACGACGCATACAATTACAAAACCACTTAATTTTCAGCATTGCACTAGCAGTCGTAAAAGTTTAAGCCAAGGAAATTTCTTAACCAGTTTGAAGTTTGCTACAGATGGAAAAGGTTGACTGGGCTAATTTTTGGTATAATATAAAGCGGAATATACTTTTTTTGCGAATGCTTAGTTTTTATATGTTTTGAATGTAAACTCGATAAACGTATTTTTTCAAAGAAAACCCAAATTACAATGTGAGAAACTGATATAGAAAATTTAAATATGCGTAAAAGTAAAATTCCAAATTTTTGGAACTTTCTGCAACAGATGTTATAAAAAAAGTGAAAAAAGAAGTAAGAGCGCGTAAAGTTCGGCCGGGCCGAATCTTATATACCCTCCACCATGGATCACATTTGTCGAGTTCTTTGCGCGGTATCTCTTTTTAGGCAAACAAAGAATAATGAATAAAAACTTTATGCTATTGGAGCTATATCAAGTTATAGTCTGATTTGGACCATAAATGAATTGAATGCTGAACATTGTAGAAGTCATTGTGTGATATATCAGTTCATTCGGATAAGAATTGCGCCTTCTAAAAGCTAAAGAAGTCAAGACCCCAGATCGGTTTATATGACAGCTATATCAGGTTATCAACCGATTTTAACCATACTTAGCACAGTTGTTGGAAGTGAAACCAATACACCACGTGCAAAATTTCAGTCAAATTCGACGAGAATTGCGCGCTATAGAGGCTTAAGAAGTCAAGACCCAAGATCGGTTTATATGGCAGCTATATGATAACATAGACCGATTTGGCCCATTTACAATCCCAACCGACCTACACTACAAAAAAGTATTTGTGCAAAATTTCAAGCACCTAGCTTTACTGCTTTCGACAGACCGACGGACGGACAAGGCTAGATCGACTTAAAGGCTAAAGAAGTCAAGACCCCAGATCGGTTTAAATGACAGCTATATCAGGTTATCAACCGATTTGAACCACACATAGCACAGTTGTTGACAGTGAAACCAAAACACCACGTGCAAAATTTCAGTCAAATTCGACGGGAATTACGCGCTATAGAGGCTCAAGAAGTCAAGACCCAAGATCGGTTTATATGGCAGCTATATGAAAATATGGACCGATTTGGACGGACACGGCTAGACTGACTCAAAATATCATGATGATCAAGAATATATATGTTTTATGGGATCTTAGACGAATATTTCGAGTTGTTGCAAACAGAATGACGAAATTAGCATACCCCATCCTATGGTGGAGGGTATAATAATCAATATTATATTAAAGAATGTCTCCTATATATGCAGTGCATTGCGTTGGCGAATGAATCCTCAAAAATATATAAATCGGTAAAAACGAGTTATAAGCGGCACGAGTTTTGGCCACTCCCAAACAGTGTCTTCCTTCAACGCTTCTAAATTGGTTTATTTTGATCTCTAAAACGGCCCAAATAGAAAATTTCCATCGAATTCGCATCTGACATTGTGTGGAAGAAATTAAGTGAGGAATATAATTTTTTACCCATTTTTGGTCTATATGTGCTTTATATACCCTTCACCATGCATTGCGTTCTCGCTCATTTATGTTATACTTCACATCGATATTGGAAGTCAGAATGGAAGTCTGCATGCAAAAGTTGCGTAAAAATAACCTAAGATAACAAATATCATAACGATAAAGCGACGAAGCTCATTTTTGGCTCAATGGGTACGTAGATAAGCAGAATGGTCGATTTTGGTGTAAAAAAGTAAGCCAGAAGCATTGCAAGAGCTACCAATGCATCCAGAAAAATTCGCAGTTTGGTGCGGTTTATGGGCTGGTGGCATTATTGGACCGTACTTCTTCAAAGATGATGCGTATCGTAATGTAACTGTGAATGGTCAGCGCTATCGTGAGATGATTTAGATTGGATTAGAAAATATTTTATTGATAATCCATTTACAAATATAATTCGATACAGTTTTTTTAAGAAAATCTAATTTGACATAACAACTATGTTGTGTGTCCGAAAAAAATTACAAAAATGTTGAGTGATAAATTATTATTATTTTTTTTATTATTAAGTTAGTACTGTTCCAGGTTTGCTTTACTTCAGGTTTTGTTCTAATTTTATTATTATTTTTTTATTGATTAAATTCATTTAGAATTAACTTTCAGTAATTCAAAGAATTAGCTAGATAATTCCCGAGGGGTGCAAAATTATCTCCATTTAATATTGTATATATTGTATTGTATAAAACATCGTTTTCTCTCGTAGGCATATAAAGGGCATACCTCTATAAAATAAAAAGCGGTTTCAGGAACTTGTAGGTTACAAATAGAGCAATTACCGTTTGTATCATTTCTAAAGGCTCTGGAATTGAGGTTAAGCAGACCACCTCTGGCTCGAAAAACTAAACTTATAAATATCTGGGAGTTGCCATCTCGAAAGTATGGGGATGTGAGTAAGGGTCGTGGTATTGTGAAGCCAGAGCCCTGTTCTCATTCCAGAACTTTTCACGCCCCATAAGGTCGCATAAAGTACCATCGTGCATTAACACTAGATCCCGACCTCTAAAACTAAAATCAACGTCAATGCTTAGTTCAGCACCTAAATCTAACCAGCTTTTTGTCCAGTAAACCCCGGCATCTATATAGTCTACTCAGCCAGCAGTCGGGGTAATCTATCACCAGACATTGCAAGTGCCTCGCTAATATAATAAAGTTAAGCCTGAGGGGCTCCAAGAACATACTTGGTAGGCCCGTTTCAATATGCAACATATAGTAAGGCGTATTATTTGGTAAGTACAGTACCTTTTTAATGAAGAACCTGAATAGTTTATCTACTTGCTCATAGCTAACATGTCCCTACACCTGAGTGCCGTAAAACAATATAGACTTGGCAGCAGTATTGAATATCTTCATCTTGCTGTAGATGTAGCGTAGCCATGAAGAATTAATAGCCATTTTTGCAGATTGTAGCTTGTTAGATGCTTTACCAAGGAAAGATTATACGTGATTCATACCTAGATATTTATACTCATTTACGACCTCTATGGGCTCAGTACTAAGACAGACTGCTACTGATCCTGGGTCCCTTTCTGAAAACAACAATCTTAGATTTGCTCAGATTTTAACTTAGACCCCATGAAGAGCAATATGTGTATAGAGCATCAATCATCGACTGAATTTTCGTCGGTGAATCTGAAAGCAGGACAATATCGTCTGCATACATAAGCACCCTTATCTCGACCCCCATAATACGTACACCAGTAGAAACTCATGTAAATAATTTAAATACAAAGCAAACAGTATTGGGCTCAGTAAACAGCCTTGACGGACTCCCTGAGTAACCTTAAAAGGTGTAGATAGGGTTGAACCATCCCATACTTGACTTGTGGTGTCACAATAAATCAGACGCAGTATACTAATAATCATTGTAGAGAGACCCAATGTGGCCATTTTATAAAACAGGGAGTTTCGAGGTACCATGTCAAACGCAGCAGAAGTCAACAAAGAATGCAAACGTCTATCTACTTCTCTTCCAGTTCAAGTAAACTATGCTTGTAAGGTTAAAAATATTACCAGTCGTCGAGTTGCCCCCTCAAAATCCAGCCTGACATTCGTTTAGAATCCAATTTTGCTCTACCCACGAATTAATTCAGTTCAACATTATACCGGTGAATATTTTGTATAGTGTGTCAAACAGAGACAAACGTCTGTAATTCAACACCACTTTTATTGTTACCTTTTATTATTTAAGTTACCTATTTTTGTGCAATGGGATGATTATTTCGATCTGCGAAAGGACGAAGGGATAGACTCCCGAAGAAAAATAAAGTTGAGCAGGTGTAGAACTTCTTGTAGAAACGAAATTGGAGCATATTTGTAGAATTCAAAAGGGATTCTATCAAAGCCCGGTGCCCTATTACTTTTTGCATTAGCAAGTACAAATAATAATTCGAGCATTTCGAATGGGCCGTCTACAAATGGGTCTATGTGGTGCGGCAGCTCCCAAGCCATCTCATCTTTATGAGAATTACATGACAATAAGTCAATAAAGTATTCGCGGAACGAATGCGCATTAAGTTCATTTCCTATTCTAGGTGGTCTTTCCTTTGTTGTCCGAGTTGTATAATGCCAATTTCTTTCTTTTGCAGAGATTCGTATAAAAGGACCTACTTTTAAATCTGATTGTTAAATATGCCATAGCAGTTAAGACATTTAAGCATACGCTTTCTGGCTGACTCGCACTGTGCGTCAAACCATCTTGCGCTCGAAAAAATGTATACCTGCAGCGTCGTGTGTTTTAGGTCAACCTTGCAATCAATGGTAGATTCGCTAAAAAGATAATTGAAGTCAAATCGTTCGGTGATGGCGTTATGATATACATCAGGTCTCAAGGGACACCATCTCAGTTTCTGTGACAATATGCATGGCTTCTCTGCGCTAATGGAGTTAGCGCAGATGATATCCAACTTTTTTTTGCCCAAAATACAAGTGCTTGATTTCAATGACATGTGGTTTCAACAAGGACATGCCACACTGCACGCGTAACAATGAACTTATTGAGAGGCGAGTTCGGTGAACATTTAATTTCACGTTCGGGACCGGTAAATTGGCCGCCTAGATCGTGCGAGTTGACAACTTTAGACTATTTTTTGTGGAACTGTGTTAAAGCTCATGACTATACAGACAAGGCCGCTTCAATGGACCATTTGAGGTGCAGTCATGTTCAACATTTGAATGAAATAATCTTCACACATTAAATTATATGGACCGTACAATAGATTCAAATAAACTTTTTTGAATTTTTTTTAATTTTCTATAGCTCTTTAAAAATCACCCTTTATATTGGGCTGGCAAATATTGAAATGCCATCATCGACGCTCCGAGGCATACAAATGCAAATTTTGCCCATGAACATTCCACTAAGGAACAGGGGCACACTTCTCACATATCAATGAGTGCAGTCCGATTCAAGTTTTAAGCTCAATGATAAAGGGCCTCCTCTAGAGTCCGAACGGCATGCCGCAGGGCGACACCTCTTTGGAGAGAAGTTTTACATGGCATAGTATCTCGCAAATGTTGCCATTTTTTCTGATGATCTCGCCAGGGACTCTCGAACCCAGGCGTTCAGCGTCATAGGCGGACATGCTAACCTCTGCGCTACGGTGGCCCAGGCATGCACTCTGGAGAATTATAACAGAAAGTAGACCACAACGTAAAACTTTATTCATTAAATTAATTCATTAATTAAAAGAAAATTTTATCCATAGGCGATTTTAACACACATAATTTATTTATTTAAACTATTCGATTTAGAGAAATTCCTTATTTGCGTTTACAAAGTGAATGAGGTGAAGATTAGTCAATATCATAAAAACTTAGTAATTTCGCCTTCTTCGCATCCTTGTTTAAATGATGTTTGATGACTTTTTTCTCTTGGACGTAATTTACTTCAGATTCATCACAAGGGCAAATAGAGTATAGCTATTTTTACAGGCAATGATGAAAGCATTATTATTGATGCGAAATAGCCAGGCGGTAACGAACATCCTGCGTGAGGCCTGTTCAGCGACTATGCGAAGATTTTTCCTAAACTCAACGCTTTGATCAGGCCAATTGCATGAGAATAGGGCATAGGCAAGATTTTGAAACTCGTCCTCCAGCAAGGTGCCATAGTAGCAACTGGGCAGTATTTCAAAGACCATGGACACGAAATACGACATGTAGTAGGCCAGGGTGAAAATGTCATCAACAAAGAGTATGATAAAGACCAAAGAAACGCACATGTTGGCACCGGCCACTAGAATTTGAAAGAACATATAGACCGAAACGACTTCCTCAAGCTGGCGACGATATCTCAATGGTAAATAAAAAGAGAGAAATATGATATTACCAGCACTAAATTATTTTTATTAAATATCCCAAACTTACTCCATCAGATCCTTGTGGTCCTGAATGCACTCCAATAACTCACGATTATTCTCTTTTTTTGTTTTCGTGACATCATGACCAATATTGGACACCCTCATGCACAGCATACGCACATGTCCACCCAGCAAAGCCAAATGTGCAGCCCCAAAGGTATCATTGACCACATTTTGTAGTATCATATAGGAGATTCCCACAAACTGATATATATGAGCCACTATATAGTTGCGAGTTTTGGCATAAACATCAAAGGGAAAATAGGCCTGGTACATTAATTTCCAATCACCCAACAAGCCAGCTACCAAAACCGATAATTCACCTGAGGCCCCAATAAAGGAACACAATATGGAAAACAATAAAATGATACGCCTTACATGCGGATAAACTTCTCTCCTCATATAGCGGATGTCATGCGGCAAAGTTAAACGCTCATCTTGACGTCGTATTATTTCAAACATCACAAAGACTTTATTAAAACGCCACCAAATGGCCAAGGTTTTCATGGCGCACACCGTACAGGTTAAGGTGATGGCCATATTTTGTATTACCTCATACATGGTAGTGCTGGTGAAGAGGCCCCAGATCAGATGCAGAGGATAACCCACAGTTACGGCAAGGTTAATGACCAACGAGTACAAAAGATATAGTGGCCGATAACTGTTTTTGGGTGGTAACATGCCCAAGATGCGCCAACAAAGAAAATGGGCACTGAACAGCGTTTTAGTGTTTAACTCCGAGGACATGGTGTTTGCGTTGCTCCTATTAAATTTTTAAAATATACTGTGTTTCTAATCATTTTTGTTTGTGCAATTTATAGCTCAGCCAAGCGGTGCATTGTAGCGACTGCTATATAGCAAACCAAGACAACGTCCAAAAGCCAAAAATTACAAAAACAAGTAAGAGCGTGTAAAGTTCGGCCTGGCCGAATCTTATATACCCTCCACCATGGATAGCATTTGTCGAGTTCTTTGCGTGGCATATTTTTTTAAGGCAAGCAAAGAATAATGAATAAGAACTGTTATGCTATTGGAGATATATCAAGTTATAGTCGGATTCGGATCATAAATGAATTGAATGCTAAGCATGTAGAAGTCATTGTGTAGTATTTCATTCCATTCGGATAAGAATTGCACCTAGTAGGGGCTCAAGAAGCTAAATTGGAAATCGGTTTATATGGGAACTGCATCTAGCTATAGATCGATTCAGACCATATTTCACATGTATGCTGAAGGTCATGGGAGAAGTCGTTGTAAAAAAAATTTCAGCCAAATTGGATAATAACAGCGCCCTCTAGAGGCTCTAGAGGCTCAAGAGGTCAAGATCCCTGATCGATTTATATGGCAGCAACATCAGGTTATGTACCGATTTGCGCCATACTAAGCACAAATGTTGAAAGTCATAACAAAACACCTCGTGCAAAATTTCAGCCAAATCGGATGAGAATTTCGTCCTCTAGCAACTCAAGAAGTCAAGATCCAAGATCAGTTTATATGGCAGCAATACCAGGTTACTAACCGATTTAAATCGTATTAAGCACAGTGGTTGGAAATGACACCAAAACACCACGTGCAAAGGTGAAAAAGTCAAGATCTAAGATCGTTTTATATGGCAGCAATATCAGGTTATGAACCGATTTAAATCTTACTTAGCACAGTTGTTGGAAGTGATACCAAAACAACACGTGCAACAAGTGATACCAAAACAACACGTTCAATCAAATTGGACGAGAAATGCGCCCTTTAGAGGCTCAAGAAGTCAAGACCCAGACGGACGGACCGACAGACGGACGCACATAGCGACATCGACTTAAAATGTCATGACGATCAAGAATATATATACTTTATGGGGTCTTAGGCGCATATTTCAAAGTGTTACAAACAGAACGACGACGATTAGTATACCCCTAATCCTATGGTGGAGGGTATAAAAATTGATAAAAAATTAACAAGTAAAAGCGTGCTAAGTTCAGCCGGGCTGAATGTTATAAACCCCCCACCATGGATCGCATTTGTCGAGTTCTTTCCCGATATCTCTTTTTAGACAAACAAAGGGCAAAAGAAAAGAATTGATATGCTAATTGAATTGAATGTTGGAGACCACAGTGCAAATTATTGTGAAAAATTTCAGCCAAATCGAATAAGGATTTCGCCCTTAAGGGGCTCAAAAAGTAAAATAGGGAGATCGTTTTATAGGGGAGCTGTATTAGGTTATAGACCGATTCAGACCATATTTGACACGTATGTTGAAGGTCATGGGAGAAGCCGTTGTACAAAATATCACCCAATGTAAATTTTATCTATGAACATTCCATAAAGGAACAGGGTCAAACTTCTCACATATCAATGAGTGCAGACCGATTCAAGTTTAAGCTCAATGATAGGTTAGTTTAGGTTGAAAAGAGGGTGCAGATATTAATCCGCCCATGCCACTATGGACATACACCTAAGCCAGTAATCGGCGCTCTAAAAACTAGAAAGTAACCTCTGAAAAGAAAAATTTAAGTTAGGAATTCCGTGCTACTTACAAAATCCTTAATTGTTTTCAATACTACTCCCCTCAGTTGGTTCATGTCTGATATTGTGTCTGCACCTATGTACCGGTATCTGTTGGACGCGAAAGCCGGGCAATGACAAAGGAAATGCTCCAACGTCTCATCATCTTCCCCGCATGCCCTACACATTCTATCACTTGCCGCACCGATTTTACATAAGTGAGCTCGTAGTCCTATGGGTCCCGTTATGATACCAATAGCTATACTGACCTCCTTCTTACTTTCTTTCAGTAATAGCCTCATCTTCTCACGATCTGGTTCCCCTCAAAGGTTTTTCGCCGTCCTACGGACCGTTTCGCTGTTCCACAAGGTTGCATGCGCATTCATCGCCCACGCCATTAACTCAGACTGCGTCGACCCCAAAGGCCTCTGGCCTTCATCGCCAAATCGTCTGCCCTTTCATTTCCCCATACTCCGTTATGGCCCGGCATCGAAACGATGCTGATTTTGCCATCATCAGAGAAGGCGTTAATATCCTTCTTACACTCCAGGACTGTTCGTGACCTTACCGTCCTGGTTGTTATTGCCCTTATGGCAATTTTACTGTCCGTAAAAATGTCCATACTCGACGTCCTCACGTGAAAACCACACCACTTCACCCTTTCCGTGATCGCCCCCATCTCCATCTGCAGGACCATATTATGGTCAGGCGGTCTAAAACAGATCTCAGTCCCTGGGTTCTCATTGTAAACCTCTAGGCCCACTCTGTCCTCTAGCTTTGATCCATCCGTGTAACATGATCTTCCAGATGGCAATACTGGGGTTCCGTCAATCCAAGACTGTGCCGATGGCAGCAGTGCTTCGCACTCGACCTCAAGGTTCATCCCAGGTATCCGATCGGAAACCTCTTCCCGTCCTTTCAGGTTTCCTATTCCATTCCATTCTCCCATCGCCTTAAGTCTCATGGCCGCAGTGGTTGCCTCACATTTAATCTGTATGTCAATGGGTCGGATATCTAGAATAGTCTCCAGTGCCCTAGTGGGCGTGGTCCTCGTTGCTTTGCCTATGCCAAGACAACATGTTTTCTGAACTTGTTGTATGGTCCTTATGTTGCACTATTTCTCCATAGCAGTCCACCAAACTACTAAGGCGTAAGTAAGTATTGGTCTAATCACGCTCCAGTAGAGCCAGTGGACTATCCTCGGATTCAGGCCCCATTTCGAGCCCGTCTACATAGTGCCCAACATCTGTGAGCCTTCTCAGTACGCTCCTGATATGACACTTCCAATTCAGTTTCCTGTCCACGATCACACCTAAGTATTTGACCTTGTCAGATATCGAAATCGTCTTCTTGTTCCTCGTGAAAAGACCTCTGGGACTAGCCCAGTCATATGCCATATGCTAGACCCTTTCGTTCCTTCTGCATAGCTCGTTCGGATCCTTACCCCTTAGAAGTATTTTAAGATGGTCTGCGTTGCAGACGGCTTCAAATCCCTCCTCAGTCAGCATCCGTAATAGGTCATTTATGGTGGTCACCCATAGGAGCGGCGATAAAATGTCCCCATGTGGCGTGCCCCGGGAGCACTTTATTTATTTATCCACCTGTTCCTTAGCATATGGTTTATCCAGTCTCTAAGGACCGGGTCCACCCGGTACTGTTCTAAAGATTGGATCAGTGTGTCGGTCCGCACATTGTTAAAAGCCCCCTCGATGTCAATGCATACCGCCAGTGTGTACGTTTTGGCATTGAAGGATTCTTCTATTTTATGCACAACCTCATGGAGGGCACTCTCCACCGACCTTCCCTTGACATAGGCATGCTGTTTGTATTCGAGCAGTTCGCTGGATGTCATATTCTTTATCATGGTGTACACAATACATTCCATGGTTTTGAGTAGAAAGGACGTAAGGCTTATGGGTCTGTAGACCTTTGGTGTCGCATTACTTGCCTTGCCGGGCTTGGGGGTAAACACAGCCCTTGCCTCCTGCCAGGCTTTCGGAGGATATAAAAATCCTATGCACGCTGTGAAAATTTTGGCCAGACGAGGCGTCAGATAGTCTGCCTCTTTCTGTAGTAACGCCGGAAATATTCTATCAGGTCTGGGTGACTTAAATGGTTTGAAGCTCCTCAAGGATACCTTCACCATAACTTTACCATAATTATTAACCTTCGATCAACGTCATTATTCCAAGATTCCGGTGTCTTCGTGAGTCCCTTCGTATCCTATGGAAAATGGGTTTTCATCAAAAGCCTCATCATGTCTTCCGTTGCCTCTGCTCTCACGCTTACGCTCACTTAGAAAAATATTAACTTTGCCCTTTACGTTATTTTGCGCTGAATCACACAAAGCTTAATATTTATAATTATAGGACCAATAGGCGTTAACAGTTTAATTGCTTTTATATAATAAAAGCGTTGCACTAAAAAACTTTTTCCAAAATAATGTGTTTATAATTACATATGAAGTGTTTAAAACAAGCTGTGAAATTTATAGCACATGGTAATTAAAAGTTTTCTTTCAAAGTTTTTGAGATAACAGTCTCACACCTCAAGTGACATCTAGAAATGTATGCAGTAAAAACTGTAAGCAGTAAAGTAAATGGTTGTTCACAACTAAAAGGCGGACCTTACGAGGAGGTAGCGTTTTTATTCTTCCTTTCATTGAACATTTAAATTATTTTATCCATTATTTTCACTACATTACCAAAGATATCATGTGTTTGAGAGCCAAAATTTTCAAAAATTTTTAAACAACCCGCTGTCTTTTTAGTTAAAGAAAATGCCACCAAGAATCCAGACAATGATTTAAATAATTCCCATAAGCCAGTATGTTACATTTAGTGTCATCGACAGCAAAATATTGGATTCCAGCCAAATACTGGTAGATAAATGTTACAATAGTATGAATCGCCGCCATGGCAAGGGCCATACATTTAAAGCAACAAATCATATCATTATGAAATTGTTGAATTTGTTGCGATGTGAATGAGAACGAGAATGAGAATGAATGGCAATGTAACCTCAGTTTACAGCTTGCTTTTTTCTCTATTATATTTTATTACATTTTTCGGGGTTTTGGCCTGGCGCCTACTCTGCTACTGTGCTCCAAATTGTGCAGCAAAATATCCTCCATCTTGGCGGCTATAACAATGACTGAAGTGTTCTGGGCTTGCCACAGAGATAACGAGACTTTTTACCATTTCCAATGGGTATAATATTGACAAATATTATCCTAGTTATCATATAGCAATTTGATATGGAATAAAGTGAAAAAAAATAAGTGTTAAAGTAAGTCAAGTGAAAATTGTGCTAAAGAAAGAGACCTTAAACAAATTTTCCATGGAACAAAAATGGGAAACTAAAATGTTTAAAAAAACGGACTGTACGACAAAAATAAAAACAAGAAAGAGTGTGCTAAGTTCGGCCGGGCCGAATCTTTTATACCCTCCACCATGGATCGCATTTGTCGAGTCGAATATGCTATTGTGAAATATTTCAGTTCATTCGGATAAGAATTGTGCCTTGTTCGGTTTATATGGGAGCTGTATCAAGCTATTGATCGATTGACCGAAGGTCATGATAGAAGCCATTGTACAAAATTTCTTCCAAATCGGATGAGAATTGCGCCCTCTAGAGGCTCAAGAAGTCAAGATCGCAGATCGGTTTATATGGCAGCTATATCAGATTATGTACCGATTTTAAATCATACTCACAGTTATTGGAAGTGATAGCAAAACATCACGTGCAAAATTTCAGTAAAATCGGACGAGTATTGCGCCCTCTAGAGGCTCAAGAAGTCAAGAGCCAAGATCGGTTTGTATGGCGCAATTCTTATCCGATTGGAATGAAATTTTGCATGACTTATCTTATTCTTACTTTCAACAACTGTGTCAAATAAGGTTCAACTCGGTTCATAACCTGATATAGCTGCCATATAAACCGATCTGGGATCTTGACTTCTTGAGCCTCTAGAGGTCGCAATTATTATCCGATTTACCTGAAATTTTGTATGACGGATCCTCTCATGACCATCAATATACATGTTTATTATGTCTGAATCGGTCTATAGCCTGATACAGCTCCCATATAAATCAATCTCTCTATTTTACTTCTTGAGCCCCCAAAGGGCGCAATTCTTATTCGAATTGGCTGGCATTTTACACAGGTCTCCAACATATACTTTAATTGTGGTCCAAACCGGACCATATATTGATATCGCTTTAATAGCAGAGCAAATCTTTTCTTTTATATACCCTCCACCATAGGATGGGGTATACTAATTTCGTCATTCTGTTTGTAACACCTCGAAATATGCATCTAAGACCCCATAAAGTAGATATATATATTCTTGATCGTCATGTCATTTTAAGTCGATCTAGCCATGTCCTTCCGTCTGTCTGTCGAGAGCACACTAACATTCGAAGGAGTAAAGCTAGCCGCTTGAAATTCTGCACGAATACTTTTTATTAGTGTAGGTCGGTTGGGATTGTAAATGGGGCAAATCGGTTCATGTTTTGATATAGCTGCCATATAAACCGATTTTGGTTCTTGACTTCTTGAGCCTCTAGAGGGCGCCATTTTTTAATCCGATTGGAATGAAATTTTGCACGTGCTGTTTTGGTATCATTTCCAATAACTACGCTGAGTACGGTTTAAATCGGTCAATGTTTTGATAGAGCTGCCATATAAACCGATCTTGGGTCTTGACTTCTTCAGTCTCTAGAGGGCGCAATTCTTCTCCGATTTGAGTGAAATTTTGCATGAGGTGTTTTGGTATCACTTCCAACAACTTTGTTAAATCGGTTCATAATCTGGTATAGCTGTCATATAAACCGCCAATAGAGCGCGCAATTCTCATCCGATTTGGCTGAAATTTTGCATGAGTTGTTTTGTTATGTCTTCCAACAATCGTGCTAAGTATGGTGCAAATCGGAACATAACCAGATATAGCTGCCATATAAACCGATCTGGGATTTTGACTTATTGAGCCTCTAGAGGGCGCAATTCTCATCCGATTTGGCAGAACTTTTGTACAACTGCTTCTCTCATGACCTTCAACATACGTGTCTAGTATGGTTTGAACCGATCAATAGCTTGATACAGCTCCCATATAAACCTATCTCCCGATTTTGCTTCTTCTTTTTTTTGAATTTTTTTTTATTACAATACTTATATAGATGAATGTTTGAAATTTCATCAAAGTCCGACTAAGGAATTGAGGGTCAGGCGTTAATAGGTTGATATGTTTTTTACATGTTCTACATGGAATTTCGATTGATTTTAAAAACACACCAAATTCAACGCTGTCCGTTGTTAGTATATTTTACCAATTGCTTGGTTTTTGTTATGGCAACCGCAAACACACATGAAAATCAGCAGCTGAAGACTTCTTCCTACAAATTACAGCCTAATACGTTTGTAAAATATTAAAATATAAACCATTATTAAACTAAGGATATTTTTATACGGTGTTCTATTCATATCAAGTGGATTTAGCAATGTGCTCTTGCAATTTTCAAACATATTTTCAGTCAAAATAATAAACGAGAATTTGATAAGATATAAGCTTACATACAGCCTTATTTTACTCTTTATGTTATGAGCAAAAATTGGCCTTTAATAATCATGGCTTTTAAATTCTACACTACATTTGTTATGTTAGTTCTTTCAATTTCACAAATAAATGCTATAGCAAACATTTTGGTAATTGTATAGTTTTGTGTTCAACTTATTGGCTTTTATCTGTGCTAATGAGAATATTTCATATTTAATTGCTGCTTTGACTCATTAGTAAGGCCTTTAGCATTGTTCTGATTCTGATGTCACAATTATGGTACTTAAACATTCATTTATAAATGGGGCCTAAGGCATTCAAACTGTAGCAACACACACACACAGACAGGCCGAGCTAACGAACATAGGAGGGACAAGTCATTTTGCAATACTTTTGTCGTTTCGTCACTGCCCGAGAAAATGCAATGGGCAAATATAATATTTTTGCAAATTAACACCAATATTCCACAAGTCTCTCATATAAATAAGGTTGAACAAAACAAAATAAATCACATAAGATAACGAGGTAAAATATCGCATTATAACACTACAGCTGCATTTC
This sequence comes from Stomoxys calcitrans, assembly GCF_963082655.1. Classification (NCBI taxonomy): domain Eukaryota; kingdom Metazoa; phylum Arthropoda; class Insecta; order Diptera; family Muscidae; genus Stomoxys; species Stomoxys calcitrans. The sequence continues at coordinate 198,201,036 of NC_081552.1, forward strand.
CCCACACTCAGTGAAAGGAGGGAACGAACAAAAAGGGAGCTGGGGCCGGCCGGCTTTTCAGCCAGGCCGCCGGCAAAAGAACTCCAGTGCTGTAGAGACAAAAAACTCGATTTCATTCAAGTAGGCTTTTCAAGTGACATTGTCAACGATGTGATAAATACATTTGCACATCAGACTGTCAGGCACTCAGTTAGTCTGCACACTGCACATTCATATGCAAACATATAACCCCTTATGAAAATGTTCCATGTATGGCATATATTTGTATGAATATTTCTTCAGTCAATGGATGGATGGATACCTAAGAAAGTATGTTTGAAAACATACCAATAGTGCATAAATGTCCTCATACATTGGGAAAAATAACAAAAAAATTAATTTACATACATACGTGTACTATGCGCTTAAAAGTTTCTGCCATCGTCTTGCAAGAGTATAGAAAAGACAAAGTATTGAAGTTGCGATAACCCAAAAACAGAAAAGTTGAAAAAATATTGTAGTTCACACAACGTGCGAAACTTTCTACCCCAAAAACTCTACAAACAGATATGTAGACCGATTTGGACAATATGGGACTCAAATGAATATGGGAAAAAAGTACAAATCTGATGTTGAAATCAAAAAAAAATTTCTTTCAAATTAGATTCGATTTAGAAATTTTCTGTATTTCTTTTTCCTAAGTTCTGCTAGCCTTAGGTCGATGGTATAACCCGCTTCTCAGGGGAAAAAGAGGCTCATTGTAGGAAGTGATGCTAATGCACATCCCCAGGTATGGGGAAGCTCGGATATAAACGAAAGGGGTGATCTGCTTATTGCATATATTGAAATCTGGCGATTTGAAATAAAGGGAATAAACCGACGTTTATTACTTTTGTATCGGAAGATATAAGCGGAAGAATATGCAAGCGGGTATTGTTGGATGACCACAGCTTCTCTATCTTTGCTTCATTAGTTTTAGCCTTGAAGAAATCATCGTTTGCCACTGTTCCTTAGTGGAATGTTCATGGGCAAATTTTGCAAATGTAAACATTCTTTACGTGTTTCGCGGAGGGCACCGTAGCGCAGAGGTACGCATGTCCACCTATGACGCTAAAAGCCTTGGTTAGAATCCTGGTGGGACCAAAAATGCTGGCAATATTTGTGAGGTACTATGCCATGTAAAACTTATCTCCAAAAGGTGCCGCACTGTGGCACGCCGTTCGCACTCGACTAAAAAAAGGAGGCCCCTTATCACTGCACTCATTGATATTTGAGAAATTTGCCCCTGTTCCTTAGTAGAATGTTCATGGGCAAATTTTGCAAATTTAAACATTCTGCACGTGTATCCCTTCTAGACCAGCAAAGGAAGTGGAAACTGCGGATGACATAGACATAATGGTCAAGCGCATCACGAAGGCCCTGAACGACTCGCTTGTGTCAGCATATACTAATGCCAAGCCAGGGGGCAGGCAAACAGCTACCGCCATGGTGGACCCCAAAACTGGTTAATCTAAGGAAGCACTGCAGAAAACTCTACAAGAGGGCGAAAGTGGGACTTCCATAAAAGTGGGCTAAGAAAATATATAAGGACGAGCTGACAAAAGGCTCAGAACAAATTCTGGTTGGCATTCTGCAGCTCCGTGGAGGATACATCTGTGGCCTCTATTACTATTACGGACAATGTCTAGTAAAGAAACAGAAGAACTACTCGTTAATACACATTTCCCAGGAAACTCTTCAATGGACAATATGGTTCTAGAAGAAGTTGTCATTGGTACGCATTCTTTGGAGGATATTGGGGAAACTGTGCCTGAGTCGAAAATCCTTTGGGCGATTAGAAGTTTAGACTCCCTTTAGTCGCTAGGCCCTGATGATGTATCACCGGTAGAAACGCCGTAGGGCAAAGATCCCTGGAGATCGCCTGTCGCGGTAGCAGCATGTATATAGTAAAGGCAAATCCACTGAAACAGCCCTTCATGACCTAGTCGGCTACATAGAGGGTTCTCTCGCTGTCAAGGAATATACAATGATAGCAGTTCTTGATATTGAAGGTGCTTTTAATAATCTAAAACCGATGTCAATCGTGAAGGAGTTGAAGTTTCTAGGCATCAAATCCACCGTAAGAAAGTTTAAGTAATAACTTACTTACTCAAAGATGCATTACGGCAGGTTTGGGATCTGTGGATCTAAAAAGAGGAAAACCTCAAGAAGGTGTACTGTCCCCTCTACTTTGGAATATAGCCATTAACAATATATTATTGTCTCTGGAAGTAAAAGGTGTAAAAGTATGCTGATGACGTGGCAATTGCGGTAAGGGAAAAGTTTCCCAGCACTTATAAAGATATACTTCAGGAAGCTCCTTGTCTCCTTGGGAGGAGGGACTATTCCATTTACAGAAAGCGCAAAATACCTGGGTGTTTGGCTGGACACGAAATTGAACTTCAAATCCAACATTTTCGAAAGGGCAAGGAAGGCAATTCTTGCTCTATACACCTGCAACAGAACTATTGGCAACAATTGGGGATTTAGACCGAGTGTCATGCATTGGGTGTATACTGCAGTTGTCAGACCTATAATGCTATATGGTGTTGTTGTTGCGTTCGTAGTCACATTCTCATTTGGAGGTGGCGATTTTCTTCAAACTACTGTAGGTCAGCAAGCTCGTTCCAGTCCAAAGGACCAATTGCCGTATGTACAGAGTGGCCTTTGGTTAATTTAAGGCGCTAATAACTCGTCATATTGTGCATCACAGGAACTCAGTATTTGTGTAAGACCCGGTGCCGCCCGGCCTCTCACTTCGAATCTCCGCTCGATATCGTGGATTGTCCACGACTGCTGTTGCAGCTACTCCGTATGGAGCATTCCACTATCCGGAACCCAGGGACGCACCCTGTAGCTCGCAGCTAAGCTTCTTGTTGCAGCAATGAACACCACACAAATTGGACCCTAATGATCCAGCCTGCGTGGTGCTCACAGCTATCCCATGCCGGCAATACTATATTGTGTGGTGGTCTGGTGGACGGTGCTTCAAAAGTCCACCTACTGTTCAATACTCAACCGAGTGCAAAGGATGACTTGTTTGTGCAGCCGCACTGTGGCACCTTCTAATGCACTGAATTTAATGCTACACCTTATGCCTCTAGACATTGTGGTTAGATAAATTGCTGCGACCATGGTTGTGAAGCTTAGGGAGCTTTCTCTTTGGTCATGCAACAGCTAAGGAAACTGTATTATGACCAATGTTCCAGGCAGTGTGGATTACACATTGTTGCTGCAACTTCAGCCGCTTTTTGAAAAAAAGTACTGTACCACTATTCTCATAGAACCCATTGGAACAACAATATCCCTGGTAATAGAAGTTACATAGATGATTCCAAACTAGGCGACCACGTGGGCCCTGGGGTGTACTCTGAAGAACAAGGACGGGTTATATTGAGAAGATCATATCGAATACTGCAGTATGAAGCTAGCGGAGATCCTTATAATTAAAGAAGTGGTGAAATGGCTACGATTGGGAAAATATCTTCTTAAACTGACAGGCAGCAATCAAATCCTTGACAAACATTTTGATGAATTGAAAAACCGCCCTCGAGTGTCGCAGATCTCTCAATGAGATGAGTAGACAGTTAAATATTTACCTGTTCTGGTTGCCAGGCCACAGAGTTATACCAGGGAATTGTTGAGGAATCGAAGAGGTCTACCGCTTTGCTGTCATTGGCTAGAACAGACGTCTCAGTCATAGTGTCAGTCATTACAGGTCACATTCTGATCGGAAAACATGCTGAGAGACTGTAGAGACTGTAGAATGTTAGCAACTTCAAGGCGTCTTTTTTCTCCTGTCCCTGTGGTCTCACAATGGACGAAAACGATTATGTGAGTCTGATGGCAGACTGCCACTTGAACCTATCCTAACCTAACCTAAACTATTTTCTCAGAAAATTTTGAAAAACCATCTGTTCTAGATTTTTTCACAGTGTACGATTCATAGTTTATTCCCTTCTTAATGGCACAATTGCATTAACTTTCCACAACTGCAACATATTGTTGCTACTATTGCTGCTACTGCTGCTGTAGGTAGTGGCCGACATTCTTATGTTGCTGCAACTTCACTGCATAGTTTTCCTTCCTCTTTCGATGCCACAATCGTAAAGCCGAAAGTAAACAAGGCAAGAATCGCCATCGGTGCAGTGCAGCATTAGGAAGGCAGAAAGAGAGAGCGTAAGAGTGAGAGAGAGAGAGAGAAAGAGAGAAAAATACCGTGATAACGAAGCATACGAGTACATGACTGAATGATTGCAAGCAGCAATTGAATAAACGAGCAAAGAATGAAGGCAGCCGTGTGTGTCAACATGTAGTACGCCCCAATCCCAATCCATTGAGCTGCACTTGCATAGATTTCCCCCCGCTGCCATCTGTTGTGTCTGCAGCTTTTCAATGTCCAGCTCCGTGCAGTGTCAGATCGTACTTTCCTCGCCATGTTCAAACGGGAGCGAACCTTTGCTGCAACCAGGTACTGATCCGAATTTATATTCGCTCCACGGATCGATGGTACATCTAACACGCTGGATGAATGCCTTCCATCTATCACAACGTGATCAATTTGGTTCCTCGTGTTTTGATCGGTTGACAGCCATGTGGCTTTGTGAATATTTTTATGTTAAAATCTGGTGATGCTAACTACCATGTTTTTTGCTGCGTCGAAATCTATCAGCCATCCCAGCCTATCCCATTACTGGACGTTATCTCGTGGAGGCTAAACTTTCCGACTGTTGGACCAAAAATGTCTTCCTTCTCTATCTTTGTATTAAAATCTGCCAGAACGATTTTAATATCATTGGCGGGGCAGTCATATTCTCTCTCTAGGCGCTCGTAGAAAATATTCTTGGTCTGCTCGTCCTTGTCTTTCGTCGGGACATGGGCACAAATAAGGCTGATGTTAAAGAATTTGGCTTTTATGCGGATTGTGGCTAACCTCTCATCCACCGGAGTAAAGCTTGAGACAAGGCGTTTAAGTCTCCGACTACAGCCAAATTCATGCCTCGTGTTATGGCAGCTATAGTATAGTTCGTCACCGTTTGGTGTTGTAGTGCTGCCATTCCCAGTCCATCGCACTTCCCGTAAGACGGTAATATCTGCCTTGTACTTATCTAATACATCCGCCAGCGTGTATACTGCACCTTCTCTATAGAGAGTGCGGACATTCCAGGTGCAGATCCGCAAATCATGGTCCTTGTTTCGTTTGCGTGGGTCGCCAATGTTGGGGGGTCCGTTTTTTACTATTCCTTTGTTTCTCATAGTCTGTGTTCGAATCCTCACGAGACCATCAGAAAAAAATGTTCAGCGGTGGTTTTCCCCTCCTAATGCTGGCTACATTTGGGAGGTACTATGTCATGTAAAACTTCTCCCAAAGAGGTGTCGCACTGCGGCACTCCGTTCGGACTCGGCTATTAAAAGGAGGCCACATATCATTGAGCTTAAACTTGAATCGGCACTGCACTCATTGATATGTGAGCAGTTTGCTCCTGTTCCTTAGTGGAATGTTCATGGTGAACATTTTTTTTTTGTTTCTCATAGTAGTTCTCATAGTTTTCCGGGGGCGGGTTACTGGTGGGTTAGTGGCGAGCCGCTTGCTCCTATATACGACGGTCGCCTCCAGCCGCTTCTAACCTGGGAACAGACGTTGACCATTGGCGCCAACAACTCGCCTTGTCATCTCGAGTATCATTGGTACTCAGTATTTAATTAAGAGCCAGTGCCACCTAGAGAGCTTCAGATTTTCAACTATTTTTCACCATTCTGTGTCTTCTCCTCGGAATTGCGGAGAAGTGACACAAAAGGTGATCGACCGCCTTCAACACTTCCTCGTCATCGTGCACCCTGCAGAAGTCCGAACCGTGACTGCGCACTATGTTACATTGGAGAGGACATTGATGCCATTCGGCTATATTGAACCATAGACTGCATCCTAGCACCCAGGGAAGTGCATAGCAGCCAGAAGCTCGAGCGATGATGGAATCGAGACTCTCTCCAGATTCCATCATCTCTTAAAGTGCTCTCCAGGGTTTTCGGATCCTTAGAGAGCAAACTGCAGAACATGGGGAACTCATTTACTTCCTCCATCTCGCAAAAGCAGACCCATGAGGGTTTAGGGACTCCCTGCAAAGGCCCCAGTTTGAGTGCATCTTGGTTTTTCCATCCTTATATAGTCTCCTCGTAGTCTGTGTGTTCGGTCTACCTTCAAGGGGTGAATAGATATGATAATGCACATATTTTTAAGAAAATCAATAAATCGATTCTGTAGTACGATAACTTTCTATAGAAAATAGTATTCGTGGTCCACCAGGTTTTAGACATTTTACTCTATAATTGAAAGAAATTTCTAGAATTTGTCCCACTGCTCCTCTTTTGCATTAAAATTGACTTGAAACATAAAAACCAAAAATAGCTTGATTTTATAATACCACTTACAGCAACATTTTCAATGGAAGTAAGCTGACTATGAAATCCAATAGCAGTTGTTCTCGACACATGCGAGTAAAGTGAGTGAAAATATATTGATTTGAAATAGAAAATTGCGGACAAAAAACTCCGCATTTGAAAAATTCATGATTTATCAAAATGGAAAGTTTAAAGTATTTAGAATGACAGTAACCAGAAGAAAAAATTAAACGAAATTGCTTTAAATAAAGCAGGATTTAAAGGATAAATGAAACATGTTTTTAGTAGTGAAAAGTGATTTCAGTGCATAAAAAAACGCACTCTTAAACTGCAATTTGCAGTGCATAAAGTATTCAATGCAAAATATTGTTTAGCGATACCATTGCAGTCTTGTTTATGTAAATTTTCAATCATGGCTAACAAAGGAAATGACTCTCTCTCTCTCTGCCCCCAAACTATCTGCACCCTATTGAAAAGTATCCAGTTCAGTTGCCAACATCACTGCAACTCTATTGTTTCTAAAGCTGCAATCTAATGTTACATCCTGCAGAGATAAAATGGGGCAGGAATACCAGGATATTACTCACGCGTGTGGCCAACAGTCAGTTCACCATTGTTAAATTAAAATAAATCTATTGTTATTACATTGTGCGGTTTGACATTTCATTATGGTGCAGAGTGTTCCGTACTGGCGGTTAAAAGTTCAACCAAAAGGTGCAAGCAATGCTGATGTTCTTGTTTTCATGTTATTTCGACAATACGCTTTTGAAAGAGTGTATGTATAGAAGTCAATGGGCTAAATCGACAAACTATGTCCACAATAAGTCGAAACAAGTTTGGTGTAAAGGACATTTACTTTCGCCCTTAACTTAAACAGGGACTGCATGCAAAATTAGACATATAAGGGAAATCTGTTGGGTATTATGACCACATTTAAACATGTGGGTACCATACTTGGCATAAATACAGGAGCTAATCATGTAAATCCCTACTTAAAATTTTATAGAAGTCAGATGTTTAATAGATGCAAATCTACAGGGAAGCTGACATGAAGTGTTACCAATTCAATAACTAAAACAAGTAAAAAGGCGTTAAGTTCGGCCGGGCCGAACTTTGGATACCCACCACCTCGGGTATATATGTAAACCACCTTTCATCAAAATCCGGTTAAAAATGCTTACCTTATGCCCCATAGCAGCTATAACGAAATATGTTCCGATTTGGACCAAATACTAACAAGTCATCGTTCAGTTGTGTATAACAAAATATTGGTCTTTTAAGTAGCTATATCTAAAAATAAACCGATTTGAACCATATACGACACGGATGTCGAAAAGCCTAACGACAAGGATGTTGAAAAGCCTAAATTTCAGTGAAATCGGATTATGAATAAGCCTTTTATGGGGCCAAGACTTTAAATCGTTATATCAGTCTACATAGCAGCTATATCCAAATCTGGACCTATTTGTGGCAAGTTTTAGAAAAATGTCGAAGAGCCTAACACAACTCACTGTCTCAAATCGGACAATAAATGCGCATTTTATGGGCCCAAAACCTTAAATCAAGTGATCGGTCTATATGGCAGCTATATCCAAATCTGGACTGATCTGAGCCAAATTGAAGAAGAATGTTGAAGGGTCTAACACAACTCACTGTCTCAATTTTCGGCGACAGCGGACAATAAATGCGCTTTTTATGGGCCCAAAATCCTAAATCAAGAGATCGGTCTATATGGCTGCTATATGTAAATCTTGATCGATCTAGGCCAAATTACAGAAGTATGTCGAGGGGCATCATTTAACTCACTGCCCCAAATTTCAGCGACTTCGGACAATAAATGAGCCCAAAACCTAAAATCGAGAGATCGGTCTATATGGCAGCTATATTAAACCCGGACCGATCTGGGCCAAATTGAAGAAAGATGTCAAAGGGCTTAACACAACGCACTGTCCCAAATTTCGGCGACATCGGACAATTAATGCCCTTTTTATGGAAGGAAGGATTTTCTCTTGACTCCCAATATTACTAGCGAATATCATGGAAATCGGTTCAGAGTTAGATATAGATCCCATATATATGTTCGTCCGATTTTGAGAAATATTGCAGTAAAGTGATCTAATTTGTCAACCGATTCTCTCGAAATTAAGCAGGAAGGATTTTGTTATGACTCTCGACTTTAACGGTGAATTTCATAGAAATCGGCCCAGATTTAGATATAGCTGTCATATATGTATATCGCCTGATTTTTACTCCTAGAGCCACTACAAGCGTATCTCGCCAAAATTTTGAACAACTCTTTCCTCGACAGTCATTACAATGTCTGAGAAGTTTGTCGAAATCGGTTCAAAATTAGATATAGCGCTCATATATATATATATATATATATATATATATATATATAAATCATTGAATTTTATTACCAAAATCAGTGTTCGGTTCGAAATGTGTTCAAATTTTGACAAATTTTGTTCAGCGATGAGGCTCATTTCTGGTTGAATGGCTACGTAAATAACACACATTTCGAACCGAACACTGATTTTGGTAATAAAATTCAATGATTTGCAAGCGTTGCTCGTTAGTAAGTCTATTCATGATGAAATGTCAAAGCATACTGAGCATCTTTCTCTTTGACACCATGTCTGAAATCCCACGTGATCTGTCAAATACTAATGCATGAAAATCCTAACCTCAAAAAAATCCCCCTTTATATATATATATATATATATATATATATATATATATATATATATATATATATATATATATATATATATATATATATATATATATATATATATATATATATATATATATATATATATATATATATATATATATATATATATATATATATATATATATATATATATATATATATATATATATATATATATATATATATATATATATATATATATATATATATATATATATATATATATATTATATATATATATATATATATATATATATATATATATATATATATATATATATATATATATATATATATATATATATATATATATATATATATATATATATATATATATATATATATATATATATATATATATATATATATATATATATATATATATATATATATATATATATATATATATATATATATATATATATATATATAAAGGGGGATTTTTTTGAGGTTAGGATTTTCATGCATTAGTATTTGACAGATCACGTGGGATTTCAGACATGGTGTCAAAGAGAAAGATGCTCAGTATGCTTTGACATTTCATCATGAATAGACTTACTAACGAGCAACGCTTGCAAATCATTGAATTTTATTACCAAAATCAGTGTTCGGTTCGAAATGTGTGTTATTTACGTAGCCATTCAACCAGAAATGAGCCTCATCGCTGAACAAAATTTGTCAAAATTTGAACACATTTCGAACCGAACACTGATTTTGGTAATAAAATTCAATGATTTATATATATATATATATATATATATATATATATATATATATATATATATATATATATATTATATATATATATATATATATATATATATATATATATATATATATATGTATATATGTATATATATATATATATATATATATATGTCATATTCTCGGTAATTTGCAGCAATTTTGTCATTTGTCAACCGTAGTTAGTACAGTTTGAACATATTTGCTCGAAATTTGATATCGATTATTTAATAAGCCATCTGAAAACATCCGCCCAGGTCCATAAAAATTTTGAAGCCCTCACATCTAAAGATTTCTGATGACAAAATGCCACCAGTGGTGTGTCTGCGCCTCTTTACTCCTTTACACTTATTTTATGAAACCCAAAACGTATCCATCTAAGTTTTCGCATACAGCTTATTCGGTCCCTATGAGCCTGGTATACTAGGCATTGGTCTTTACATTTTTAAAAATTCCTTGCGATGTTAATGCAAACCGCAAACGTGTACGCCTGAGCATTGCAAGTTGTCTCGGCTCTATACACATCCTGAAACAGGATGGTGTCCACCGATTTTCTTGACATAGGTATACTGTTTACACCTAGGCAATCCGCCATTTTCCGTCGGAATGCCGGATATATTCCCACCTTCAACCTCATGGTTCAAGTGGGTGGACGAAAGTGGTATAGGTGTAGATCCATCTAAGTCGTTATTCTTTTCAACAGGAGATTCAAGTTACCTACGGTGTCACAACAGATCAAGGATTGATGTCAACGTGCAGGTTGTGTGCCCTGAGTGCAACCTATTCACCTTCGCAGTCAGATTCCTCTGGACATCTCACCTTAATTGTAAAGTTCCTGCATCTTGATATTCAACAGAAGCAGGCCGACGAAAGATAGAACGCAATGCACTGCTTCAACAAAAGCCGGTTGTACGTACCGCATTGACCCGATGAAGTCCTTCATCGGCAAGGGCTGCCGCCTCAGTGTACAACACACTGCTACAACAACAACAAAAGCTATATCATTGGTATAAAATGTACGTATACTTCTATACGGATGGATCCAAACTAGACGATCATATGGGCTTTGGGGTATACTATGAAAATCTAGGACTGGTTATCGATAAGGTTATCCGACCACTGTATTGTGTATCAAGCGGAGATCAATGCAAATGCAAATTTGCCCATGAACATTCCGTTAAGGAACAGTTCCAAACTTCTCACAAATCAATGAGTGCGGTCCGATTAAATTTTAAGCACATTGATAAGGGATCTCCTTTTTATAGTCGAGTCCGAACGGCGTGCCGCAGAGCCACACCTCTTTGGGAAGAAGTTTTCACATGGCAAAGTGCCTCACAAATGTCGACAGCATTAGAGATATACCAGCGAATTGTAGAACGGACAAGATTGCAGTACTAGAAATTACCTTAAACATTTCATGGAAGTGTTAGCAGTGAGTTTGCCTCTGGCGACATGTAAGCTAAATCTTTAGTATAAGAGCAAAGAATGGCGGATGGTCACAAATTGCGGGTTGTGAACACTCCATAATAAGGTGGCCCAATTTGGACTTGTTTTGCTGTCAAGACAGTTAAGACTGTCTGATGAGAAAATATGCAAGTAATCCCTTTTGCAGAAGCTAGAAGGACGTCGAGGAGGAAACTTCAGAACATCTGCGGTGTGTGTTCCACACTGGTTTTGCTGTTGTAGGTAAGAACAGAGATCTCAGTCATTGTGTCTGTCAAGACAGTTAACTGTCTGATGGGAAAATATGCTGATAGACTGAAGGTTGCAAGTAAGCTAGAAGGACGTCGAGAAGGAAACTTCAGAATATCTGCGGTGTGTCTGTGTTCCTTACTGTATTGCAGAACGAGTTACATTTTATGTTCTAACTTCCTTGAGGGTTTCTCTGAATACAGACAGCCACTTAAACCTAACCTTATCACGTTATTCCAACATTCTGGTGTCTATGACTATATTTGTAAGCAGTATTTTATACGATTTAAGTTAAATGAGATAATTTTATGTTCTTCTCGCCCCTATAAACCCTCTTTATAACATTCATAAATTTAATTGCAATTCCCTCAAGGAACATTCAACCGTAAAACTAGAAGTATATCTCGTCTAATAATCTTTGCATTTATGGCTCAAAATGTTATCAGTCAATTGATATGCGAAAGTGAAGTTTGTGAAATCAGCATCGTATGCATGTGTATCTATGCATATTTCCTTATATCATAATCACTGATAAGCAGCAGTTTCAATAGAACAATAGTTTGGATGTAATTCATACTTGTGCAACCATCAACCAGCACCCCATCATACATTTGATAAGATAAGCTAAAATGGAACACATTTGTCGTCACATTTACGCCATTATTTACGATGGTATCATCCTAGCAGCGGCATTCCATCATCATCATTCATGGTCAAAACGAAATGATAAACATTTATAACAGCTCACAGCAAATACCTATACACAAACGAGGAGAAACTCTTGACAAAATGACTGAAGTATGAAGAGAATTTGAACAACGGTTAAAGAAATAACGATTCCAACAATCTGACAATAGTAAAACGAAATATTTAAATGGGGAAATATTGCAAAAAAATGTTGTAGAGAGCATAAATGTGTCTTCAATTCGAAGTTTTGGTCTAATCATCCAACAATCTATGAGATTGGGCAACCATTAGGTCTTTTCAAACCGGCTCAAATCGTGAAATCAGAAGACCAACTTTTATGATATCTATCTTATACCCAGCAAAAACTTGGTAAGTACCTGTCATTATATTTGGCATGTAAAATAATGGATAACTCATTATCCTTATATTTACTACCCGCTAAAGTATAACGAGTTATCAACAGGAATACCATCTGTGTTACAGGTAGTACAAATGTCATTACCTACAATATTCGATGAAGCTCAAGAATAAGCACTTATTTGTAACAATAGAAAAAAATCCTTATTATAACCTTTGTATTGGTTAAAAATGCCATTAAGAAACTGCGGGCAAAATTATCTCATACCCACGAGTGCTGTCCCTTACAAGGTTAAGCTCAATGATAAGGGACCTCCATTTTATTGGCGAGTCCGAGTGACTTGCCGCAAAGCCACAAGACTAAGTAGCACTAGGAGAGAAATACTGTGTCGTTATTTATATAAACAAGTAAGAGCGTGCTAAGTTCGGCCGGGCCGAATCTTATATACCCTCCACCATAGACGCATCTGGCGAGTTCTTTGCGCAGTATCTGTTTTTAGGCAAACAAAGAATAATGAATACGGACGGAGGAGGTGCTATAACAAGTTATAGACCGATTCGGGGCTCAAGAAGCAAAATCGAGAGATCGGTTTATATGGGTGCTATAGATCAATTCTGACCATATTGCACACGTATGTTGAAGGCCCTGGGAATCAGACGAGAATTGTGCCCTCTAGAGGCTCAAGAAGTCAAGAACCAAGATCGTATATGGCAGCTATATCAAAACATGGACCGATTTGGCCTATTTACATTCCCAACCGACCTACACTTATAGGAAGAATTTGTGCAAAATTTCCTTCAAAATTTAGCGTGCTTTCGACAGACGGACGGACGGACATGGCTAGTTCGACTGAAAATGTCACGACGATCAATAATATATATACTTTATGGGGTCTTAGACGCATATTTCGAGGAGTTACAAACAGAATGACGAAATAAGTATACCCCCATCCTATGGTGGAGGATATAAATATATTTTTGATGTTTTCTACCTCCCCACAAATCCGTTGATTGTTCCGCGTGTTATGGCTGTAATTTTAAAGCAATAAAAATATTAAAAATCATTTAGATGGGCCGAGATTCGAACTCGGGAACTTTTGTATTGTAAATCTTCTGATGCGAACGCAGTGCCACAAAACTACTTATTTCACTTCCATGTGTTAGAATTGAAAGGAGAAAATAGTGTCTTATTCAAACAATAGGTATGTGCATGAATGCGTAGAGCGTCTGCTTTGAAAACGGAAGGATCTTGGTTCAACTCTCGGGTGCGATGAGGGTAAAGTTTTAATTTCATTTATAATTTGAATTATTCATATACAATAAAATTTGTCTTCTTTAAAGAAACTAAGCATTGAGAATGTGGTGGTGGGGAAAGGCGCGAACATATTTGAGTCTAAGTAATTATTTTTTAGCAACGTTCAACTAAGATAATATGTCATTATTTTTTGACAACTTGTATGCATGGGCATAAGAGCTTATTTTTGAACTATTGGTATGCTTGTGCGGAAGGACTTTCCTCCATGTAAAAGTAGTTAGAAACGATGCCCAAAAATAAGTAGTTATTAGTTTTTGAATGAGCTTACCTTTCTGGTTATTTGATAATGAGAGTTTTTGCTGGGCATATTTAAAAATGAATTTATATTTGTTTGTGGGTTTGTAAATTCATTTGTTCCGTATAGACTCTAAAACGGCTGAACTGATTTTGTTGAAATTTTTCAAAATTGTGGGGAGTGGTCTGGAAGGAACAATAGGCTATATATTTTTCCCCTTACCTCAAATATACGACCCAAAAATAAAAGTGAACCGATCGAGGCAATATGGGACTCAAATGAAAGGTATTCAGCAGTAGAATACGAATTTCATATTAGAAATTGGATCCAAATAACTAGGGCGCCGCCCCGACCCCAAAAACCTCTAAAATAGATTTATTGGACGATAATGACTATATGGGACTCGAATGAAGGATATTAGGGAGTAGATTACGAATATGGTCAGGAAGGAGGTATAGGCTATATAATTTATTGATATTGGAAGGGGGCGGACCCTCCCCTGTTACCCCAAAAGCCCCACCCAAAATCAAAAGTTGACCGTTAGGAACAATAGGGGTATCAAATAAAAGATATTGAAGAGTAACGAATATGGTATAAACATTTGGATTCAAGTATCCAAGAGGTCGCCCAAATCCAAAAATTACTCCAAATAAAACATGTTGGACAAACAAATCAATATAAGACTCAAATGTAAGGTATTCGGGAGTTGACTACGAATATGACATAAAAAATGAGGTCCAAGTAATTGATGGTCGCCCCGATAAGCCCCCAAATTGGAATGGAATATTACTCGATCATAGCTTGATGAAACTCAAATGAAAGCAATTGAGGGCAGATTACGAATATGATATTAATCGTTTTGGACACAACTAGGTGGTGCTCTACCTCAAAAAATCGATTCCAATGGGGAATCAAGTGATACATTTTTTTGATTAGAGTGCGTCATTGAAATTTGGGCTCAAGTGGCAGATGGGGTGTGGCATACAACCCTCCTATAGACGCCCTCCACCAAACAGCTGCATACACCAATTAATTTGAGGTTAAATTACAGGTATAAGGTTGTGGACTGCTAATCTGATATCTGCATTCTGCTCATATCATATCTAACGGACCACCTCACCCCAATACAGTCGATCACTCATAATGAGCTAACAGGATATTGTGTGATTTAATTAATGTGTGGGGACACAAATAAATGAAGGTTGCCATAGCCACAAAAATAGCAGGAGTTGCAAACCTTAACGGTAAGGTTGCAACCATATTAAGCTCATCGATAGACAAGACCAAAGACGTGATGCTGGGCAATATTTTTTTTTTGTTTGACATGGTTTAATAGTAAAAACTATCGTCACCGCACCAAATATAAAGACAGGCAAATTAGCTCTTTACCACAGAAAATCGTTTAAAATTTGATTAGATTTAAAAAAAGACTAAAGGATGACTATTCGATAAATAGTCATATAGTCAATTATAGACAACCACCACATTCGGATCCGCCCCAAGCGAGTAGCACTAACATTTAAATTAGCCCATCTACTGCCTGTATTCAATTGGATTTAGTTGATTCAATTGAAAAAAGTCAGTAGATGGCGCCAACATGAACTGAGAGAGGGCAGAGTGGTCAAAATTATCTTTGTTATGACAACCTATCGATTTTTTGAATAAAGAAAAATGAAGTATAGGAATTTCGTTGCGTTTGTTTGCGGTATTATTTTTTAAATTTTCCACCCAAGACGGGGTTTAAATGCCAATCTTTGCCATAGAAAAATAGATATACATACAAAAAATGTCTATAGAAAAAAGAATATTGGCATGGGGCTGATTAATATATGCACCCTCCTTTCAACCTAGTCGAAAGATTATGGAACCTACTTTAATATTATTTTTTTATTTACCACAATATTTTTCTATTATCAAACTGTCGAAGGCTAATAAGTTACAGAATACAATGAAATGTGAAATTCGCCTTCGACTACGATCGCTGTCGATTTTCGCCTTCGACATCAGGAATAAGGGCGAATAAATTAAGGCCGATGAGGATAGAACAAAACAGCAATAAAAGGTCTTTGGTAGGATGGTACACTTTTAACTCTCAAATTGGGATAGACACAGGAGGCCCTACGTATCTTACAAAATGTGTTATCCCAGGTGCTAGCTTTGAAATATGATTTTGATTGTAGATAACCAATACAAAAAAAAAATCAGCAAATTTTGACCATGAACATTTCACTAAGGAACAGGGGCATACTTCTCACATATCACTGAGTGCAGTTCGCTTCAAGTTTAAGCTTAATGATAAGGGACCTCCTTCTTATAGCCGAGTCCGAACGGCCTACGACACCTCTTTGGAGAGAAGTTTTACATGGCATAGTACCTCACAAATGTTGCCAGCCTTAGGAGGGGAAAACCACCGTTGAAAATTTTTTCTGATGGTCTCGCCTGGATTCGAACCCAGGCGTTCAGCGTCATAGGCGGACATGCTAACCTCTGCGCTACGGTGAATTTTCCCTTAACGACATATATATACCGAATATAGCAATATGTAGCTCCAATGCGGATTTTGGGAGTAGAGTATGAATCTGATTTCCACTTTCGGGGCAAAGGGTTTCGCTACTCCAAACCACCACCACAAAGGTATTTAGGACTTAAGTATGAATTTGATATATGGGGGTCCACCTTACCCCCAAATACCATACATATTTACCCCCATACCGCACATATTTACCTACCATAGCAATATAAGGCTCAAATGAAAGGTATTTGGGAGTAGATCACCAACATGATATCCACATTTGAGCTGAAATATATGAAAGGCCGCACGAGCACCACCAACAGGACTTATTTCCTAACCGTAAGCGAGTGAAAGAAGGCGCAGCTGAGCGGGCCCTGTCCAGCTAGTATATATCTAAATATAAACTGTGCAATAAAACACCTCCGCCCCACACTAGATACTCCTTAAAGATTATGACAATAAGGGGCTCAAATCTGATATCTGTTTTATGGCCAAGTATTTCAGGAACGCCTCGCCTAAACTTCCCCTAAGCCACACATATATACCGACTATAGCAATATGTAGGTCTAATGTGGATTTTGGGAGCAGAGTATGAATCTGATTTCCACTTTCGGGGCAAACGGTTTGGCTACTCCAATCTACCACCAAAATTAAGAGACAGAAGTAGATCTTACGTCCAAACTTTATGGGCGGACCCTCCCCTTGTCGAGATGGATGGGGCGATTTAAGCGAAATTTAGTTTGTTTAAATTAACTCCGAAACAGAAATTTGGTATCCTTATTTAGGGTGGGATATCTAGAGAGGGGGCGCCATCTCCAAAGCACACCAAATGGAAATATAAACCAATAATGACAATATTAGGCTCAACTGAAAGGTGCTTAGGATTTAAGTACGAATTTCATATATTGGGTCCACCTCAACCCCAAACCGGACATATTTACCGACCATAGCAATATTAGACTCAAATGAAAGGTATTTGGGAGTAGAACACCAATATGATATCCACATGGTGAAATACCTGAAAGGCCGTACCAGTACCCCCAAACAGGACTTTTTTCCTGATCGTGCCAGTATAGGGCTCAGGTAAAATTAGTCAGCGGAGCGGGCCCTATCCAGCTAGTATATATCTAAACATAAACTGTGTAAAGTTTTAAGTGTATAATTTTATTCGTACGAACGCTATTGGGATTTTGACAGACGGGCGAACGGAATACATAGTAGCGGACAAGGAAACGCGGATACCAATTTAAGGACTCTGTATGCGAACCTTAAGCGGCGTAAAATATGTAAATGACGAATTTGTATTAACATGAAATATGTTAAGCGTAAATATAGACCATTTTAATTCCCATACAAATTAAATACAATTTCAAATTTGTAAAGCAGTATTTTAAATTTAAAGTCCTTATAGTAACCTATTAAATAATTTCAACCTTAAAGACTACAATTAAATATTTTTTACACAATATGCCTATTTATATTTAAAACAAAAAATGCAATAATAATTGTGAATCCTAGTCAATGTGTAACTCTTTTAAGAAATCACAACATTTATTTGCAATGGTCCATGAAATTTTCTTAAAATCTTTTTTTCCCCCAAGATATATTTTGTTTTTGTCATAATCTTAATGCATAAAATTTACTCCATTCACATTCTTTTCACAAAAGTGTCTTTCAAGCATCTCCCAACGGAGACAAAGTTACCAGAAAGCACATAGCAAAGTAGAGCATAGAATGACAATAAAGGGTACTTACGCTTCACAATAGGGCATTTTGTTGAAACCTTTGTACGTTTTCATATTCAATGCCATGGCACATTCTGTGCATTTGAAACATGTTTTATGCCAAGTCTGAAATGAGGTAAAAGAAGAGAAAAAATACGAATCAGAACAAGACAAAACAATTTAAAAGAAAACATAAATGAAAGTGCTTAAAGAGTTCTTATCCTATTCAAGATGCAATCAAGGAAGACTCTGTCATAAGGTAACAAAGCAAAAGAGATAGGTAAGAAAGAATATTTTTAAGCTTTTAATAAATTTTAATTTTAATAACTTAATATTTTGAGTATTTCTTCATGTAATCGCTGCGTGTTCAACGCATTGAATTTTTTATGGTCCTCCAATATGCCCTAGGATCTTAACCATGTACACTGAAAAAATGTTTGTCATAATTTTCAAGATTCAAGCCAAAGATAAGCAAACTTAATTCAAGGATGATAAATTTTCCAAGTTTTTAAGGACACATTTCCTTTGGTGAAAGATATTTTCCTTTATATTAAGGATTTTTTATTTTAAACCAGCTGAACCGGGCCCGCTCCCCTGTGCCTGCTTTTACTTTATATGGAACAAAATTATCCTTTGAATATTTATTTTCGACAATTGAAGAGCTTTTAGTGAAATACAATGCTACGAAAATAGTATTGGGTTGCCCAAAAAGTAATTGCGGATTTTTTAAAAGAATGTAAAAGCACTTTTAATAAAACTTAGAATGAAATTTAATCAAATATACTTTTTTTACACTTTTTTTCTAAAGCAAGCTAAAAGTAACAGCTGATAACTGACAGAAGAAAGAATGCAATTACAGAGTCACAAGCTGTGAAAAAATTTGTCAACGCCGACTATATGAAAAATCCGCAATTACTTTTTGGGCAACCCAATATATGTATATCGCTTGACTAACAGTATAACAATATAATCTAAATCCCATATAATCTTTATTGGTCTATGAATACGCTTGGAGGGTTTGCGGTCACTAATGTTTGGGTGTATACTCCATTCTTAAGTCTTTATTTCAACCCGATATTGTCATGAAGTCCGATTAAGGGGTGTTTTCGGGGGCCCTAAAAAAATATCAGCATTGTGCTCTTCTCTCAAATAACATTTATCTAAAGCCCATATTGCTATTGGTTTCATGGGATGAGGCGTCCTCAAACAGTATTTGTACTCTTTGGGGGGTCTTTTAGGAAAGGGGCCTTGCCCCAAATACATGGTCCCAGATTTAGATATCAGATTCGTATTCTACTCCCAAATTCATTTATTCGAGCCCCATATTGCGATGGTCAGTAAATAATTGCTGTTTGTTGGGTGTTTTGGGGAAGGGCTGGACCCCCAGAAAATTGGTCCCGGAAGTGGATATCAATTTCGTACTCTTCTCCCCAATAACTTTTATTTGAGCCCCATTTTGACGTGGTCCCTCAAACACTTAGCCCTGAAAATATATCAGCATTGTGCTCTTCTCTCAAATATCGTTTAATTGAACCCCATATTGCCCTTGGCTTCAAAATTGGGTATCAAATTCGTTTTCTAATCTCGAACACCTTTCATTTAAACCACTAATTGCAAAAGTCAGCAAATATGTCCGGTTTGGGTTATGGGGCCAAAAAACTATCAATGTCGAGATCCAATCTCTTTAAGGCCCAAATTGTCATGGTGATCAAATATGTCCTATTTGGGGGTTTTTATGGTTGGTCCCGAATGGTTGGTTGGTCTCCAAAATTCCTTTCATTTGAGCCCCATATTTCCATAGTCGGCAAACATGACCGGTTTGAGGGGTATTTTGGGGGATGGGGCGGCCGTTCAGTGACTTGGCCCTCAAAATATTTATCAAATTCGTGTTCTACTCCAAACTACCTCTTATTACAGCCCCATACTTGAATGGTCAGCAAATAAGTCCTACAATTCGTGATTTACTCCCAAAGACGTTTCATTTGAGCCCCATATTGCTATGGTCGTAAATTTGTCCTCTTTGGGTGATGTTTTTGGGAGGGGCGGGCATCCAACAGACCCCACATTTGGATATCAGATAGATCGATTCAGACCATATTAAATACGTCATGGGAGACAACGTAGTACAATCGAATAAAAATTGCGCCCTCTAGAGGCTTAAGAAGTCAAGATACCAGATCGGTTTATATGGCAGCTATATCGGATCAGGGTCCGCTTTGAAACATACCTAGCACAGTTGTTGGAAGTTATAACAAAACATGACATGCTGAATTTCAGCCAAATCGGATAAGAATTGCGCCCTCTAGTGGCTCAAGAAGTCAAGATCCATGATCGGTTTATATGCAGCTATGCCAGGTTTTGGACCGATTTGAACCATACTAAGCACCGTTGTTGAGAGTCATAACAAACCACTTCATGCAAAATTTCAGCTAAATCGGATGAGAATTGCGACCTGTAGTCAAGATCCCAGATCGGTTATTATGGCAGCTATATCAAAACTTGGACCCATTTGGTCCATTAACAATCCCAACCGACCTTCACTAATAAGAAGTATTTGTGCAAAAATTTCAAGCGCCTAGCTTACTCTTTCCAAAGTTGACGTGCTTTCGACAGTCGGACGGACGGACATGGCTAGATCGACTTAAAATGACATGGCGATCAAGAATAAATATATACTTTAATTGGTCTCAAAGGGTCTTGGTAGGGGTATACAAATGCAATGTTTAATATGAAGGCGTAAAAGTGGTCGCGTATGCTGATGACGTGGCAATTGCGGTTAGGGAAAGTTTCCCAGCACTTATAAAGATATAAAGGGTGATTTTTTTGAGGTTAGGATTTTCATGCATTAGTATTTGACAGATCACGTGGGATTTCAGACATGGTGTCAAAGAGAAAGATGCTCAGTATGCTTTGACATTTCATCATGAATAGACTTACTAACGAGCAACGCTTGCAAATCATTGAATTTTATTACCAAAATCAGTGTTCGGTTCGAAATGTGTTCATTCACCGTAACGTTGCGTCCAACAGCATCTTTGAAAAAATACGGTCCAATGATTCCACTAGCGTACAAACCACACCAAACAGTGCATTTTTCGGGATGCATGGGCAGTTCTTGAACGGCTTCTGGTTGCTCTTCACTCCAAATGCGGCAATTTTGCTTATTTACGTAGCCATTCAACCAGAAATGAGCCTCATCGCTGAACAAAATTTGTCAAAATTTGAACACATTTCGAACCGAATACTGATTTTGGTAATAAAATTCAATGATTTGCAAGCGTTGCTCGTTAGTAAGTCTATTCATGATGAAATGTCAAAGCATACTGAGCATCTTTCTCTTTGACACCATGTCTGAAATCCCACGTGATCTGTCAAATACTAATGCATGAAAAGCCTAACCTCAAAAAAATCACCCTTTACTTCAGGAAGCTCTACGTACAACAGCGAAGTGGGCTACCGAAAGCCTAGGTCTAGGTATGAATCCATGCAAGACAGAAGTAGTTCTTTTCAGCAGGAGATATAAGTTGCCTACAGTGGAACATGTCTGCTTGGGAGGAGAGTATGTTCCATTTACAGAAAGCGCAAAATACCTAGGTGTTTTGCCCGGACAGTAAATTGAACTTCAAATCCAACATTTTGGATAGGGCAAGAAAGGCAACTCTTGCTCTATACACCTGCAACAGAACCATTAGCAACAGTTGGGGATTTAGACCGCGTGTCATGCATTGGGTATATACTGCAGTTGTCAGACCTATAATGCTATATGGTGTTTTGGTCTGGTGGACGGCACTTTAAAAATTCACCTACCGCTCAATACTTAACCGGATGCAAAGGATGGCTTGTTTGTGCATCACAGCCGCACTGAGGACTTTTAAGCTCTATCTAATGCCTCTGGACATTGTGGCTAGACAAATTGCAGGGACCACTGCCGTGAGGTTAAGGGAGCTTTCTCATTGGTCATGTGGCTGCTCCGGGCATTGTGTTATGCTTGATACAATATCCGATGTTCCAGGCAATGTGGATAACACTCTACCTGAGCCGCTTTTTGATAAAAAAAAAGTACAGTACCACTATTCCTGATAGAACCGATTGTACTACGATATCCCTGGTAACAAACTTCTATACGGATGGTTCCAAACTAAAGCTTACCCGATAACTGCAGTGTGTATCAAGCGGAGATCCTTTCAATTAAGAAAGTGGTGGAATGGCTAAAATATAATATCATAACGACAATTGGCATAAATATCTAACCACCCTCGACTGTCGCAGATCTCTCAACGAGATAGCTGAACAGTTCAAAATTCACCAGTTCTGGGTGCCGGGCCACAGAGATATCCCAGTGAATTATAAAGCGGACGAGCTTGCGAGACTAGGAACTATCCTATACTGGAATCTGTGGGTATGCCTCTAGCGACATGTAAGCTAAGTTTTCAGGACCAGGACCAGGCCCGAAGGACAACGAATGATAGAAGGTCACAAAGAGGGGACTGTGAGCATTCCAAAACTATGTAGCCTAATTTAGACTAGAAGAGCTCTACCGGTTTGCTGTCATTGGCTAGAACAGATGTCGCAGTCATTGTGTCCATCATGACAGGTCACTGCCTAATCGGAAAACATGCTGACAGACTGAAGGTTGCCAGCAACGACTTTTGCAGAAGCTGTTAGGACATCGAAGAGAAGGACACTATAGAACACCTTCTGTGTGTGTGTCCCGCACTAGCAGTCAGAAGGAGTTCGACTTTAGGTTCTCATTTCTTTGAGAACCTGTCTGCTTTAGCGGATGTGAACATTTGCAAGCTATTGGGATTTTTAAAGCGATCTGGATGGTTCAACGGTAGGAACTTGAAGACATCTTCCTTCTTCTGTCATACCGCTTTGCTGTCATTGGCTAGAACAGACGTCTTAGTCATTGTGTCCGTCAGGACAGGGCACTGTCTAATCGGAAAACATGCTGACAGACTGAAGGTTGCCAGCAATGACTTTTTTAGAAGCTGTGAGGACATCGAAGAAGAAGAGACTATAGAACACCTTCTGCGTGTGTCAGAAGGAGTTCCACTTTAGGTTCTCATTACTTTGAGAACTTTTCTGATTTATCGGATATGAACATTCGCAAGCTGTTGCGATTTTTAAAGCGATCTGGATGGTTCAACGTTAGAAACTAGAAGGCATTTTTCTTCTTCTATTCCTGTGGTATCACAATGGACGAAAACGTCTAAGTGAGTCTGATGGCAGACTGCCACTTAAATCTAACCCAACCTGACTTTGACCTAAAATCGCACCTGCTGCCAAAAGTAGTAGGCTTATTGCCACAATTTTTTTTATATAGAACCCATTAAATGCAACAAGACGGCCAAATTTTTCCAGCAATCTCACTCCTATGAATTCTGAGCAAACATTTTGTTTGATTTGTTAGGATATAAAAAATTGCCAACATTCGACAAGGTAATTTTCCCCTAAAACATGACCTGACATAGGACGGGAAACACGAGCTAGAACAACTCTATTTTTGGGTATTTTTTTACCCATTCGTCGTTAATGGGTTAAACTTTTAAGATATTTAAAATACCCTTGATTGGCAGGACATTGAGCTTTTTTTCAGTGTTAAAGTTATTGACGCTTAGATAAATGCGTAGCCTGTATATAACTTGACATACAGTTGACATTGTGAAATATCCCATCATTATCACTACCTGGTAAATTTTTGTGGTTTTTGCCCTAGGTGTGATATAAGTACATACTTTGACATTCCACAATTCCCCCTAACAAAAGCTGAATATTAACAACAACGCAATAAATGAAAATATTAAGAAAATAAAGATGAAATGACAGAAAAAAAACATCACATAAATATATTAAATTACCAGTTAAAGGGGGAATAGAGAAACATCAATGTCGATTATTATGTCTGGTCGACTAACTGACAGTTGCTGACAGCCAACCAACGACCACCTAGGGTAACTAAAGAAACAAGTCAATTTTCATTGACGAGTACCGAGAACAGTCGATGACATTTTTTATCCTTTTTTTCATCCCTACCTAATAGCCATTTAACTTAAGCCTGTCTAAAATAGGATTTTCTTCTAAACCCCTCTTTGGAAATATGAAACCTTCATTTACTTTTTTAAAGTGGAGTATTCCCTTCTCTCATAGAAAATCTGTGTTTGTTTTTCTCGCACAAAATGAAACATTTTGAGGTGTTGATTTACAGCTGTAGCTAATTACGTAATTGCTTCGCATGATGAAACTCTATGTTGTTGTGTATTTGCGGCTTTAACGTTATCTCTTGGATCCAGAGAACGAATGGTAGTGGTTTCTATTTTAATTTTTCATGGCAACATGATTTTCTATTCCAAACATTTTGAAAGAGTTTCCAAAACTTTAATCCAAGCTAATATAAACAACATGTAGCCAAATGTGTGGACAAGCAGCAGATGAAGAGGTTTGAAATAGTATGGTTGCCATATGATGCGTGCATTGGTAGCTGACATTTATGCACAAAGGAGTGGTAGTAGGAAGATCAAGTTCTGGTGGCACTCATGCGGTAAATGCGGCTTTACACTGATGGACAAAAGTTTGAGGCAAAGGAAACTAATATTGTGTTTGCTACAGGGTGCAACAGAGAAACTAACTTCCTTGAAACAAGTAAAAGCGAGCTAAATTCGACGGGGCCGAATATTATATATCCTCCACCATTGATCGCATATGTCAAGTTCTTTGGCCGATATCTCTTTATAGACAAAGAATGGACACTGGATTAGAATTGCTATGCTATTTCAGCTATACCAAGTTACGCACCGATTGGGGTCATACTTGGTTTGGCCGTTGGAGGCCAAAGTGGAATTCATAGTGCGATCAAACATAGTTTCAAACAAATCGTATAAGAATTGCGCCCTATAATGACTGAAGAAATATAATTGGAAGATCTCTTTATGTAGGAGCTATATCAGGTTATGGAAGGAGTCAGCTCATATTAAACACGTATGTTAAAGGTCATACAAGAAGTCGTTGTGCAAAATTTCAGCAACATCGGATAAGAATTGCTCCCTTTAGAGGGTCAAGAAGTATTATCGGGAGATTGGTTTATATTGGAGCAAAACACTTCATGCAAAATTGCATCTAAATCGGATAATAATCGCGCCCTCTACACCCAGAGAAAAGTTGCTAACGAACGTGCTCATTTCAGTACCACATGGTATTGATAGTAAAGCAACACCGTATGCTACAAAAACAAGTAAAAAGGCACTAAGTTCGGCCGGGCAGAATTTTAGATATCCTCCACCTAGGGTACATATATGTAAACCACCTCGTCGTAATCAGGTGAAAAATGCATAATTTATTACCATAGCAGCCATATTTAAATATGGACCGATTTGGAGCGAACTCGGCAAGGACATTGAGTGGTAAATACAAGTCATTGTTCAATTTTGTAGAACAAAATATTGGTCTTTTTGGTAGCTATATCCAAATATAGACCGATCTGAGCCATATAGGACACGGATGTCGAAAAGCCTAACATAAGTCACTGTCCCAAATTTCGGCGAAATCGGACAATAAATGCGCCTTTTATGGGCACAAGATCTCAATTCGAGAGATCGGTTTATATGGCAGCTATATCCAAATCTGGACCGATCTGAGACAAATTGGAGAAATATGTCGAAGAGCCAAAATATTGGTCTTTTTGGTAGCTAAATCCAAATATAGGCCGATCTGAGCCATATAGAACACGGATGTCGAAAAGACTAACATAAGTCACTGTCCCAAATTTCGGCGAAATCGGACAATAAATGCGCCTTTTATGGGCCCTAAACCTTAAATCGAGAGATCGGTCTATATGACAGCTGTATCCAAATCTGGACCGATATGGGCTAAATTAAAGAAGGATGTCGAAGGGCCTAACACATCTCACTGTCCCAAATTTTGGCAAAGTCGGATAACAAAAACGCCTTTTATGGGCCCAAGATCGGTCAATATGGCAGCTATATCCAAATGTCGACCGATCTGGGCCAAATTATAGAGGGATGTCGAAGGCCCTAATGCAACCCACTGCCCCATTTCAGAAAAATCAGATAATAAATGTGGCTTTTATGGGCCTACGGCACTAAATCGGCGGATCGGTCTTTATTGGGGCTATATCGAATATAGTCGAATATAGCCCATCTTCGAACTTAACCTGCTTATGGACAAAAAAATATTTCAACAGACAGATGGTCAGACGGACAGACGGACGGACATGGCTTGATCGTCTTAGATTTTTACGACGATCAAGAATATATATATACTTTATAGGATCAGAAATGGATATTTCGATGTGTTGCAAACGGAATGACAAAAAGAATATACCCCCATCCTTCGGACGTGGGTATAACAAAACCGGATGGTATGGATGAAACATAAAATTATTGGTACCGTTTGGTACTAGCCTTATTACCAAACTGGTATTGGTTTTAATACCAATCTGTTATTGGATTTAGCACCAGGCCTTTATTGGTTTTAGTGCCAAACCGTTATTGATAATTGCACCCTCTAAAGAGCCAAAAAAAACCTTTGAAAATAATTTTAATCAAAAGGTAATGTTACAAAAAGTAATGTTACACCGTGACCATCTTTAATTCTTATTATTCAGCAATTGATTCCATATTCATTGGTTCCCACAATTGGTTTTCATATGAATACACCAACACAGTATCGTTTTCCACACAAAAGACTATCATGTTTTTGATGTAGAAAGTTCTTAGAATTGCATGCAAAATTTCAGCCAAATAGTATAAGAATTGCGCCCTCTAGAGGCTCAAGAAGTCAATATCTGAGATCGGTTTATATCTAAGCTGTATCAGTTTATGAACCGATTTGGGCCATACTTGGCCCGGTTGTTGATGATCAAACCAAAACATTTCATGCAAAATTTCAGCCAATCGGATAACAATTGCGCCCTTCAGCGGCTCAAGAAGCCAAGATCCGAAATCGGTTTACATGGGAGCTAGATCAGGTTATGAACCGATTTGATACATGGTGCAGTTTTTGAAGGTCAAACCAAAACACTTCATGCAAAATTTCAGCCAAATCGGATAACAACTGCGCCCTCTGGAGGGGGATGTCCCCATGTTTGTTTCTGTTTCTATCATGCTCTGGTCTAGGAAGCAGCGGGCCTTCGCCGTCGAGAGCTTCTTTTCTAACATGTTGCTTCGTAACGTGCCTGTCAAAGTGAGTAATTCCTCATCACAGACTCATTCCCAGCCTTAATTCAATGTTGTTGAAAGTAAACTCACTTCGGGAGTGTGCAAGTGTCGCTAAACCCAGAAATGGACTTCAATGGACCATCAGAACTCCGGAAAATAACGAAAGAGTAAAGCAGTCAGTTATGCGTTTTTCCCGGCGTTCTGCTCGGATAACGTAGCTGCTATTTGAATTTCTGACACAACTGTTAGACGAATTCTCCATCAAGACCTTTAATGTCATCCGTAAATATTGGCTGTTGTGCAAGAATTAACTGAACGCGATTTTTTTTGCCCGTTAAAATGCATGTGAAATGCTGATGGTCAACCTGCCTGAAGATGGGGTAGGTTTTTCCAATGATGAGGCTTGCCTTCATATATCTTTTTATGGCGTTTTTTACGGTGGTGGCGCAATGTGGTTTAGCGTCTCCCAAACGTCCTATTATGGAACAAACAAGAGGAAAACAAACTTCTAATGTAATCAATTGAGTGCCTGTTTTATATGCCGAGTCCGAATGGCGTGTAACTGTTAAGTGACGCCTCTTTGTTGACAAGTTGTACATGGCTGAAATACTCACAAATGTTGCCGACATTTGATGAAGGGATAACCACCGCTGAAACATTTTTGAAGGTGTTCTCGCCGGCGGGATTAGAACCCGGGCGTTTGGGTGCGATAGGCTGGTATGCTAACCTATGCCACACGGTGGCTCTTTTATGGAGTTATGTAATTTTCAAGACTGCATGAAAAAAAATTAAAACAATAACTCAAGTACCTTTATTTTTATTGACCTTTCAAACAAGTAAGTTTCCCTGGCGCACCCTGTATTAACGCTGGACAAAAGCAGCGAGGATTCTTGTGACTCAAACTCAAATCAATTGATCAAAATTTGAGGCCTTAAGGACATTTAGAAGTCGAATCGTAATGTGTGTCGGTTCACATGGGAGCTGTACCCTTATTTGAACCGATGTTCGATTGGACATGGGGAGTCAGCCCGAAGATGATATACTCTTTGTACACGACCATTGTGAACCAGAGCACTGATATGGTCGCAATCATGGGGGCGTTAGGATCTGAAGGCGATTCTGAACTTACAACCTTTTGAGGTCTATATTCGGTGCGGTGCCGCTAAAAAAAACATGCTAATGCAGGGATGGAATTGAGGGTATACTCGGAGACACTAGACAATGGCATATCAGTTAGACTGCCGGATGAATGCTTGGTTTTTCAGGAAGATTTCTGTGCCATTACGTTGGCCGCAAAGAAGATCGGGTGGAAAGATTTACCACCCTCGAAACTCATGATATATGTGGACAGTATGGCCATCCTCAAGGTTTTGAATTTGAGAACGATGACGTCGAAGTGCGTGGCGGAGTATTTAGCGGTGTTGAACGGGGTCCTGGCTTATGTCGTTGTGTTGACCTGGGTTTCCCTCCCGACACGTTGGTGTATGCCCTTCTGGTCAAGAGATTATCCTTACGGTATGCAGACCTTTGGTAGGTCTTGCACACGTGCCTTTGTCCAACTACTGAACATAGAGGACATGGCTATTGAAGAGGTGGTGGCGAGGTGGGAGTCTGCGAATTGATGTCGGATTGCCAGAACACTCTGACCCGCTGTGGACCCAAAACGACGAGGGAATTGCAAGCCATGAATAAGTCGTTGCTGAGAACGTCTACAGGAGTCATATGTTAGTTTAGATTGGGGGACACGCGACTAGCAACCTCGGTTAGTAGCCGATGCAATCAGAGACCTTAGGTTCATTGTGTTCAACCTAAAAGACAGTACAAGAAAAAGAAGGTAAAGAAACACGTAAAAGCGTGTTAAGTTCGCATGGGCCGAATCTTATATACCCTCTACGATGGATCGTAATTGTCAAGTTCTTTGCCCGGTACCTCTTTATAGGCAAACAAAGAATTATGAATGAACATTTGGTATGCCATCAGGTTATGGACCGATTCGGGCCATGTTGGAGACCATAGTAGAAGTTATTTCTGCCAAATGGGATAAGAATTGCGCCTAGGGCATCAAAAAGTCCAAACGGGAGAACGGTTTATAGGGGAGCTATATGAGGTTATATATAGAGCGATTCAGGCCATACTTGGTATGTACGAGGGTTACCTTTTATATTTCGGGATTGAACAACCTTTTTGTTACTATCTGCTAACTGGCAGCTCCATAGACTGACAGCCTGCCATTGTTAAGGTTATACGTACACAGAATGTTTTTATATACGAGCGCTATTTGTGTTGTTTACAGTAACTTCAAAGGTTCATCTCGCCCAAAAAAAAAGAATTTAATGGTGAACATTTGCGTTCACCTCAAGGACCAATGTTTATCGATGGGAGGGAGAATTCAACCGAGGTCGTAGTTCACTCCAAGTGGTTCACATAAGTGCTTCCACAATTGGTTAAAACGCATATACAAATCTAAAAATCTTAATGGGGAACAATTTGAAAAACAAAAAAATTATATTTATTGCAGCTTTTTAAGTGTAAATCGGGCGAAATATATATAGGAGCATATATGCTTAGATGAGTAAACTAGTAAGGAAAGGCAAAAGTAGGGCGGTGTCGACTTTATAATACCCTACACCTACCTTATAGATTCAAAGTGGGAGCTATGTCTAATTCTGCACCAATTTTGATGGACCTAGCCGGATGTTTTCAGATGGGTTATTAAACAATCCGTATCACATTTCGAGCAAATATATATTTAAACTGTTATAAATACGGTTCAAAATTCACCGGTTTTGTCGAGAGTCATTAGAAAATCCTTTCTGCCAAATTTGGAGACAATCGGGTAACAAATGGCCAATTTATTGTTGTACTTCTGCAAATCGGACGAACATATATATGGGAGCTATATCCAAATCTGAACCGATTTTTTCCAACTTCAATAGGCTTCGTCTCTAGGCCGAAAACGTGCCCATACAAAATTTAAAGGCGATCGGATGAATATTGCGACCTGTAGTTTGTACACAAATTTGGACAGACAGGCATACAGACGGACATAGCTAAATCGAACCAGAAAGTGATTCTGAGTCGATCGGTATACTTATCAATAGGTCTATCTCTCTTCCTTTTGGGTGTTACAAACTAATTCACTAAGTTATAATACCCTATACCACAGTAGTGGTGTAGGGTATAAAAGCAATGCGTGCTAAATTTTATGAATATCGGTCGAAATTTGTTGTTTCTATGGCCATATAAGTGCAAATCAGGCGATACATATATATAGAAGCTATATCGAAATCTGAACCGATTTTGATGAAATCTTGCAGATATGTTAGGATCAAAAACAAAACTGTCCGTGCCAAATTTTGTGCAGATCGGTTGAAAATTGTAGCTACTACGGCCATTTAAAACCAAATCGGGCGATACATATATATGGGAGCTATATCTAAATCTGAATCGATTTTTGCGAAAATCATTAGCGTTCGTCCTTGAGTCAAAAAAGTGACGTATTGGCCAACAAATACGACCTGCACACTTTGATTACAAGTATACATGGACTCACAGACGGACATGGCTAAATCGAATCAGAAAGTGATTCTGAGTCGATCGGTATACTTATCAATGGGTCTAGCTCTTCTCCTTCTTATCGTTGCAAAACAAATGCACAAACTTATAATACCCTGTACCACAGTGGTGGTGTAGGGTATAAAAAGCGATTTTCGATGTTTAATATTTGTTTTTGTGTTCTCTAATCCCGAAATATTAAAGGCAACCCTCGCATGAAGCCTGAGCGAACAACCACTTAATTCAGAAAATAAAACTTTATTTCTTTGCAGAATACAACTTACAAGGCATCATGCTGCAAAACCAACTTTCAATTTTGGTTGTCACAGTAAGCAGAGGAAAAGTTGTATACAGTTAATAGTAGACCACAATCAGACATGGAAACTCATGAAATACAACGTACAAGTTTTCAACGTTTTTTGTTGCTCTCGGCAATGGCTGTAAGCAAACCTACGATTAGCCGAATAGCACAACTTGCTAACATACCCACAAAGCTATTACTGACATAATCATCATAACTTTAATGCGGCGTTCAGGCGGACGATTTAAAAATAAATTAAATGAAAATTCTATATCCATTTCTGGTTTTTTGGTATCTTTTTGGGAGTTGTTTTTTTGTTTTGGGTTGTGCTGAAAGAAAAGTAAATGACTTTTAATGATGGTCATTCATCTTCTTGTCTATCACTCATGCCATTGGCTGCTAAAGGTTCCTCATTCATATCCATTGGATTAGTTGGATATGCTGTTGGTTGTTTTCTTTTCGTTTTTTTTTTTTTTTTTGTAGATTTGGAATAGAATTTGAATGATAACGGTCAGAGCCAAATTGTTTAGCAACATTAATTTTGGTTTCCGCAACCTCGTTAACTGTGTGTTTCAATTTGTTTTGCTACACCGCGCCTGAGGTCAATAGACGGTATTAACCTCTTGCTTTTCGACTTTCAATACAACCGTTAAACCCAACGACTAGACTTTGTGTGCTATTTGAAGACATTGAATGGCAATTAACAACACCATGACAACGATTGGTGGTGTATTTAACACTTAAGAGAGTTTTTTTTTGTAAAATATTCTCGAATTGTTGTGTTATCTTCTTGCATTTGGTTTTAGGTCAAACATTTTCATATCAAGGAACATTCAACAAATTAGCTGCTCTAGGCGAGTTTGTCATCGGGCTTTTTTAGATTGATGAAATCTTAATTTACATGTAGGTTAAGTAGCTGTATGGGACTAAACTAACCTAGATCAGTAGGCTAGAATATGAAATTCTTCAGCAGGTGTACACTATGCTACAAAAAAATGTACACTTTGACAAAAAAATATTTTGTCGAAATCCCCAATAAATCCGCAGATACCAAGGAATCAGATTCTTACTCTACTTTTAAATGCCTTTCATTTGATAGAAATATTGCCCAAAGCGGCAGGTGAAAGATTCCTGTTGTATACCAAATTCGTACTCTACTCTTAAATACTTTTCGTCTGATATCCATATTGTCCCAATCGGTAAACATGTCCGTCCTGGTGGGTTTTGAGATGGGGCGTCCCTCCAGGTTAAGGAACATTCAACAAGTTGGCTGTTCTAGACGAGTTTGTCATCGGGCTTTTATAGATTGACGAAATCTAAATTTACATGTAGGTTAAGTAGCTGATCAGCCTAGATCAGGATCGCGACTAGCGATCTTAGATCAAGAAATATCTCATAATGACAAGTTAGATCAGTTCCACAATGAAATAAAACCATTAAGGAAGGGCAAAAGTCGGGCGATGCCGACTGTATAATACCCTACTTCTACCATATGAATACAATGTGGGAGCTATATCGAATTCTGAACCAATGTTGATGGAGTTCGGCGGATGTTTTCGGATGGGTTATTAAACAATCGGGAACAAATTTTGAGCAAATATGTCCAAACTGTAATAACTACGGTTCACAAATAACAGCCTTATCGGAAATTAACCAAAAACTGAGGAACATATATATGGGAGCTATATCTAATTCTGAACCGATTTTGGGGAAACTTCTCAGATAATGTGGTAGTGAGGGAAAGCGTTGTGCAAAATTTTGGCAAGATTGATCAAAAAATGCGTTTGCAGTGGCTCTAGGAGTGAAAATCGGGAATATATATATATATATATATATATATATATATATATATATATATATATATATATATATATATATATATATTTATATATATATATATATATATATACATATATATATATATATATATATATATATAAGTATATACATATATATATATATATATATAATATATAATATATATATATATAATATATATATATATATATATATATATATATATATATATATATATATATATATATATATATATATATATATATATATATATATATATATATATATATATATATATATATATATATATATTTTTATATATATTGCAACAACCGATTTTGATAAATATTGCAACAAAGTGCTCATTTGTTACCCGATTCTCTCGAAATTTGGCAGACGTGGTAAATCCACCCCAGATCAGATATTCACACTGCGCCAAATCCTGGAAAAGACCCCAGAAGGACAAATCAACACCTTCCATCTCAAAGCCGCTTTCGATTACGTTCAAAGGTATATCAAGCCATGTCTGAGTTTGGTATCTCTGCAAAACGCTGATACGCGTTCCTCAGTAAGAATAGGAAAGAATCTCTCCGAACCATTTAATACCAAACGAGGTTTCCGACAAGGAGACAGCCTATCGTGTGATCTCTTTAATATCCTGTTGGAGAAGATTATACGCGATGCAGATGTGAATAGATATGGCACACTAGCACAACAGAACACATACTACTCGCCTATGTCGACGACATCGACACCGGAAGTAGAAATTGCAGACTTGAAAGAATCAGAAGAGACTCAGTGAAAATGGACCTGGCTGTAAATGGCGATAAGACAAAAGGGATGTTTTCAACTCCCAAAACGCGTAGCAGATAAAGAAAATGGAGAAAGTTGGCAACCAAAACTTTGAGATAGTCAGCAACTTTATCTGAATCGGCACCGCCGTAATCGAAACGAATGACACCTGTTTTGAGCTAAAGCGAAGAATAATACTGGTAAACAGATGCTACTTTGGGTTAAATTATCAGTTTAGAAACACGGCAACCTCTCGACAGATAAAGATTACACTACACAAGACACTGATACTTCCCGTGTTGTTATATGGTTCTGAGGCATGGGTACGTGTGAAAGCAGATGAGGCAGTACATGGAGTTTTTGAGAGAAAAATTATTCGCAAAATATACGGACCAGTTTGCGTAAATGGAAAAAATAAGCGTCGTATGAACCACGAGCGGATATGGTTGAAATTTGGCGTGTAGTGTTCTGTTAAGACATCCAATAACTGTGCCAAGTGCGGTCCGAATCGGTCTACAACCTGATATAGCTCCCATATATACCGATCTTCCGATTTTACTTCTTGAGCCCTTACAAGCCGCAATTTTTGTCCGATTTGGCTGAAATTAAACATGTAGTTCCTTGTAATGACTTCAAACAACTGTGCTAAGTACGGTCAGAATCGGTCAATAACCTGATATAGCTCCCATATAAACCGATCTCCCGATTTGACTTTTTACGCCCTTACAAGCCGCAATTTTTGTCTGACTTGGCCAATATATTACGCGCCAAGTACAGTCCAAATCGGTCTATAGCCTGATATACCTCTCATAAAAACCGGTCTCCCGGTTATCTTTTTCGGTTCCTAAAAGCTTTAATTTTTGCTGGTTTGACAGAAGTTTGGTGTGTAAATAAAAATTATGCCCTTCAGCTACATTTATTATTTACTAGCCGAACCAGGCCCGCTTCGCTGCGCCTACTTTAACGCTCTAATATCTTTTAAAGGTGATGACACTTTGCCCTGAATGCGGATATCGAATTCGTGCCACTGTAGCCTATGACGCTGAACGCGTTCCAATCCTGGCGAGAACATCGATCAAAGCGGTGGTTATCCCCTCTTAATGTTGACGACATTTGCGAGGGACAATGCCATGCATGGTCCAATAAAAAATTTTTCCCAAAGAGGTGTCGCACTGCGGGACGCCATTCGAACTCGACTATAAAAAAAGGTCCCTTATCATTGAGCTTAAACTTGAATCGGTAAGCACTCATTGATGTGTGAGAATTTGCCCCTTCTCGGTTCCTGGTGGTTATGTTCTTTGTTAGAGTTATGTTCTCTCTTCCTTAGGGTATTATACTCCACCCGATATCTAAAAATTATATAGCCTATGTTTCCTTCCAGACAAACGTATACAATCTATGAAAATTTTAAGAAAATCGGTTCAATTAAGTCTAATGGCGTTTTTGAGGGGTGGCGTGACCCCATATACTTCGATCTGATTCTATATGCCAGATTCGAAATCTACTCCCGAATACCTTTCATTTGAGCTCCATATTGAAATGATCGTCCAATATGTCTGTTTGGGGTTGTTTTGAGGTTTGGGCGGCCCCATGGGTACTTAGACTCAAATTTTTGATATCATATTCGTATTCTACACTCCAATACCTTTCATTTGATACCTATATTGTCCCGATCGGTGCACTTTTGATTTTTGGTTGTGTTTTTGGCATAAGGGGGAGGGTCCGTCCCCCTTCCGATACCGAAAAATTATATAGCCTATGTTTTCTTCCAGACAAACCTACACAATATGCGAAAATTTCGAGAAAATCGGTTCTGCCATTTTTCAGTCAATACGGAACAAACAAACCGAGTCCCATATATCTGTGAATGGCTAATGTGCCCATTTTGGGCGTTATTGTGGGGTCGGGGTGACCTTCTATACTTGGACTTGAATTTGTATGCCAGATTCGTTATCTACTCTCGCATACTTTTCATACTGTCCTTATCGGTCCACTATTGATTTTGGTTGGTGTTTTTGCCATAAAGGTGGAGGCTCCGCCCCCTTCCGTTATCAATAAATTATAAAGACTATTCCTACTTCTTGACCATATTCGTAATCTACTCCCGTATAGCTTTCATTTGAGTCCCATATTGTCATGATCGTCTAATAAACCTATTTTATGGGGTTTTGGGGCTGGTGTGGCCCCTCAGGTACTTGGACCCTACTTTTATTATGAAATTCGTACTCTACTCTCGAATACCTTTCATTTGATTCCCATATTGTCCCGATCGGTCCACTTTTATTTTTGGGTAGTACTTTTGGGGTAAGGGGGAGGGTCCGACCCCCCTCCTGATATCAACAAATTATATATCCTATGTTTTCTTCCAGACCAACGTACACAATCTGTGAAAATGTCAAGGTAATCGGCTCAGCCGTTTTTGAGTCTATGCGGAACAAACAAACAAACAAAAATTGAATTTTATATAAGAAGAAAGATATATTTTTAGCAGAATCCATGGTTTTGGGTTCCCAAGATACGGCCGATCCCAGCCGAACTTAGCACGAACTTATGTGATTATCTTTTAAATAGCAAGAACATCAAATATGCTCTGTTTTTGTGAATATTTAATAAATCATTCATTGATTTTTTTCTCTTTATTCTCATAGCCTTGCCTTTGTTCTAAAATCCCAAATCATGGTTTACTCTCAAACAGTTAACATTCATTCTATGCTAAGCCAATAATCCAACAATCAATTGCTCCCTTTTTGTCAATATCTACGAACATCCGCAATCTTCAATTTATCATCGATAAGCGTTTATACAAAAAGAACCAAGTATGCGATATTCTAGATCAAAAGCTTGTATTTAAAATATTTATTTAAATTAATAAATGACGTGTTGAAAAGTTTTTTGTTTTTCCTTTAGCTATCCCTCTTTACTTTTGGGGCTCCTGTGTTATTTTGTTTCTGGTTGCTGGTTCGGGAAATAACTATAAATCCTGACAATGTGAATTATGACACTAAATCCAAAGTGCTGTGGCCACAGCGGCAGCAGCAGCCGCCTCTGTTGCAGTGTGGCAAATGCAGTTGCGGCTTAAGAGAATAGTCAACAAACCAATAGACCATGCGAAGCACAGTGTTCCAAATCGGGGAAAACATAAACAAGGAAGAAATACCAGCCATGGAGTAGAAGGAAACGATTTATGGTGGTAGCCATAAAACATATTCTTCCAAAAAGAATTTTACCAAAGATTTGCATTTTCCGCTATATTAGCTATAACAACCGGCTTTTACGAGTTCCAAGTATTGTAACAATGGCTTATATGTATGTTTTAATGCGTCCATAGTTTTAAGCCTTTCATTAATCATCCTTTTTTCCATTTCAGCCACTGTGCCATGACTAAGCCCTCTCAAGCCATCTGAGCGATAGAAGCGAGTGGGGACTTATTTCTCTGATGATGGTGTCCACATGTTTGGAATGGGACTAAATTGTTTACATTGAATTCAAGGGATGACTTTAACAACCAAACGGTCGATTCTGCACTTCAGAGCCCCTATTGTGTAAGTCTCTGCCATCAATCGAGAGTATGGCCATACATATTGCTGGAGGAGCAGGGTTATATTCTCTATGATGGGAGGTTGTGGGGTGTTGAAAAAATAATGATTTCTTTGTTATTTCAGGCTAGCCAAGCAGAGCCGTCGGATTGCAGCCGACGAACAAAGGCGACCACGAAAGCAATTATGTTGTCATAGTTTTTGCCATTATTATAGCTTTTGATAACTGTTTTTTGTTTTTGTTACTATACTCTACATGCTCTTCACTCCTTCACTCTTTTTGTTCACTTTTTCCTCCTTTCTCCTTGTTTTATGTGGAGCAACAACATAATTTTGTTTAATGAAACAAAAGCAAAAAAAAAAGAAAGAGTTAAACCAACAGTAGAAACAACAGCAACAACAAAAATTGCATAAAACACAATGACCGCCAATAAACAAAAGTGGGGAATGTAGTTCAAACTGCTATATACGTGTATGTAGATATGTTGCTGCCGATTGATCCAAAGATAAAACCCAGCGAACATTTTTGCATTTCGGTTTAAAACATAGCAGGTTAGATTAGGTTGGGTGGAAAAGAGGGTGCAGATATTAATCTGCCCCATGCCACTATAGACATACACATAAGCCAGTAATCGGCTAGTTGTGCGCTCTAAAATCTAAAAAGTAACCTCGAAAAAGAAAATCTATATTAGGAAATCCATGCTACTTACAAAAAACCTTAATTGTTTTCCATGCCACTGCCCTAAGTTTATTTATGTCTGGTATGGTATGCCCACCTAAGGACCGGTATTCACAAGACGCGAAAGGAAATGCTCCAACGTCTCATCATCTTCCCCGCATGACCTACACATGCTATCACTTGCCGCACCGATTTTACATAAGTGAGCTCGTAGTTCCATGTGTTCTGTTATGACACCAATAGCTATACTGACCTTTCTTTCAACAATGGCCTCGTCTTCTCACGATCTGGATCCCCCATAGGATTTTTGCAGTCCTACTGACCGCTGTTTCACAGTGTTACATGCGCGTTTGTCGCCCACGCCCTTAAATTGGAATGCGTTGACCCGAAAGGCTTCGGGTTAACTAAGTTTATTGACGGCAGTCCTCTGGCCTTCAGCGACAAATCATCTGCCCTTTTATTCCCCCTTACTCCGTTATGGCCCGACACCCAAACGATGAGGATCGTGCCATCCTCAGAGATGGCAATAATCTCCTTCTTACACTGCAAGACTATTCGTGACCTTACCGTCCCGGTTGTTATTGCCCTTATGACAAATTTACTGTTCGTACAAATATTCACACACGACGTCCTCGCGTTAGCACCTCATTCCGTGATCGCCCGGATTTCCGCCTGTAGGACCGTACTATGGTCAGGCAATCTAAAACAGATCTCAGTCCCTGGGTTCTCAAGGGACTGAGAACCTCCCAGGCCCACTCTGTCCTCTAGCTTTGATCTATCTGTGTAACATGATCTTCCAGATGGCAATACCAGGGTTTCGTCAATCCAAGAGTGTGCGTTGGCAGCAGTGCCTCGCACTCGACCTCAACGTTCATCTCAGGTATCCGATCGGAAACCTCTTCCCTTTCTTCCAGGTTTTCTATCGTCGCCTCGATTATACCGCCATGGTAAGAGCTGCTCCCATCCTCAACCCATTCTCCCATCGCCTTAAGTCGCCGCCGCAGTGGCCGCCTCACACTTAATCTGCATGTCGATGGGTCGGATATCTAGAAAAGTCTCAAAAGCCCTAGTGGACATCGTCCTACTCGCTGCGCCTATGCCAAGACAACATGTTCTCTGTGAGCCTTATCAGTATGCGCCTAAATGTGACACTTCCAATTCAGATTGTTGTCCAAGATCACACCTAAGTATTTGACTTTGTCAGATATCGAAATCGTCTTATTGAAGAAACAGGGTGCATTAGATTGGCCCACCTTCGTCTTCCTCGTAAACAGACCAATTTCTGTCTTCTCTGGGTTAACAATGAGACCTCTGGGTCTAGCTCAGTAATACGCCATATGCAAGATACTTTCAGCTCTTCTGCATAGCTGGTTCAGATCCTAACCTCTTAGAAGTTTTATAACATCCTCTGCGTAACAGAGGGTTTGTAATCCCTCCTTAGTCAACATCCGTAATAGGTCATTAATAGTGGTCACTCACAGGAGTGGCGATAAAACGACCCCCCTGAAGTGTGCCGTGTACCACTTTTTCGCTTATATTTATGCCATGGAACACAAGTTATGACCATATGATTTATCCAATCTCTAAGGACCGAGTCCGCCCGGTACTGGCTTAAGGTTTGAATCAATGTGTCGGTCCGCACATTGTTAAACGCCGCCCGTCTTAAATTGGGTGACGTAGGGGAAAATGGATACCAAATTATTATTTTGAATGGTTTTAACTTGGCAAAGTCTAGGCCAATCTTGGTTCAACCTTCATTTTGAGTTTGGAAAGTGATTTGTAACATCGGTTAAAAGTAACATGGGGGGGGGGCGTCGGACCTTCCCCTTTATCCCAATTTTCAAAAACGCCAGATCTCGGAGATGCGTGCACCGATTTAAGAAATGCAACCACATGTAACCCCAACAACACGAAATTGGTATAAAATGTTTAGGCAATCTGGGGGGACGCCCCATCTCAAAACCCACCCGAACGGACATGTTTACCGACTAGGACAATATGGGTATTAAATGAAAGGTATTTAAGAGTAGAGCACGAACTTGGCATAAAAATGTCATCCATGGTGACGAGGGTCCCACGGCTCCAAAAACACCACAAAACAGTATACTTTTGCAACATTGGCCACTTTGTGTATCAAATGAGGGGTATTTAAGAGAAGAGTACGTACTTGGCATACAAATGCCACCTAAAGTGTCGGGGGGTTTCCCACCCATCCTCACCCCCAAAAATACCACCCAACAGGACACTTACCGCTTTGGGAAATATGGGTATCAAATGAAAGGTATTTAAAAGCAAAGTACAAATCTGACATAAAAATTTATTCCTTTGTGTGTGTGGGGCCTTCCTACCCCGCAAAACCCCGCAGCAGGATATATTTACTCATTGGGTCAATATGTATATCAAATTAAAGGTATTTAAAAATATAGTAAGGCGCCCCACCACCCCAAAAACCCCTCAACAGGACATATTTACCGATTGCGACAATATGGGTATCAAATGAAAGGTGTTTGAATGTCCACGTCACAAAATGGGTATTGGTCTTGGAGAGTTGAACACGAATCTGATATACACATTTAGAACAGAATCTGAGACCGGCCCACCCACCTACTACGCTTCAATAAGACGTGGAGTTCGATCGGGATAGTCTGGGAATTAAAGGTATGTGACAGTAGAGGTCGGATCTAATGTTGACGTCCTGCCGTTCAGCCGGACATGTAGATCTTGACATTAAAGGACTCAAAAAAAATGTCTTTTGGGTCTTAGCGTCGGGGGGACCGATCTTCTACTTCCAATAAAAACCACATCAAACTGTCATGTAGGACGACCGAAAATTTTTTATATTCAAATGAAAGGACGTGTTAGAGGGCAAACGCCCTCCCCCCATCCTACTCAAAAAATATTAATTAAAAATAAGAAATGAAGGCCGATCAGGATAGAATAGGACAGCAACAAAAGATTTTTGGTAGGAGAGTACACTTTTTCCCTCAAAATGGGATGGACAAAGGACAAGTAAAAGCGTGCTAATTTCGGCCTGGATGGATTCTGCAAAAAATTTATGCACAATAAATTTAGTTGAAGGGCATAACCGCTTTACATGGGAGTTATATCAGGACGAAATTGCGACTTGTTTATATGGGACTTATATTAGTTTATAGACTGATTCGGCCCGTACTAGGCACAGTTGTTGGAAATCATAGGAGAACACAATGTGCTAAATTTCAGCCATATCGGACAAAAATTGCGGCTTGTAAGGACTCAAGAAGTCAAATCGACATATTGGTTGATATGGGAGCTATATCAGGTGAAAGACCGATTTGAACTTGACACAGTTGATGGAAGTCATAACAGAACACCATGTGCAAAATCTAAGCTAAACCGGGCGAAAATTGAGGCTTCCAGCGACTTAAGAAGTCAAAGCGGGGTATCGGTTTATATGAGAGCTATATCCAAATTTGAACCGATATGACCTATTTGCAATCCCCAACGACCTACATTAATTATAAGTATCTGTGCGAAATTTTAAGCGGGTAACTTTACGCGTTCGACCGCTATCGTGATTTCTACAGACGGACGAACAGTCTAGATCGACTCAGAATTTCAAGGCGATCCAGACTATAAATATATACTTTATGGGGTCGCAGATCAATATTTCGAGATGTTACAAACAAAGATATATAAAA
The DNA here is from genome assembly GCF_963082655.1 of Stomoxys calcitrans. Taxonomy (NCBI): domain Eukaryota; kingdom Metazoa; phylum Arthropoda; class Insecta; order Diptera; family Muscidae; genus Stomoxys; species Stomoxys calcitrans. The sequence goes on from NC_081552.1 coordinate 198,242,951, forward strand.
ACAATATACTTATACATTAGCAAGACGTTAAATTAATGTACCCCATGAACGGATCGATCAATATCTTGATGAAGCCTCCATATTAGGGGAGTTTAGAGAAATCTACATTGAATAAGGAGTAGATAGAATTCTAGTTGGGAAATGTGTTGTACATCGTTGGAAAGTTATTGGATATAACCACATCGTCTATAAGAAAAAATCTTTTTAAGAAACTTTTCAAAAAACACCATATCTTTGCTTAGATCCTTCATTGCAAAATGATTTGATATAACAAACAACACTTATAAGAAACAGACGTATACAAGAAATACATTAAAATACATCGAAGCGGAAAACGTTTCTTCGAAAAATTTGCCATAAAAACAGTTTAGTGATAAGAAATCGATATGAATGCGACTGGATGGAGTGATCGTCCAGTCGCATTCATATCGATTTCTCAAAACAAAAAACAAAATAAAACATATGCAGACCAAAAGTGAGTTCTCATGTCGAAATTCGTAGAGCAGTGATGGAATTTTTGCACATTACTTCAAACCCTGCAGATTTATCTTATTTACGAAAAAGTATGGACACTACAGAAGTCAGAATGAAGTCCGAAAATTCTACCAAAGCACCAAACATCAAACCGATGGCTTTGGTACAGACACAACCTCCTTCAGATACAAAGAAAGAAATTTGGTAACTGACACAGATAGAAAGCTGAGGATATGGAAAAAACATTTTACCCAACTGTTAGAGTACGACGTTGGCGGCGAAGAGGATACCAATTCCTGATGATGGTACCAATCCCTGATGATGGTATTTACCACCTAGTCAGAATTTGATCCAAGTGGTAGTGACCTGAGTGAAGAACAAAAAGGCAGCAGGAACCGACGGGTTACCCGCTGAACTATTTAAGACCGGAGGCGACACGCTGATAAGGCGTATGCATAAACTTGTCTGAGCAATCTGGCTAAAAGAACGCATACCCGATGATTGGAACCTCAGCATACTTTGTCCCGTACACAAGAAAGGAGACAAAACGGAATGTGCCAACTACAGAGGAATAAGTCTCCTCCCCATTGCATACAAGATACTCTCGAGCGTACTGTGTGAAAGATTAAAACGTAAAGTCAATGAGATTATTGGGCCCTACCAATTCGGCTTTAGAACTGGTTAATCCACCCTGGACCAGATGTTCACACTGCATCAAATCCTGGAAAAGACCCGAGAAGGACAAATCAACACCTACCATCTCTTTGTTGATTACAATGTCGATTTCGACTTCTTTACGTTCAAAGGTATTTCAAGCCATGTCTGAGTTTGGTATACCTGGAAAATTAATAAGACTCTCCAGGATGACACTTGCTGATACGCGTTCCTTAGCAAGAATAGGAAAGGATCTCTCCGAACCATTTACGACCAAACGAGGTTTCAGACAAGGTGACATCCTATCGTATGATCTCTTTAATATCCTATTGGAGAAGATTATACGAGATGCAGATGTGAATAGATATGGCACACTAATCACAAGAGAACACATGCTACTCGCCTATGCCGACGACATCGACATCATAGGTCGGTCACCGGATGTAGTAACTGCAGCCTTTGAAAGAATTGAAAGAGAGTCAGTAAAAACGGGATAGAGAAAATGGAGATGGAATGGAAATGGAAAATGGGATAGAGAAAATGGAGAATAGTCAGCAACTTTATCTTCCTCGTCACCGCCGTAACCGAAATGAATGACACCAGTTTTGAAAAAAAGCGAAGAATAATACTGGCAAACAAATGCTATTTTGGAATAAGTAGGCCGTTTAGAAACAAGGCCACCTCTCCATAGACGAAGAGTACACTATACAAGACACTGATACTATCCGCGTTGTTACATGATTCTGAGGCGTGGATACTTGTGAAAGCTGACGAGGCAGTGCTTGGAGTGTTTGAGAGAAGGATTCTTCGTAAAATATGTGGACTCGTTTGCGTTAATGGAGAATATAGGCGTCGTATGAACCACGATCTGTATGAGCTGTATGACGACGAGTTACACCTATCAAAATAAATACAACGGCTGCGTTGGCTAGGTCATGTAATGAGAATAAATAAAGAAGCTCCAGCAAAGAAGTCTTTTGAAGGCAAGAACGGTGGTAAAGGAAAACCGGGACGACCAACAGCCCGATGGAAAGATCAAGTGGTGGGAGACACCTCGGAACTTGATGTCAGAGATTATAAAATGAGCGCAGAAGATCGAGGCGCTTGGAGCGCTATTCTACGTTCGGCTACTGAAACAAATGTTCTGTCGTAGCCAATTAAAGCACAGCATGGAACCTACTCATATAAGAAAAATAATTCCTGTATCTGAAGGTATTTGTTAAAAAAAACTTGTTTCTTCTATGGACAAAAAAAGTTGGAATTTTTGGGACTTTCTTATATCCGTAGTCTACTGTATATTGCCTAAGTTAGTTGGTAGTTTTTAGTTTATAATAGTTACAACAAATTGGAAAATTTCACTTTATCTAGAACATTTTGTACCGCTCAATCAACAGATAACAAGTTGTGGACATACTTCCACTTGTTTTCGAGGCTTGAACCACAGTGCATCGTATAATCCATGAGAAACAATTATGTTGGCTGGGTCATGAATATAGATTACCCAGCTAAAAGGTAATTTGAATATCAATCTGTTAGTGTATGAAGAAGAGAAAGATCAAGCGTCTGCAGCAGGCTGCTATGTTAGTAAAAAGTAAAAAAAATTGATTGGTTGCTTTTGTTGATTGAGAAACCCAAAAAGACACTATTAATGTTTGTTGGGCTATCAAATATAGGACATTGATTGTTTCCCATACTGGGGGAGTGAATCAGGAAGGAGAGCTGACGTTTAACATTTTTATTTGGTAGAACCGGACTAGTTAGTGGATGCTTTAAATCATATCAGCTGACAGCTTCAACAATGTAATAAAAATCATAAATTTTGTCATGTCATAGATTGTGTTCCCCTATGTTTTAAAGCTTCATTCGTTCAGTTTTCTTTCTTATTTTGCAACCATTTAAAAAAATGAAACAATTGATGTTGGATATTCTTAATTTACTTTTAATCATAAAAACATCGATGGACAATGTTGTTGACGATTCGAAACATGGTTTTTCTGGGTTGATTGCATTACAAAAGAAGAAAAATTATGGTAGTAAAACGATAATAAATTAAAGCAGAATGAACATGGATTTTCTAGGGACTCAAGATATATGAGCAAATGTTTAAGCGGATAGCATTATTCGTCTAAAGTTTATTTTGAGTAAATATACAGAGACCGATATTTCAGGGTGCCACAAAAACTATTACAACTATAAACTCCATTGGCACAAAAAGCCTTATGCAAATTTTTAATAGGATTATAATGGCAGACTTTTCGTTCTTCCCAGAAAGATCTGCTCTATAACCCCAGTGCTAATTGGGATTAGTGTCTTAGTACAAATAGCCGTCAAAATTATCTATCAATCGCAACCCCTGTTGTTCAATATTTTGTGTGCCAAGTCCACGCAGTCACGCATGCGCATACTTATTATCATTGTTTTACAAAGTACAAATGAAAGCATATCAATCCGTTCCTTTTATACCTATGTCAATGTTTCACAGCGAAAACTATGACTGATAGATATTGGTTTGAGATTGGTAAACATTTTTTCTATTGGTTAACGCAAACAAGTTTTAAAATCAAGTGTAATGTAATTTCAATGTGTTTTCAGCTTTTGATGCCAATCGATGTGGCTCTGTAACAACAATTAGCAAATACAACCATTGCTGCCAAAATGTTATGTGCTAAACACAACCTGTTATTGCAAGAAGAAGTTAAAAGCATTAAGTTCGGCTGAGCCAAACTATGGATACCCACTACCATGGATATAATTATTACCCTATTTTATTACAACTCTGTTATATCCATAGTAATACCCAAATATGGGTCCATGTGTATCATATTTCGTTCAGGTAACGAGAATCCTAGATTATACAAGTCATGTTTCAAATTTCATCGAAATCGGGCAATAAATACTCTTTTTATTCATGAATATTCCATTAAGGAACAGTGACAAACTTCTTACATATCAAAGAGTGCTGTCCGATTTAAGTTTTAAGCTCTCTGATAAGGGGCCTCCTTCTTTGTGGAGAAGTTTTTACATGGCTGTCATACCAAATGGTACAGTACCTCACAAAATTCGTCAGCATTAGGAGGGCATAACCACCGCTGAAATTTTTTCTGATGTTCTCGCTATGGTTCGAACCCAGGCGTTCAGCGTCATCGGCGCACATGCTTACCTCTGCGCCACGGTGGCTTTTTATGGGATTAGGACCATTAATCGAAAGATCGGACTATATAGCATTTAAATATGGTCTGATGTGGACCTAACTCGGCCCGGATATCGGGTGGCCCAATGGGGGGCCTTGTCCAACTCACTCTTATATAAATTTCAACGAAATACGGTTAAAAAATGGGCTTAAGATCCTTAAACAGCATATCGGGGTATATGGCAACTCTATCTAAAGGTATGATCTGAGTTGAATCACTCAGTGCTGATATCGGGGTGGCTTATGTAATAACTTAGGTTATGTAAGGTAAGGTTGAAAAGAGAATGGGATATCAATCCTGCCAGTAATCGGCTTTTTGTGCGCTCTAAATACTGAAAAGTAACCTAGGAACAGGTTGAGTTGGGAATTCTATGGAACTAGCAAATTCTTCAATAGTTTCCCTTCCACGCCCCAATGTTGGTTCATGTCTAGTATTGTGTACCCGCTTATGTGCCATTGTCTGCCTGCCACGAAAGCCGGGTAATGACAAAGGAAATTTTCCCTATCACTTTTCACACCTATTCGGTGTAAGTTTGTTCGTACACATATCACTTGTGCCCCATTATGGTATCGAAAGCTACGTTGACCTCCTGCTTACTTCCTTTCAGTAATAATCTCGTCTTCTCACGATCCGGATCTCCCCATAAAATTTTCATCCTCCTACAGACAGTTTCACTGTTCCACAGTGTTACACGTGCTTCCGTCCACCCATCGAGCACGCTGCGGCCATCTTATTTACTATATATTTACTATGAGAGCTATATTTAAATCGACTTTTTCGAACAGATCGTTTGAAAATTGTTGCTACTATAGCCATAAAAGTGCAAATCGGGCGACACATATGTCATATATATATATATATTACAGCTATATCTAAATCCGAACCGATTTCTATAAAATTTAAAAGTAATATCGAGAGTCATAAGAAAATCCTTCCTGCCAAACTTCGAGAGAATCGGTTAACAGATGACCATTCTATTGTTGTATTACTGCAAATCGGGCGAACTTATATATGGGAGCTATATCCAAATCTGAACCGATTTCTATGAAATTTACCTGTAATATCGAGAGTCATAGGAAAACCGTTCCTGTCGAATTTCGAGAGAATCGGTTAACAAATGACCATTTTATTGCTGTATTAGTGCAAATCGGACAAACATATATATGGGAACTATATCCAAATCTGAAAAGATTTTTTCAGATTTGGATTTCAGATTTTGTTTTTTTAGGCCGAAAAACATGCCCATTCCAAATTTGTACGCAAATTAACATGGACAGACGGACATAGATCGGTTTGCTTATCAATGGGTCTATCTCTCTTCCTTTTGGATTTTACACACAAATGCACTAAGTTATAATACCCTGTACCACAGTAGTGATTTAAGTTATAAAAATCAGTGCCAAATTTTGTGCAGTTCGGCTGAAAATTGTAGTTACTACAGCCATTAAAGTGCAAATCGGGCGATACATGTTTATGGAAGCTATATCAAAATCTAGACTGAGTTTGATGAAATCTTGCTCAAGGTTAAGATCAGTAAAAAACCCATCAAGTGCCAAATTTTGGGCAGATCGGTTGAAAATTGCAGTTAATACAGCCATTTAAGTGCAAACCGGGCAATACATAAAGGGTGATTTTTTTGAGGTTAGGATTTTCATGCATTAGTATTTGACAGATCACGTGGGATTTCAGACATGGTGTCAAAGAGAAAGATGCTCAGTATGCTTTGACATTTCATCATGAATAGACTTACTAACGAGCAACGCTTGCAAATCATTGAATTTTATTACCAAAATCAGTGTTCGGTTCGAAATGTGTTCATTCACCGTAACGTTGCGTCCAACAACATCTTTGAAAAAATACGGTCCAATGATTCCACCAGCGTACAAACCACACCAAACAGTGCATTTTTCGGGATGCATGGGCAGTTCTTGAACGGCTTCTGGTTGCTCTTCACTCCAAATGCGGCAATTTTGCTTATTTACGTAGCCATTCAACCAGAAATGAGCCTCATCGCTGAACGGTGAATGAACACATTTCGAACCGAACACTGATTTTGGTAATAAAATTCAATGATTTGCAAGCGTTGCTCGTTAGTAAGTCTATTCATGATGAAATGTCAAAGCATACTGAGCATATTTCTCTTTGACACCATGTCTGAAATCCCACGTGATCTGTCAAATACTAATGCATGAAAATCCTAACCTCAAAAAAATCACCCTTTATATATGGGAGCTATATCCAAATCTGGAACAATTTTGATGAAATCTTGCAGATATGCTAAGTAGTATGACCTGTACCTTGATTACAAGAATATACGGACTGACAGAGGGACAGACAGACGGACGGACGGACGTGCCTAAATCGAATCAGAAAGTTATTCTGAGTCGATCGGTATACTTATCAATGGGTCTAGCTCTTCTCGTTCTTAGCGTTGCAAACAAAGGCACAAACTAATAATAGCCTGTACCACAGTGGTGGTCTAGGGTAAAAATAGAGTCCAAAGACAGGATCAACAGTAAAATTTCGACATTTTTTTTGTGCAAATCAAAGTTTATATCTTAAATGCAAAACTTGTTTTTTGGGCGAATTGAAATTTGATAACTATTTTTAGTGCAAACAACTCATTATTGATTATTCACAGCATGCAACCTCATAAATGGCCAATAACCATTTAGCCTTTATAAGTAAATGATGATAAAATGTGTACTTTACAATTTTCATCCATAAACTTTCCTCATAATAATACATGAGATAGCATGTGTGGCAAACCACTCGAAATCGTGGGAATAATTCACGTGGAAAAACGTTTAATGCCTTAATTAGTGAACAACCATAAATGTAAATATGCATTTACACAACAACAACAACTCCAATTAGCACCTTTTTTCTATAAATACAATAATTATGATTAAACAGCGCATAAACAATTTTCAAGTATGAATGAAAACGAAATGTGCCTGCCATTCACATGGAAACCAAATCAAGTGAAATATTACGTGATGTACGTGAATATTTCTATGTTAGTCAGTTACTCATTGAGTGGAGTCCAAATATAGAGGAGGCAGCAACTAAATCAAAAAAAAACTATGAATTCCTATGTTACATTTCTATATACGTACAAATATAAACAACAAATGAATAGGCTTTGACTCTGTCCATGCACCATGAACAACTTTACAACACCGTGGAACATTTCAGAAATGAAAACAAATTAGAAAATGAAATATAACAAATATAAATGTATTAAGTTAGGTTAGGTTGAAAACAGGGTGCAGATATTGATCCGCCTCATGTCACTATGGGCATACATCAAACCCAGTAATCGGCTTGCTGTGCGCTCTAAATACTAAAAAAAAGTAACCTCGAAATAGAAAATCTAAGTGGAGACCATCGTAGCCCAGAGGTTAGCATGTCCGCCTATGACGCTGAAAGCCTGGATTAGAATCCTGATGAGAACATCAGAAAAATAAATGATGGTTATCCCCTCCTAATGCTGGCGACATTTGTAAGGAACTGTGCCATGTAAAAACTTCTCCCCAAAAAGCTGTTGCACTGTGGCACGCCGTTCGGAGTCGGCTATAAAAAGTAGGCCCCTTATCATTGAGCTTAAACTTGATTCGGACAGCAGTCGTTGATATGTAAAAAGTTTCCCCCTGTTCCTAAATGGAATGTTCATGGGCAAATTTGCAAAATTACAAAATCCTTAATTGTTTTTCATGCCACGTCCAAAGTTAGTTCATATCTGTTATTGTTTCCCCGCTAAAGGAAATGCAACATCGTCTCATCATCTCCCTCCTCGCTTGCCCTACACATACCATCACTTACGGCACCGATTGGATTGGTGTAAGTGAGTTCGTAGTCGCATGTGTCCCCTTATGATACCAAAAGCTATACTAACCTCCTTCTTACTTCCTTTCAGTAATAGCCTCGTCTATTCACGATCTGGATCCCACAGGGTTTTCACCGTTCTACCGACTGTTTCGCTGTGCCACAGTGTTATGTTCGTTACGTTCCCCCAAGCCCTTAAATCGGACTGCGTCGACCCGAAAGGTTTCGAGTTAACCAAGATTATTGACGGCAATTCTCTGGCCTTCACCGCCAAATTGTCTGCCCTTTTATTTCCCCTTATTCCGTTATGGCCCGGCAACCAAACGATGCAGATTTTGCCATCCTCAGAGAAGGCGTTAATCTTCTTCTTACATTCAAGACTGTTCGTGATCTTACCGACCTGGTTGTGATTGCCCTTATGGCAATTTTACAATCCGTAAAGATGTTCACAATCGACTTTCTCGCGTAAACACTACAACATCTCAAGCATCCGTGATTGCTCGGATCTCCGCCTGTAGGACTGTATTATGGTCAGGCATCCTTAAACAGATCTCAGTTCCTGGGTTCTTAATGTAGACCCCCAGGCCCACTCTGTCCTCTAGCTTTGATCCCTCCGTGTAACATGATCTTCCAGATGGCAGTACTAGGGTTCCGCCAATTCAAGACTGTTCCGCTGGCGACAGTGCCTCGCACTTGACCTCAAAGTTCATCTCAAGTATCCGATCGAAAACGTCTTCCAATGCAGGTTTCCTACCATCGCCTCGATTGTACCGTGATGGTATGACCTGATCTCATCCTCAATCCATTTTCCCATGGCCTTATCATGACCATCCTCAATCCATTTTCCCAGTGGCTGCCTCACACTTAATCTGTATGTCAATGGGTCGGATATCTAGAACAGTCCCCAGTGCCCTAGAGAGCGTGGTCCTCATCGCTCCGCCTATATTGAGACAACATGTTATCTGAACCTATTGTATGGTCCTTATGTTGCACCTTTTCTCCATAGCAGTCCAACAAACTACTGAGGTTTAAGTAAGTATTGGTCCAATCTCGCTCCTGTGGAGCCACTGGACTATCCTCGGATTCAGGCCCCATTTCGAGCCTACGGCCCGTCTATATAGTGCCCAACATTCGTGAGCCTTCTCAGTACGCTCCTGATTGTGACACTTCCAATTCATTTTCCTGTCCAAGATCACGCTCCTGTAGAGCCACTGGACTATCCTCGGATTCAGGCCCCATTTCGAGCCTACGCCCGTCTATATAGTGCCCAACATTTGTGAGCCTTTTCAGTACTCTTCGAAATATGACACATCCAATTCAGTTTGCTGTCGAGGATCACACCTAAGCATTTGATCTTGTGAGATATCGAAATCGTCTTGTTGAGGAAACGTGGTGCGTTAAATTCGTCCAACCTTCGCGTTCCTCGTGAACAGGCATATTTCAGTCTTCTCTGGGTTAACATTGAGACCTTTGGGTCTAGCTCAGCCATATGCCATATACAAGACCCTTTCGGCCCTTCTGCATAACCCACATAGAAGTATAATAACATCGTCTGCATAGCAGACGGGTTCAAATCCCTTCTCAGTCGGCATCCGTGCCAATGAATCCCTTATATTTATGTTATGGGACCCACAATTTATCCACCTGTTCCTTAGCATATGGTTTATCCAGCCTCTAAGGACCCGGCCCACCCGGTACTGGTCTAAGGATCAATGTGTCTCTCCGAACATTGGATCAATGTTTCTCTCCGAACATTGGTAAAAGCCTGCTCGATATTAATGCATACCGCCAGTGTGTACGTTTTGTCATCGAAGGATTTTTCTATTTTATGCACAACCTCGTGCAGGGTAGTCTCCACCGACCTTCCCTTGACATTGGCATTCTGTCTGTATTTGAGCAGTTCGCTGGATGTCTTTATTATGGTATCCACAATATGTTCCATGGTTTTGAGCAGAAAGGACGTAAGGTCTTTAGCCTATGGTGTCGCATAGCTTGCCTTGCCGGGCTAGGTATAAATACCACGCCTGCCTCCTGCCAGGCATTCGGAGTATATGCAAGTCCTAGGCACGCTGTGAAAATAGTGGTCAGAAGAAGCGCCAGCTAGTCCGCCTCCTTGTTTAGTAACACCGGAAATATTTCATCAGGCCCGGGTAACTTAAATGGATTGAAGCTACTCAAGGATTCCTATACCATATGATAAGCCTTCGATCAACCTCATTATTCCAAGATTCCGGTGTCTCCGTGAGTCCCTGTATCCTGTGGAAAATGCGTTTCCATCAAAAGCCTCAACATGTCCTCCGTTGCCTCCGCTCTCACTCCCATGTCGTTCACTGAAGTTTCAGTTTGAATATGGGATTTTGAAAGAAACATTTTTATCTTGGCGGCGTCGTTAACGCTCGACCAGTTCGCAGAAAAGCTTTCAGGAGGCACGTTTTGCCGCTCTGGTAATGTTATTGTATTCCTTGAGCTGTGTGTAATACACATCCCAATAAAATTCCGCTTTTTTACAAAGTTCTCTGTTAAAAAGTCTGCGGACCTCTTTCCCAATATTGCGAATCTCTACGGTCATCCAGGGTTTTTTCTTGGGCTGATTTCCTTTCCCGAAGAGGACAACTATCTTCGAAGGATTCCACCAGTGCAGTCGTAATCCTGTTGACATTCTCGTCAATCTCTTCTATGTTTGGACAATCTAAATTATCTTGCCCAAGTCTTCTTCTGAGTTGCCTTCCGAATTTTGTCCAGTTGGTCTTCAACTTATTCCGGAAGCTTATCGGATTCGGCGTTAACTGTGCTATTCTAAACCTAATGTAGCGATGGTCAGAGAAAGAGTGTTCCATGGAGACCCTCCAATCCTGAAACTCATCGATCAGATTTTCGGAACATATCGTCACATCTAATACCTCCTCCCTAATTCTATTTACAAAGATAGCGGTGTTAACAATATTAAGTGTTATTAGGTCGTTAGTATTCAAGAACTCTGCCAGGGCTTGGCCCCGCTTATTAGTGTTGGTGCTACCTCATGAAATGTGGTAAGAGTGCGGATCGTATCCTATTAGGACCTGTCTGTATTGCTTTCCTTACCAACCGTTGCAGCTCCGACGTGGGTGGCGGTGTCGGAGAGTCGAAAGGCAGGTAATGGCCAGGTATGCCAGGTATGATCCACCGTCTCCCTGTCTCACCACTGTTGCATCTGACGTTGACAACTCTGGGGGGAATATATAATTAAAATTTTTATGAAATAAAAAAACTCAGGTTCTCGGCCGAGTACCAGTGTCAGCATAGAATAATTGATAGTTGATATGGTTCAGTCCAGAAATCTTGTTCCGGGTCGTCCATGGCTCCTGAAATAAGGCAATATGAATCTTGCCTTTGCTGATTTTCTCCATTAGAGCGTGAGTAGCTGTCTCGTTTTTGTGGAGGTATATCTGGATTATTACTGGATATTATTGGTCCTCCAGTAAATGGGCTTTTGGGAGTAGGTGATGATCTCATCGCCTGCTCTCTGTCCTTTACACTGCATTGACTTTCCTGTCACTTCACTGCCTGATGTCATCGTTTTAGATTTTTTACCTATCCTAGTCTTCCGACTATTGAGAAACTCGGTAATGGTTCCATCATCGGGTCCCAGTTCGTTTGGTTGTACTGAGTTTCCATTCCCTGTACTGCCTGATGTTTCAATGCCAGGATTAGACAAAATCATGCAAATCTTATGTAAATGGGCTTCTTGGGAGTAGGTGATAGTACCATCATTGGCTCCCTGTTCTTTAGGCTACATGGAGTTTCCTGTCACTGCGATGCCTTATGTTTCAATATTAGAATCTTTGCCTATTCTAGTCTTCCGAATCTTGAAGTCGGTGATGGTTTCGTCGTGGGGTCCCTGTTTGTTAGGCTGTGTTGGGTCTCTTGCCACTGCACTGCCTGATATTTTAGTATTAGGATCTTTGCTTAACCGTGGTGCATAGGTTAGCCTGCCCGCCTTCATACCCAAACGCTCGGGTTCAAATCCTGCCGGCAAGAAAACCTTAAAACATTTCTCAGCGGTGGTTATCCCCTCATCACTGACACGCCGTTCGGACTCGGCATGAAACAGGAGGTCCCCTTATCATTGAGCTTAAATTCGAATCGGGCAGCAATTGATATTCTGAGAAGTTAGTTTAGTTTCCCATTAATTTCATAATGGGATGTTTGGGAAACACTAAATCACATTGCTTATCCTAGTCTTTCCAATATTGAGAGAGGCGGAGTCACCTGCCACTGCATGGACTGATGTCTCATTATGAGGATTTCTGTCTATCCTAGTCCTCCCTACCTTAAAAAAGACAGTCTTGATCAATGCCAACCACAAGGAGAGTTCCTTCCTCCTTCTCCTCCTTGTGAAAGACCCCCCATTTCTCTGCGACCAATCCTTGGTTTTGATTGCCCATTAACTGCCCCATCCCTTGATGAGGACCGTCGCCTTTGTGAGCTGGGGGATGTCCATCTTTCTCACCAGGACAAGGTTTGCGCTCTCCCAGGGAGCGTGGGGTGGTTTCACCGCCTTAGATTGGATCATCAGTGTCTTTAAGGCCATTAAACAAGTAATTTACCCACTTCCCTGGCACGTTATAAAGCTTAATAAGAAAATACCTAGTCTTTAATTCAAAGCTTTTGATATGGCTACGCTAAAACTAGAAAATGATCCACAGTTAAACACCATCATGTAAAGGCGGCAATGATTGTTCGTGCACAAATAGTAGAAAATATGTGTAAACATGTGTTGCAATCAAAATGCAGCGCTACTGGTGTTGCTTATATAACAAACTATCATCATCATCAGCATCACAGACATCATGGTGGTATGCAGAATAACTGTATATGCGTCTTTATTGGCATCATCAGACAACATATCCACCATCCAACAGCCACCAGCATATGAATTAGTTGAGTTATAGCAAACGACATTATCATTATTTGCAATCGTTCAGCAACGCATCGTATTTAACATGAGTTAGTCAACAAATGACGCGTTAAGGAACAGTGCATTGAACTAAAACCCAAGCTTTCCTTAAGAAATTTAGAAGTAAAAACAAAAAAAAAGCTAAGGACGGGCTAGAGTCGGACATAGCTAACCTTTTGATACCCTACATTTCGTTGGGTATGCATGTTTAGTCTTCGGAATGAAAATTCGTTAAAATTGGAAATGAAGAATCCTGACAAAAATCCGTATCTAATGGGCGAATCATAAAGGAACCCGCTGTGAACATTTTGAGAAGAGAGGTTTGTAAATGCAAAGGCTCTCAAACAGAAAATTTGGCAATACAAGAATCCTTCGATGCCAAAATGTACACCCTAGCGGTATGCATTGACATCGAGGGGGCTTTATAACAATGTGCGGACGGACACACTAATCCAAACCTTAGACCAGTACCGGTTGGACCCGGTTCTTAGAGACTGGAGAACAGGTAGATAAATTGTGTGTCCCATGACATAAATATAAGGGAGAAGTGGCACAAGGCACGACACAGTGGGGGCATTTTATCGCCACTCCTATGGGTGACTACCATCTGCTACGCAGATGGTGTTATAATACATCTAAGGGGTAAAGATCCGAACGAGCTATGCAGAAGGGCCGAAAGGGTCTTGCATATGGCATATGACTGGGCTAGACCCAGAGTTCTCAATGTTTACCCAGAGAAAACTGAAATCTGTCTGTTCACGAGAAAGACGAAAGTGGGGCAATTTAACGCATCACGTTTCCTCTTAAGACGATTTCGTTATCTGACGAGGTCAAATATTTTGGTGTGATCTTGGACAGGTAAATTAATTGGAAGTGTCACATTCAGGAGCGTACTGAAAAGGCTCACAGATGTTGGGCACTATGTAGACGGACCGTAGGCTTGAAATGAGGATAGTCTACTGGCTCTACAGGAGCGTGATTAGACCAATACTTTATTACACCTCAGTAGTTTGGTGGACTGCTATGGTTAAAAAGTGCAACATAAGGACCATACATACAACAAGTTCAGAGAACAGGTTGTCTTGACATAGGCGGAGCGATGAGGACCACGCCCACTAGGGCAGTGGAGACTATTTTAGATATCCGTCCCTTTGACATACAGATTAAGTGTGAGGCAGCCACTGCGGCTATGAGATTTAAGGCGATGGGAGAATGGATTCAGGATAGGAGCAGCTCATATAATCGAGGCGACGATAGGAAACCTGGAAGGAAGGGAAGAGGTTTCCGATCGGATAGCTGAGATGAACCTTGAGGTAGAGTCCAAGGCACTGCTGCCATCGTTACAGTCTTGGATGCACGGAACCCAAGTATTGCCAACTGAAAGATCGTGTTACACGGATGTATCAAAGCTAGAGGACAGAGTGGGTCTACATTGAGAACCCAGGGACTGAGATCTGTTTTAGACTGCCTGAACATTATACGGTCCTGCAGGCGGAGATCCGGCCATCACGAGATGCGTGAAGTGGTGTGGTGCTAACGCCAGGACGACGAGTGTGAACATCTTTACAGACAGTAAAATTGCTATAAGGGCAATAACAACCAGGACGGTAAAGTCACGAACAGTCTTGCAGAGTAAGAAGGAAATTAACGCCTTCTCTGAGGATGGAAAAATCCGCATCGTCTGGGTGCCGGGCAATAGTGGAGTAAGGGGGAATGAAAGGGCAGACGAATTGGCGGTGAAGGCCCGAGGACTGCCCTCAATAAACTTGGTTAACCCGAAGCCTTTCGGGTCGACGCAGTCAGAGTTAAGGGAGTGGGCGACGAATGCGTATGCAACACTGTGGAACAGCGTAACGGTCGGTAGGACGGCGAAAATCCTATGGAGGATCCAGATGGTGAGAAGACAAGGCTATTACTGAAAGGAAATAGGAAGGAGGTCAGTATAGCTATTGGTATAATAACGGGACACATAGGACTACGAGCTCACTTATGTAAAGTCGGTGCGGCAAGTGATAGCATGTGTAGGGCATGCGGGGAAGATGTTGAGACGTTGGAGCATTTCCTTTGTCATTGCCCGGCTTTGGCGTCCAACAGATACCTGTACTAAGGTGGAGACACAATATCAGACATGAACCAACTTAGGGGAGTGGCATTGAAAACAATTAAGGATTTTGTAAGTAGCACGGAAGTCCTAACTTAAAATTTTCTTTTTAGAGGTTACTTTATAGTTTTTAGAGCGCACAACAAGCCGATAACTGGCTTAGGTGTATGTCCATAGTGGCTTGGGGCGGATTAATATCTGCACCCTCTTTTCAACCTCACCTAACCTGCACCGATGTGTAAAAAATTCGCCAGTGACCAAAAGGATGATAAATCAACTTAAAATTAACGACATTAATGCGGAATTAGTTAAAATCGGATGAAAATATATAATAGAGCTAAATCTAAATCTGAAACGTCTTGAACCAAAATTGACACACATAGTAAAAGTCATAAACGAAAACACAGTGCAACATTTTGAGAAAATCAGCTAAGAAATACGCTGACAAGGGCTCTAAAGAACGGGAAATAAATTTGTATGAGAGCTTATTGCCGAATTTCCCGAATGCCGATTAACAAATTACCACGTTATTGCAATATTACACTTAACCACATTTGTTATTTATAACAGCAAAAATGCTTGTTAAAATAGCAGTTTTTGTCTGCTCAAAAAGGGGAAAGCAGACATCAATGCTGTTTCAGCAAACATAGGGCTGTTGTATTAGTTAACATTTCGGTCAGCGAAATCTGCAAACAAAATCTGCTATTTTAAGTACAACAAGCAAAAGAGTGCTAAGTTCGGCCGGGCCGCATCTTATATACCCTCCACCATGGATCGTATTCATATCGAGCTCTTTCCCAGTATCTCTTTTTAGGCAAACAAAGGGTAAAAGAAAGAAATGGTAAATTCGGACCATAATTGAACTGAATGTTGGAGACCATTGTGTGAAATCTCAGTCAGTTCGAATAAAAATTTCGTCCTTTAAGGGCTCAAGAAGTAAATAAGGGAGGTCAGATTATATGGAAGCACTATCAGGCTGTAGATCGATTCAGATCATATTTGACACATATGATGCAGACCAAAGGCGAAGCCGTTGTACAAAATTTCAGACAAATCGGATAATAATCACGCCCTCTAAAGGCTCAAGAAGTCTAGTCCTCAGATCGGATTTTATGACAACTATATCAGGTTATATACCGATTTCAACCATACTTATCACAGTTGTTGGAAATCATAATAAAACAATTCACGCAATATTTCAGCCAAAACTAATGAGAATTGCTCCCTCTAGTGGCTCAAGAAGTATAGACCCAAGATCGGTTTATATGGTAGCTATATTAAAACAAGGACCGAATATGGCCCATTTACAATCCCAACCGACCTACACTTATAAGAAATTTTTGTGCAAAATTTCAAGCGGATAGCTTTGCTCATTCGAATGTTAGCGTGGCTGAAATTTTGAAGGTGGTATTTTCTATGACTTTTAACAGCCATGACAAGTATGGTTCATATCGGTCAATAACTTGATGTAGCTTTTATATATATATTGAAAAAGTCATTCAAAGAACTTGACAAATGCGATCCATGGAGGAGGGTATATAAGATTCGGCTCGACCGAAGTTAGCACGCTTTAACTTGTTCATCATCTGTTTGTTTGGCAACTGGCTGTTTATCTGTGATTGCTTTAATCGGTTGTAGTTACATTTTCTCATTTGTTATGATGCGAATCGATAGCCATACTGTGATTGTAGGAGGAACGACCCGTAGCCAGTTTTCGGTAGATATCAGATTTTTGTCTTTTCTTTGGAGGTTTTTATTGATTACAAGTGATCACCCACATTCATTCCTTGTGGTACTTTGACGAAAAAGCATCATCATTTTGTCGCCATGTCTGCCATCTTCTGTCCGATTTGACAAGACAGTAGAGTTTTATCTTTTTAAAGCTATTTTTTTAGCTATTATCTTTTTAGAAACGCTGGCTTAAACAGCTCACGCACGTTTCGTATTTTGTTATTGTCAAACATCTTCAGTTTGGTCTATAATTTAACTAAAAATCGTCATCAAACGCTTGCAAATGATTGAATTTCATTATCAAAATCCGTGCTTTGTTAAGAAAGTTCATGGCACACTTCTTCTATTTTATGACGAACCTCATTTTATGGTTTATGGGCTGGTGGCATCATTGGACCGTACTTCTTCAAAGATGATGCGAATCGTAACGTTGCTGTGAATGGTGAGCGCTACCATGAGATGATATCCAACTTTTTTTTTTGCCCAAAATGGAAGAGCTTGACTAGCGTGACATGTGGTTTCAACAAGACGGTGCCACATGCCACACAGCACGCGTACCATTGGATTTATTGAGAGGCGACTTCGGTGTACGTTTAAATTCACGTTCGGGATAGGTCAATTGGCCGCCTAGATAGTGCGAATGCAATGCCTTTAGTCTATTTTTAGTGGGGCTATGTTAAAGCTCATGTCTTGTATGCTGATGACGTACATCAAAGGACCTCACTATGGTGTAAAAGATTGAGGAGATCATAGAAAACAATAGAGGTGCCATTATCTAGCTCTGTGGAACTGCTTTATTTAAATGTACAGGCACGGACAACTTATTAGCAACACAAACAGATTGACATCGTCTTGAAGTTCAAGAATTTCTGAAGCTTCATACATACATTTTGGAGATCAACGTAATCGAAAGCTTTGGAATTATCGAGAAGTACTAAAACACTCGGAGGCCACTGTGGCGCAGAGGTTAGCAAGTCCTGGCGATACCATCATAAAATTTTCAGCGGTGGTTTTCCCCCTCCTAATGCTGGCGACATTTGTGAGGTACTATGCCATGTAAAAACTTCTCCTCAAAAGGGGTGTCGCACTGCGGCACGTCGTTCGGACTCACCTATAAAAAGGAGGTCCCTTATCATTGAGCTTAAACTTGAATCTGACTGCGCTCATTGATGTGTGAGAAGTTTGCCCTTGTTCCTTAATGGATTGTTCATGGTTAAATTTGCATACTAAAACACTCACCTTACTATCATCTATAACATTCCTGATCGAAATTTCAACCAAAGCACTAATACTACTGTTATCAGCACGGAAACCATTTTGCCTTTCAGACAGCAAAAATTCGACGTTGAGATAATGCTAAATTATCTATGTAAAATCTTCTCGAATTCCCTAGAGAGGTAACATAATATGGAAATAGGAGGGAATTCAGTGTTAGACTTCGGGATAGGAATAATTTTCGCAAGTTTTCAAGCGGTCGGATAAACACTAAAACACAGAATGGTGTTGGAGAAGTGTGTCAAAAAAGGAAGAATGTGAGGAAGGATTATATGTATGAATCTGGGATCGATGATATCATCAAGGCCCACAGAATTCAACCATACTAATGTAAAACTATCAAAAACTTTCTCATTTCCTATACATCTGAAGGCAAACCCACTGCCAATACCAATGTTATCCACAGACCAAAGGTTATTATCATAGAAAGTGGCGTATGGAGGTAATGTAGGTATGTTGGCGAAAGATTCATAAAGTTCGTCTATATTGCCCTGACACGTTGAACTTGATTTAGATTTTCCATGTCCAATGTCTTCAATAACCTTCCATTTGCTTCTCGCATCTATAGCATTATCAAAACTTTGATGAGTAATATTCCAATTGCGCTGTCTTTATTGTTTTAATTGCCCCGTTTCTTGCAGTACGAAATTCCTCATGTAACTCTGGCGTCTTAAAACGCTTCCAACTTGAATAGGCAAGGCCTCTTTTCTTTATTAAGTTCTGGATGGTGCAACCAAACCAAGGTTTTGTGTTCGAGCCAAGCAAGTAGCATTGTATATACGAGTAATATTATCTTGTAAGAAACTATTTTTCTGATCCACAGAGCTGAGTATATATTTTCACCCCACTGATGTTATTATAAAAATCAGAATAGTCGATGTTCTTATAAGAAATATGTTCAGAAAGATAGGACCATGTTTGGAAAAACATGGAGCAAAATATGAGTGGGAAAATTAGTAGCTGAAAGCCCTAATGTCAACATAGGATCAGTAAGGGAATTGCACACAGTAAAAAAGGCGAGAACCTCTCCGAACTGTTCAATGACAAACGAGGATTTCGACAGGAAGACAGTCTATCATGAGAACATTTCAACATTCTGCTAAGGAAATTACCAATCACAAAGGAACACATGATGCTCGTCTATGTCCAGACATTGATATTATGGGTCTGGGACTTTAGCAGTCCTTAGAGGACTCAAATCTTATGCGATTAATTGTAATTATGCACTAACGTCCATGTCAGGTATGTATGATCCGAACTGGTCCACAATCTTTTATATAGCAGCCATAACAAACGT
This sequence comes from Stomoxys calcitrans, assembly GCF_963082655.1. NCBI lineage: Eukaryota > Metazoa > Arthropoda > Insecta > Diptera > Muscidae > Stomoxys > Stomoxys calcitrans. The sequence continues at coordinate 198,262,438 of NC_081552.1, forward strand.
TCTTCTCATTTGATGGGGTTTTGTGCTACGCCTTCTAGTATGCATAGTCTACCATGGTCTTAAAAAAGTTCTTATATGTAGTTAAGTATCCAAGTAAATGCTACAATGACTAAAAGTGTTAAAACTCTAGCCACTATGCAATAATGTCATCATTGTCACCATTAAGCCTTCACCATCATTATGACTCTGAAATAATCAGGTCTATGAATTACGACACTCTCACATCAACTGAGCACTTATTATGGACAAACGTTCATGGAATTTCGAATGAAAGAGAAACGAAGCTCCAACAAATAGCGGGGGAAAATATCGAGTAAACCACAACAATGGCAACAAAAGCAGACATCATAGGTGACCCACTACTCCACCATTCAGCAGAATAGACAAATAAAATGCGCCAAGCGAAGAGAAGGAGAGAAACAAAATGCAATCATCAAACTGCACCAATAATGGCAATGAAGAAAAACCGGGAAAAGTTGTTGGAAAAAATGTGTTGCAGCAATGCCGTAAAAAAACCGCCGTAACCACTGACAGTATAAATAGTAGCATTTTGAGGCCAACCCAAAATCGGTCGGAAGCAATGAATAATTGCCGTAAACATTTGCACATGTACACACACACTCTCACAAGCAGTGGGAGTGCTTTAAACCAAGTTAGCTCAGAGTTAAACCCGAAAAAAGGAAAAATAGAATTTTTGATAGCCATTGGGGTAACATTTGATTTTCCTACAGACAAGCGGTAGTTAAGAGAAGCTCTTTTGTATTCTGCAATTAAATAGACCAAATTTAGGTTAGTCAGAGACTTGAAATGCAGGCATAGGTTGAAAACAGCAATTTTTAGGCAAAATGGAGTTGTATTTAATTCGCTTGGCTATTTAAATTCTAGTCATCCTTCACTAGAGTTTTTGTGGCATATCTACTAAGTACATTGTGTTACATAGTTCATGACTTGATTGCCAATTGGAGCTCCCAACAAAATTATATTATACCCTCCACCATTGTATGGTGGCCACTGTAGCGCAGAGGTTAGCATGTCCGCCTACGACGCTGAAAGCCTGGGTTCGAATCCTGGCGAGACCATCAAAAAAATTTTTCAGCGGTGGTTGTCCCCTCCTAATGCTGGCAACATTTGTGAGGTACTATGCCATGCCTTCTCTCCAAAGAGGTGCCGCCCTGCGGAACTTCGTTCGGACTCGGCTTTAAAAAGCAGGCCGCTTATCACTGGGCTTAAACTTGAATCGGACTGCACTCATTGATATGTGGGAAGTTTGCCCCTGTTCCTTAGTGGAATGTTCATGGGCAAGATTTGCATAGTATGGTGGTATACTAATTTCGCCATTCTGTTTGTAACTCCTTGTCATCATCCTGATAGTCTAGACAATCAAAATCGATTTAGCCATGTTCGACCATCTGTCTGTTTTTAGAAAGCACGGTCACTTTCGCAGAAGTAAAGCCAGACATTTGAAATTTTTCACAAATATTTCTTATTAGTATAGGTTAGTTGGGATTGTAAATGGGTCATATAGGTCCATATTATCAAACGAACCAAATGTCTGATGTCAGACAAATCGGAACAAATTCTGAAGTCTTCCGACAAGATCTTACCGAGTTCGCTCCGAATACTGTTCGACATTCTGATGGAATTTTTTTTCCGATTTCTGTCCATCTTTCCGCAGTTTTTTTTTTTTAATTATACTTCCGACAGTTTTGAAGAAAGTTTGAACTATTTCTGCACTGTTTATCTGTAGCTTTTGTCATGATACACTGAACTTAATGCTACGCCTAATGGCTCTGGACATTGTGGCAAGACAAACTGCTGCGACCACTGCTGTGAGGCTAAGGGAGCTTTCTCTTTGGTCAGTCATGTGGCGGTTACGGACACGTGTGTTATCCTTGACATCATATCCAATGTTCCAGGCCGTGTGGATTACACCCTGCCTGAGCCGATTTTTGATAAAAAAAAAAAAAAAAAAAAACACTGACTATTTCTGATAGAACCGATTGGAATTACGATATACCTGGTAATAGAAGTTACAAAGACTTTTACACGAAAGGTTCCAAACTAGACGATCAGGTGGGCTGTGGGTGTACTCCGAAAAACTGGAACTGGCCATATCGAGAAGGTTACCCGACCACTGTAGTGTGTATCAAGAGGAGATCCTTGTAATTAAGGAAATGGTGGAATGGCTAAGATATAATGTCATAACGACGACATTATATCAACAAGCCGATTACTGGCGTAGGTGTATGTCCATAGTGGCATGGTGCGGATTAATATCTGCACCCTCTTTTCTACCTAACGACGATTGGCATAAATATCTTCTCAGACAGCCAGGCAGCTAATAAATCCTTGGAGAAAGTATTTCTAAACAAAAAAACCTCCCTCAACTGTCGCAGATCTCTCAATCATGGAGTATTGCAGAACAGTTCAAAAGTCACCTGCTATTAAAGAAGTGGTGAAATGGCTAAGAAATAATGTCATAACGACAACAGGCATAAAAATATATGCAGACAGCAAGGCAGCCATTAAATTCCTGGAGAACGTATTTCTGAACACAAAAACCGCCCTCGACTGCCGCAGATCTCTCAATTCGATGGCTGAACAGTTCAATATTCACCTGTTCTGGGTGCCAGGCCACAAAAATATTCCAGGGAATTGTAAAGCGGACGAACTTGCGAAACTAAGAACTACCGTATACAATCGAGGGGAACTGAAATCTGTGGGAATGCCTCTGGCGACATGGAAGATAAGTCTAAAGGAACTGGCCCGAAGGGCAATGAATAACAGATGGTCCCAAAGATCGAGATATAAATACTTTAAATTATGTGGCCCAATCTAGACTTGAAGAGGTCTACGGCGTTGCTGGCGCTGACTAGAAAAGATATCTCAGTCATTGTTTCCGTCATGACAGGACACTGTCTGATCGGAAAACATGCTGACAGCCATCAACGACTTTAGCCGAAGCTGCGAGGGTGTCGAGGAAGAAGAGACTATAGAAGATCTGATGTGTGTGTGTTCTGCATTGGCAATCAGAAGGAATTCCACTTTAGATTTTCGTTTCTTTTCGAACTTGTCTGATTAAGCAGATGTGAACATTTACAAGTTGTTAGACTTTTTAAAGCGATGTGGATGGTTCAACGGTAGGAATTAGAAGGCGTCTGCCTTTTTCTATTCCTGTGGCATCACAATGGACGAAAACGTCTGATGGCAGACTGCCACTTTAACCTAAGCTAACCTAACTACGACAAGGCGGCGACTGAATGACACTTATCTTTTCTGTTTGAAAACAAGTTCGCAACTAAATCCATAATGAATTGTGTAGTTCAGTTGTCGAAAAAAAAATACTGGTACTTACGCATATTAATTCTCCTTGAATATACAAGCAAATCTTACCTGAAAATATAAAAAAAAATAAATTTAGGACATTTTGAAATTGTACACTTATTTTCTTATTTCTACTATTGCGTATACAAGTTAATAAAGCCGAGTTGAACAACATATGGTACAACTCATTGTTCACCATGGTTTTGGCCGGCCAAAACCTCGAATTGATGGGTCACCGCCGTACAGCTCTGACTTGGTACCCACCAAAGGCCTGCGCAAAACCATTCATTACTGCTTTCAAGACACACTAACAATCATGGAGTATTGCAAGAACTGAACACTCCGTTTAAAAATACAACATTGTATGAGACAACTGAGAACTGAGTAAAACTGATAAACAAGATACCAAGTAACGAGATGAGTGAATGCATAAAATGAGCCCTTCAACAAAATCAAAGATTATTCGGATTTCAGTGAGTGCACGTTGTATAATGCAAGTATTCGGGTACATTTTGCTTCAGATGATATACTATTTTTTTATAGTCTGCTTTCGTAGTACGAAGTCCTTAAGAAGGCAACGTGGTTGGTTTGGCAAAAGCATGGTTGATTTGGCAAACGCGCCAAGTTTTCTTATATGTGAAAACAAACAGTTTGCAAACGATTTGTGTGATCAGTTCATATCTTGAATATGACAGCAAGACGCTTTCATATACAGCGAGCAATTTCTCATAACCAACTGCAGCGACTATGAATTCGAGATAAAAATACTCCCAAGTACTGAATGGTGGTTGTTTTTCAAGATTATCTACTCAAAAGCAACTTGTTCGTTTTACTCTATTTTCAGTATCTCGCTCATAAGTAGTCTTGAAATACAACACATCATGTGGGTTCAGTGTTCAAGAGTTCAGCAAAAACAGTCATCAATGAATGGATTTGTGCAGGGCTTTGGTACCCAGTGATGTCTTTTTGTTAACGAACATTAAGAAAAACAGCATGGCCAACGAATTTCAACGAATCAAAAACCATGTTTTGAAGTATCTCAATATGTGGACTTTAAGTAGACTATCCCAAGTACGGATATGGAAACTCAAACTATGGAAACATTTAGGAGATTTTTTGAAAATTATGAGGCAGTAACTAGAATCACTGGAATTGACAATCAAATCTTCAAAAGATAAGGAATTTTTTAAATGTCTTAAACTGCAAGGAATTCTACAAAATATGGAGAATATGTTTCAAAAACTGCAACACCTTAAGTGGTATAAAATATTGGCACATGTCAAAGATGTAATTGACTATCAGTCGATTGAAGAGCTGTCTGAAGAAGCATTGCAGTCTCTTAAAAACTTCTATAAAAAAATATAGAATACGGAATACGTTTAAAGCATCACGGGCGAGGCAAAATGAGGAACTATACAACATTTTGGCAGCATCTACCGATCCACTTATTTCTTCAACGTGGCATGTGAAGTCACGAAACAAATTTTAGTTTAGTAACGATTAGTCTTTTAGACAAAGATTCATATACGAATTCTGATGAAAATTGAACAGAAAGATGAAACTTTCTTTTCAGTTTTTATTTTACTTCTTAATTAATAATTTTAAAACATAAAAGCTTTAAAAATGAAAAAAAATATAAAATTAGTAATATATTTTCCTTTTAAATCCATCTATTTACCATTTTTCCACAAATTCTGACTTTGGTGAGCTATGACTAAGCACCTACAAGACGTAGCACTATTTTCAAACATTCATTTCATAGCCTGAACAGTTATCTTTTATATGTCGTTTGTATCATTCAGTTATCTTAATTGGTTCAAAAGATATGATTTTTGCCACGAAAAAACTCAAATTACACCACTGTGCGTCGATGGAGAAATGGGACTCGGCGTATGGTTGCCGGTCTGCTAGGGCGCTCTGGCCTGTCATCGACCGGAGGAGGAGGATGGAGTTACTGGCGTTCGATGAGTACATTAACAGGAGTCATAATCACACACTGTGGTATAGGCAGCATGGCGCATGGTAATGCCGCACAATGACTTCTGCAGGAGTTGCCTAGCTGAAGATGAGGAGGAGACTATCGAGCACTTACTATATTCATGTTCGGGTCTGCAGGGACGCAAGCTCTTTTTTCTGGGGAGGTGACTCTTCTGTGATCTGGGTGATCCTGGCAAAGCTATATTGTTTGTAAAATTGAACAGAAAATAAGAGATCCTATCGTGAATGTACGCTCATAGAAATAAGTTTGCTGAGATAGCAAAAACTGTTTGCTTAAAATCAGTAGTTAATTTTGTTGGTATTGTAGCAGTAGTTCTGCTATTACAGCAGCAGTACTGAAATTTCAGAGTAGCAGGCTTACTGCTGAAAAGTGAAAACGACTGATGCTTACTTATGAAGGTAATGTTAGAAGGAAAAAATAGAACACATATGTAAATGTGTGTTTCAGTGGATGTTTATAATCACCACTGATTATATACATTCCATACCCTTTTTTCTTTAAATATAGATACAAAAAACCATGCCAGTGATGAGCACATTAGTAGAGCAATAACAAATAATGCAAGCTAGCTCAGCCACATTTCGAAATATTTTGCAATGGATGGATCAGGTAGCTTCTTTACAATTATAGTCTAAAAATTAAAATCATCTCTTCCAACAAAATTTCTAAAAAAAATTCCTAAAGTTAACAAGTAACAGGCAGCCAAAAAAGTAGCATAGACATCTTTTTCAGCAGTCTTGTGTACTCAAAACAGCAGAAGTGTTTGCTAGTACAGCAGCCCTATGTTTGCTGAAACAGCATTAAGGTCTGCTTTCCCATTTTCATCAGACAAAAACTGCTGTTTTAGCAAAAATTTTTGCTGTTTTTAATAACAAATTAGGTTGAGTGTATCCCAATCATACATCTTTCAATCGTCCTTTTTGTTGTGTATTTCATGTATCATTTGGTTTGGACCATTACCTGATATAGCTTCCCCCGTTATTACTTTAGAGAGCGTAATTTTCATCCAATTAGGCTTAAATTTTGTACGATGATTTCTCTCATGATTTCCAAGTGTCGTTATCAAATTTGGTTTTAATCGGTGCATGCATTGAAATTGCTTCTAAATAAACCGATATACTGATTTTTACTTGTTATTTTCGTTTTAAAATTAGTTAGAAAATAAACGATAGTATCGATACTATCGCTATTTTTTAATAGAAATATCGAAAATCTATAATTTGCCAACTCTATTTTAAACGAACATTGGTGTAATAAAAATAAATCAGTAGAGTGATAATGATGTCCTATTCTCCATTTTGTGCTTCTAAAAGTGCTCAATTCATTCAGTAAGCGCTGAGCACCTTCAACTTCCCTGACAAAACTGCTGAAAATTCAGCAATTTGGCCCAGTGATTTGTATCACGACTCCCAACATCTGTCCCGAATATGGACCAGATTTGATATAGCTGCCATAGAGACCGATCTTAAGCTTCAGAGTCTAAAGATCATAAAAGAGGCATTTATTCTAAGATGTTGCCGAAATTTGAAACAGTGATTTCAACTAGGGGCCTCGACATCCGACCCGAATATGGTGTATATCGGACAATATTTACATATAGCAGCCATATGGATCGATATGCCGATCTAGGGTCCTGCGCCTATAACAGTCGCATTTCGAATTTCGCTGAATTCAGAACAGTGAGTTTCATTAGGCCCGTTGATCCCAAAAATGGTCCATATTAGAACATATTTGGATATATTGTAGCTGCCACGGAAACCGATCTGCCGATTTTGGGTCTTAGGCCTATAATAGTCGCATTTATTACCCGCTGAAATTTGGCACAGTGAATTGTATCAAGTCTGGCTATATTTAGATATAGCTGCCATAGAGACCGATCTTAAGCTTCAGGGTCTAAAGACCATAAAAGGCGCATTTATTCTGCGATTTTGATTAAATTTGAAACAGTGAGCTGCTCCCGACATCCAACCCAAATATGGTCCAGATGGGACCATATATAGTTATAGCTGTCATATAGATCGATCATCCGAATTGGGGCTTTATCACATGAACCGCGCACTTATTACCCAATTTCGCAGACATTTTTGGAACTTGAATAGAGCTACTCGGCACCTAAACCAAATATGGTTAAGATCAGACTACATTTAGACATTAATTTGGATATAGTAGTGTTGTAATAAATTTTGATAATAAATATATCTATGGTGGTGGGTATCAAATGTTCGGCACGGCACGAACTTAATGCGTTTTTACTTGTTTTATACTAATTCTTTAAAATCCTTGCATTCAATTACAAATTAAATATCTGCATACCTTAAAGTCATAAGCTCACCACATCATCTATTGCCTAATGAAAATGTCATCATCATAAAATAATAAAATATAAAGCATGAGGCTTTTCTCATCAACGTCAAAGTAGATTGCAATGATGGCAAAGATTAGTTCACGTCCATTTCAATTAGAGATATAAGCACACTGGATTTAAAAAAAAGCAAACAATACAAAAGCTTTGAGTGACACTTTATGCTACTCCACCGCCTCCCTAGTCTATAATTTGCCTTCGTTGAAGTTATCGCATAAAGGCTTTAAATGGCTACAAAAAAAAAAGGTGCCCCATACAGAAACAGTAGGAATACAACGTTGAATGTGGGTGTGAGGTGGCGTGCAGCATGTGACAAATATTCAATTCTGACCATTTATGGTCATTGAAACAGTAATTGAATATCTGTGTACCTAGACGAGACTACGACTTAATATTTATAGCCAATGCGAACAAGCATGGTTCACATTTAACGATACCGACGGCAATTTAAAAAAGGCACGTTTTATGTTAACTTTAGCTCCTCATATGATTTAATAAAACGATGCTCACATTCGATGGACTTCCATGTTGCTGCAGGCAAACAACAATAATATGGGATGTCAAAACAAACAAAAATTCGTAAGTGCTTTTTCCAGTAGCTGTTAAAGGGAAATTCAGCCATTAAGTTTGATGCAAGCTTCTAAGAAAACTAATCTCAACAAAATTTGCTAGAATTTCAAATCTTGAAGAAATTTTTGATGAAATTCAAATTTCGATGTCAAGATTTTAAGGAAATCATATTTCGTTGTTCGTTTTTATACCCTCCACCACAAGCTGGTTGAAAACTATCTTCGCTATTCCATTTGTAACATCTCGAAATATTGATCGTAACGCTTGACACTTTTTCGGTTATACGTACTCCGAACGTTTTGACATACGAGCGCTATTTGTGTTGTTTACAGTAACTTCAACGATTCATCTCCCAAAAAAATAATGCGATTATTTTTTACAACCTTTGACGTGGATTAACTCAACAATAGTGCATCGATGAACCAGTGTTTATCGATGGTATGGTGAATTCAACCGAGGTCGTAGTTCACTCCAAGACGAATTTCGTGAAGATCGTCCAAAATCAGCTATTGTTCCAAAAACCATTGATGCAGTGCGCCAACGGATATTGCAAGATTATCATGTGACCTATCGGGAGATTGAGACAACCTTAGGCATAAGTGGGACCAGCATACATTCAATTCTGCATGACCATTTGACCGTCAAAGAATTTATTCGCGTTGGATCCCACACAATTTGTCTATCGCTCAAAATAAGGCTTATGTCGATTGGTCGAAAGAAATGCTCCAAAAATACAAAACAACTGCCTTTTTGAGAACTCAAAACATCGATTTGATGAGTCATCCGCCATATAGTCTTGACTTGGCACCGAACGACTTCTTTTCATTTCCGTATGAGAGGTCAAACGTTTTTCGACACCTGAAGAAACGGTTGATACGTTCTGAATTCATGTTTTGCAATGTGCTTCGACAATTGGTTCAAACGCAGGCAAAAATGTATAGATCTTAATGGGTAGAGATGGTGGAGATACCCTTTTGGGTGTTTACCCGGTAAATTGGGTAAATACCCGGGTATTTACCCATTTATACCCAAAAGCTGGGTATTTATAATTTTGCAGATATCTTGGGTATAAAAACATTTTTCAAAAATTTTGTGATGATTTCGTACTCTTATATATAAACCTGATCTTCTGATCTCATAAATCGGATTTTAGTTATATATAGCCGCCATACATACCGATATCCAGACTTTAAGTCCTGAGGCAATAAATTGGTCATTTTTCATCCGATTTCGAATAAATTTGGCACAGTGAGTACTGGTAGACCCCTTTTCATTTCTGTGAAGTGCGGTTCAGATCGGACTATATTTGGATATAGCTGCCCTTAGACCGACCACCCGATACAAGGCATTGAGGCCATAAAAGATCTATTTATTACCCGAATTCGATGAAATTTGGTACAGTGTTCGGGTAGACCCCTACCTACTCCCGTCAAATGTGGTACAGATGAGACCATATTTAGATATAGCAGTCATATATACCGATATTGTGTAATGAGCCTACAAAAGAAGCATTGTTCATACTATTTCGATGAAATTTGGCACAGCGAGTTCCCGTACCCCTCTAAACCTTCTCATTAAATATCGTTCAGATCGGATCATATTTGGATATAGGTGCCATATAGGCCGATCTCCTGAATTATTGAGTATTGAGCCCATAAAACGAGCATTTTTTATCCGATTTTGAAGAAATTTGAAAAAGTGCGAATCTGGCAAATCTTGTTCTCTTAAATAAGTGAGATGGTGCTTGTATATATTATCTTATGTAAAAAGGCCAAAGATCTTATAAGCAACACATCACGAAATGATACACCATATAAAGTTCTGGAGTAATGGAATAAGGAGTCGCGGCGACGAGGCCGATAAACATAGTGTACTACACTATTGTAGAACATATCGAGCTTCTGACTGCTAGAAGAATCGCAGTTAGCAAACAGTAGAGTAGGCTAGGTAAAATATATGACTTTGCCTACAGTATTCTTACCCAAAGAGGAGTAAATTGTTGAGTGGTCCAATGTGAGCGTAGCTTAGAATACTCTTGATCAGCAGCAGCATTACTATGGTCCGTCCACGACAAGGTACTGTTGAATGTCACCCCCAAGTTCTTCGCACAAGCCACAATCTACAATCTCTCATTGGCATAAACAACAGCAGGGTCGCCAGTGTACCGTGAAACCCTTTTCTTAATAACCAAGCACTTGGGGATTAAGGCACAATCCATTAGCATTTGCCCATTCATAAATCCTAGACATATCATGGTTCAGCGTCCCGACATGGTCTACTAGGCTTTCCTTAGGGCTACTTATATAGACCTGCACATCATCCGCATACATGTGGGCCTAAAAAATTAGAGCTGGTCTGGCAGATCGTTACTATATAAAGAAAATAGAATAATACCCAAAATTGAACCTTGGGGCACTATAACAGGCAAAGAACTAGAGGAGATCAAGCTGATTAAATTCGTCATTCTCCAAGTTATACCTAATATCCTCCACGACATCTGCTAGAGCACTTACGTCCGGACGGACACCTGACTGCTTCTTATATAAAAGAGAGTTTTCATTTATGTACATCGAAAACATCACTAAGGTATAACCTTAGTGTGCTTCCATTCCACCGGAAATGCACCCCTAGTCAAGGTACAGTTAAAAATGTGGGTAATGTGTGGCAAAATATATGGTAACAGTGCCTTAAGAAATTTTGGTTCAATGCCATCGAATCCAACTGTATTTGATTTCACATTGAAAAACCAAATATCATATCACTTTGTTCTATACCCGAGAATTCAAAACCTTCACTGAAGGTGAAAATGGGATCTATGGATGTGGATGGGCTATTTGTAAAGGTAGCATTGAACTCGTCCACATCTACGCCTGCGAAGTTATCGGAGGATTTGCGAGCGATGCCAATATCATGAGTGGCCTTACAAGTCTTCTTCGAACCAACTCGGCTACCGGGGCGCATAGAGTGCTTGGATTACCAGTGCAGGGGTCGTAGGTTCGATTCCCGCCAGAAGCATTGGTCTGTCGCTACTGTGGTATCACAATGGACTTAAAATTGTCTAAGTGAGTCTGTAAAGGACTGCCACCTAACCTAACTATGCTCTCGTCGTCATACAGCTCGTGGTTCATACGACGCCTTTCCCTATTTACGTAAACTGGTCCATATATTCTACGAAAAATCTTTCTCTCAAATACTCTAAGCACTGTCTCATTTGCTTTCACAAGTACCCATGCTTCAGAACCATATGACAGCACGGGTAGTATCAGTGTCTTGCCTTGTTTCTAAACTGCCTACTTAATCCAAATTAGCATCTGTTTGCCAGTATTATTCTTCGTTTAATCTCAATACTGGTGTCATTCGTTTCGGCTATGGCGGTGCGTTCGTAGTTCACACTGTCCAAATCTCTAAATGAATAAGACTCCTCGACTCCAAGGATCTCAAAGTCATAGGACAAAAGGATCAAATCAAGTTTGGAGAAGCACGATGCGGACAATTGGTCATACAAGGAAACATTAGAAATTTCACTGACAAAGAACAATTCTAGAAGAGTACTAGAACTGGAAGAAAAATAAGTCGGTAATAAGCCCAATGAAGACATCTACTTGGAGGAACTTGTGTCCAAGCCCGGTTCGAATCGGTCTTAAACCTGATATCTTATATATTAAAATCAATTTGTGTTTGTTTGTGTGTTCCTTATAGACTCGGAAACGGCTGAACCGATTTTCTTGACATTTTCACAGATGGTGCATAATGATCCCGTGGTGAAAATAGTTTACTACATTTTTTGATTTTTTGACCCTCCTCCTTACCATGATTTTCAGAAACGCTAAATCTCGGAGATGAGTGGTGCGATTTAAGCGAAATTTTGTGGGCTCCCTTAAAGTAACCAACAAACAAAAATTTAGTATCCAAATTTCGGATGGGGTACCTAGGGGGGCGTCCCACCCCAAAACCCGGGACTCAAATCAAAGGTATGTGCGAATAAAATACGAATCTGATATCAAAATTTGGGACAAAGTTTCTGGGGGTCCTTCCCCAAAACACCCCCAAACAGGACTTATTTACTGACTACGCCAATATGGGGTTTTAATAAAAGGTATTTGAGTGTAGAATACGATATCCAGGTGTGGAACCACGTGTTTGAGGAGCCGTCCATCCACGAGAACATCACCCAAAGAAGACAAATTTACGACCATAGCAATATGGGGCTCAAATGAAAGGTCTTTGGAAGTAAAGCACGAATTTGATATCAATATTCGGGAAAAGTGTCTATGGGGCCACCTACCCCCATAACACCACCCAAATCGGAAGTATTTCCTAACCATTGCAAAATGTGGCTGAAATAAGCGGAATTTTAGAGTGGAACACGAATCTGATATATATTTTCAAAGCCAAGACACAGAACGGCCGCCCCGTTATCATCGTATTGAACGAAAATTTTTATGAACGCTGCCACGATTAAACATCCCAAGTGATAATATAACTACACTGACTTCTTTCAAGTTTTTTAAGATGTCGGAATTATTTCATTCAGAGTAAAAATAAAACGTGTCTAATGTATGAAATTACAGTACTACAATATGAAGAAACTAAAAAAAACACTTCATCCAAAAAAGGCAAGTGCAAATATTCGAATATTAACGCCAGCTTTAGTGTCTTTGCTGTAATATGACCACATAAGGCCTGATATTGAAGTCTCGGACGACATGTATTAAATTACGTTTGCTTATTTCGTCATAAAGCTAAGTAATGGGGCCACACAATTATTCAATAAGCATTATCAAGTGTAATGACTTCATTTAATAACAGGTTTGCATATTTAATTACAGACTTTTATGTACAATTTATATTACAGCTGGAAGAGGAAAAGAAAGCTATGTCTTATAAGGGTAATCGTTTGTTGGCCAAAACAAAAATAAATAAATTTTTCCTATTTGTTCCTCAGAAAATTTTTCTGCTCAGACACAAATTTTCATAAATAGAAAACTGTTCTGCTCAGAGACAAATTTTAGTAGACAGACAAATTTTCATAGGACGATTCTGTCCTCGAGACCTATTATGATGGGGTATATTCCGGAGTCAGAGAATGTATGAACAATGTCTAGTGAGGAAACACTAGAACTACTCCTTGATACACATTTCCCGGGAAATTCTCCAACGGCCAACGAGGCGCCCGAAGGGGTGTCACTGGTGTGTATTCGTCGCAGATTATTAAGGAAATTGTGTGTGAGCCGAAAATCCTTTGGGCGATAAGAAGTTTCGACTCTTTTAAGTCGCCAGGCCCTGATGATGTATCACAGGTTGAATAACAAGCTGTGTCTGATAGATTGGTTACTTGGCCTAGGAGGGTATATGAATGGAGGAACACAAAGGTCATTTTTATTCCGAAAGCAGGAAACCTTAAACGAAGGCGAAAGATTTTCGTCGTATTAGTCTATCATCCTTTATGCTGAAGACTCTTGAGAGGTTGATAGAAACATATCTTAGGGCATAGATCCCTGGACATTGCCTGTAGCGGCAGCAGCATGCATATAGTAAAGGCAAATCCACTAAAACCGCCCTTCGCGACCAAGTCGGCGACATAGAGGATTCTCTCGCTGTCAAGCAATATACAATGGGAGCATTTCTTGACATTAAAGATGTCAAAACCGACGTCAATCATGAAGGAGGTAGAATTTCTAGGCATGAACTCTACCATAAGAAATTTTAATAATAATAATAATTACTTACTTACTAAACAGGCTTGGGATCTGTTGGTCTAAAAAGATGGGTCAGCAGAGGAACACCTCAAGAAGGTGTGCTCTCTCCTCTACCTGGGAATATAGCCATTGACAATATACAATATTATTGTCTCTGGAAGAAAAAGGTGTAAAAGTGATTGCGTATGCTGATGACGTGGCAACTGCGGTTAGGGAAAAGTTTCCCAGCACTAAACAGGCTTGGGATCTGTTGGTCGAAAAAGATGGGTCAGCAGAGGAACACCTCAAGAAGGTGTGCTCTCTCCTCTACATGGGAATATAGCCATTGACAATATACAATATTATTGTCTCTGGAAGAAAAAGGTGTAAAAGTGATTGCATATGCTGATGACGTGGCAACTGCGGTTTGGGGAAAGTTTCCCAGCACTCTAAGCGATATACTTCAGGAAGCTCTACGTGCAAAGTGAGCTACCGAAAGTGGTCCGTGCAAGACAGAAGTAGTTCTTTTCAGCAGGAGATACAAGTTGCCTACAGCGATACCTGTGTCCTTGGGAGGAGATAATGCTCCATTTACAGAAAGTGAAAAATGCCTAGGTGTTTTGCTGGACAGGAAATTGAACTTCAAATCCAATATTTTGGAAAGGGGAAGAAAGACAACTCTAGCCCTATACACCTGCAAGAGAGCCATTGGCAAAATTGGGGGTTTAGACCGCGTGTCATGCATTGGGTATATACTGCAGTAGTTAGACCTATAATGCTATATGGTGTTGTGGTATGGTGGACGGCGTTTCAAAAAATCACCTACTGCTCAATACATAACCGGATCCTAAGGATGGCTTGTTTGTGCATCTCAGCCGCACTGAGGACGAGATCATCTTATGCACTGAACGTAATGCTACATCTTATGTCTCTGGATATTGTGGCTACCCAAATTGCAGCGACCACTGACGTGAAGTTAAGGGTGCTCTCTCATTGGTCATGTGGCGGCTACGGACACTGTGTTATCCTTGATACAATATCCGATGTTCCAGGCAGTGTGGATTACACCCTACCTGAGCCGCTTTTCGATAAAAAGTAATGTACCACTATTCCTGATAGAATCGATTAAAACTACGATATTCCTGGTAACAGAAGTTACATAGACTTCTATACGGATGGTTACAAACTAAACGACCAGTAGGGCTTGGGGTTAGAGTACACCCCCAGATCTAGAACTGGTCATATCGAAAAGGTTACCCGACCACCTACCAGTCAATACTTAACCGGATCCAAAGCTTGGCTTCTTGGATGGCTTGTTCCTGCATCACAGCCGCACTGACGACGACACCATCTGATACACTGAAATTAATGCTACATCTAATGCCATTATGGCTTCGATCATTGCCGTGAGGCTAAAGGAGCTCTCTCGTTGGTTGGTAGTATACTTGATACAATGCCTAATTTTCCAGGCAGTGTGGATTACAACCTACCTGAGTCGCGTTTTGATAAAAAGGTACTGTACCACTATTCCTGATAGAACCGATTGTAACTACGATATCCCTGGTAACAAAAGTTACATAGACTTCTATACGGATGGTTCCAAACTAAACGTCCAGTTGGGCTTTGGGATGTACTCTAAAGATCTAGAACTGGCCATTTCGAAAAGGTTACCCGGTGTGTATCAAGCGGAGATCCTTGCAAATAAGGAAGTGGTGGAATGGCTATGATATTGGTATAAATATCTTCTCAGACAGCCATTAAATCCCTTGAGAAAGTATTTCTGAACACAAAAACGGTCTTCGACTGTTGCAGATCTCTCAATGAGATGACTGAACAGTTCGAAATTTACCTGTTCTGGGTGCCGGGCACAGGGAATTGTAAAGCGGACGAGCTTGCAAGACTAGGAACTACCCTCACATTACAGGTATACTGGAATCTGTGAGTATGCCTCCAGCGACATGTAAGCTAAGTTTTCAGGACCAGACCCTAAGGACAACGAATGATAGATGGTCACAAAGAAGGGGCTGTGAGCATTCCAAAACAATGTGGCCTATTCTAGACTTGAAGAGGTCTACCGCTTTATTGTCATTGGCTAGAACAGACGTCTCCGCCATTGTGTCCGGCATGACAAGTCACTGTCTAATCGGAAAACATGCTGACAGACAGAAGGTTGCCAGCAACGACATTTGCAGAAGCTGTGAGGACATTGAAGAAGAAGAGACTATAGAACACCTTCTGTCCCGCACTAACAGTTAGGAGTTCCACTTTAGGTTCTCATTTCTTTGAGAACCTGTCCGATTTAGCGGATGTGAACATTCGCAAATTATTGGGCTTTTAAAGCGATCCGGAGGGTTCAACAATAGAAACTAGAAGGCATCTTTAGTCTGCCAGTCTGTCCCAGTGGTATTACATTGGACGAAAATGTCTAAGTGAGTCTGTTGGCAGACTGCCACTTAAACCTTACCTAACCTACCTTGTAATCACCGCAAATACGGAAGTTACCAATCGGTTTTTAAACAGGAACAAGGGATGCTCCCCATGCGGAATTGTCCACCTGCTCTAAAATTGCATTCCTCACCATGGTACGTAGCTTTTTCTTGGTTCTCCCTTATAAGTGCCAAGACGATCACTAAAACCCTGACTAAACTCACTGTTAATCTGATCAATCATTAGACTCAGACTGGGAGTCTAAGTCTAATGAAAGAACATCGCGTACAAATAGCTTGAAGAGCCTCAAGAAGAAAAAAAAAAGGAAATCGATGTACCAGGCTCACACACCTGTGGTATCTCACCAATTGGCACATTTAACCAATCCAGAAGAAATCCTTTTCCAAAGTTTGCAGAGCACAGCATTTTTGAAAGATGACATGGTTTCGAAAAACCGACAGAAGAACACTGCAAGATCGAATTAATATGAAATGGTGCCTAAAGTAATATAAATAGAATACAAGATTTCAATCCCATATATCGAAGTGTTATAAGCCGAATGACGTTGTTAGTAATTCTCTATTCTGGGGTGGAGAGTAGAGTATTGTTCAGGTTTTTATTAATGTTTGCAAAATTATTTGAAATTTTGCTAGAAATTGATTGAGTAAATATGCATATCATCACACACCTGAACACAAATCTTCCAGCCACCATCCTCTTACTTATTGTATGCTTAGGAATTTTCAGGAAGCCGAAAAGTATGTTGTGGCGTTCAACATTAAATTTATTGATAATCAAAATAAACAAAACAATCTTCCCCTTGGTGTCTATTGAATTCTTTTATAAAAAAAGTTGCTCTTTCCAGTTCACAGAATTCATTGCTCATGTGAAGCGGGCTTTTAAGAGTAACAACCACTCACCGTATACCTGCCATGTGAAAATTGCTGATGATTTCATAGCAAACGCTGCTGCTGCGGGTTTAGAATTCAAATTTCATCATTTCAACGGCAATTTGTGCTCAAATAAATAAAGGAGGGATACATGAATGCGTGAATGAATGAATGAAGCAGTGAGTCATTTTGCTTTATACTCAACTCTAAAATGTAAATACAACAAAATAAAATTTATTTTCAAAATGATTGAATTTTTTTTTTGTTGGTTGGTTATTGTTGATGGTTTCATTGATTTCACGCTATTTTGCACTCTAGCGTATCAGTGAAGAGTCAAGTGGAAGAGCGTCTTTCCTGACTAGATGGTAAATAGCATGATTCGCTCACTACCTTGACCTTGACAATGATGTAAAGTAGTGGCATTACCGAAACGAGTAAATTATTCTGGTATGTTTCATACAACAATAGTTCGTTGTTGGTCTAAGCAGAGTTTTGAAGTTGAGTGCTTAAAACAAGTCATACCTAATATGGAAGCCGAAATAGTTAAATGAGGTAAGTATGATAAGCTCAGGAAATACCTTAAATTTTGCAAATTATGCCATGAACATAAGGAAATATCTTAAGCAACGTGTAAATACAGCTCACATTATTTTCATAAAATTAAAAAATTTGATTATTTTTGTGAAATATTATCTACGCATGAAACAGTTTTGAGAAATCCTACAGCTGGAAAAAAATTCTGCGAAAGGTTCTTTTAGTTCCTACCGTCAGACCAGGATTACTTTTGGCAACGTTGTTTGGAGTGGAAAAATGTGAGGAAAGCCACACCAGATAGCTACAACAGTAAAAGGTTGATGACAATAAGTGTTACCAAGTTCACATTGGCATATCGGTCAACCTAGAACTTTCAGCTACATTATATTTAATTTATTGGCTGCTCACTACATTTAATTTAGTTGCCTGTTAGGGCGAGGATCATATCGTGTACAAGGTACCAAAAGCATTTGCTCTAGAGTTTACTACAAATTAAAGTTATTCGCGATGGAGCTCAAGCGTAAGTGTGATTGAGTTTGGCTGGAAAATCACAACTGGCTATTGTTGGCGAAATCAAAAACCTCAAAGTAAACAAAATGTTTGTATAACGTGGTAATTATGCTGGTAGCTATGACAAAAGCCAGCCCCCAATCCCATGGCAGCTGGTTGTACGTAATGTATTGGCTCTATTGAGTTCTTCATCGGCAAGGGCTGCCATCTCAATGTACGTGTTCGCCCTATTTTCGTCATGGGCGAGGCGCATTCCCAGAATGCCTTCTCCGCACGCTTCTGGTCCGTGCTCGTATTGAGAATAGAATCCCCGACCCTGGTTCTGTTCGGTTTGCCGGAACCGCCTCCATCATCGTTTGGTATCGGTGAGGTGTAAGCGGCGCACCCACTGCATTTCCGATCTTGCTCTTCCCTTATGACACTACGGGAGTATGGTCGAACTGAATATGGTGGTGACCACCGTAGCGCAGATGTTTGCATGCCAGCCTATGACGCTGAACACCTGGGTACGAATCCTGGTGGGAACATCGGAAAAATATTTCAGCGGTGTTTTTCACCTCCTAATGCTAGCGACATTAGTTAGGTACTTTGTCATGTAAAAACTTCTCTCCAAAGAGATGTCGCACTGCGGCACGCCGTTCGGACTCGGCTATAAAAAGGAGGCCTATTATCATTGAGCTTAAACTTGAATTGCAAATTTGCCCATGAACATTCGATTAAGAAACAGGGCCAACTTTTCACATGTCAATGAGTGCTGTCCGACTCATTGATATGTGAAAAGTTTGGCCCTGTTCCTTAATGGAATGTTCATGGGCAAATTTGCATTTGAATATGTTGCAAGGTCCTGTGCGAATATAGAGAGCAGTGGGTCACAAGCGTCATTGTGTCGGACTTTGTAACGCCTCCGACGTCTCCCGTGCGACAATATACGCAACAGCAGCCACAATATTTTTGGAGAGTATATCATGCTTGCTATTGAATTCCAACGGCCTCTGAGGCAAGATCGACGAAATAGTAGATTTTATGAGTCGGAAGAATATATGGATTGCAGCGATCCAGCAGACAAAGCTTACCAAACCTGCAGCCTGTACAGTTATCACAGGCACAATGTGCTACGCAAGGATCGCTTAAGGAATGGAGGTGGGGGTCCGGTACTGCCAAGATAAAGCTATACAACGTGTACATATCGCCGGTTGGTCCGACATGAGTGAGCTACTGTCTGGCCATAATCGTCGAGTTCTAGGAGACTTAAATGCGCATCACATTTTCTGGCATTCTCCCCTTTAACAGAGCAGAATAATAATATTCAGCAGTGGAATAATATTCAGATCTGTCAGAATAACGCCCTTAGAGCTGAGACGGGCTCTATCGGGAGACAAAGATCCTACCCGTGCTGTCTAAGCAATACCTTCTGGGCTATTATCGCAGGGTCCATCCAAATCATCAACTTGTGGACAGGGATCCATCGCCTAGAAGCCTAAAGGTGGATCTACATGATCTAGAGCGTAAGATTCAGCACTACAAGAATGAAACTCTAGATCAACTCTAGATGCGGTGAATACCTATCGGGTGAATGTGGTTATTGGAGAACGACCGCCAACCATTGCACCAGTAGAAATCGACCTGCCCCGCAAACCAGAGTAGCTCCGTCTCAGCTCCTATAGAGCAGGATTGATGCCAACGTGCAGGATATGGGTCCCGATAGTTACCTGGGATTACAAGACAAATGTCACCTATTTAACTGCCCAGCCAGACCTACTCGACTCAGACTCCTCTGGACATATCCCATCGTAGTCGTAGAGTTCCTGGATCTCGACGGTCAACAGAACGAAGCAGACGAAAGATATAACACAACACAACAATGAAGGCTCGAATTCAACGAAATCCGCGCCGTACTCGCAATCAAATGGTAATAGATCTAAAGTATCCCTAGAAGGCATGCAATATATATTGAAAAAGGTGCTCAAAGGAAAGTCATACAAGATCCAAAAGGCACAAAGACGCAACACTAAGGAACAGGGGCAAACTTCTCACCTATCAATGAGTGCAGTCCGATTCAAGTTTAAGCTCAATGATACGGGGCCTCCTTTTTATAGCCGAGTCACCTCTTTGGAGAGAAGTTTTACATGGCATAGTACCTCACAAATGTTGCCAGCATTAGGAGGGGAAAACCAAAAATTGTTCTGATGGTCTCGCCAGGATTCGAACCCAGGAGTTCAGCGTCATAGGCGGACATGCTAACCTCTGCGCTACGGTGGCCTCCAAAAGGCACACCAAAGCAAAGAGCAATGGAGTTGTTACGCTTGCACGAAAGTGGTGTACCTAAAGGAGCAATTCGCAAACTCCCATAATGATCATGTGTACTTAACCGAGCGCACTGAGAAGGCTCACAGATGTTGGGCACTATGTAGACCGGCCGTAGGCTCGAAATGGGGCCTGTATCCGAGGATAGTCCACTGGCTCTAAAGAAGCGTGATTAGACCAATACTTACTTACGCCTCATTAGTTTGGTGAACTGCTATGGAGAAAAAGTGCAATATAAGGACCATACAACAGGTTCAGAGAACAAGTTGTCTTGGAATAGGCGGACCGATCCGACCCATTGACATACAGATTAAGTGTGAGGCAGCCACTGCGGCTATGAGACTTAAGGCGATGGGAGAATGGATTGAGGATAGGGGCAGCTAATACCATCGCGGTATAATCGAGGCAACAATAGGAAACCTGGAAGGGTTTTCCGATCGGATACCTGAGATGAACCTTGAAGTCGAGTGCGAGGCACTGCTGTCGTCGGCACAGTCTTGGATTGACGGAACCCTAGTATTGCCATCTGGAAGATCATGTTACACGGGGGTTTACATTGAGAACCCAGGGACTGAGATCTGTTTTAGACTGCCTGACCATAATACGGTCCTGCAGGCGGAGATTCGGGTGATCAAGGAATGCGTGAGGTGGTGTGGTGCTTACTCGAGGACGTCGAGTGTGAACATCTTTACGGACAGTAAATAGGCCATAAGAGCAATAACAACCCGAACAGTCTTGCAGTGTAAGAAGGAGATTAACGCCTTCCCTCAGGATGGGAAAATCCGCATTGTTTGTGTATTGGGCCACAACGGAGTAAGGGGGAATGAAAGGGCAGACGATTTGACGGCCAGAGGACTGCCGTCAATAAACTTGGTTAACTCGAATACTTTCGGGTCGACGCAGTCCGAGTTAAGGGAGTGGGCGACGAATGCGCATGCAACATTGTGGAACAGTGAAACGGTCGGTAGGACGGCGAAAATCCTATGAGGGGATCCAGATCGTGAAAAGATGAGGCTATTACTGAAAGGAAGCAAGAAGGAGGTCAGTATAGCTATTGCTATCATAACGGCACACATAGGACTACGAGCTCACTTATGTAAAATCGGTGCGGCAAGTGATAGCATGTGTAGCGCATGCGGGGAAAATGATGTGACGTTGGAGCATTTCCTTTGTCATTGCCCGGCTTTCGCGTCTTACAGATACCGGCACTTATGTGGGAACACATTACCAGGCATAAACCAACTTATGGGCGTGGCTTGGAAAATAATTAAAAATTTTGTAAATAGCCCGGAAATCGTAAGTTATAATTTCTTTTTCGAGGTTACTTTTTAGTTTTCAGAGCGCACAACAAGCCGATTACTGGCTTAGGTGTATGTACACAGTGGCATGGGGCGGATTAAGATCCGCACCCTCTTTTCAACCTAACCTAACCAAACCGAGCGCACGGAAATTTTAGCCTACGAATGGCCACCTGAAGTAATTTGCCATCTCCGGTGATGGTTTAGGCAGCTGTGACCGCCGATGGCCACAGTTCAATCATTTTCATCGTCAAACTAAATGCGAGTTATTATCGAGAAAACTTTTTGAAAGTTGCTTTGGATCCGTGGCCACGCAAACGTCTGGCTCGTAGGCCATGGACTTGCCAACAAACTCGGGACAATCACAAGAAGTTTATCCATTCCAGAGGAACTAGAATCTATGCATGTATCTATAGCGCCATGCTAGCTTAGTCATCAGTATGGGGCTCCAATGAGAACAAAAGACAGATAGTCACGTATTCGGGTCCAAGATTATGTGGCTCAATCTTAATTTGACGATAGTATTCAGGTTGCAAGAAATTGCTGCTGTAGAAGACATTGAGGAAATAGAAACCATAGAACATCTGCTTTGTGCCTGTCCTGCACTGACAAGCACTTTAGCTTTTTATTTCTTTATGGACCTGTTTGAATTTTGGGATTTGAACATTTGCAAGATATTGGGATTTTTCAGACGATCTGGCTGATTCAAAGTTAGGGACTAGAAGCCCTCTTCCTGCTCCGGAGGTATCATAATGCACAGAAATGTCAAAGTAAATCTGACCCTCGTATAACTTTATGCCTGTCAATTGCCAGAATTCACCTTTGTGTTGGAATTGTATTCACAGTTACTGTATTCACCGGCTGAGTTTATTGGAGCGTGTTTTGTTTAACTCGAATTTGTGCTAAATTGACCAAAACGCCGCCAGAAACAAAATAAACTGCGCGGGGATAAAGAAGTCAACGATAGCCAATAAAAAGTTTCTATGCAACATATGCAATTGCCACCCATTGTAATGACCTCAAAATCCACTTAAATGCAGTCCGATGGCTTAAGAGAAGCACTCAATAACAATGTATTCACCTATTAAAGGGGTCTGAGGTGTCTGTGTAGTGTTGGATGAAGGGAAAAAGTTATGAAACAAAGAATTAAACCCAACTAATCGATGAATGCCAATAATAAAAAAGAATGACGTTAATAGAATTCTAAAGCGGGCGTTTTGTTTGAAACGAGCCACACACTTGGATTGCCTAAATCCCCTGAGATCAAATGACTATGGCACAGAGAATGCGGCTGATTTCATTTACCTATAAACACAGCAACACAGATATTGGTTAAAAAAACTGTTTTTTTAAAGTTCACTTCTCTGTGGCACATTGGTTTCGACTAACAAACAATTAAACCTTTAATGTCATTCTATTGGGTTGCCCAAAAAGTAATTGCGGATTTTTCATATAGTCCGCGTTGACAAATTTTTTCACAGCTTTTGACTTTGTAATTGCATTCTTTCTTCTGTCAGTTATCAGCTGTTACTTTTAGCTTGCTTTAGAAAAAAAGTGTAAAAAAAGTATATTTGATTAAAGTTCATTCTAAGTTTTATTAAAAATGCATTTACTTTCTTTTAAAAAATCCGCAATTACTTTTTGGGCAACCCATACTCCATAACGAGTAAAAACATGATAAGTTTGGCTGGGGCGAATCTTATATACCCTCTACCATGGATCGCATTTATCAAACTCTTTGACCGCTATCTAAATAGCATCATCCCCTAAATATACCCCTAAACATGCTTGAATACTAAAGGCCTGCAAATATCACATTTGTGTACCCATAGGATGGGGGTATACTAATCTAGTCATTCCGTTGGTAACACCTCGAAATATTCGTGCGTCCGTCTGTCTGTCGAAATCACGATAGTGGTCGAATGCGTAAAGCTAGCGGCTTGAAATTTTGCAGAGACAGTTAATATCGACGTAGGTCATTCGGGATTGCAAATGGGCCATATCGGTTCAGATTTAGATATAGCTCCAATAATAACCGATCTCCCGATTTCACATCTTGAGCTTCTAGAAGCCGCAATTTTGCTGAAATGCCCGATTTAGCTGAAATTTTACACGTAGTGTTCTGCTATGACCTACAACAACTGTGCCAAATACAGTCCAAATCGGTCTATAATCTGATATCTTATATATAAAATTCAATTTGTGTTTGTTCGTTTGTTCCGTATAGACTCAAAAACAGCTGAACCGATTACCTTGAAATTTTCACAGATTGTGTAGGTTGGTTAGGATATCGGGAGGGGGCGGACCATCTCCCTTACCCCAAAAGTACTCCCCAAAAATAAAAGTGGACCGATCGGGACAATTTGGGATGCAAACGAAAGGTATTCAAGAGTGTAGAGTACGAATTTCATAATAAAAGTTGAGTCCATGTACCTGGGAGCCGCCTTAGCCTCAAAACCCCCTTAAAATAGGTTTATTTGACGATCATGACAATATGGGACTCAAATGAATGGTATTCGGGAATAGATTACGAATATGGTCAAGAAGTAGAAATAGGCTTCATAATTTATTGATAACGGAAAGGGGCGAACCCTCCACAGTTACCCCAAAAACACCAACCAAATCACATGAAGAGTATGGGGGAGTAGGTAACGAATTTGGCATACAAATTCATGTCGAAGTATAGAAGATTACCCCACCTCCCCCAAAACGCCCAAAATGGACACATAAGACGATCACGGATATATGGGACTCGGTTGGTTTGTTCCGCATAGACTGAAAAACGGCAGAATCGATTTTCTCGAAATTTTCGCATATTGTGTAGGTTGGTCTGGAGGAAACATAGGCTGTATAATTTTTCGGTATCGGAATGGGGACAGACCCTCACCCCTACGTCAAAAACTCAACCCAAAAGCAAAAGTGGACCGATCGGGATAATATAGGTATCAAATGAAAGGTATTGGGGTGTAGAATACGAATATGGCATTACAATTTGAGTCTAAGTACCCATCGGGCCGCCTCAACCCCAAAACCCCCCCCAACAGACATATTGGACGTTCATTTCAATATGGATCTCATATGAAAAGTATACGGGAGTAGATTTCGAATCTGGCATACAAAATCAGATCGAAGTATAGGGGGTCACGCTAACCCTCAAAAACTCCATTTGACCCATTATGACTATATGATACTTGGCTGAACCGATTTTCTTAAAATTTTCATAGATTGTGTACGTTTTTCTGCAAGGAAACATAGGCTTTATAATTTGTAGATATCGGGTGGAGGCGGAACCTCCCCCTAACCCCAAAAACGCCACCCAAATCCGAAAGTGGTCCGCTGGGCACAATAAGGGTATCAAATGAAAGGTATTGGAGACCAGAAAACAAATACGATATTAAAATTTGGGTTCAGGTGGCGCTTTCCCTCCTAAAGATACGTCAAATGGGTTATATGACCCATTATGACAATATGGGACTCAAATGAAAGGTTTTTGAGAGTAGAAAACGAATTTGATATCTAATTTTGGAGCCAAGTGTTTTGGGGTATGCCCTAAAGCACCTTCTAAAACGGAACTTCATTTCCGTTGAGAATAATGAACGAATTTGATATCCATATTTGAGTCGAAATGTCTGAGGTGTCACCCCTCCCCTAATGAGAACATTACCCTAAGGAAGAATATTACCACCAGGAACTGAGAAGGGGCGAATTCTCACATATCAATGAGTGATTTCCGATTCAAATTTAAACTCAATGGTAAGGGACCTATTTTTTCGGGCGAAGTGTTCCATATAAACCGATCTCAAGATTTGACTTCTTGAGCCCTTACAAGCCGCAATTTTTGTCCGATTTGGCTGAAATTTTGCATATAGTATTCTGTTTTGACTTCCAACAACTGTGCCAATAACGTTCGAAATCAGTCCATAACTTGATATAGCTCCTATATAAACCGGTCTCTCGATCATCCTTGTTCGGTTCCTAGAAGTTTTAATTTTTACCGGATAAACATATATATGAGAGCTATATCCAAATCTAAACCGATTTTTCCAATTTTAATAGGCATTGTTTCTAATCCACCAGAGATCACCGTAGCGCAGAGGTTAGAATGTCCGCTTATGAAACTGAGCGTCTGGGTTCGAATCCTGGCGAGAACATTAGAAAATTTTCTCAGCGGTGGTCAAATCAAGCAAAAGTGGATGGGTTCGGAAATTTATATGACATGCATACATTTTTGTCATTTCAATCAATGACAACTATTTTGCATACAAAAATTTGGTCGTTACCCCTCGCCTTAGCTACCCTGTATAAAAACAATGGGCCAATATTGTTGCCCATATTGCATTGGGGTTCCCTTTTTAAATGGAGTCAGCTCAAACGAGCGATGACCTGCTTTATTAGCCCCAGTCGACATTGAAACAACAACAATAAAAAACGGATTTCCATTTGTAACACTTTCTGACATACACTCACACATGGCCCAAAGTATAGAAAGATGTGCGGCACATCCCAATGTTTTCTCCCCTCTCCTGACATTTCAATTGTTATGTGATTTCAATGGAAATTTTTAAGCCAAATTCACTCTTTTCTGTTGTTGTGGCATAAACAAACAGAGAATGCCAGTTAAGAGAATGTGCATTGTTAAATGTTTGAAAAATACTCGGAACATGCAATGTCAACAACTTTACCATGCAATTCACCAAAGCCATTGGAAAAGGGGTGTGTACTGGCCGCCGTTTTCGTTGACATTGTTGAATTAAACTTTAAAGTTTTCCTTTTTAAGCCGTAAACTTTCAGTTTAGCAGTCTAATGAAAGTTTTTAAAAGACTACAAAATAAATAGAAATAGGAGCCAAAACGAGAACTAAATAAAAAAACGTTAGCAACTGTTCTGCACGAATAGCCGCTATAGATCTAACAAGTAAAAGCGTGCTATGTTCGTTCGGGCCGAATCTTACATACCCTCTACCATGGATCGCATTTGTCAAGTTCATTGGCCGATATCTCTTAAGAAGCAAACAAAGGATAATGGATAAGAATTGCTATATTATTTGAGCTATACCAAGTTATGAACCGATTGGAGCCATACTTAGTTGATTGTCAAACCAAAACACTTTACGAAAAGTTTCGGACAAATCGGATAATTATTGCGCCCTCTGGCGGTAAATATCCGAGATCGGTTTATATGTGAGCTATATCAGGCTATGAATCGATTTAGACCGAACTTGGGACAATTGTTGATGGTCAAACCAAAAAACCTCATGCAAAATTTCAGCCAAACTGCGCCCTTTTGATGCGTGTAATTATGCTATTGTCGTCATACAGCTCATTGTTCATACGTCGCCCATACTAATTTCGTCATTCTGTTTGTAACACCTCGAAATAGTCGTCTAAGACCCCATAATGTATATATATTCTTGATCTTCCTGACATTTTAAGTCGACCTAAGTCTATCGAAAGCACGCTAACTATCGAAGTAGTAAAACTAGGTGCATTACATTTTTGGATTGTAAATGGGCCATATAGGTCCATGTTTTGATACAACTGCCATATTAACAGATTTTAAATCTTGAAATCTTGAGCCACTAGATGGCGCAATTTTCATCCGATTTGGCTGAAATTTTGTATGAGGAGGACATGTTGAGGCTTTTGATGAAAACCCATTTTCCACAGGAAACGACGGGACTCACAGAGACACCGTAATCTTGGAATAATGACGTTGATCGAAGGTTTATAATAACATAATTTATGATGAAGGAATCCTTGAGGAGCTTCGAAAGTTACTACAGAAAGAGGCAGACTATCTGGCGCCTCGTCTGGCCAAAATTTTCACAGCGTGCCTAGGACTTGCATATACTCCGAAAGCCTGGCAGGAGGCAAGGGTGGTGTTTATACCCAAGCCCGGCAAGGCAAGTTATGCGACACCAAAGACCCATAAGCCTTATGTCTTTTGTACTCAAAACCATGGAACGTATTGTGGGTACCACGATAAAGAGTAGGACATCCAGAGAATTGCTAAAAATACAAACAGCATGCCTATGCCTATGCCTAGTAGAAAAATCCTTTCATGCCAAAACGTACACACTGGCGGTATGCATTGACATCGAGGGGGCTTTTAACAATGTGCGGAGCGACACTCTGATCCAATCCTTAGACCAGTACCGGTCGGAACCGGTATGGATAAACCATATGCTAAGGAACAGGTGGATATATTGTGTGTCCCATGGCATAAATATAAGAGAGAAAGTGGCACAAGGCACGCCACAGGGGGCATTTTATCGCCACTCCTATGGGTGACCACCATAAATAACCTATTACGGATGCTGACTGAGGAGGGATTTGAACCCGCAGACGATGTTATAATGCTACGCAGACGATGTTATAATGTTTCTAAGGGGTAGGGATCCAAACGAGCTATGCAGAAGGGCCGAAAGGGCATATGACTGGGCTTGCATATGGCATATGACTGGGCTAGACCCAGAGGTCTTAATGTTAACCCAGAGAAGACTGAAATATGCCTGTTCACGAGGAAGGCGAAGATGGGACGAATTTAATGCAAGACGTTTGCTCAACAAAACGATTTCGATATCTGACAAGATCAAACACTTAGGTGTGATCTTGGACAGGAAACTGAATTGGAGGTGTCACATTCAGGAGCGTACTGAGAAGGCTCACAGATGCTGGGCACTATGTAGACGGGCCGAAGGCTTGAAATGAGGATAGTCCACTGGCTCCACAGGAGCGTGATTAGGCCAATACTTACTTACGCCTCAGTAGTTTGGTGGACTGCTACGGAGAAAAAGGGCAACATAAGGACCATACAACAGGTTCAGAGAACATGTTGTTTTGGCATAGGCGGAGCGATGAGGCCCAAGCCCACTAGGGCAGTGGGGACTATTATAGATATCCGACCAACTGACATACGGATTAAGTGTGAGGCAGCCACTGCGGCTATGAGACATAAGACGATGGGAGAATGGATTGAGGATGGGAGCAGATCATACCATCGCGGTATAATCGAGGCGAAGATAGGAAACCTGGAAGGAAGGGAAGAGGTTTCCGATCGGATACCTGAGATGAACCTTGAAGTCGAGTGCGAGGCACTGCTGGCATCGGCACAGTCTTGGATTGCCATGTGGAAGATCATGTTACACGGATGGATCAAGGCTAGAGGACAGAGTTGGCCTGGCGGTTTAAATTGAGAACCCAGGGACTGAGATCTGTTTTAGACTGCCTGACCATAATTCGGTCCTGAAGGCGGAGATCCGGGCGATCACGGAATGCGTGAAGTGGTGTGGTGCTAACGCGAGGACGTCGAGTGTGAACATCTGTACCGACAGTGTCATAAGGGCAAAAACAACCAGGACGGTAAGGTCACGAATAGCCTTGCAGTGTAAGAAGGAAATTAACGCCTTCTTTGAGGATGGCAAAATCCGCATTGTTTGGATGCCGGGCCATAACGGAGTAAGGGAAAATGAAAGGGCAGACGATTTGGCGGTGAAGGCCAGAGGACTGCCGTCAATAAACTTGGTTAACCAGAAGCTTTTAGGGACGACGCAGTCTGAGTTAAGGGAGTGGGCGACGAATGCGCATGCAATATTGTGAAACAGCGAAACGGTTGGTAGGACGGCAAAAATCCTTAGGGGGGATCCAGGTCGTGAGAAGACGAGGATATTTCTGAAAGGAAGCAAGAAGGAGGTCAATATAGCTATTGGTATCATAACGGGACACATAGCACTAGGAGCTCACTTATGTAAAATCGGTGCGACAAGTGATAGCATGTGTAGGGCATGGGGGGGAATATGATGAGACGTTGGAGCATTTCCTTGTCATTGCCCGACTTTCGCCTCTAACCGATACCGGCATTTAGGTGGAGACACAATATCAGACATGAACCAACTTAGGGGAGTGGTATTGAAAACAATTAAGGATTTTGTAAGTAGCACGGAATTCCGATACTTGATAGTTTTTAGAGCGCACATCAAGCCGATTACTTTGTTGTTGCCATAGTGACATGGGGCGTATTATTATATGCACCCTCTTTTCAACCTAACCTAACCTACAGGGACATTTGCATCGTAAAGTCTAGTCATATTATCCTGTAAAAAACGGGTCTGTTGATCAACAGTGATAAGTGTGCAGATTTCGCTTCAACTCACTTGACATATCCTATCATGTAAGTTCCTATAATCGCGAAGGGAAATTTTTTCTGTGTTGGTTGTGGAAAAGTTTGATAAATTCAATGCTAATTTCATGTATTGTTCATGATGGGTTTTTCTGAGCTCCTCAGAATCATATTTAAGTTTTTCAAAACACTTTCCATGTCATACAATGCCCAATACTAAATTACTATTACACCTTCCTTTACGGGAACGAGGACAGGTGAAAGTCTTGGAATTATCGAGAAACGATTGGGCAAACACATTCCTCATCCTACATTCGAGACTAATTAGCTGTTTATAATTAAAATCCTATTGAATGTTGTGACATTTGCAATTTTCTGTCAACTTAAGGAGACAGGAATCATGGCGTGATCTGAAAACTAAGCTACAAGAAAATGTGTATTTAACAAAAAGAAAGTAATTATACACAACTTCTTGATATAAAATGCTGTGACACATGTTGTGACTTTTGAAATTATACACAATAAGTTCAGTGGCAAAACATCTAGAATAAATAAAAGAGAAAATGATTAATCTGCACGCAGAGAAATATCTATTATATAGCAAAAAATCTTGAGAACCCACCACCATGGGTTCTGCTAAAAATTTATACAAACTAGATTTAGTTGAAGGCCATAACTTTGGACCGTACTCCGCACAGTAGTGGAAAGTCGTAACAGAACACCAAAATTGCAACATTTTTTGGAAATTTTGTCCATGAATATTCCACTAAGGAACAGGGGAAAACTTCTCTCAAATCAACGAGTGCAGTCCGATTCAAGTTTAAGCTCAGTGGTAAGGGGCCTCCTTTTTATAGCCAACTCCGAACGGCGTGACACAGTGCGACACCTCTTTGAAGAGAAGTTTTACTTGGGATAGTACCTCACAAATGTTGCCAGCATTAGAAGGGGAAAACCACCGCTTAATATTTTTTCTGATGGTTCCGCCAGGATTCGAACTCAGGCGTTCAGTATCATAGGCGGACATGCTAACCTCTGCGCTACGATGGCCTCCCGTAACAGAACACCACTTACAAAAATTAAGCCAAATCTGCCAAAAACCGCGGCTTGCAGGGGCTCAATAAGTCAAATCGGGAGACCGGTTTATATGGAAGTTATATCAGGTTAAAGACCGAAAAGAACACCACTTACAAAATGCCAGCCAAATCTGACAAAACCGCGGCTTGTAGGGGCTCAAGAAGTCAAATCGGGAGATCGGTTTATATGGGAGCTATATCAGGTTAAATACCGATTTGGACTGTACTAAGCACAGTTGTTGGATGACATAAAGCAACACCAAGAACACAAGAAGTCAAATCAGGAGATTATATGGGAGCTATATCAGGTTATAGACCGATTTGGACCGTACTTTACACAGTTGTTTCAGCCAAATCAGACAAAACTTGCGGCTTCCAGGTACTCAAGAAATGAAATCTGGAGATCGGTTTATATGGGAGCTATATCTTAATCTGAACCGATATGGCCCATTTGCAATCCTCAGCGATCTACTCCCAAAAACACGAAATTTGTATACAATTTGAGGGTCAAATAACCCGGGGGGACGCCCCATCCCAAAACCCACCCGAACGGACATGTTCACCAATTGGGACAATATAGGTATCAAATGAAAGGTATTTAAGTGTAGAGTGTGAACTTGCCATAAAAATGTCACCCTTAGTGTCGCGAGGGTGGGGTACCCCCCCCCCCCCCCCCCTCCCACACACACACTTTTACTATAGCCAAAGCAATTTTTTTAAAAAGTGCTCCCCGTGGCCATATGGAAAGAGATGATCCTTCCAAATTTGGTCAGCAGACAGGTCATGGGATGCTCTATCCAGTCATCTAAGATATTAGCCCGATCGATCGATTATATTAGTCCGAACGATCACCTAACGATCTTCCAAATTGCTTTATTCGCCTCAATCATGACTTTTATGACTTGCTCCGATTCTCTAACAAATCTCCCATCTGCTTAAGTCAAATAGCCGCAGTGGCTGGCTTACACTTAATCCGTATGCCCATTGGTCGTATATATAGTTTCCAGAACTCTAGTACAAAAGGTCCCGCGATCGCTCCGCATTTAATATGATGTCCTATATTATCTGAACCTGTTGCATTATCCTCAGGTTAGGTTAGGTTGAAAAGAGGGTGCAGATATTAATCCGCACCATGCCACTATGGACATACATCTAAGCCAGTAATCGGCTTGTTGTGCGCTCTAAAAACTATAAAGTAACCTCGAAAAAGAAAATTTTAAGTTTGGAATTCCGTGCTACTTAAAAAATCCTTAGTTGGACGCGAAAGCCGGGCAATGACAAAGAAAATGCTCCAACGTCTTATCATCTTCACCGCATGCCCTACACATGCTTTCACTTGTCGCACCGATTTAACATAAGTGAGCTCGTAGTCCTATGTGACACAAATAGCTATACTGACCTCCTTCTTACTTTCTTTCAGTAATAGCATCGTCTTCTCACCATCTGGATGCCCCCATAGGATTTTCGCCGTCCTACCGACCGTTTCGCTGTTCCACAATGTTACATGCGTATTCATCACCCACTCCCTTAACACTGACTGCATCGACCCGAAAGGCTTTGGGTTAACCAAGTTTATTGACGGCAGTCCTCTGGCCTTCACCGCCAATTCGTCTGCCCTTACATTTCCCCTTACTTCGTTATGGCCCGGCACCCAAACGATGCGGATTTTGCCATCCATAGAGAAGGCGTTAATCTCCTTCTTACACTGCAAGACTGTTCGTGAGCTTACCGTCCTGGTTGTTATTGCCCTTATGGCAATTTTACTGTCGGTAAAGATGTTCACACTCGACGTCCTCGCATTAGCACCACACCACCTTACGCATTATCCTTACGTTGTACTTTATCTCCATCGCAGTCAACCAAACTAGTGAGGCACAAGTAAGTATTGATCTAATCACGCTCCTGTAAAGCCTCCTGATAATCCCATTTAATGAACTTCTAGATGTCAATACCAGAAATCCGTCAATCCAAGAATGTGTCGCAGGTACCAGTACCAGTAGAGGTATTTGACTATTTTCACTTCCATTAAACTGCTATGGAGTGACCTATACCTATCCTCTATGTATTCTCCCATCGCCTCAAGTCGCAAAGCCACACCGGCTTTCTCACACATAATTTGTTTATCTATGGGATGGATATCTAGAATAGTTTTCAGTGCCCTAATGGGCGTGGTCCTCTTCGCTCCACCTATGCTAAGACAACAAGTTCTCTGAACCTGTTTTGTTATTCTTATGTTGCTCTTTTTTTCCATAGCAGACCACCAAACTACTGAGGCGCGAGTAAATATTGGTCTACACAATCCTCTGTAGAGGCAGTGAACTATCCTCGGATAGAACCTAACATCTATGAGCCTTCTCAGTACACTTCCAATCCAGTTTCCGGTCCAATATCACTCATAAGTATTTGACCTTGTCAGATATGGAAATCCGTCTATTGAGGAAACGTGGTGCGTTAAAATAACCCATCCCTTTGTTTTCCTCTCGCAATGCAAACTAGTCCACGAACATTCCATTAAGGAACAGGGGCAAACGTTTCACATATCAATGAGTACTGTCCGATTCCAGTTTAATCTCAATGATAAGGGGCCACCTTTTAATAGCCGAGTCCGAACAACGTGCCGCAGTGCGACATCTCCTTTGGAGAAAAATTTTTACATGGCTGCCATACCATTTTTCAAATGGCATAGTTCCAGGCAAATGTCGCCAGCATTAGGAGGAGATAACCACCGCTGAACATTTTTTTTTCTGATGTTCTCGCTAGGATGCGAACCCAGACGTTCAGTGGCATAGTGGCATTTGTGTTCCTCTTGAACAGTTTTCTCTGGGTTAACATACCTTTTCAGTCAGCATCCGTAATAGGTCACTTATGCTGGTCACCCATAGGAGTGGCGATAAAATGCTGTAAAAATAGTGGCCAGATGTGTCGCCTTCTGTAGTAACGCCGGAAATATTCCACCAGGTTCGGGTGACTTAAATGGCTCTAGGATTCTTTTACCATCATTTTCGTAATAATAAGCCTTCGAGCAATCTCATTATTCCAAGATACCGGTGTCTCCGTGAATCCCGTCGTATCCTGTGGAAAATGCGTTTTCATCAAAAACCTCAACATGCCCACCGTTGTATCTGCTCTCACTCTCATGTGGTCTGCTAACGTTTCAGTTTGGACATGGATTTTTGAGAGAAACTTTTTCATCTTGGCGGCGTCATTAACGCTATTGTACTGTTCGCAGAAAATAGTGGCCTAATGGGCCAGGAGGAACATTTTGCCTCACTGATAATCTTAATGCATTCCTTGATCCGTGTTTAATAAAGTTTCGTTTTTTTACGACGTGCTTTGTTTAAAGTTTGCGGACCTCTTTCTCAATGTTGAAGATCTCCCCGGTCATCCACGGTTTTTCTTGGGCTGATTTCCTCTCCCGTAGAGGACAGCTATCTTCGAAATACCACACTCGTAGTCCTGTTGACATTGTCGTCAATGTATTCTTATCTGGAGGCCACCGTAAC
The DNA here is from genome assembly GCF_963082655.1 of Stomoxys calcitrans. Classification (NCBI taxonomy): domain Eukaryota; kingdom Metazoa; phylum Arthropoda; class Insecta; order Diptera; family Muscidae; genus Stomoxys; species Stomoxys calcitrans. The sequence continues at coordinate 198,297,028 of NC_081552.1, forward strand.
GCAGAGGTTAGCACGTTCGCCTATAACGCTGAACGCTGAACATCAAAAAACATGTTTTAGCGGAGGTGATCCCCTTCTAATGATGGCGAAATTTGTGAGGTACTGTACCATCTGGTATGGCCGCCATGTAAAAACTTCTCCACAAAGTGGTGTCGCACTGCGGCACGCCGTTCGGACTCGGCAATAAGAAGGAGGCACCTTATTGTTGAGCTTAAACTTGAATCGGATAGCATTCAGTGGAATGTGAGAGAATTTTGTTCCTGTTCCTTAATGGAATGTCTATGTGTAAATTTGCATTTACTTCTACGCGTGAACATTCTAAATTACTTTGCCCAAGTCGTCTTCTGGGTTGTCTTCCGAATTTAGTCCACTTGGTTTTCAACTTATTAAGGAAGCTTGCCGCGCTATTCTAAAACTAATGGGGTTCCCACCAAACGCCCCGAACTTAGCCCGTTTTTACTTGTTGTTCTTCATTTACTCTGTTTTTCGAAGTGTATGTTTACGTTTTTGTTTTGAGGACACGTATGGCGAAAAGAATGTTGTTTTCATTCATTATGCAAGTTTAATTATACAAAATAATTATTGACCCTTCTCCGTTTTGCACCATGGGCCCAATAAACAGTTCTCTTAATGAAAGTTCGTCGCAAACTCGAAGGTTCAAATATAAGATACCGTTGCATTTATTACCTTACTTGAAATATGAAATTAAAGTTGTCATTGAAGCCAAAGAGAGCCACACAATTGAAAATATGTTTAAAGTTTGAATCGACAGAATGGGCTACTAAATCCCAGCCTCCGCAGCCTAATGAATGAGGTGGTGTTCCATCATAAACCAGAATGCGGATCCAATGTAGCCAAGAGTATTGAAAACTGCGGCGTGCCGCAGTGCGACACCTCTTTGGAGAGAAGTTTTACATGGCATAGTACTTCACAAATGTTGCCAGCATTAGGAGGGGAAAAAATAAAGATACCCTCTCTTAATTCAATCCGCCATAAATAGACACAGCCTTAAGTTACGAATTGCGATTGCTCACAGATACTCATTTCACTTGAAAGGAGACACAAAATTAAATATTTGTTAAAAAATTCTATTATTAAGCCTAGAAATCTTATTTTTACACTATAAACAAGTAAACACTTTGGATGTCCACCACTTCCGATGCAAATATTAACCTCATGACGCCATGTCTGGTGACAAATACACCATTTATGAAAACCATATCAAAATATGGCCGCATTATGGGCCCCAAGACCATAAATCGGAAGTTCGGTATATATTGCAGCGATATTAAAACATATATCGATCTGCACTATATGAGGCACGGATGTCAAAGAGCCTAACACAGCCCACTGTGCCAAATTTCAACGAAATCTGTTAATAAATCATCCTTTTGTGGTCCAATAATTTTAAACAGGAGATCGGGCAGCTATATCTAAATAAAATCCACATATTCCGACTTTATTCGGAATTAACGTCGTGGGGGGTTAACACATTTCATTGCGACAAATTTCAGCAAAATCGTATAATAAATTCGCTTTTTGGGCTCAAGATCATAAATCGGGAGATCGGTCATATTTCAGCTTAGTCCAAATATATACCGATGTGGATCATATAGGACACAAATGTCGAAGAGCATAACACAGCTCACTGTGCCAAATTTTAGCGAATCACTTAATAAATGCGCCTTACATGGGCCTATAAGCTGATCCGGTGTGCTTCGCTTCACCCTACGGAGTTTGGGGCCCCCTTTTGACATAGTCTAAATTAGAAGATAATTTTTTATTCGTATGTTGGCTCAAAATGGGGCCTGAATCCGAGGATAGTCCAGTGGCTATACAGGAGCGTGATTAGACCAATACTTACTTACGCCTCAGTAGTTTGGTGGACTGCTTTGGAGAAAAAGTGCAATATAAGGACCATACAACAGGTTCAAAGAACGTGTTGTCTTGGCATAGGCGGAGCGATGAGGACCACGCCCACTAGGGCACTGCATACTATTCTAGATATCCGACCCATTGACATACAAATTAAGTATGAGGCAGCCACTGCGGCTATGAGACTTAAGGCGATGGGAGAATGGATTGAGGATGGGAGCAGCTCATACCATCGCGGTATAATCGGATCGACGATAGGAAACCTGGAAGGAAGGGAAGAGGTTTCCGATCAGATTCTGAGATGAACCTTGAAGTCGAGTGAGAGGCACTGCTGAATTCGGCACAGTCTTGGATTGACGGAACCCTAGTATTGCCATCTGGAAGATCATGTTACACGGATGGATCAAAGCTAGAGGACAGAGTAGGCCTGGGGGTTTACATTGAGAACCCAGGGACTGAGATCTGTTTTAGACTACCTGACCATATAACGGTCCTGCAGGCGGAGATCCGGGTGATCACGGACGTCGAGTCTAAACATCTTTACCAACAGTAAAATTGCCATAAGGGCAATAACAACCTGAACGGTAAGGTCACCAACAGTCTTGCAGTGTAAGAAGGAGATTAACGCCTTCTCTGAGGATGGAAAAATTCGCATCGTTTGGGTGCCGGGCCATAACGGAGTAAGGGGAAATGAAAGGGCAGATGATTTGGCGGTGAAGGCCAGAGGACTGCCGTCAATAAACTTGGTTAACCCGAACCCTTTCGGGTCGACGCAGTCCGAGTTAAGGGAGTGGGCGACGATCCTATGGGGGGATCCAGATCGTGAAAAGACGAGGCTATTACTGAAAGGAAGCAAGAAGGAGGCCAGTATAGCTATTGGTATCATAACGGGACACATAGGACTAAGAGCTCACTTATGTAAAATCGGCGCGGCAAGTGATAGCATGTGTAGGGCATGCGGGGAATATGATGAGACGTTGGAGCATTTCCTTGCCATTGCCCGACTTTCGCCTCTAACCGATACCGGCATTTAGGTGGAGACACAATATCAGACATGAACCAACTTAGGGGAGTGGTATTGAAAACAATTAAGGATTTTGTAAGTAGCACGGAATTCCTAACTTAAAATTTTCTTTTTAGAGGTTACTTTATAGTTTTTAGAGCGCACAACAAGCCGATTACTGCCTTAGCTGTGTGTCCATAGTGGCATTGAGCGGATTAATATCTGCACCCTCTTTTCGACCTAACCTAACCTAACTATTATTCGTATTTAACTCTCAAATACCCTTCTTTATAATCCCATATTGTCCCGTTGGATATACACGCCATTTGAGGCATAATTTTGGTATAAGTTTGGGTCCTTTCCCAGACGAGCTTGGAAAAGGACCCAAAACTTGTATATACATTTCTAATTTTACTCTCAAGTACCTTTCGTTTGAATTCCACATCGCCCCGATCGACCTACATGGCCATTTGAGGGTGGATTTTAGTGAGGGGCGGTCTCCCTGAGGACTTGACCCCAAATTTTTATATAAGTTTCATATTCGACATCCAATTATCTTTCATTTGATACCCATATTACCCCCATCAGTAAATATTTAATTTTTTGGCAGTTCTTGTAAGTACGGCGGCCCTCCTGACTTTTGAGGTCAAATAGTGTCCCAATCGGCAAACAAGCCCCACAGTTATTTGACCCCAAAGTTTAATACCAATTTAGGGTTTTGGGTACAAAATTTACACCCATCATCAAGATCTGTGCTTTTCGATAATTATGGTTAGGGGGAGGGTCAACCCCCTCGATGATATCACCGTAAATTGGGTCGCGCGGGTTTTTGAGTCTACACGGAACAAAAAAAATTTCATGAAAATAAGTCCGACCGTGTTTGAGTCTATTCGGATCAAACAAAACACAACACTTAAATTTTTTCTAAAAGAAAAACTTAAATTGGTTGGCCATATATATGCCAACCATATCTCAGTATAGACCGGTCTCAACCATTCGTGGCACAGATATCGAGGGGCCCGATACAACTTGCTGTGCCGAATTTCTGGTTTCGTATTCTGTTCTCAAGCACCTTTCGTTTGAATCCCATATTGTCCCAATCGGACCACATCTTCGTTTGGGGGTGGCCTTAGGGGTGGGACGATCCTTTAGGAAAAAGACCCCAAATTTTTATATAAGATTCGTGTTCTACTTAGGACTAATCTTCATTTGATACCCATACTGTAAACACCAGGAACGTAGCCAGGGGGTGGGACATCGTTATTTTTTTAAGGCAATATTTCTAAAAAATTTTTTCTAAAGACAACATTTTAATGAATTTTTTTAAGGACCAACTTTCAGCGGAAAACTCACTTAAGACAACCTAACCTCGAGATTATTTTTTAAAACCAAAATTTTAATTTAGCATAAATATTTTTAATGTCTTTTTTTATTATTCTTATCTGGTCCAAACAACATTTTCCTAAAATTTTCGCTATAGACTAATTTCAATAAATATTTTTAAAGACAAAAGCCCATTACGCCTGACCCTCGATTCCGTTAGCCGATTTTGATGAAATTGTATCTCTATATATATAAAGAGACGCGTGATTGACTGACTGACTGATTAACGCCCAGCCCAAGCGGCTAAAGCTAGAGTCATGAAATTTGGCACAAATGTGGGTCTTGGATCGTAGGCACGCGGGGGTTTGTGATATTCATACGCTTAGGCGGGAACGGATGGGCTTAGAATTATGATTTTAGGCTCAAATTAAAGAGCGTCTCGAAAAAATAATATTCGGTGACAAAAATTTTCCAAAATAGTACCGGAAGTGGGAAAAATGGTACGTTTAGTACTGCAATTGGTACTTTTTGGAACATTGTTTGTTAATTGAGCTAGAGCTTTTAATTTTGGATACACTATGGCAACCTAAATTGGGATTCAAAAAAAGTTTTTGGACATTTGGAAACAAAAAAGTACCAAAAAAAGATACGAAATAGGTGAAATTTGGATAGGGCGAACGGGCAGAGCTATAACTTCGAAATTTGGCTTAAATGATTGTTGTTGCGAAATTAAGGAAAACGGAAGAAACGTACGTTTAGTACCGTATTCGATACCATTTCATACATTTTTACGGATTGAACTAAATTGCGAAATTAAGGAAAACGGAAGAAACGTACGTTAAGTACCGTATTTGGTACCATTTCATACTTTTTTACGGATTGCTCTAAAAATTAACATGTAGATTCTACTGCGAAATATATGTTGGCTGACTAAGTAATTTTTAACAAATCATACATTTTGGTAACATTAAGATATTCTTAAAAATGATTGCTGTCTTGACAAATATACGATAAGTTGCACCAAATATGAAATGTTGAAATCGTATCAGGAGTGGAATAAAAAGTACATAAGTGCTGTAATTGGTACTATTTTGTACCTTCTTTATAGATTGAGCTACAGATCCGAAATTTGGTATACGGGCACATCTTGACAGTACGACCGGGCGACTAAAAGATTGTGTTGATATTCGCACATTTTGGTACTAAAACTTACAGTATGACACCTTCTTTACGGCTACAGAGCTACAGATCCGAAATTTGGTATACAGGCACATCTTGACAGTACGACCGGACGACTAAAAGATTGTGTTGAAATTCGTTCATTTTGGTACTTATACGTACACCACATTGTACTCTATTTACAGACTGAGCTACATCTGTGAAATTAGGGATACAGGGACATCTTGGCAGTATGTAACGAATGGCTAGAAGATTATTTTGAAATTTGTACATTTGGGTACTAAAACGTACAAAATGGTACTTTATTTATAGACCAAGCTAAAGATCTCAAAAATGCGAGACAGTTACACCTTGACAGTATTTATCGGCTGACTAGAAGTTCTTTTTTTTCTCATTCGTACATTTAGGCACTAAAACTTTCAAAATGTCCTTTCTTTACGGATAAGGCTAAAGCTATTAAAATTGCGATACAGTTACATCTTGATATTGGGTGTACCATCGGAGGCAGCAAAGCGACCGGGAATATGCTAGTATATTCATAATTTAGATAATTTATATTAACGTAGCAATTTTTTCAAATATTTTGAATTTTTCAAAATGTTTGAAGAAAAAAATCTTTTCATTTCCTAAGCCCCTACAACAAAAAAAAAATTTTGTTTTCATGTTTTATGACTATTTAGTGAAGAGAGGTGGTGATTTTGGCATAATATAGAACCTGCTGTCAAAAGAAGTAGGATTATTGCCATGCATTTATTTTTTTTTATAATCAAATGCAACAAGACATTAAAACGGATTCCAGAAATCTCACTCCTAAAAAATTTGAGAAAATTTATCGTTTGATTTTTGGGATATAAAAAATGTCCGACTTTTGGCAAGCCAATTTTCCCCCAAAACATGACGGGAAAAAAATTGTTACTGTAACATGTTTCAGTCGTCTACTTGTAACTGGTTTCAGTCGTCTACTTAACGCCAATCCAAATTTCATTACGGTAGCTCTTTCCTAACACGAGCTAGAATTTTTCTAAGGCGTCTCTATTCTTGGGTATTTTTGTAGTTGATGCGAACCTGGGCACACGTAGCAGCAATAAGAACCGTTGCCGTTGTCTAGCGTTCGAAGCCACTAATACAACTTTCAAAAGATATTTGCACCAAATGTCACCGCCAATGTCTCGGTTCCTGCAAATTTACCAATCTTTACCAATTTCATAGTAACAAGAATTTTGGCAATTTTTGATTTTGAAAAAATGTGGGGTGGGCGGATATCACAAAATAAAAAATCCCTATTTTCACCGGGAGGCCAAACTGTGAATACTTCATAAAAATCGGTTCGGACGTTTTTATACCCACCACCATAAGATAGGGGTATACTAATCATTCCATTTGTAACCCCACGACCGTTTCCCGAAATCACGATAGCGTACGAACGCGTGAAGCTAGCCGCTTGAAATATTGCACAGATACTTAATATTGATGTAGGTCGTAGGTCGTTGCAAATGGGCCATATCGGTTCAGATTTAGATATAGCTGCCATAAAAACCGATCTCCCGATTTGACTCTCAAGAAGCCTGGAAGGCGCAATTTTTGTACGATTTGGCTGAAACTTTGCATGTTGTGTTCTATTATGGCTTCCAATAACTGTGCCAAGTACGGTCCAAATCAGTCTATAACCTGATATGGCTCCCATATAAACCGATCTCCCGATTTGACTTCTTCAGCCCCTTATAAGCCGCAATTTTTGTCCGATTTGGGTGAAATTTTGAATGCAGTAATCTGTTATGACTTCCAGCTACTGTGTATGGTCCAATTCGGTCTATAATCTGATATAGCTCCCATATAAACCGATCTACCGATTTGACTTCTTGAGTCCCTGGAAGCCGCAATTTTCACCGATTTCGCTGAAATTTTGCATGTAGTAATCTGTTATGACTTCCAGCAACTGTGTTTAGTACGGTCCTAATCGGTTTATAATCTGATATAGCGCCAGTATAAACCTCCCGATTTGACTTTTTGAATCCTTACAAGCCGCAATTTTATGTTATGTTCTGTTGTGACTTCCAACAACTGTGCCAAGTACGGTCCAAATCAGTCTATAACCTGATATGGCTCCCATATAAACCGGTCTCTCGGTCATTCTTGTTCGAGGAAGCTTTTATTTTTTCTGATCTGACAGAAATTTGGTATGTAGTATAAAATTATGCCCTTCAACTAAATTTATATTGTATACATTTTTAGCAGAATCCATGGTGGTGGGATCTAAAAATTCGGCCCGGCCCGCTTTTACTTGTTGAGTCTACTCGGAACAAACAAACAACCAAAGCGTAACACTTTTATTTTTATATAGAAGAACTTAAATCGGGAGATTGGTGGTATGGCAGCCATATCCAAGTAAAGACCGATCTCTTCCATACTCAATACAGATGTCGAGGGGCCCAATACAACTTGCTGCGTCGAATTTCAGCGAAATTGGCCAATAAGTTCGCCTTTTATGGACCCAGAGCCTTGTATGGAGGAATCGATGTCAAGGGTCTTAAAAAAATTCACTGTGCAATCGGTTAGAAAATTATCTCTGTATGGGTAAAAAATGCAAGTTTGCCCATTTGCATTACATTAAGAAACAGGGGAAATTTTCTCATAAATCAACGAGTGCTGTCCGATTGAAGTTTAAGCTCAATGACAAGAGGCTTTCTTTTTATAGCCGATTCCGAACAGTGTGCCACAGTGTCTTTGTGGGGAAGTTTTGACATGCCTGCGAAACCAAATGGTACGGTACTTCACAAATATCGCTAGCATTAGGAGGGGATAAGCACCGCTGGAAATTTTTTTTAGATTTTTTCTCGTCAGGATTCGTACCCAGCCGTTGAGCGTCATAGACGGACCCGCTACGTTGGCCCTTTTTTGGTCCAAGAAGTTAAATCAGGAAATCAGTCTATATGAGGCCTTTATTACGATATGTACAGATATAGGCCATCTTCGAACTTAACCTGCCATAGACAATAAAGAATCTGTGCAAGGTTTCCAGAAAATCTTGTTTGAACCGTTGTGTGTAGCGGACGTTTTGTTATTTCGCTTCATAAGAACATTTTGGCAATCTTTATAGGTAGATATTTTTGGGAAAAAAATTAACTCCAGCTAACACTCAAGGATAGCTACAATAGTGTAATCTACTAGATGGTTGAGACTCTGCGTTTTTTTTTTCAGTGGAGCGACAGACCAATCGATCACGATCACTCAACAGCTGCGGTGGTGGTATCATGCCGTAGCATAAAATCTGCTACTGAGACATCCACTTGTATGGCGTCTGCTCCAGGCTCCACTAGCCGCTAAACAAGTAGTCTGAAGCAGCGACTTTTGAGGAAGATATCTGGTTAAAGTCTTAAGGACAATATCGAATCTATTTTCTCTACGCATGCCCATAATTTGCGCAGACCATCGGCCCTTTCTGGCAAAACCAATATGCTTTTTGAGGGCTTTTAATGATAAAAGGCGCATCGCTCTTCGTTTTGTTCAGAGGCTTGGTGCAAATGAGCCTCCCTTGGTATAGCGGCTGCGCCAGGCTCCACTAGCCGACAAACAAGTGGTCTGAGGTAGGGAGTTATGAGGAAGATACCCGGTTCGGGTCTTGAGGACAACACCGAATCTATTTTCTCTTCACATGTCCAGGCCTTCTCTGGCAAACCAATAAGCTCTTTGAGGGCTTTTCATAATAAAAGGCACATCGCTCTCAGTTTTGTTCAGAGGCTTGGCGCAAATGATCCTAAAACTCTCGCCGATAAGAGAGGCTCTCTTAATTGTGCTCGGAGATTCACTGCACAGGCTAACCCAAAAGCTGGCTAGACCAGTTATTGGGTCTGAGAGTCTGCCAGTGAAACCTAACCTAACCTATTTGCTGTGTCTTTGTCCTGCATTGACTTAAGTGGACTTAAAGTATTATTCCCTTGAACACTTTTCTGAAGTAACGAATGCGAACATTTGCAAATTAACTGGCTGGTTCAATGTCAGGAATGGTAGAAATGTAGAATCCATCATAATTTTTTTAATCCCGTACTATCATAATGGCCTAAAATGTCTAAAACAAATTTTGCCCATGAACATTCCACTAAGGAACAGGGGCAAACTTCTCACATATCAATGAGTGCAGTCCGATTCAAGTTTAAGCTCAATGATAAGGGGCCTCCTTTTTATAGCCGAGTCCGAACGGCGTGCCGCAGTGCGACACCGCTTTTGAGAGAAGTTTTACATGGCATGGTACCTCACAAATGTTGCCAGCATTATGAGGGGAAAACCACCGCGGAAAACTTTTTCTGATGGTCTCGCCAGGATTCGAACCAAAGCGTTCAGCGTCATAGGCGGACATGCTAACCTCTGCGCTACGGTTGACTAAAATGTCTAAGTTTGTCTTATTTCAGACTGTCACTTATACTTGCAAATTGCAAATTTTGTCCATGAACATTCCATTAAGGAACGGCGAAAAGCTTCTCACATATCAGTTGTGCTGTCCGATTCTAGTTTAAGCTCAATGGTAAGGAACCTGCCGCTGTGCGACACCTCTTCGGTTACATAGCATAGTACCGTACAAATTTCGCCAGCATTAGGAGGGATAACCACCGCTGAACATTTTTGCTAACATTCTCGCCAAGATTTGAAGCCAGGCATTCAGCGTCTTAGGCGGACTTAATCTCACCCACAGGCAATGGTTGGAAAGTTGAAAATAAGTTAACACTTTTGTTAATAACCAGCATTACTTAATGCCTTAATAGGACCCATTGTGCAATGTTAAAAATTATTTACGTCGTCTGCAATAGAAATTATTGTTATGAGAGACTGCTGACAAATGAACTATTCATTCCGTATACCATCATTCTTCAGTTCGGTAGTGCTTTTAAAAAGTTAAAAAAAAATCAATTCAGTTAGTTGAGCTGATTTTCATTTAAGAGAATATTTGAGGTAATGAAACTTAACAAATTTTTTTTTTAATTTTATTATAAAACAATTGTTTATATAAAATACTTGTTTGTAGTAGTAACTGTAGGAAATTAAGAAAGTTCAAGTGTTTAAAACCAGTAAGGAAAGCAAAAAGTCGGGACGAGCCGATTATATAATACCCTATACCATCTATTAAGCAAATGCGAGAGCAGTAAAATTTTATAACAACCCCAACAAAATATGGCTACTGTTACCATAAAAGTGCATATCAGATGAAAGCTATATCCAAACCTGAACCAATTTTATTGGAATGAACGAACGCCTAATCAAACACCTCGTGCAAAATTTTGTAAAGATCGGACTAAAATTGTGTCTGCTACAACCATAGAAGGCATATCGGATGAAAGATATATATGGGGAAGCTATATATAAATATGGACCGATATAGACGAGACTTTTTGGAAAAGTAAAGACGTTAAATCAAACGCTTCGGCAAAATTTTGTAAAGATGGGACCAAAACAGTGGCTGCTACATATATAATAGGCCATATCAAATGAAAGATGTATAGATGAGAGCTTTATCTTAAACTGGGCCGATTTTTATGAAAATTTGCGGACATGTTAAAACGTCATATCGAACACCTCACGCAAAATTTTGTAAAGATCGCACTTGAATTGTGGCTGCTACAGTCTTAAAAGGCAATATCGGATGAAAGATATATATGAGAGTTATAGCTTAAACTGGACCGGTTTTTATGAAAATTTGCGGGCAAGCCGAAACATCAAATCAAACACCACACGCAAAATTTTGTAAAGATCGCACTTGAATTGTGGCTGCTACAGACATAATAGGTTATATCGAATGAAATATTCTATGTATATGAGAGCTATATGTTAAACTGGACCAATTTGTTAAAAAACTTGCGGGCAAGCCGAAACATCAACTCAACCACCACACGCAAAATTCTGCAAAGATCGGACTAAAATTGTGGCTGCTACAGCCATAATCGACAATATTGGATGAAAAATATATATGGGAGCTACATATAAAACTGTATCGATTTTTTACAGAATCAAAAAATATTCGACCTTAAGCCAAAGAAATTGCATTTGCAAAATTTAATGGTAAATGAACAACAAATGCGACCTGTGCCTTGATTACAAGAATATATGGACAGACAGACGGAAGTATTTCTAGGCCGAGCGGTATACTTAACAATGGGTCTAGCACGTCTCCTTCTCAGCATTGCAGACAAATGCACAGCGTTATAATACCCTGCTTTACAGTTGTGGACTGGAGCATAAAAAGGTGAATTTAATAACAAAACAAACCAAATTGATGAAGATCTAACAAAAACTTCGGTAACTGAAATACAATACAAACAGAAAAAATGTTGGCTCAAAATTTAAGAATGCGCAGAGCTTAAACAACAAAATGGATAAACTTTCTTATACTTTCGTTAATACAACAATTGACATCATATGTGTATCTGAGACCTGGTTCCATCCTAAAACGAATGACTCCATTTACACAATTCCTGGTTACAATTCTACGAGCATTTCGGCATTCAAACGGTGGATTTGATGCCATCTAAATAAAGAGTCATTTAAACTGTATGCCAATACTTAAATCGCTACCTGAAAGCAAAATAGAGCATATACTATCACCACTAAATAACACTAAAGTTTTATTAGGTTGTGTTTATCGTCCACGAAATAATGTTGAATATACTGATATGTTAGAGAACATAAAACCTGTTTCTTGGAACTACTACAATGATATTGTCATTACTGGTGACTTCAATAGTAATATCCTGGTTGACAATGCTCTTACAAATTCCATGGAATCACTTGGACTCTTTTTGACTAATACAACTGTTCCTACACAGTTCACAAGCACATCTTCAAGTCTTCTCGATCTGTTTTTCGCGAGTCAAAAGTCTAAGGTATTGTTATATGATCAATTATCTGCTTTTGGATTTTCTAAACACGATTTAGTTTTTTTACAATGTTAGAAAATTAAATCAAGCTTAAACCTATCGCGATTTTAAAAATATTGATTTTATTGCACTAAATCGACACTTTTCTGGAATACATTGGGACTTTATTTATCAACTACCGACGGTTGATGAACAATTAGATTTTCTTCAAAATGGCATAAAATCAATATACAACTGTTGTATTTCTATAAGATCAATAAAAATAAAATACTGCCAACCTCCTTGGTTCAATGAAACCATAAAAACCCTAATTGATAAATGAAATGCTGCATATAGACGTTGGAAACGTTTTAAAACTCTCTTCTTACATAGGCAATTCAATTCTGCCAGGAAGACTGCTTCAAAACAAATCAACTCATCAAAAGCGACCTATTTTCAAAATAAATTTCAAACTGCTGTAGACACCAAATGCAAATGGAGGGAAACTCGTAACACTGGACTCGGAGATAGAACTCAACATCTAAACAATTCGCATGTTGACTTGAGCATGAGCTTAACGAACGTTTCGTTAATATTGAACCTGTGGAACCAATTTCGGACATATATGAACACCTATGCACTCCACCCATTGAGAATCCATTTACTTTCCGCTGTGTAGATGGGAATGAGGTTTTCGAAGGCATTCACAAAATTAAGTCCAATGCTCTGGGATTAGATGAAATTGATCCACGCTTTCTGAGGCTATTACTACCTGGCTTAATACCCTATATAACTTACATTTTCAACTTTATATTGACTAAATCGATTTTTCCTTCTAAATGGAAAATCGCAAAGATTTTACCTATTCCTAAAGCAAACAGAGAGTACCGCCCCATAGCTATACTACCTTTCTTGTCTAAAGCTTTAGAACGCATTATGCCTGATCAATGACTTACTATCTGACTGACAATCTGGATACAGGAAGAAAAGAAGCTGCTGCACCGCTCTGTTAGATGTTAGTGAAAACCTTCGCCAAAACATGGATGACAAAATGGTGTTGTTCTTACTTCTTTTGGACCACAGTAAACCATTTGATGCCGTTGATCATCATATTCTGACCATCATATTCTTCCGAATTTTGTCCAGTTGGTCTTCAACTTATTCCGGAAGCTTATCGGATTCGGCGTTGGCCGTGCTATTCTAAACCTAATGTAGCGATGGTCAGAGAAAGAGTGTTCCATGGAGACCCTCCAATCCGGAACCTCATCGACCAGATTTTCGGAACATATCGTCACATCTAATACCTCCTACCTAATCCTATTTACAAAGGTTGCGGTGTTACCAATATTAAGTGTTATTAAGTCGTTAGTATTCAAGAACTCTGCCAGGGCTGGGCCCCGCTTATTAGTGTTGGTGCTACCCCACGAAATGTGGTGAGAGTTCGCATCGCACCCTATTAGCATCTCGTTTCGTGTCTATTTTGCTTTCCTCACCAGCCGTTGCAGCTTCGACGTTGGTGGCGGTGTCGGAGAGTCGAAAGGCAGATAAAGTGATGACAGGTATGCTCCACCGTCTCCCTGTCTCACCACTGTTGCATCCGACGTTGAAAACTCTGGGGAAAATATATAATTCAAATTTCTATGACAAATATCTCAGGTCCTAAGCTGAGTACCAGTGATAGCATAGAATAATTGGTAGTTGATATGGTTTAGTCCAGAGACTTTGTTCCGCGTCGCCCATGGCTTCTGAATTAAGGCAATATGAATCTTGCCTTTACTGATTGTCTCCAGTCTCGCTCCGGTGGAGGTTTATCTGGATTACCTCAATCGTTGATTCTCCAGTAAATGGTCATCTTGGCAGTAGGTGATGATCTCATCGTCTGCTCCCTGTTCTTTAGACTGCATTGACTTTCCTGTCACTGCACTGCCTGATGTCATCGTTTTAGGCTCATTGCCTAGTCTATTCTTCCGTCGTCTGTCCCTCTTCGTTAAGCTTTACTGGGTTTCCATTCCCTGTTCTACCTGGTGTTTCAATACTAGGATCTTTGCCTATCTTAGTCTTCCAAATCTTATGCAAATGGGCTTCTTGGGAGTAGGTGATGGTACCATCATTGGCTCCCTGTTCGTTAGGTTGCATTGAGTCTCTTGTAGCTGCGCTGCCTAATGTTTAAATATTAGGATCTTTACCTATCCCAATATTCGGAATCTTTAAGTCGGTGATGGGTCCGTGATCGGATTCCTGTTTGTTAGGCTGTGTTGGGTCTCTTCCCACTGCACTGCCTAATATTTTAGTATTATGATCATTGCTTCTCCTAGTCTTTCCAATATTGAGAGATGCCGTGATTGTCTCGTTGTCGGCCCCCTGTTTGTTGGGAGGTGTTGAGTCACCTGCCACTGCACGACCTGGTGTTGCAGAAAGAAAATTTCTGCCTATCCTAGTCTTCCCAATCACGGAGACTTGATCAATGCCAACCACAAAGAGAGTTCCCTCCTCCTTCTTCTCCCTGTGGAAGACCTCCAGCTTCTCTGCGACCAAACCTTGGTTTTGCTTGTCCAAGAATCCCAACATGCGTTCCGTCGCAAATTTACTGCCTCATCCTTTGTTGAAGACCGTAGCCTTTGTGAGCTGGGGGATATCCACAAGGTCGAGCTTTGCGCCCTCCCAGGGAGCGTGAATACCTCTTACGAGCTGTTTGACGGTATCAATACATTACGCCGATGCAAAACGCAGCGTAAAAATGGCTCCTCTAAACTCGCAGCTCATCATTTGTATGGGTGGACCCTCTACAAAGTTCCACACAAGTTCAAAAATCCGATCGTTAACCAGATCCTCCACTTGGGACCGATGATCTGGTGGAGTCCTACCGGATGCACAGCCGATATTGATGACTCCATAAGTCTGCTCATCTCTGTTGTGCTTCCTTGCCACTCTAGCGTAAGAGGGCGGCCTCCTTTTGAAAGTCGCAGTCCTCCATGAAGACTCAGGGGCCGTGCGCGCTTTCTATGTTCCTGTTCCAACTTTATCTTCCTCCGCAGGACACTGTCTGGAGTCTTCATTGCGGGCTGGCTGGCTTGGTTTTCCCAGAGTACTTGAAAGCGGGGAGCTCTTTTTCATCTTCAATATTTTAGCAGTGTTATGCTCTTCGGGAGATCAGATTTTTTTCCAGCTTCCGTAGAAGTCCTTGGAATGTCAGTTCTATCCCTTCCAGCATCCTGCACTTTCGCCCGATTACGCTGACGGTACATACTCCTCTGTCTCCTTCGTCGTGCACCGGATCGCTTTCTCGGTCTGCTTGCGAGCTTAGCAAAGCCATCGCTCACTTCTGCTGTCATCCCGACGCCCTCATCTCTAGATTCGGCTGCGATGACTGTTGCATTGGTACAGTCGCTGTCTGAATCCGAGTCAGAAACTCCACATGTGCATCTCTCTGGTTTATTCGTCTCTTCCTCATTTATTAGTCTGATGAATAGTTGTGCGCTTGAAGCCTTACTCTCGACTACAGGTGCCAAGGCACCCACACCTATAGGAGAGGAGGACAACATGCTGCCATCTGACGCCACCACCGCAGATGTTTAGTCTTTCTAGCCTACTCCAAAAGGCTTTAAAATTATTTCGTAATAGGTAGAACCTATTCCGAAATACGAATATATATTTATTTTTTTCTTTGAGAAGCGAAATAAAAACACGTCCACTTCACTCAACGGCTACAATTTTAATTTCTGTGCTAAGTATGGTCGAAATTGATTTATAACCTGAAATAGCTGCCATATAAACCAATCTTGGATCTTGACTTCTTCGGCCTATAGAGGGCGCAATTTTCATCCGATTTGGCTGAAATTTTGCATGAAGTCTTTTGTTATGACTTCCAACAACTGTGCTTAGTATGGTTCAAATCGGTTTATAACCTAATATAAACCGATATTGGATCTCGAACACTTGAGCCAATAAAGGGTACAATTCTCTTCCGATTTTGCTGAAATTTTGTACAACGGCTTCTCCCATGACTTTCAGCATACATGTCCAATATGGTCTTAATCTATATTTAGCCTCATGCAACTCCCATTTAAACCGATCTACCGATCATGCTTCTTGAGTCCCTCCAAGGCGCAATTCTTAGCCGAATGGACTGAAATATATTGATTAATATTTCTTCAACTATGGTGTTCAACATTCAACATTCGCTTATGGTCCGAATCGGATATATCTCCAATAGCATAACAATTCTTATCAATTATTCTTTGTTTGCCTAAAAAGAGATACCGCGCAAAAGAACTCGACAAATGCGATCCACCTTCTTACTTAATTTTTTCTTTTTGAATAGGAATAGCAGTTGCTTGGGAATAATACAGCGGAAGACAAACTGAAAATATTTGGACTTTCCAGGAGTTGCCCGCTAACAAAATATGGCTAGAAATAAAAACCATGTCAATATCACATCACCATTGCTACGGTTTCATAAGATTTTTGACATTCTGAAGTTGTTTGCAAGAACTTGTGGCATCAATGTATTCGCAGAGGATTTCCGTTTTGGCCGAATTACATTTGCAATCTTCAATATGGTACAATTAATAATTGCCCTTAACGCTTACACGCTGTGGGACAGTATCTCAAAGGGGAAATTTGCCTTTGCATTGCAGAATGTGTGCATAATGAATACTGGTATTCAGGTAGGTGAGCAGGCAGCATGCCTCCAAATAGAATTTTTATAAAAGCTTCTTTGAAAAAATTTTTTTTTTTTTCGTTTCAACAATCAGAGCTACGCAAAACTGGTTACTTCTGTCTACTATCAAAAGACGATACGTTACGTATGCGCCGAAATTGATTTTATGTACAGAACCTACGAAAATGAGGGCAGACATTATGTTAAGTGTTTGAATGAATCTCTGAATTTATTAATACGCATAACTATCTTCATGTTCAAACTTTACGCCGTACTAACCGTTGCTGAAATCGCTGTGCCACTCTACTACCAGCTCTATCGAAAAGAAAGGCTCCCTATATTTGACGTCATAATACCATTAGTGGATCCCGCTACCGACTGGGGTTTTATGATACATCAGATCTGCACTGGGATCGCTACAACTGTAACTGGATTTGGAAATTTTGCCGCCGATACCTCGGCCATTATGATGTTGGTGCACACACGTTTAATGAGTAGAATAATCAAGTGCAAATTTGATGACTTGGACGAGGTTATAAGAGAAACGCCGAGAGAGCAAAGGAATACAGAGCATATGGTGAAGGATATTCTTGAATGGCATCAAAGATACTTGAAGTAAGTATGTATGTAAATTAACTGTGCGTGCCCTGCAAACGTTTTTGATCGCCAAACAATCTACGGCGAATCTTCTAGAAGAAGGTTACGATCGCGGATGAGCTCGTCAAAGAGTCGTAGACGATTTCCCAGTTGTGAGGAATAGTGTCATCAAGACGAATCTTCAGGAAGAGTGTTCCGCGAATCTTCCATATGAGTTGCTTAGAAGTAAGTCAGACGAGTCCTGGAATATCTTAAAATCGCGCAAGAATCACGTGGGCGAATAACAAATGAGTGTTTTGGAAAATTAATAAAATACTCTTCTAGTAGAGTTGCGCATTACTCCCCTGGACGAGAAACATATATGTTTTCGAATGTTTATTCAATATTGCTCTAAAAGGATTGCGTGTAAATTGTTTAGAAGATCTAAAAACGCAAACCAAGATTAGTTGTTCATCAAAAACGTAACAACTGCGAAAAAAACTTTAAAAAAATATTTGCACTCGTCGTCATATAAGTACCAATTGTCATATAAGCCGAGTAAGAATTCTAATAACATCGAATAACATATTTCAATACAAGTTTTAAACGCATCAGGAAATTAAAACAATCGCGAAAAGTAAAAGGTGATTAATAAACAAATCTTCTGGACGAGTATAACGCAATGGGTTGCGTTATAATTGTCGCGAAGAGTTGCTAATACTTCCACACACGCAATGGATTGTCCAATGATATCGTAGAAGACTGTTTCAAGAGTCATAAGGAAGATTATAACGCGGTGGATTGCAAGAGAATCGTCGCGTAGGGTTGTTAAACTTCCGCACATGCAATGGTTTGTCTAATAATAACCTAAAAGAGTGAGTCATACAGACGATTATGACGCATTTGGTTGTAAGAGAATCTTCGCGAAGAGTTGCCAAAACTTCTGCACACGCAATGGATTGTCCAATGATATCGTAGAAGAGTGTTTCGCGACTCATACGGAAGAACAATTGCGTGAGAATATTCCAGAAGATTGTTTTATTCATCGCAGCGACAAACACTCTTTCAAAATTTTAAAAAAAA
Source organism: Stomoxys calcitrans (assembly GCF_963082655.1). Classification (NCBI taxonomy): domain Eukaryota; kingdom Metazoa; phylum Arthropoda; class Insecta; order Diptera; family Muscidae; genus Stomoxys; species Stomoxys calcitrans. The sequence goes on from NC_081552.1 coordinate 198,315,569, forward strand.
ATTTTGTAGGGTGAAAATAGATTCCGAATATAACGAACAGAGACACAACTCACTTTTTTAACAGAGCACGAGATAGAGAGGGAGAGAAAAACACAGATGTATTAACAGAGTTCCACTGAGGGGTAAGCAGAGTTATGTTATTACTTACCACAATTTAAAAATTGAGATATTTATTAAAATCCATAATCTTTTTGCAAATGATAGAAAAAAAAAACACAAAACAAAAAAATTTGTTTGCCTACTATGAACCAAAAACGGCATATAAAATATATATATATATATAATCGAGTTTTTGTAAAATTTAAAATTTAATAAAAACAAGTAAAAGCGTGCTAAGTTCGACCGGGCGGAATCTTAGAAAGTACCCACCATAAATTCTGCTAAAAATTTATACAAAATAAATTTAGTTGAAGAGCATAACATTACTCTACATACTAAACTTCCGTCAAATCAGCAAAAATTAAAGCTTTTAGGAACAGAACAAGGATGATCGAGAGACCGCACTACATGGGACCTATATCATTTTATAGACTGATTTGGACCGTATTTGCCACAGTTGTTGTTGCCACAGTCGTTACATAACATCGCATGCAAAATTTCAGCCATAGCGGACAAAAGTTGCGGCTTGCAAGGGTTCAAGAAGTCAAATTGGGAGTTCGGCTTCTATGGGAGCTATATCTTTTAAAACTGATTTGGACCGTATTTGGTCCAAATAGCTCCCATATAAACCGATCTCCCGATTTGACTTCTTGAACCCTTACAAGCCGCAATTTTTGACGAATTTGGCAGAAATTTTGCATGTAGTGTTTTGTCATGACTTTCAACAACTGTGCCATGTACGGTTCAAATCGGTATATAACCCGATATAGCTCTCATATAAACCGATCTCCCGGTTTGACTTCTTTAGTCCTTACAAGCCGCAATTTTTGACCTATTTGGCTGAAATTTTGCATGCGGTGTTCTGTTACGGTCTCCAACAACTGTGACAAGTACAGTCCGAATCGGTCTATAAGCTATATAAACCGGTCTCTCGATTAACCTTGTTGGGTTCCTAGAAGCTTTGACCCATTGACATGCAGATTAAATGTGAGGCAGCCACTGCGGCTAAGAGACTTAAGGCAATGGGAGAATGGATTGAGGATGGGAGCAGCTCATACCATCGTAGATAGGGAAGAAGTTGCCGATCGGATACCTGAAACGACACTTAAAGTCGAGTGCGAGGCACTGTTGCCCGTGCCACAGTCTTGGACTGACGGAACCCTAGTATTGCCGTCTGGAAGATCATATTACACGAATGGATCGGAGCTAGGGGACAGAGTGGGCCTGGGGTTTACATTGAGAATTCAAGGACTAAGATCTGTTTTAGACTGCCTGACATAATACGATCCTGCAGGCAGAAATCCGGGCGATCACGGAACGCGTGAGTGTAAAATTACAGTAAAATTACCATAAGGGCAATAACAAACAGGACGGTAAGGTCACAAATAGTCTTGGAGTGTAAGAAGGAAATTAACGCCTTCTCTGGGTATGGCACAATCCGCATCGTTTGTGTGCAGGGCCATAACGGAGTAAGGGGAAATGAAAGGGCAGACAATTTCGCAGTGAAGGCCAGAGAACTGCCGTCCATAAACTTGGTTAACCCAAAGCCTTTCGGGTCGACGCAGTCCGTGGCGACAAGGGCGTGGGCGACAAACGAAACCGTCGGTAGGAGAACGAAAATCCTATGGGATGATTCGGATCATGAGAGGACGAGGCTATCACTGAGAGGAAGAAAGGAGGAGTTCAGTATAGCGTTTGGTGTCATAACGGGACACATAGGACTACGAGCTCACTTATGCAAAATCGGTTCGGCAAGTGATAGCATCTGTAGGGCATGTGAGGAAGATGATGAGACGTTGGAGCATTTCCTATGCTATGCTATACACCGGTATTTAGCTGAGGACACGATACCAGACATGAACCATCTTAGGGGAGGGGTATGGAAAACAATTAAATATGTTTTAAGTAGCACGGAATTCCCAACTTAAAATTTTCGTTTTCGAGGTTACTTTTTAGTTTTTAGAGCGCACAACAAGCCGATTACTGGCTTAGGTGTATGTCTATAGTGGCATGGAACAGATTAATATCTGCAAGCTTTAAATTTTGCAGATTTGACAGAAGTTTGGTATGTAGAATAAAATTATCCCTTCAATTAAATTTAGTTTGCATACATTTTTAGCAAAATCCATGGTAGTGGATTCGGAAGATTTCGCCCGGCACGCTTTTACTTGTTTTTTTTTTTGTGTTTCATTAGGATACCTCCTTTCTAACTCAAAACTAGAACTTTTTCAAGATAGATCTACTGTTTGGTATTTTTCTACCCATTCTTCGTGAATAGGTTAACGAAGCAGCCGCAAGCTTTATACCAGCCGGTCGAATGCCCCAGGTGCGGCACAATTTGCCGGCGCAGGCAGTGGTACTCGCAGACGAGCGTGATGAAATTCGTAGCACGGGCTCAACTAACCCTTGAATCAGAGGGCTGAATCTGGAAATAAACATGTTGATCAACGAACATAAGCGGAATAAGTGGCTGGAACACTTGAACAATGTACCTTGGGTAACGATTTATGCAAATTGTGGTCTAATTGCAAGTTACTCTTGATCCCCGAAAGAAAATATGATATGACCTCAGTCACTGTGACTGACCCGAAGAGATTGTCAGGTTGTTCAACAGTTAATTTATTGAGTGTCCCGAGCGTGACAAGTCTACGAGGAGAGAGCCATCGGTCGTATCCGTTGTGTCCAAGCCGATGATGGACAGCCATTACAATTCACAGTGGACGAAGTAATGAGTGTCATACGTGGCGCAAAGCCACGTATGACGTATAAGGCGCTGGGCCCCGACGAAATTCCTGCATTGATGCTGAAAAATCTGGATCTTCCTGACGCCGAGAACCCTACAACTGTCCTCGTCCTGTCTTTGAGCACTTGTATAGTACCCGTTGTCGGGAATATGGGCAGAGTAATCACGTTACTGAAGGCCGGAAAGGACGAGATCAAGTCGTACAGACGGATCGCACTTCTTGCAACAGTAGCCAAGACGCTAGAGGGACTATTATGTCCGTGAAGATTAAGTTAACTTTAACTAGCAGAGACACAAACCCATTCAATTAGCAGCACACTGTTACGAGCTTAGCAGAGCAATGCTAACAATTTAACAGAAAAGATCTAAAAATAAAATCAAGAAAAATAATGAAAAAATTAAGAAGAAACGAAACATTGGGAATTTTTTAAAAATTCGCAATGTTTGTAGAGCAAGAGCACTAAAAGCTGACCAACATGAGAGGAGATTTTTCACATGATCTCGTTAACACCACAGCTCTAAGCATTTCGAATTTCAAAGTTCAAATCTCAATCTGTTCTCAAATGGCATATTTTTTTCGATTCTATCCCACTTTGCGTCGTAAGATCGGCTGATCCTAACTTTATCTTTATGTAGCAATGTTATCTTTTTTTATCTTTTGCTAGCGGACCCGGGCCCGCTCCGCTACGCCTTCTTTTAGTTTATATGGAACAAAAGTTTCGTTGGATTATTTATTTTCGACAATTAAAGAGCTTTTACTGAAATACCATGTTTCGAAAATAGTTTAACAATATAAGTGCCTTTATTTGAAACCCATATGATAATTAATGGTCAACGAATTAAAGTTTGGATGTAAGGTGTACTCCATTCTTAAAATACTTTATTTCAGCCCGATATTCTCATGATATCTAATTTAGGGGTGTTTTCGGGGGTGAGGCAGTCCCCCAGACCCTTGGCCCTGAAAAAATATCAGTATCGTGCTCTTCTTTCAAATACCATTTTTTTAAACCCCATATTACTATTGGTTTAGGGGAGTTTACGTCCCCCAAACACATGGCACCAAAATAGGTTATCAAATTCGTTTTATAATCTCAAATACCTTTCATTTGAGCCACATATTGGCATGGTCGAAAAATGTCCATCCTTTGGGGGTGTTTTGGTGAAGGGGTGATGTCCTAAATACATGGTCCTACATTTGGATATCAAATTCGTATTCTACTCCAAAATACCTTTATTTGAGCCCCCTAGTGCGATGGTCGGTACAAAATTGCTGTTTGTGGAGTATTTTGGGAAAGGGGTCGACCCCAGAAAATTGGTCCCGAAAGTGGGTATCAATTCTTGCTCTACCGCCCAATACCTTTCATTTAAGCTCCACATTGACGTGGTCGCAGAATATCCCGATTTATGGGTGGATTGGGGTGGTCCCCCAAACACTAAGCCCGGAAAATATATCAGCAACGTGCTCTATTCTCATATATCTATATATCATTTATTTGAACCCCATATTGCCATTGGCCTCAAAATTGGATATATATTCGTTTTCTAATCTCATATAAACTCCTTATTGCAAAAGTCGGCAAAAATGTCCGGTTTGGGGTATTGGCCCTAAATGCTATAAATATTTAGTTCCACTCTCTTTAAGACCCAAATTGTCTTGGTGAGCAAATACGTCCTATTTGGGATTGTTATGGTGGTGGGACGTCCCCTAGACAGTTGCTCCCTAATGTTGATATCAGATACGTGGTCTACTCCCAAATACCTTTAATTTGAGCCCCATATTTCTATAGTCGGCAAATATGACCGGATTGGGGGGTGTTTTGGGGGATAGGCGGCCACTAAGTGAGTTGGCCTTGAAAATATATATCGGATTCATGTTCTGCTCTAATAACCCTCTTTTTTGAGCCTCATATTGCAATAGTCAGCAAATATTTCCTATTTGGCCCCATAGACACTTTTTCCGAATATTGATATCAGATTCGTGCTTTACTCCCGAAGACCTTTCATTTGAGCCTCATATCAGTCAGTAAATAAGTTCTGTTTGGGGGGTGTTTTGGGGAAGTGGTGGACCCCCAGAAACGTGGTCCCACATTCGGATATTAGATTCGTATTCTACTCGCAAATACCTTTCATTTGAGTCCCATATTGGCATGGTCGGTAAATATGTCCGATTTGGAGGTTTTGAGGGTTGGGGTGGTCGCCCTAGCACTTGGTTCGACAATTGGATATCAGATACGTTTTCTTATCCTAAATACCTTCCATTTGAGTCCCATATTGACGTGATGATGTAGTACCCTATTTTCACCACGGGATCATTATGCACCATCTGTGAAAATTTCAAGCTAATCGGTTCAGCCGTTTCAGAGTCTATAAGGAACACACAAACAAACAAACCTACAAACAAACACAAATTGCTTTTTATATATAAGATATTTTTTTCCAGATTTACCCAAGCCAATTCAACTTTGATGTATTGGGGTATTTTTATCGAAATAACTGCTGCATATATATCTATCATTTTCAATATGGTCAGCATCTTCATAGGCGGATGGACAGTGGCTCCAATTTATTTGTTTGCTTCTTACTGCTTATTGCTGGGTTTTTGTAGTATGGGTAATTTAATAGAAGTTTCAGTTGAGTATCAATCTTATCTTAAACTGCGGCGTTTAAAATGCAAAACTAATCTATTTTCAGAATGAAGAACTTACCACCAATATTTACGATTGCATGTGGTACGAGCTTAGTGTGCCGGAACAGAAGTTGCTGCTCATAATGCTAAATCAATCACAAAAACCAAACGGTATATCTTTGGGTGGCCTAGCACCATTGTCATTGAATACAGCTGTACAATTGACCAAAAGTATTTATACAGTGGCCATGTTAATTCACAGCTATTTGTCCAGACAAAATTCTTAAAAGATTTGAAGAAACGAAATCAACTAAAACGATTGCAATTTCATCTAGGCAATAAGATTTGATACGAGTATCAATACCGATATTCACAAAACTTAATGTAGATTTGAAATAGGTTTATTTCACAGGCCCTTTTCTTTATAGAACTGTCAAATAAACCTTTTTAAAGGCTTCATAAAATTTTGTGCATACGGCCGTCAATGTTTAAGGTCACATAGTTTTAGTGAAAATAAGTAGCACTAACTTCACATAATTTGTTTATTACTTATTGTATGATTGTCTACTCAAGCAATTAAAGCACATGCATTCAAGAAACGAAAACCAAGACAATGTTTTCTGTTGCAGAACAACCTCGACTCAGGCTTGTGGTGGGTATTGAAACACTTAAAAATTTTATTCTCTACAATCAAAAACTTTGGAATCTCAACACTAGTTAAAACAGAGACGGGCTGGGGCTAAAGTCGGACAAAGCCGAAATATCACTGAAAAAAATGGTATCGTATTATGTAATGACAAATTTACCCAAAAGTTTAGTTTAAGTTTTTTTTCGCTTAAGTCAAATTTTCTCTTACACTATGAACATTTTCTTAACTACGAAAATCATATCCTACTATTAAGGAAGTCGCATTTAAATCGTGGAATTGGAGTGAGTATGGAAATTTCCTAAAATATTATCCCTACTACCAGTTAAAAACTCCTCGACCCAAGTTTAAAAATACTTGCGGTAGGTAAAATAACATCAAAAATTTTAGTACGTGACATCCTAGAAAAATGTGTGTGACAAACACGTATTCAGAAAATGTTAACTAAAGCTTATTAGCATTGATTTCGAGCGGAGAGTCTTAGTGAGGCCTCGGGTGGCTCTGTCTCTTACCCAAATACCGAGTGCCAATGATACTCCAAATGACAAAGCGAATCATTGGAGCATTCAAATAATCAATGACCAACATCAGCGCCTGTTCCCAGGTTAGGGGCGGCTGGAACAGAGCGTCTAATCTTGGAGCAAGGGACTCCCCATATCGAGGAATACATATGCGATCTCACATAACCCATGCGGTTGAGCCGCTGGGCCTGTAACTCGCCCCCGGAAAATTATAAAGATTAAGAAACAAAATAATATTGAAACGGACTCCCCTAACATTGACCACCCACGCAAACGACATAAGAACCATGAACTGTGGATCTACCCTTGGAATGTATGTCCAGACTCTTCATAGAGAAGGTGCAGTATACGATCTGGCGAATGTATTAGAGAAGTACATGGCAGATATAACCGCCATACAGGAAGTGCAAAGGACCAGGAATGGCGTCACAACAACACCAAATGGTGGCCCACTATACTGTAGCTACTATGACACGAGGCATGAATTTGGCTGTGGATTTGGGGTTCATCGGAGATTGAAACCCCTTGTCTCCAACTTTACTCAGGTGGATGTGAAGCCAAATCGGCCAAAAATAGCGGCTTGTTACGGCTCAATAAGACAAATCGGGAGTTCGGTTTATATGGGAGCTTTGTTAGGTTATAGACTGATTCGGACCGTACTTGGCACAGTTATTGGAAGTCATAACAAAGCAATACATGCTCGATTTCAGCCAAATCGTACAAAAATTGCCACTTGTAAGGGTTCAAGAAGTCAAATTTTGAGATCGGTTTATATGAAAACTATATCAGGCTATAGGACGATTTGCACCGTACTTGGCACAGTTGTTGAAATTCATATTAGAACATTACATGCAAAATTTCAGCCAAATCGGGCAAAAATTGCGGCTTGTAAGGGCTCAAGAAGTCAAATCTTGAGATCGGTTTATATGGGAGCTGTATCAGGTAATACACCGATTCGGACCGTATTTGGCACAATTACTTGAAGTCGTAAGACAACACTACATGCTCAATTTCAGCCGAATCGGAGAAAAAATGCGGCTTGTAAGGGCTCAAGACGTCACATCGAGAAATCGGTTCATAAGGAAGCTATATCATGGTTATACAATTTGTGGTAGAGGAATCTTTGAGGAGCTCCAAACCATTTAAGTCACCCGGAACTGATGGAATATTTCCGGCGTTACAGAAAGAGGCAGACTGTTTAGCGCCTCGTCTGGCCCAAAATTTTCACAGCGTGCCTAGGACTTGCATATACTACGAAAGTCTGGCAGGATGCAAGTGTGGTGTTTACACCCAAGCCCGGCAAAACAAGTTATGCGACACCAAAGGCCTACAGACCCATAAGCCTTACGTCCTTTCTACTCAGAACCATGGAACGTATTGTGAACATCATGGTAAAGAGTGGGACATCCAGCGAACCGCTCAAATACAAACAGCGTGCCTATGGCAAGGGAAGGTCGGTGGAGACTACCCTGTACGAGGTTGTGCATAAAATAGAAGAATCCTTTCATGCCAAAACGTACACACTGGCGGTATGCATTGACATTGAGGGGGCTTTTAACAATGTGCGGACCGACACATTGATCCCATCCTTAGACCAGTACCGGATGGACCCGGTCCTTAGAGACTGGATAAACCATATACCAAGGAACAGGTGGATAAATTGTGTGTCCCATGGTGGCACAGGGCACGCAACAGGGGGGCATTTTATCGCCACTCCCTTGGGTGACCACCATAAATGACCTATAACGGATGCTGACTAGGCATCTGCTATGCTGACGATGTTAAAATACTTCTAAGGGGTAAGGATCCGAACGAGCTATGCAGAGGGGCCGAAAGGGTCATATACCATGTGACTGGGCTAGACCCAGAGGTCTCAATGTTAACCCAGAGGAGACTGAAATATGCCTGTTCAGGTGGAAGACGAAGGTGGGCCAATTTAACGCACCACGTTTCCTCAATAAGACGATTTCGATATCTGACAAGGTCAAATATTGTACTTACGTGTGATCTTGGATAGGAAACTTAATTGGAAGTGTCACAATCAGAAGCGTACTGAGAAGGCTCACTTATGTTGGGCACTATGTAGACGGGCCGTAGGCTCGAAATAGGTCCTGAATCCTAGGATAGTCCACTGGCTCTACAGGAGCGTGATTAGACCAATAGGTAGGGTCACGAACAGTCTTGCAGTGTAAGAAAGAGATTAACGCCTTATCTGAGGATGGCAAAATCCGCATCGTTTGGGTGCGAGGCCATAACGGAGTTAGGGGGAAAAAAGGGCAAACCATTTTGAGGTGAAGGCCAGAGGACTGCCGTTAAAAAACTTGGTTAACCCGAAGCCTTTCGGGTCGATGTTGTCCGAGATAAAGGCTTCGGCGATGAATGCGCATGCAACCCTGTGGAACAGCAAAACGGTCGGTGGGGCGGCGTAAATCCTGGATCGCGAGAAGACGAGGAAAGGAAGTTAGAAGGAGGTCAGTATAGCTTTTTGTGTCATAACGGGACATATAGGACTACGAGCTCACTTATGCAAAATCGGTGCGGCTAGTGATAGCATGTGTAGGGCATCCGTGGAAGATGATGAGACGTTGCACAGTGGGATGGGAAAAAAATAAGTGGAAATAAGTCTGCCATTTCGGAACGGATGGAGATATCTTCATGAAATGATGACGATTTTACATGGTTATAGCTGAGGTGTTATCCAGTTTATATGCAAATTTTCAGGGCCCTATAGGCCACAGGGGCCCATTGGTGGGCCTTCAAAGTTGGTCACCTCGGCTCTACAAAATGTAGTGCGGGCTGTCAAAAGCGCATTTATAGTCCGATTTTCAATTTTTTTTTTGCTAGGGGTATCTTTTAGAATGTCCAAGAAATTTGACTAAAATTTGTTTTTCTAATTTCCGCAGAGGCTTGTTTTTGTTTTGTTGCTTGTGAAACCATTTCTGAACCAATTTTAAATTGTTTTAACTGATTTCAAAAACTCCTAATTTTTTTTTAATTTTTTGGCCAAAATATACACTTTTGTGAAAAATAAAATTCAAATTGAAAATATAAAACCAAAAAAAGATATCGTTCTTAATTTTCAGAAATTTGTAGATGAATAACTTTTTTATAAAATAAGTAGAAATTTTGTTCACATTTCTTGATAAAAACCGAAAATTGGCATTTTTTACTAAAATTTCCGTTGAGACCTCAATCCTTAGAGGGCGCCAAAATTTTTTTGCATCCAATTAGTTATTATTTGGGGCAATGAAAATATGTTATAAAGTTGGAGGTATCAGCTTTGAGTTTTGAGAACTCGAAGGGTTTTCCCAGTTTTTTTGTTAAAAAATGCCAATATTGTGTTTCACAGATCTCCTATTAGAGTTAATCCAATTTATAGAAATTACACTTAAAACGCATCTACATTAAGTCTTCTTTACAGTACAGTTAGCAAAATTGATAGTGCTGGGCCAATTTTTCTCTATAGAGACGAAACAATGAAATTACCTCTCTTTACGAAGAAATACCAAAAATTAACTTTTTTCACATGGCCGACTTTATTGAAGAGTCTTTGCAGCTCTTCCTTAGCCCATCCAGTTTCGTCGAACACCATGGCGGACATTGTTAGCCCCTTGGTTTGATTCTATGATATGCAGACTTAAGCGAGTCGTTCAGGGCATTGGAGATCGATTGTCAATCACACACAGTTGCTACTGCCTTAGGGCCCTATAGGAGACAATGATGTAGAATTCGTGCCGAAATTTATAACAATCCGCTTTCCAGTGATCAGAGAAGCTACGGTCATGCAAAACTTCCCAGTCACCGCTTGAGACACATCCAGGTGAGCTCCAATCGGATCATGTTCCCATCACATGCCAAATATACGGCCAAGTTTCTGAAAGACGAATTTTAGTACCACAACTAAAACTTGCTGACTGGAATGCCATACAAAACTGGGCTGAAAATAAAATACAAAGCCTTAGCATAGAGCCTTTAAATATCTCATTAACAAATATTGAAATTACCTTATCCCGAATAACGAAAATTGTCCAAGGCGCCGCAGAAAAGGTTCCAAAAGTCGAAAAACAAGCTTGGCAGCAACGATTGTCTCGATTAACTATATATTTAATCGGGCAAAGACGAAGATATACCAGAAAGTTACAAAGATCCAATAATGTTCAAGAAAGAATCTACCTTACATGTGTCTTGAAACAGCTGTCGAAACTGATCAGCTGGCACACTTGTCAAGACAGAAATAACAGCTGGAATAATTTTCTACAAGGGTTGCCACCTGGTAGGAAAAAGTTTTGGGCAATAACGAAGGCCATAAAAGGGAAAAAATGCTCAGTTGGAAATCTAAAATCAAACGGAACTGATGTCTTATGCAACACAGATAAAGCAAACCTTATAGCTGACTCGTTTGAAAATGCACATAAAACCACTTTGAGTTCACATTCCTCTGTTGAAGGTAAGGTTGAAAAACATATTCAATGGTTAAATTCACAACGAATTCCAAACACTGCAAATGAAGCACTTACGACTAGTAATGAAATCAAATTAATAGTTAGCCAATTAAAAAATAACAAAGCCGCTGGAGTCGATGGCATAAAAGCAATATTTTTGAAAAAAATGCCTGAAATATTTTTTCATAAACTGGCCATCATTTTCAACTGGTGTATTTTAAACGGTTATTTCCCAATGCAATTTAAAAAGGCGAAAATTGTTCCAGTCTTAAAGGCTGGCAAAGACGCAAAGCAAGCAGCTAGCTACAGACCAATCAGCATTTTATGTGGTCTAGATAAAGTATTTGAGAATGTTATACACTCCAGAATTGTAGAGTATTCGGAGAACAATCGTATTATTAATAAGGAGCAATTCGGATTTAGAAGAGATCATTCTACTATTCACCAACTTAAACGAGTTTTAAATTATATTAAAACTAACAAGGAAAATCGGAAATCAACGGGTGTTGTTTTTCTTGATATAGAAAAGGCATTTGATTCTATTTGGCATAATGGACTTATTTTTAAGATGAACCAGTTTGGATATCCTATTTATTTGCAAAAAATGATACAAAGTTTTCTATTGGGAAGATCATTTATTGTAACAGTAGGTGAAGGAATATCCACAGAACGTTCAATTCCAGCAGGTGTCCCCCAGGGCTCAATTCTCTCGCCCCACTTATACTCCATCTTTACTGCGGACTTTAGTATCCCAAGAAATCAAAAGGCAGCGTTTTATGCGGATGACTCTGCCCTAATCACTTCAGGAAAAGTTTCGAATGCTTTAGTCAAGAACATGAAAAAGGCGATAACTGTTTCTCAAAAATATTTTGACAGATGGAAAATCAAGATCAACTCCGCCAAAACAAAAGCAATAATTTTTCCTTATAACAAATCGCCAAAAAGAATTCCTAGTATTCAGTTGTCGGTGAATAATGAGATCATTCCCCTGGAGGATTCGGTGAAATATTTAGGCGTGTTATTCGACAAAAAACTCAACTTTAATGCCCACATATCTTATATTTCTGGGAAAGCTATAAAATGCGGACGAGCATTGTTTCCGCTGTTAAACAGAAAATCAAAACTAAATGTCAAAAATAAAACACTAATTTATAAAATGTGTATCCGGCCGATCATTACTTACGGTTGCCCAATTTGGTCAACACAGATGACACAAACGAATCTCAAAAAACTTCAAGTCATTCAAAACAAAAACCTAAAATGTATCTTAAATCTACCAAGAAGATTTCCAACGAATACATTACATTCAAGATTTAATTTTAAGTTGTTATCTGAAATATTTAATGAAATTTCACAAAGATTTGAAGATAGATGCAGATCTTCACATATCCATTTAATAAGACATTTGTACGGTTAACCATATTTACATCTTTTATAACAAAAAGATGATTAAAGCGGTTGACTGAAAATTTCTTTAAATTTTGTAGATTATCAAAGGTTTTGCCTATCTTTTTCCTTACATGGCTCTTTTACTAGGTATTTATTTTTCTATTATATTATAAGCCTTACTTGATGCAATACTATATGTAAAATCTCATAATATGTTATATTGAAAATCTTATATTTTAACTTTGTAACATGGATAGTGATAAATAAAAAAAAAAAAAAAAAAAAAAAAAAAAAAAAAACATCTAATATAATCTACCTCCTCCTGGTACCAGCAGTTTGCAACATATAAAATATTCGATGAGCAGCACCCCGCTATCGTTGTTATCCGAACTTCCCCATATATGGCGATGTGCATTAGTATCACTGCCCCCCAATGTGGCTCTTCTTCTCTGGAAAAGCGGCTTCTCTATGGCCTATGTATGCAAGATTTTGTTACAGTTTTAATTTAGTTTTATTTTTGCGACCACTCCTTGTCCTAAACCAATTCAAATGACTGCATCAGCTAAATATGAGAACCCTTATAACCCCATAACCTACTAATTTTGTATGTAATGATGATTGGCAATTTAAACATACCCTTACCAAAAAAAAAAAAACAAACAATTTTGTTATCAGCATAAATAGCTGAGAACCAAATTACTATGAGTTTTAGTTGATTTGGTTTCCACAAAATACATGGTCAATGACACCTCTTCTGCCCAAATATTTTCCCAATTAAAATATATTTTTGATAGCCAATGACATGCTGCCCTGATCATAGTTAAACAAATGACGATGACGATGACAATGATGATGATGATGAGGGTGGCAACGTCAGTGTAAGTGTTCGAGAGTGATACCATTTGGTATTCTTTTGTTGAAAACAAAAAATAAATAAACAGAAAAAATCATCATTGCCCACAACGGAACTCATTAAATACCCTCATCATAATTGGAAATAATTACTGGATACACACAGGGCCGACATATAATTCCACAACAGAGTGCAGGAGGTCAAACAAGTTAAAAGGCATTAAGTACGGCCGGGCAGCACTTTGGATACCCACCGCCTCTGGTATATACGTAAACCCCATTTCGTCACAATCCGGTGAAAATTGGATAACTTAAGCACCCAAATTCGGCACGGACATTGAGTGGTCTAATATATATGTCACTATTCAATTTTGTAGAACAAAATATTGGTCTTTTTGGCAGATATATCCAATTATAAATCGATCTAAATCACATTAAGGTCGGATATCGTGGGGCTCAGAAAAACTCACTGTTTAAAATTTCAGCGAAATCGGGTAATAAATTAAGCTTTTATGGGTTTCAGTCCCCTTATCGACAGATCGGTCTATAAGGAAGCTATATCTAAATATAGACCGATCAGAACCATATTGAGGTCGGATGTTGGGAGTTCTTAACCTACCCACTGTATCAAATTTTAGCGAAATCGGTTAAAAAATAAAGCATTTATTGGCCTCAGACCCTTTATCGGCAGATCGGTCTACATGACAGCTATATCTAAATATAATCTGATCTGTACCATATTTGGGTCCGATGTTAGGACGCTTAAAACAACCCACTGTTGCAAATTTCAGCAAAATCGGATAAAAAAATAAAGCTATTATGGACTTCAGACCCTTTATCGGGAGATCGGTCTATACGGCAGCTATATCTAAATATAGACCGATCTGAACCATATTTAGGTCAGATGTCGGGAATAACCTACTGTTCTAAATTTCAGCGAGATCGGGTAATAAATAATGGTTTTATGGCCTTCAGACCCTTTATAGGGAGATCGGTCTATATGGTAGCTATATCAGAATATAGTTCGATCTGAACCATATTTAGGTCGGGTGTCAAGAGGCTAAAAATAACTCACTGTTTTAAATTTCAGCTAAATCGGTTAAGAAATAAAGCAGCTATATCTAAATATAGTCTGATCTGTGCCACATTTGGGTCCGATGTTAGGAGACTTAAAATAACTCACTGTTGGAAATTTCAGCGAAATCGGATAAAAAAATAAAGCTATTATGGCCTTCAGACCCTTTATCGGGAGATCAGTCTATATGATAGCTATATCCAAATATCTGAACCATACTTAGGTCAGATGTCGGGAGGCTTAAAATAACCTACTGTTCTAAATTTCAGCGAAATCGGGTAATAAATAAAGGATTTATGGCCTTCAGACCCTTTATCGGGTGATCGGTCTATAAATATAGTCCGATTTGAACCATATTTGGGTCAGTTGTCGGGGCATTAGACTCTTTATCGGAAAATTGGTCCATATAGGACCTATATCCCAATATGGTCCGATTTGGCCCGTTCAAAAACTTAACTAGCGTTCATTAAAAAGATGTATCTTTGCCAAATTTCAGCTCAATATCTCAATTTTTGTAGGCCCTAGAGTGATTACAACAGACGGACGGACAGACACACGGACATCGTTAAATCGTCTTAGAATTTTACGACGATCCGAAATCTATATACTTTGTAGGGTCGGAAATTGATATTTCGATGTGTTGCAAACGGAATGACTAAACGATTATACCCCCTATCCTACGGTGGTGGGTATAAAAACAATCGACATGGAAAAGAAGAAGATATGCATGTGACCAGACGACTTTGCTGGCCAAGAATACTGCATATTCATTCGCCCAGGGTAATAAAAGTCAGTATGTATATAAGTATGTTATGTAATATGTAATGTAAACGTAACTATAAACTATGTATAAATGCTTGAATTCATATACACGAGTATGCATTATCCACTTTTTTATATAGGCAAACACAATCTAAAGATTATCATTATTATGGTACTCCAAAGTACAATATTCGTTGCAGTATCCAAATGGTCGAGTTGATCATGGCACAGTGTTGATATCCTGGGTTAACATTGTATTGGGTTGCCCAAAAAGTAATTGCGGATTTTTCATATAGTCGGCGTTGACAAATTTTTTCAACGGCTTGTGACTCTGTAATTTCTTCTGTCAGTTATCAGCTGTTACTTTTAGCTTGCTTTAGAAAAAAAGTGTAAAAAAAGTATATTTGATTAAAGTTCATTCTAAGTTTTATTAAAAACCCAAGAAGTAATCCGCAATTACTTCTTGGGCAACCCAATAGAACAATTTCAGTATATTTAGGAGAACATTTGGCATTCAAATGCAAGTTTTTATCAAGAGAAAATTTCCATGAATTTTTCATTAAAGACAAATCTTCTATGAAATTTCTTTTAGGTTAGGTTAGGCAAGGCTGAAAAGAGGATGAGGATATTTATCCGCTATATTCCACTATAGACAGTAATTGGCTTGTTGTGCGCTCTAAATACTAACAAGTTTAAGCGTGCTAAGTTCGGCCGAGACGAAACTTGGGTACCCACCACCATGGATTCTGCTAAAAATTTACCATTATTAACTGAGGCATAGCATACATGACACTCTCGAGCGTACTGTGTGAAAGATTAAAACCTAAAGTCAATGAGATAATTGGGCCCTATCAATGCGGCTTTAGACCAGGTAAATCCACCCTGGACCACATATTCACACTGCGCCAAATCCTTGTAAAGACCCGAGAAGGACAAATCAGCACCTACCATCTCTTAGCTGACTACAAAGCCGCCTTCGATACTCCTTTACGTTCAAAGATATTTTAAGCCATGTCTGAGTTTGGTATCCCTGCAAAATTAACAAGACTCTGCAAGATGACACCTGCTGAAACGCGTTCCTCAGTAAGAATTGGAAAGAATCTCTCAGAACCATTTAATACCAAACGAGGTTTCAGACAAGGTGACAGCCTATCGTGTGATCTTTTTAATATCCTGTTGTAGAAGATTATACGAGATGCAGATGTGAATAGATATGGCACACTACTCACAAGACAACTTGTGTGCTACTCGCCTATGCCGACGATATCGACATCATAGGTCGGTCACCGGAAGTAGTTACGGCAGCCTTTGAAAGAATCGAAAGAGAGTCAGTGAAAATGGGTCTGGAAGTAAATGGAGATAAGACGAAATGGATGGTTTCATCTCCCAAGACACCTTGTACAACCGAGCAGATTAAGAAAATAGAAAAAGTTGGGAACCACATCCTTGCGATAGACAGTAACTTTATCTACCTCGGCACCGCCGTAATCGAAACGAATGACACCAGTTTTGAGATAAAGCGAAGAATAATACTGGCAAACAGATGCCACTTTGGGTAAAGCAAGCAGTTTAGAAACAAGGCCACCTCTCGACAGACGAAGATTACACTATACAAGACACTGATACTACTCGTGGTGTTGCATGGTTCCGAGCCATGGGTACTTGTGAAAGCAGACGAGGCAGTGCTTGGAGTGTTTGAGAGAAAGATTCTTCGTAAAATATATGGACCAGTTTGCGTTAATGGAGAACATAGGCGATGTATGAACCACGAGCTGAATGACGATGATAGCATAATTACACGCATCAAAATACAATGGCTGCGTTGTTGTCAGAATGGATGAAGAAGCTCCAGCAAAGAAGTCTTTTGAAGGCAAACACGGTGGTACACGCAAACCGGGATGACCAAAAGCCCGATGGAAAGATCAAGTGGTGGGAGACACCTCGAAACTTGGTGTCAGAGATTTTAGAATGAGCGCAGAAGATCGAGGCGCTTGGAACGCTATTCAACGTTCGGCTAGTGAAGCAAATATTCTGTAATAGCCAATTTAAGTAAGTATTAACTGAGGCAGGGGGATTTGGTGTGGTTCTTAAGCAGGAACAATGGGTGTGTGGAGGTATTGTTCGTGGACTAAGAATTTCGGGATTTAAACAACTAAAGGTTACGGAGAATGGGAGACACAGAGCCTGTATTCTTGCAAAGAGTAGTCTAAATGTTTTTCTTCTTCCTTCGCTAAGCACTGAGGATTCCGTAGTAGCCAGCCTTCAAATAAACAAGTCTCATTACTGGCTGGCTTTTCTATATATGGCATACGATTCTGAGATGCCACCTTCAAACCTTATGTTGCTGGTTGAAGCCGCTTCTGCAGGGAAGAAGAGCCTCATTGTAGGAAGTGATGCTAATGCACATCATCAGATATGGGTAAGTTCGGATGTCAACGAAAGGGGTGGGCTGTTTATCGAAAATATATTATAAGTTGCACCCGGTATGGGAAAACTGTGAGCTCCACATGAGCTGTTACATTAAGGTTCGATCTGTGTGGTATTCATTGCTGTCACGAGAAGCTTAGCTTCGAGCTACAGGGCGCGTCCACAGGTTGCGGATAGTGGAATGCTCCATCCGGAGTAGTTGTAACTGTAGTCGCGGACAATCAGCGGTACCGGCTCGTGCAAAAATACGGAGTGCCTACGATGCTCGATATGACAAGGCGAGTTATTGGCCACCCTGTTGCCGTGGCGATCGGTCCTTTGGACCGGAACGAGCTCGCTCCCCTACAGGAGTTTGACGAGGATCGCCACCTCCACATAAAAATGTGGTTAAAACAATAACAACATTATTATAAGTTGCAATCTAAACCGACCTTTATTACCAGGACCTGGCAGGAGGTATTAGATATTACTTTTCTATCGGAAGATATAAGTGGAAGAATATGCAACTGGGAAGTGTTGGATGACCACAGCTTCTCTGATCATCGTTAGTTTAAGCCTTGGAAAAAATACTGCAGAAGTGGTCCCTCGACTAAACAGAAGAAAGGCGGATTGGGATCAATTTTGGCACAAATTCTGTACGTCTTTTCCTTCTAGACCACAAAAGTGGAAACTGCGGAGGATGTAGACATAGACGGATCACGAAGGCCCCGAATGACTCGCTTGTGTCAGCATGCCCTAATGCCAAGCCAAGGGCCAAACCGCGGCCACCATGGTGGACCCCAGAGCTGGTTGGTCTAAGGAAGGACTGCAGAAAACTCTTCAACAGTGCGAAAGCCACAAGAGCACCATACGATTTGGACTTCTTTTAGGCTGAGTTAAGACTATATAAGGGCGTGCTGAGAAGGCTCAGAACAAATCCTGGGTAGAATTCTGCAGCTCTGTGGAGGATACATCTGAGGCCTCTAGGTTAAGGAAGATTCTGTGCCTGAGACCTATTATGATAGGATATATTCAGAAGTCATAGAATGTATGGACAATGTCTAGTGAGAAAACATTAAAACCACTCGTTGATACACATTTCCGGGGACATTCTCCGACGGACAACGTGGCGCCATAAGAGGTTGTCACTGGTATGCATTCGCCGGAGGTTATTAGGAAATTGTGTCTCGAGCCGAAAATCCTTTGGGCGATAAGAAGTTTCGAGTGCTTTAAATCGCATGGCCCTGATGATGTATCACCGGTTGTATTACAAGCTGTGTCTGATAGACTGTTTCCTTGGCTTAGTGAGATATACTCTGCTTGTATCAGGGACACGAAGGTCATCTTCACTCCGAAAGCAGGAAAACCTTACCATACGAAGGCCGAAGATTTTCATCCTTTATGCTGAAGACTCTTGAGAGGTTGATGAAAACATATCTTAGGGCAAAGATCCCTGGTAAAAGCAAATCCACTGAAACAGCCCTTCACGACCTAGTCGGCTACATAAACGGTTCTCTCGCTGTCAAGGAATATACATACAATAGTAGCATTTCTTGACAAAAAAGGTGCCGTTAGAAAGTTTATTAGTAACTTACTTACTAAAAGATGCATTACGACAGGCTTGGGATCTGGGGATCTAAAAAGTGGGTCAACAGAGAAACACCTCAAGGAGGTGTACTGTCTTCTCCACTTTGGAATATAGTAATTAACAATATATTAATGTCTCTGGAAGAAGAAGGCGTAAAAGTGGTCGCGTATGCTGATGACGTGGCAATTGCGGTTAGGGGAAAGTTTCCCAGCACTCTAAGAGATATACTTCAGGAAGCTCTATGTACAAGAGCGTAGTGGGCTATCAAAAGTGGTCTAGGTATCAATCCGAGCAAGACAGATGTAGTTCTTTTCAGCAGGAGGTACAAGTTGCCTACAGTGGAACCTGTCCTGAGAGGAGAGAATGTTCCATTACAGAAAGCGCAAAATACCTTGGTGTTTTGCTGCACAGGAAATTGAACTTAAAATCCAACATTTTGGATGGGGCAAGAAAGGCAACTCTTGCTCTATACACCTGCAACAGAACTATTGGCAATAGTTAGGGATTTAGACCGAGTGTCATGCATTGGGTGTATACTGCATATGGTGTTGTGGTCTGGTGGACGGCGCTTCAAAATACCACCTACTGCTCAATACTTAACCGGATCCAAAGGATGGCTTGATTGTGCATCACAGCCGCACTGAGATGACACCATCTGATGCACTGAATTCAATGATACAACAAATGCCTCTGGATATTGCGGCGAGAAAAAATTGCTGCGTTCACTGCCGTGGGGTTATGGGAGATTTCTCTTTAGTCATGTGGCGGCTACAGACATTGTGTTATCCTTGATACAATATCCGATGTTCCAGGCAGTGTGGATTACACCCTACCTGAGCCGCTTTTTGATAAAAAGTACTGTACTGTGTCTATCCCTGGTAATTGAAGTTATGTCGACTTCTATACGGATGGTTCCAAACTAGATGACCAGGTGACTTTACAAATGACCAGGTGAAAGACAAAATTTCCATGAAATTTTCTCTAAAGACAAAATTTCCATGAAATTTTCTCTAAAGACAAAATTTCCATGAAATTTTCTCTAAAGACAAAATTTCCATGAAATTTTCTCTAAAGACAAAATTTCATGGAAATTTTGTCTTTAGAGAAAATGAAAATTTTCCACGAAATTTTCTCTAAAGACAAAATTTCCATGAAATTTTCTCTGAAGACAAAATTTCCATGAAATTTTCTCTAAAGACAAAATTTCCATGAAATTTTCTCTAAAGACAAAATTTCCATGAAATTTTCTCTAAAGACAAAATTTCCATGAAATTTTCTCTGAAGACAAAATTTCCATGAAATTTTCTCTAAAGACAAAATTTCCATGAAATTTTCTCTAAAGACAAAATTTCCATGAAATTTTCTCTAAAGACATAGTTTCCATGAAATTTTCTCTAACGACAAAATTTCCATGAAATTTTCTCTAACGACAAAATTTCCATGAAATTTTCTCTAACGACAAAATTTCCATGAAATTTTCTCTAACGACAAAATTTCCATGAAATTTTCTCTAACGACAAAATTTCCATGAAATTTTCTCTAAAGACAAAATTTCCATGAAATTTTCTCTAAAGACAAAATTTCCATGAAATTTTCTCTAAAGACAAAATTTCCATGAAATTTTCTCTAACGACAAAATTTCCATAAAGACAAAATTTCCATGAAATTTTCTCTAAAGACAAAATTTCCATGAAATTTTCTCTAACGACAAAATTTCCATGAAATTTTCTCTAACGACAAAACTTCCATGAAATTTTCTCTAAAGACAAAATTTCCATGAAATTTTCTCTAAAGACAAAATTTCCATGAAATTTTCTCTAAAGACATAGTTTCCATGAAATTTTCTCTAACGACAAAATTTCCATGAAATTTTCTCTAACGACAAAATTTCCATAAAGACAAAATTTCCATGAAATTTTCTCTAAAGACAAAATTTCCATGAAATTTTCTCTAAAGACAAAATTTCCATGAAATTTTCTCTAAAGACAAAATTGCCATGAAATTTTCTCTAAAGACAAAATTTCCATGAAATTTTCTCTAAAGACAAAATTTCCATGAAATTTTCTCTAAAGACAAAATTTCCATGAAATTTTCTCTAAAGACAAAATTTCCATGAAATTTTCTCTAAAGACAAAATTTCCATGAAATTTTCACTAAAGACAAAATTTCCATGAAATTTTCTCTAAAGACAAAATTTCCATAAAATTTTCTCTAACGACAAAATTTCTATGAAATTTTCTCTATAGACAAAATTTCCATGAAATTTTCTCTAAAGACAAAATTTCCACGAAATTTTCTCTAAAGACAAAATTTCCATGAAATTTTCTCTAAAGACAAAATTTCCATGAAATTTTCTCTAAAGACAAAATTTCCATGAAATTTTCTCTAAAGACAAAATTTCCATGAAATTTTCTCTAAAGACAAAATTTCCATGAAATTTTCTCTAAAGACAAAATTTCCATGAAATTTTCTCTAAAGACAAAATTTCCATGAAATTTTCTCTAACGACAAAATTTCCATGAAATTTTCTCTAACGACAAAACTTCCATGAAATTTTCTCTAAAGACAAAATTTCCATGAAATTTTCTCTAAAGACAAAATTTCCATGAAACTTTCTCTAAAGACATAGTTTCCATGAAATTTTCTCTAACGACAAAATTTCCATGAAATTTTCTCTAACGACAAAATTTCCATGAAATTTTCTCTAACGACAAAATTTCCATGAAATTTTCTCTAACGACAAAATTTCCATGAAATTTTCTCTAACGACAAAATTTCCATAAAGACAAAATTTCCATGAAATTTTCTCTAAAGACAAAATTTCCATGAAATTTTCTCTAAAGACAAAATTTCCATGAAATTTTCTCTAAAGACAAAATTTCCATGAAATTTTCTCTAAAGACAAAATTTCCATGAAATTTTCTCTAAAGACAAAATTTCCATGAAATTTTCTCTAACGACAAAATTTCCATGAAATTTTCTCTAACGACAAAATTTCCATGAAATTTTCTCTAACGACAAAATTTCCATGAAATTTTCTCTAACGACAAAATTTCCATAAAGACAAAATTTCCATGAAATTTTCTCTAAAGACAAAATTTCCATGAAATTTTCTCTAACGACAAAATTTCCATGAAATTTTCTCTAACGACAAAACTTCCATGAAATTTTCTCTAAAGACAAAATTTCCATGAAATTTTCTCTAAAGACAAAATTTCCATGAAATTTTCTCTAAAGACATAGTTTCCATGAAATTTTCTCTAACGACAAAATTTCCATGAAATTTTCTCTAACGACAAAATTTCCATAAAGACAAAATTTCCATGAAATTTTCTCTAAAGACAAAATTTCCATGAAATTTTCTCTAAAGACAAAATTTCCATGAAATTTTCTCTAAAGACAAAATTTCCATGAAATTTTCTCTAAAGACAAAATTTCCATGAAATTTTCTCTAACGACAAAATTTCGATGAAATTTTCTCTAAAGACAAAATTTTCATGAAATTTTCTCTAAAGACAAAATTTCCATGAAATTTTCTCTAAAGACAAGATTTCCATGAAATTTTCTCTAAAGACAAAATTTCCATGAAATTTTCTCTAAAGACAAAATTTCCATGAAATTTCCTCTAAAGACAAAATTTCCATGAAATTTTCTCTAAAGACAAAATTTCCATGAAATTTTCTCTAAAGACAAAATTTCCATGAAATTTTCTCTAAACACAAAATTTCCATGAAATTTTCTCTAAAGACAAAATTTCCATGAAATTTTCTCTAAAGACAAAATTTCCATGAAATTTTCTCTAAAGACAAAATTTCCATGAAATTTTCTCTAAAGACAAAATTTCCATGAAATTTTCTCTAAAGACAAAATTTCCATGAAATTTTCTCTAAAGACAAAATTTCCATGAAATTTCCTCTAAAGACAAAATTTCCATGAAATTTTCTCTAAAGACAAAATTTCCATGAAATTTTCTCTAAAGACAAAATTTCCATGAAATTTTCTCTAAAGAAAAAATTTCCATGAAATTTTCTCTATAGACAAAATTTCCATGAAATGTTCTCTAAAGACAAAATTTCCATGAAATTTTCTCCAAAGTCAAAAGTTTTGAAAAAAAACGATCGATGTAAATCGAAACGTTTTTAATTTATTTGCCACCACTGTGCAGTAATAACAAAATACAGTAATGTCGTCTACTTCGTAGAGCACTTGAAAATAAGCACATATTCTTCAAATGGGTTAATGAATAAATTGTTGACCATGGTTCCTAGTTGGGATTGGCTTCAATTTGGTTTGCAACGAGATTTGCTGATGAAGCTGGTGGCATCATTACACGTGCAGGCCTGTTGCCTTATACATGCAGCAACACATTTAGAAAAGGATAAAAACACACCATCTCAATTAATATTTCAAGCCATTCTTGTCTTATAATGGTCAATAGCATAAACTCAAATAATCCAAAAATAAACCGAAATGGCATTGGAAGTAAGTGTACCCTAGCAAGTAGCTAAACAGAATGAAACAAACTCATATCTCAAGACATTTAAAGCAATTTGCTTTAAGAATTCTGAGCCCTTTGCATGACATTAACTATAAAATGTGAATACCAGGAATAGTGTTTATATAGGACATATTTTAAATGTAAATATTAGAGTGGGACAGTTTTTTTTTTTCCGGCATGACGAGTTTTAAGAAGTTTTTCTCAAGAGACCATGTTAAAATCGATCTTTAGATATTTTACGACAATGTAAGTTCGTTGGTAACCAGGCGAAACGGCTAAAGTTAAAATCCTTGAAGGATTCGTACGTTGGCGCGAATGTTGGTGTTAAGGTGAAAATAGTACTACAAGTTGGTGTATATGGTTCATAAAAATTGTCCCTTCCTAATATATGCCATATATGCCTTATAGTCTGGTCTTGCCTTTGACAGCATTTTTACGCTACAAGAAAGGATGTTGGGGAAAACGTTGCAGTAAAGATGTCCTTTTGACTTTTTTAGTGGGATAGCATCATAACTTTTTGTGTTAATATCAATGTAAAACTGTCATGCATATCTAACCGGTCACTTGTGTGTTTGGCAAATGTTTAGTACTTTGCGAGCAAAATATGCACAGGCAAAGAAAAATAATAAAAATGTCGATAAGTTTTAACACCACCAACCACTCATTTAATATCTATTGTATTGTGGTCGAACAACTTGGTAAGGATTATGAACGTCAATTTTTATGAAAATCCATAAAACAAACACTCGGGCAACAAAACTAGCGGATTACTCACTCATCATGACCGCAAAAAGATTATCACAAAGAACTGAGCGTGTTTTAAGACGTGAGCAAGGGTTTGTGAAAAAATGGCACTTACTAACGAAGAAAAATCACATTGCGCACAAATCATACCTGAAATAAAAAAGAAGTGAAAAAAAGTTAATTTGATTCGTAGAAAACAAAGTTGTATGCAATGACAAGGTGAATAAATCAACAGGAAGAAATTTTATATTTTTTGAGAAAGTTCTATTGTGTAGAAATAAGTCATAAATGTGGCCAATTGAATTAAATGAACCAATTCCAAACATCCTAAAACACATAAAAGTCAATTGAAATGACCGATTGGGCACTGCGTAGATGGGCCGTAGGCTCGAAATTGGGCCTGCATCCGAGAAAAGTCTACTGGCCCCATAGTAGCGTAATTAGACCGATACTTACTTTCGCCTCAGTAGGTTGATGGACTGCGATGAAGAAAAAGTGCAACGTAAGGACCATACATCAGGTTCAGAGAACATGTTGTCTTGGCATAGGCGAAGCTATGAGGACCACGCCCACTAGGGCATTGGGGACTATTCTAGATATCTTACCCATTGACATGCAGATTTAGCGCGAAACAGCCACTGCGGCTATAAGACTTCAGGCGATGGGAGAATGGATTGAGGATGGGAGCAGCTCATACCATCGCAGTATAATCGAGACGACGATAGGAAAGCTGAATGTAATGGAAGAGGATCCCAGTCGGATACCTGAGGCGACACTTGAGGTCGAGTGCGAGGCGCTGCTACCAGCGGCACAATCTTGGATTGACCGTACCCAGGTATTCCCATCTGGAAGATCATGTATGGATTGAAGCTAGAGGACAGAGTGGACCTGGGGGTCTACATTGAGAACCCAGGGACTGAGCTATGTTATAGGCTGCCTGACCATAATACGGTCCTGCAGCCGGAGATCCAGACAATCACGGAATGCGCGAGGACGTCGAGTGTAAACATCTTTACGGACAGTAAATAGGCCATAAGGGCAATAACAACCAGCAGGCTAAGATAACAAACAGTCTTGAAATGTAAGCAGATTAACGCCTTCTCTGCGAATGGCACGATGCTCATATTTTGCGTGCCGGGCCATAGCGTAGTAACTGAGAATGGTAGAGAGCAAGCGATTTGGCAGTGAAGGCCAGAGAACTGCCGCCAATAAACTTTTTTTTATACCCTCCACCATAGGATGGGGGTATACTAATTTCGCCACTCTGTTTGTAACTCCTTGAAATATTCGTCTTAGACCCCACCATGTATATATATTCTTGATCGTCATGACATTTTAAGTCGATCTAGCCATGCCCGTCTGTCCGTTTGTCTGTCGAAAGCACGCAAACTTTCGAAGGCGTAAAGCTATCCGCTTGAAATTTTGTACAAATTCTTCTTATTAGTGTAGGTCGGTTGTGATTGTAAATGGCCCATATCGGTCCATGTTTTTATATAGCTGCCATATAAACCGATCTGGGGGAAAGGATGTACTGCTTATGGACATTTGTCTTAAATCTTTGGATGTCAAAGTGGGTGGGAAAAATATTAGCCGGAAGTCGATTACACATACGACTGGTTCGAGCGAAATAATTCTCTCTAAATGCATTGGGCGGTCCGCTGGTCAATCAATTACAAACGGGTGTGAGTTCCTGGATTGTCTAGTATCTCCGACATACATCCTTACATCAGGAATAAGAAGACGAATATCAGACGAACACACACCATGAAAGCACCAATAGAACAGTGTCAAACAACCCACATTGCGACGATGATAAAGGGAGGCAATAGATTTGGATATCCCACTGTCTCCTCTGTACACGGTCCAGTAGCTACAGTCATGATTTTGAAGCCTCAGCCTATACATGTGAGCAGTACTCCATTTTCGCCCTAATGAAACTGGTGTAGATGTTAAGAAGATCAGACGGAGTGAAGTATTTCTTACACCGTTTAAGGAAACACTTGAATGCTTTTTTCGATACTTCGAATACATGTTTCGCCCAACGGACATCACTTGGTATTTTCATGCCCAGAACATCAAGAGCTTCTGATTGCTGAACATCTACACCGTTGATAGACAGAGATGATCGTAATGGGTGAGTGAATCGTTTGTGTGACAACAAGCAGCACTGAGTCTTCCGTGGATTAAAATCTACTCAATTCATTCGACCCCACTCAAAGATGGCCAGCAAATCCTGGCAAAGTATATCGTCCATAACTCGCCTCTTATCCTCAATCTATCGAAGACTCGGCCTATGGTCGAATGAGTACGAATGACAGAGATTACTGTCATCCGCAAAAGAGTAAATCGGATTCGATGTCTGATCCAACAGATGGTTGATGAAAATAAGAAAAAGAGAAGGAGAAAGATGAGAACCCATCTTTAACGACTCGAATAGTGCGATCTTTGAGAAAGCTGGAAATAAATCGAACGAAGCCATTACGACGAATGCGTAAGTAACCCTGTGGAACAGCGAAACGGTCGGTAGGACGGCGAATATTCTATGGGGGGATCCACATCGTGAGAAGACGAGGATATTACAGAAAGGAAGTAAAAAGGAGGTCAGTATAGCTATTGGTATCATACGAGCTAACATATGTAAAATCGGTGCGGCAAGTGATAGCGTGTGTTGGGCATGCGGGGAAGATGATGAGACGTTGAAGCATTTGCTTTGTCATTGCCCGTCTTTCGCGTCTAACAGATACCGGCACTTAGGTGGGGACACACTACCAGACACGAACCAACTTAGGGGGGATGGAATGGAAAACAATTAAGAATTTTGTAAGAAGCACGGGATTCCTAACATCGATTTTTTTGAGCTTACTTTTTTGTATTTAGAGCGCACAAAAAGCCGATTACTGGCTTATTATTTGGATTAATATTTGCCAGCTCAAGCTCACTCATGTCAAATCGGTGGGGCAAGTGAAAGCACGTGTAGGGCATGCAGGTAAGATAATGAGACGTTGAAGCATTTCGTATGTCATTGCCCGGTTTTCGCGTTTAACAGATACCAGCACTTAGGTGGGGACACAATACCAGACATGAACCAACCTAGGGGCGTGGCATGGAAAACAGCTAAGGATTTTGTTAGTAGCGCGGAATTTCTAACTTAGATTTTCTTTTTCTTTTTTTTTTTGTATTTAGTGGCATGGGGCGTATTAATATCTGCACCCTCTTTTCAACCTATCCTAACCTGAGGACATCGAGGAAGAAGAGACTATAGAACATATGCTCTGTGTGTGTGTGTGTGTGTGTGTGTGTGTGTGTGTGTGTGTGTGTGTGTGTGTGTGTGTGTGTGTGTGTGTGTGTGTGTGTGTGTGTGTGTGTGTGTGTGTGTGTGTGTGTGTGTGTGTGTGTCGCACTGACAGTCAGAAGGAGTTCCACTTTAGCTTCTCATTTCTTTATGTTGGCCTTTCTAAAGCGATCTGGATTGTTCAACGGTGCGAACTAGAAGGCAACTTCCTTCCCCTGTTCCTGTGGTATCACAATAGACGAAAACGTCAGAGTGATTCTCAGACTGCCACTTAAACCTACTCTAATATATGCATATTGTTGTGCTGAGACAGGCGATCTCTAGGAATTTTTGCCTTAAGGCATGTTTCTATCTACTTCTCAACTGGTCCATACTTAATAAGACTTTTGAATGTATCCTACCGTAATAGGTTTGGAGGCTAGACGCCTAGGATGTATTCTCTACGAATTTGCTCTTAACCTTTTTACCTTTTTCAGCACGCACTTGCATTTTCAACCTCTTAAGCCTAAAAGACCCCGAAACAGCGCCCTAATACAAGACAACATTAACGGAGAAGCTGCAAAATTACATACATAGGCCGAAATAACAGCAGCATTAACGGAGACGGCCACCTCTATCATAGCCATTGAAAATAAAACACCGGAAAAGTCTACGCAACGCTCTGCTACGGCAAAATCAAGTGTAACTAAAATCGCAGCCAGAACTGAATATCACGAAGAGCGACCTTACCCAGTGTAAGAACCAGAGCTGGTTAAATATCGATAATCGCAACATTCGATATTTTTGATCGTTTCAATAATAAATATCGATAGTATCGTTAATTTCCCATTACCAATATTTCAAACGATAATAAGAAGTAAAAATTTGGACATCGATTTATACAAAAGCAATATCAATGCACAGATCAAATAACACGAAGGTTAATAAAGTCAGTTGAAGGTCATGAGAGAAATCATTAAACAAAATGTTAGCCTAATCGGATGAAAATAGCGCCCTCTATAGGCGCGTTGTATCTTAGAGGTTACATTCAGTGTCGGATTGCTAATTTTTGTTTAGTTTTGCAAAAAAAATAATTCTTCTTCAGTCAAAAAATATCGATAGCATCGATAGTGCCATCGATATTTTGCAGCTCTAGTAAGAACTGGAGGGGGATTACATTGCTAAACGCAATAAATAAAATGACGCCAAGTCTTCTTCTGCAGCGTATTTCGCCTGCACTTGATAGCATTTTGAGGAAGGAACATGCCAGGACGTTCTTGTGACGACCACATTATCTCACTGCGCATAATCATTGAACCGTCTGCAGAACTAAATATAACACCGATACCTTTTATTCATCGACTTCGAGCGTGCTTTTGACACACTTTCGCGAAGTTCAATGTGGAGTACGCTGTTGAATAAGAATATCCCTGAAAAAGTCATGCCACTAATTAGGGAGCTGTATAGCAATGCTGAGAAGGTCACCGTAGTTCAGCATGTCCGCCTATGATGCTGCACGCTTGGGTTCGAGTCCAGGCGAGACTATTAGAAAAAATTTTCAGCGGTGGTTTCCCCTCCCAATGCTGGCAACATTTATGAGGTATTATGCCATGTAAAACTTCTCTCCAAAGAGGAGTTGCACTGTGGCACGCCGTTCGGACTCGACTATAAAAAAGAGGCCCCTTATCATTGAGCTTAAACTTGAATCGGACTGCACTTATTGATTTGTGAGAAGTTTGCCCCTGTTCCTTAGTGGAATGTTCATGGGCAAAATTTGCAATTAGCATAGGAATGCTGAAGTTTCAGTCCGTTTCAGTAGAGAAGAGGCCCAACCTTTCGGGATCGACAAAGGAAAGAGCAGGGTTGCATCCTGTCACAGCTATTTACTTTTATTAGACTCCGTATTAGAAGCAACTAATGGTGAGGCCCCCTTTGACATCCCCAGCGTATGTCATATTATTGGGTTGCCCAAAAAGTAATTGCGGATTTTTTAAAAGAAAGTAAATGCATTTTTAATAAAACTTAGAATGAACTTTAATCAAATATACTTTTATTACACTTTTTTTCTGAAGCAAGCTAAAAGTAGCAGCTGATAACTGACAGAAGAAAGAATGCAATTACAGAGTCACAAGCTGTGAAAAAATTTGTCAACGCCGACTATATGAAAAATCCGCAATTACTTATTGGGCAACCCAATATTAACGACTTCCTGGGAGACATCGACGACTGCGCGGATGGTATATGCCGTCGAGCGTCGCGCACATAAAGGAGAAACTGGAACGACTGAACGAAAATGCTGCCAAAGTAGGTTTGAGGATAAACATAGCAAAGAGCAAATTGATGAGGAAAGGAACATCAAATCTGACACCGCTCACTATAAACGACCATATCATTGAATACGTTGACAACTTTTACTGTTTTGGCAGCAAAATAACAAAGGACAGAGGATCAGAGGCAGACATACGCATATGTATCAAGAAGGCTAGAGGCGCCTTTCTTAAACTCAACAAAGTTTAGAGATGCAGTAACATCTCACATAATACAAAAGTCAGGATCTTCAACAGTAGTGTCAAATCTATTTTATTATATGGTTGTACAACTTGGAGCTTGACACAAGCGGCTACCAAGTTTTCATAAATCGCTGCCTACGACAAATCCTTCAAACTTTCTGGCCAAACCGTATTCCAAATGAAGAATTTCAAATAAGAACAAAAACTTCCTCTGTAGATGTAGAAATCCGTAAGAGAAAATGGACTTGGTTGGTTCATATCCTAAGCCGACCGCGCGATGATATAGCGAGAAATGTCCTAGACGGGATCTGGAAAAAACACTTGGATCCGCTGTACGAAGAGAGTTGGAGAATCATGAAATCAAGCCAAGGCTTTGGCCAATGATAGAGCTCGATGGAGAAAGCTAGTTGATGACCTATGTTCACACTGAACTGTTTACTTTTGGCCATATTTTATTGTAATATATTAAATATACTCCAATTGTAAATAAAGGACATATGTATAAATACTTGCATTTTCTGAGCTCAGCCCTATTGATTTACCAACCGTGTGGTGTCCTTGTGGCTTTCGCACTATTGAAGAGTTTTTTGCAATTCTTCCTATTTGCTTTTTGGCATGGCACTAGCACATGCAGTCTACAGCGAGTCACTCAGGGCCTTCTTGATCCCCTTGACCATAAGGTCAATGTCCTCTGCAGGTACCACTTCCTTTCCAGGCCTAGAGGGGACGGTCGTGCCGAACATTTCCTAGTCGCATATCTATCTGCTGATTTTCTCTGATACAAAGGTAACATCTAGAACCTCCAGCCTGTTTCTGGTAATAAAGTTCGGTTTTTGTTATACCCACCAGCATAGGATGAGGGTTTACTAATCTAGTCATTCCGTTTGTAATACCTCGAAATATTTGTCTAAGACCCCGTAAAGTATATATATTCTTGATCGTCTCGTCGTCCTAAGTAGATCTAACCATGTCCGTCCGTCCGTCCGCCTATTTGTCGAAATCGCGATAGCGAACGAACGCGTAAAATTTTGCACAGATAGTTACTATTTCAGATTTAGATACAGCTCCCATATTTTGTAATTTTTAATTTATTTATTTACCCCGCACAACAAGAATATAAAATTTGTATAATTAAAGTGCGGGTAATATCTCCAACATAAACCGATCTCCCGATTTTACTTCTTGTGCCCTTACAAGCCGCAATTTTTGTCCGATTTGGCTGAAATTGAGCATGTAGTGCTTGCTTATGATTTTCAACAACTGTGCTAAGTATGTTCTGAATTGGTCTATAACCTGATATAGCTCCCATATAAACCCATCTCCCGATTTGACTTCTTGTGCTCTTACAAGCCACAATTTTTAACCAATTTGGCTGAAATTTTGCAGATGGTTTTCGTTTATGACTTCCAAAAGCTGTGCCAAGAACGGTCCAAATCGGTCTATAGCCTGATATAGCTCCCATATAAACCGATCTCTCGATTTGACTTCCTGAGCCCCTGGAAGCCGCAATTTTTGTCCGATTTGGCTAAAACTTTGCACATAGTGTTCTGTTATGACTTTAAACAACTGTACCAAGCACGGTCCAAATCGGTCTATAGCCTGATATAGCTCCCATATAAAACGATCTCCCGATTTAACTCCTTGAGCCCTTACAAGCCACAATTTGTCTCCGATTTGGCTAAAATTTTGCACATAGTGTTTTTTTATGACTTCAAACAACTGTCCGAAGTACGGTCCAAACCTGATATATCTCCTATATAAACCTACCTCCTAATATGACTTCTGGAGCCCTTACAAGCCACAACTTTTGTCCGATTTGGCTGAAATTTTGCATGCGATGTTCTGTTACGACCTCCAACAACTGTGCCAAATAGGATCCAAATCAATCCTCAACCTGATGTAGCTGCCATGTAAACCGGTCTGTTGATCATCCTTCTTCGGTTCCTAGAAGCTTTAAGTTTAGCCGATTTGACAAAAGTTTGGTATGTAGAATAAAATTATGCTCTTCAACTAACTTTTTTTTTTTTTGTATAAATTTTTAGCAGAATCCATGGTTGTGGATTACCAAGATTCGGCCCGGCAAACTAAGAACGCTTTCTCTTGGTCCTTATTACAAATCTCCAGACTGCAACTTATAATTAATTCGATAAGCAGTTCACCTTTTTCGTTGATATCCGAATTTCCCCTGTATCTGTTGATGTGCATTGGCATCACTTGCCAGCATGAGGGTATTTTTCTCAGCAGAAGCTCGCGGTGGCTGATTACAGGTTCAGCTAAAACGAATATCACCTACCGATTTTGTTTTCAATCTTTATGGAATAAGTCCCCACTGAAAGTTATCAAAATCCTAACTTTATCTTACCAATCATACAAACTCCATGTTTTGCCTCATTCACTCAAGTGGAATAGAAGGCTTAGAACCCAATTATCCAAGAAAAAAAGTCTGCATATTTTCTATTAGATATTCAACATGAAATTGTTCAGTAGGATATACAAGGACAAGACAAATTTAAATTTCCATAAAACCAACTACTTGACTACACAATGCCAGGGCATTTGTGATGTTTAACAAATCCAGTGTTAGCATAGTACAAGACCATTGTCGTCATCGACATTTTGTTCAACATATCCCTGGCGGCAGGATGAAGGATCCGAGAAAAGAACAAAACAAACCAATAGCAACGACTTTACTAGTCCATTGTAAAACTATCTTCCATTGCAAAGGAGGGAATAAATTTTATTCTGCAGCGTCTACTTATGTAGAACATTGTCTATAAACATCGTTAAATTCGAATAACGAAAAAACAAAAGAAACAAAGCGAAGCGAAATGTAAAGAGCTGCAAGTAAAGTTTCATAAAGTTTTGGCACAAAAACCAAAAAGAAACTTCCAACAAAAGGCACCAACTGAAATGGAGAAACGGAAATTGTTCAAGATTTATGTGGGACATTTTGTGGGCCTTTCTCGGTCTTACGTATGAGTGCTCACTCTGCGATTCTCACTGTGTGTGAGAATTTTAAAACAGGAAACAAACGAAACTCCATATGCTGCCAAACTATAGTCGGTTCTTGGTTTAGGCCCATCTATGTTCAACTACCATGGGGTAACCGACCATTAAAGCCTACCAGGGAAGACGACTAAAAACCAAGAGTTCGAGGAACACAATTATATGTTGGCTAAGTAAGTGGAGCACTTGTCGTAGATCCCCATCGCCATCAACATCATCATCATTATCATCATCATTATTATCACACAGTGTGATCAAATATTTATACCTATTTGCATTTAAATACAAAGGACCTTCGTGCATCATAAATAAGTGCAATGGCCCATTTGAGTTTAAGGCAGAACCAAATGTGTGTTATTGGTTCAACAATGACAAACAATCTGAAAGAAGAACTTCGAGATTTTTGGATTTGTGTTAAAATTGGCATGATATACGAATAGCAACTTTGTGGGCGATTAAAATGTCTGCAGCACAATGGGGGATGACTAACCGCTGATAAAAAACGCGATGAAGAGGTCCAATAAGCGTAATGACCTTAGAGAGCGATGCCGGCGGTAGCGTAGCTACTAGTAGGACCACCCTTGCCGGTAAGGTCAATGGCGAACGCCGAAGCCAACCACAATCCGCAATTGAGCGGCTGCAAACAGCTTCTGAATCCCAGAGGGGCGGGCGGCTGAAAATATACAAGGAATGCTCGAAACCCTCCAGAAGACAACGGGAAACCACTGAAGTATAATTGCTTGCAACCCGAACAATTACACAGTAATGGAAATGAGCCGGCTAAATATTTTTAGTACTCGATAGACAAGCCGTGAAGGACAAAAATAAAGCACAAAAAAAGATGCCAGTGCAAGTCTTTTTGTTGGTAACTCCATATGCCAACTTGTCAAAATAATACAGGCTAAAAGTGAATATATTTGTAAAATTTATAAATAACTAGCCGAATCGAGCCCCCACCGCTGCGCCTTCTTTAACTCTCAAATATCTTTTTAGGGTGGGAACACTT
Organism: Stomoxys calcitrans; assembly: GCF_963082655.1. NCBI lineage: Eukaryota > Metazoa > Arthropoda > Insecta > Diptera > Muscidae > Stomoxys > Stomoxys calcitrans. Next base: position 198,349,753 of record NC_081552.1, read on the forward strand.
CGTCCTGAAAGCGGATATCGAATTCGTGCCATTGTAGCCTATGACGCTGAACGCGTTCAAATCCTGGCGAGAACAAAGCGGTGTTTATCCCCTCTTAATGTTGGCGACATTTGCAAGTTACCATGCCATGCATGGTCATTTAAAAAGTTTCCACAAAAAAGTGTCGCACTGCGGGACGCCGTTCGGACTCGGCTATAAAAGAAGTTCCCTTATCATTGAGTTTAAACTTGAATCGGAATCGGGCGGCCACCGGCACTTTGAAATAAGATATCAAATTCGTTTCCATCGGACCACTTTCGGAAATCGGTGGCTTTTTTTGGATAAGGGGGGGGGGGGGGGGCACCGCCTCCGCCCTATATTTTAAAATTATAAAGCTTATGTTTCCACACACAACGTACACAAACTATGAAAATTTTAAGAAAATCAGTTCAGCCAAGTATCATATGGTCATAATGGATCTAATGGCGTTTTCGAGGGGTGGCGTGACCCCCTATACTTCGATCTGATTTTGTATGCCAGATTCGAAATCTACTCCCGAACACCTTTCATTTGAGCCCCATAATGAAATGAACGTCCAATATTTCTGTTTGGGGGAGTTTTGGGGCTGGGGCGGCCCGATAGGTACTTAGAATCAATTTGTAATGGCATATTCGTATTCTACTCTCCAATACCTTTCATTTGATACATATATTGTCCCGATCGGTCCATATTTGATTTTGGGTTGTGCCTTTGGCATAAGGGGGAGGGTCCGTCCCCCGTCCGTTATCGAAAAATTTTATAGTCAATGTTTCCTTCCAGACCAACCTACACAATATGCGAACATTTCGAGAAAACGGAACAAACAAACCGAGTGTTATATCATGCTATGAAAATAGTATATATATATATCGCTTGACTAACAGTACAACAATATCAATATGATCTTTATTGGTCCGAGTATTCGCTTGGCGGTTTTAGGGTCATCTATGTTTGGATCTAACAAACTCCATTCTTGAAGACTTTATTTGAGCTCGATATTTTCATGGGGATTTTGGCAGTGGGAGCCCCATCTTGCCATGATCGGTGAATACGTTTGTCCGATTTAGGTGTGTTTTTGGGGGTGAGGTGGTCCCCCGACAATTGGCCTTGAAAAATATCAGCATCGTGCTCTTCTTTCAAATATCATTTATTTAAACCCCATATTGCCAATGGTTTAAGAGGAGTTTATAGGATGAGGCGTCCATCAAGCACTTGGTCCCAAATTTGGTTATCAAATTCGTTTTTTAATCTCAAATACCTTTCATTTGAGCCCTTGGGGGGTGTTTCTGGAAATGGGCGGTACCCCAAATACATGGTCACACACTTGGATATCAGATTCATATTCTACTCCCAAATAGCTTTATTTGAGCCCCATATTGTAAAGGTCAGTAAATAATTGCTGTTTGTGGAGTGTTTGGTGAAAGGGGTAGACCCCCAGAAAATTGGTCCCGAAAGTGGATATTAATTTCGAGCTCTACTCCCCAATACCCATTCATTTGAGCCCCACATTGACATGGATGGTAAATATGCCCAATTTAGTAGTGTTTTGGGCAGTGGGGTGGTCCACAAAACACTTGGCCCTGAAAATATATCAGCATCTTGCTCTATACTTATATATCTATACATTTAATTCTATTCTTTTATATCATTTATTTAAACATCATATTACCTCGAAATTGGATATAACATAAGTTTTCTAATCTCAAATACCTTCCATTTAAACCCCTTATAGCAAAAGTCAGCAAATATATCCCGTTTGGGGTATAATCCCTAAAAACTGTCAATATCGAGCTCCACTGTCTTAAACACCCGAATTGTCTTGGTGAGCAAATATGTTGTTTGGGGGTTGTTATGGTGGTGGGACGTCCCCTAGGCAGTTGGTCCCGAATGTTGATATCAGATTGGTGGTCTACTCGCAAATTGCGATGGTCAGCAAATACTTCCTATTTGGGTGGTGTCATGGGGATGGGGTGGTCCTGAAGACACTTTTTCCAAATATTGATATCAGATTCGTCCTTTACTCCCAAAGACCATTCGTTTCAACCTCATATTGCTAGGGCCCTAAAGTTGTCCTCTTTGGGGGATGTTTTTGGCGATGGGCGGCTCCCCAAACACACTGGATATCAGATTCGTATACTACACTGAAATATTGGGTCGCCCAAAAAGTAATTGCGGATTTTTCATATAGTCGGCGTTGACAAATTTTTTCACATCTTGTGACTCTGTAATTGCATTCTTTCTTCTGTCAGTTATCAGCTGTTACTTTTAGCTTGCTCTAGAAAAAAAGTGTAAAAAAAGTATATTTGATTAAAGTTCATTCTAAGTATTATTAAAAATGCATTTACTTTCTTTTAAAAAATCCGCAATTACTTTTTGGGCAACCCAATACCTTTTATTTAAGCCTTATATTACCATGGTCGGTAGACGTGAACCGTTTGGAGGGTGTTTGGGGATGGGGTGCCCTGAAAATAAATATCAAATTCGTTCTTTACTCACAAATACTGTTGATTTGAACCTCAAATTGCCATAGTCGGAAATTAGGTTCAGTTTAGGGGGTGCTTTAAGGTGTATCCCCAAACACTTGGCTGCAAAATAGGATATAAGATTCGTTTTTTACTCTTAAATACCTTTCATTTGAGTCTCATATTTTCATAATGGGTCAATGAACCAATTTGACTTATTTTTAGGAGAAAAAGTGCCACCTAGACTTGAACGCAAGCTCCCTTCCAATATCAAACAAATAAGTGCGTGATAAGATCGGCCGGGCCGAATCTTATATACCCTCCACCATGGATCGCATCTGTCGAGTTCTTTGCGCAGTATCTCTTTTTAGGCAAACAAAGAATAATGAATATGGGCAAGGAGGAGGTGGAGCTTTATCAAGTTATAGTCCAATTCGGGGCTCAAGAAGCAAAAGCGGGAGATCGGTTTATATGGGAGCTGTGTCAAGCTATAGATCGATAGATATTGCACACGTATGTTGAAGGCCATGGAAAAAGCCGTTGTACAAAATCTGTGCCAAATCGGATAGGAATTGCGCCTTCTAAAGCTCAAGAAGTCAAGACCCAAGATAGGTTTATATATCGGCTATATCAGGTTATGAACCGATTTGAACCATACTTCGCACAGTTGTTGGAAGTGATTTCAAAACACTATGTGCAAAATATCAGTCAAATTGGAAGAGAATTGCGCCCTCTAGAGGCTCAAGAAGTCAAGACCTAAGATCGGTTTATATGGCAACTATATCAGTTTATGGACCGATTTGAACCATACTTCGCACAGTTGTTTTAAGTAAGATTAAAACACATTGTGCAAAACTTCAGTCAAATCGGATAAGAATTCCTCCTTCTAAAAGCTCACGAAGTCAAGACCCAAGATCGGTTCATATGGCAGCTATATCAAACCATGGACCGATATGACCCATTTACAATACCATCTGACCTACGCTAATAAGAAGTATTTGTGCAAAATTTCAAGCGGCTAGCTATACTCCTTCGGAAGTTAGCGTGCTTTTGACAGACAGACGGACGGACATGGCTAGATCGACATATAATGTCGTGACGATAAAAAATATTTATACTTTATGGGGTCTCAGACGAATATTTCGAGTAGTTACAAACAGAATGGCGAAATTAGTATACCCCCATCCTATGGTGGAGGGTATAAAAATTATACAGCCTATATTTCGTTTCAGACCAACCTTCACAATCTGTGAAAACATCAAGGTAATCGTTTACACGGGCCAAACAAACAAACACATACGGGACAAACAAACAAACAAACAAATACAAATTGATTTTTATATATAAGAAGAAGAAGACCAGCTGGCCTGTAGTGCTTCGCTACACCGTGAAGTGACTATTTAGATTTGAAAGTTTCTTTAAATGTTATGACGCTGGTGCCCATGGGTCTATATTTCTTTATTTGTTTATCATATCTGTTGTTTCAATGTATGTTATATCCGAGGAGGCCGCAGCGCATAGGTTACCATGTCCGCCTATGACGCTGACCGCCTGGGTTCGAATCCTGGCGAGACCATCAGAAACATTTTCAGCGATGGTTCTACCCTTCTAATGCTGACAACATTGGTGAGGTACTATGCCATGTAAAAACTTCTCTTCAAAGAGGTGTCGCACTGCGTCACGCCGTTCGGACTTGGCTATAAAAAGGAGGCCCCTTATCATTGAGCTTAAACCTGAATCGGACTGCATTCATTGATATGTGAGATGTTTGCCCCTGTTCCTTAGTGGAATGTTCATGGGCGAATTTTGCATTTACTATATCCGATACAAAAGTTTAAAATCCCACGGAACCTTACGGAATCCACGTTGTTTTAAACGTGGTGATTTCCAATTACCTTTTTACTATACCCAGCACTATAGGATGAGGATATACTAATCTAGTCATTCCGTTTGTACCACCTCGAAAGTGATCTAAGACCCCATTAAGCAAATATACTCTTGATCGTCTCGACATTCTAAGGAAGATCTAGCCACGCCCGTTCATCCGTCCGTCCGTCCGTCTGTCGAAATCACGATAGCGGTCGAACGCGTAAAGCTAGCCGCTTCAAATTTTGCATAGATACTTAATATTGAGGTTGCTGAGGTTTGCATATCGGTTCAGATTTGGATATAGCTCCCATATAAACCCATCTCCTGATTTCAATTCTTTGAGCCTCTGGAAGCCGCAATTTTTGTCGGATTTGGTTAAAAAGTCTCACATGGTGTTCTGTTATAACCTCCAACTACTGTTCCAAGTGCGGTCCAAATCGGTCTATAACCTGAAACAGCTCCCATATAAACCGATCTTCCGATTTGAATTCTTGAGCCCCTGGAAGCCGCAAGTTTTGTCCGTTTTGGCTAAAAATTTGCACATTGTGTTTTGTTATAATCTCCAACAACTGTGGTAAGTACGATCCAAATCGGTCTATAACCTGATATAGCTCTCATATATACCGATCTCCCGGTCTGAGTTCTTGAGTCCGATTTGGCTAAAAATTCTTACATAGTGTTCTGTTATGACTTCCAACAACTGTGCCAAGTACGGTCCAAATCGGTCTATAAACTGATATAGTTCCCATATAAACCGATCTCCCGATTTTACTTTTTTGGGCCCCTGGAAGCCGCAACTATGCCAAGTACGGTCCATATCGGTCTAAAACCTGATATAGCTCCCGATTTGACTTCTTGCGCACTTACAAGCCGCATTTTTCGTTCGATTTTGCTGAAATTTTGCATGTAGTCTTCTTTTATGACTTCCAATAACTGTTCTAAGTACAGTCCAAATCGGTCTATAACCTGATACAGCTCCATATAAACCGATCTCTGGATTTGACTTCTTATGTCCTTAAAAGCCGCAATGTTTGTCCGATTTGGTTGAAATTTTGCATGCGGTGTTCTGTTACGACTTCCAATAACTGTTCCAAATACGGTCTAAATCAGTCTATAACCTGATATAGCTCCCATGTAATGGGGCCTCTCTTTCATCATCTTTCTAGTTCGGTTCCCAGAAGCTTTAATGTTTGCTGGTTTGACAGAAGTTTCGTATGTAGAATAAAATTATGCCATTCAACAAAGTTTGAAATTTTTAGTAGAATCCATGGTGGTGGGTCCCAAGATTCGGTCCAGCCCAACTTACGACGGAGTGCCTATATTCTATACTACACTAAAGCTGAAGCAAATGTTATATTGTAACAATTTTAGGATATTCTATAACTGTTATACAATGACTATAACTCGTGACTCTACCCCCTTTATTCTGTCCAACTTGACGCTAATTACAGTCATTCTTAGATTAAAGCTAACACAGCAGGTGAATCCCCTCTCTATTACCCTTGCCAACGCCAAGTTCTATATAAGCACGCTCAAATGTTATTTGATTTCGTAGCCGTTAAAGATTAGATAAATTTTTCCCTGATTACCTTGAGAAACAACAGTGGCAATGGAATTAGAGACTTCCCCCTAGGGTTTTCTAAACGTTAAGAGAAATAAAAACAAGAAAATAGGTCACAGACCCATACAAAACAAAATAAAAAAAAAAAACATTTCTTCGTTTAATGTAAGATGAGACAATGAATGGGAAAACTGAATTGGAATAACTATCTACTTGCCCTTTTATCAGACATGATAAAAAAACGCAACAAAATGTTGAACCCATTGTCATGCAGTGCCATTGCAAACACCATAAAACAGTACCGTATGCGATGGCAAGCACAAACATTAATGAAACATAAGGAGGTCGACACTCAAGAATCCCCCGTCACAACCACGTACATATGCTCCAATCAACACTTGTGGCGGCATAGGGTGGTGTGCTGTTGAAAATAATTTTATTTATTTTGTGGAATACTCAAGTCAGCAGAGGTAGATAACTTTTACTTTTAAATGATTTCCATTATTTCCTTTACTTTAGGAGGGAGGGGAAGTGGAGTAGTTGGAGTAGAAATGTTGAATGAAGCTTTTCCTGTGAGAGTAGATGCACTGAGACTGCATCTACTACTATGATGTTGTTTTTTGGGATCGCAGACACTGAGCGCAAATAGCCTTACTTTACTTTTACTATAATTGGCTATGAGAGAACATTTGTTCCACTTGCCGAACGTGGAATAGCGTTCCAAGCGCCTAGATCTTCGCCGATCATACTAAAATCTCTGACACCAAGCTTCGAGGTGTCTCCCACCACTTGATCTTTCCATCGGTCTTTTGGTCGTCTCGCTTTGCGTATACCATAGTGTTTGCCTTCAAAATACTTTTTTGTTGGAGTTTCTTCATCCAGTCGTTGTATGCTTATACGTGTAACTATGCTATCGTCGTCATACAGCTCGTGGTATATACGAAGCCTATATTCTCCATTAACACAAACTGGTCCATATATTTTACAAAGAATCTTTCTCTCAAACATTCCAAGCACTGCCTCGTCTGCTTTCACAAGTACCCATGCCTCAGAACCATATAACAATACGAGTAGGTAGTATCAGTGTTTTGTTAGTATGATCTTCGTCTGTCGAGAAGTGACCTTCTTTCTAAACTGCTTACTTAATCCAAAGAGCATCTGTTTGCCAGTATTTTCTTGGCTTTACCTCAAAAATGGTGTGTTACGTTTCGGTTACGGTGATGCCGAGGTAGACAAAGTTTGCTGACTATCTCAAATTTGTGATTCTCAACTTTCTTCATTTTCTTTACCTGATCGGTTGTACAGGGCGATTTGGGAGTTGATACCATCCATTTCGTTTTATCTCCATTTACTGCCAGATCCGTTTTCACTGATTCCCTTTCCATTCTTTCAAGAGCTGCAGTTACTACTTCCGGTGACCGACCTATGATATCGTTGTCGTCGCCATAGGCGAGTAGCATTTGTTGTCTTGTGAGTAGTGTCACATATGTATTCACATCCGCATCTCGTATAATCTTCTCCAGCAGGATATTAAAGAGATCACACTATAGGCTGTCTCCTGGTCTGAAACCTTGTTTGGTATTAAATGGTTCAGAGAGATTCTTTACTATTCTTACTGAAAAAAACGTATCGGCAAGAGTCATTCTGCAGAGTCTTATTAATTTCGCAGGGATACCAATCTCAGACTCAGGAGGCCACCGTAGCGCAGAGGTTATCATGTCCGCCTATGACACTGAACGCCTGGGTTCGAATCTTGGCGAGACCATCAGAAAAAATATTCAGCGGTGATTTCCCCTCCTAATGCTGGCAACATTTGCGAGGTACTATGCCATATAAAACTTGTCGGCAACCTGTCGGCTCCTGCTGCCTTGTTTTTCTTCAGTCGGCTTACTAATACTTGGACCTCATTCTGACTATGAGGTAAACATTCTTTTCATCACCAGGGATTGTTTCTGCGGTATCCTCTTCGCCGCCAACGTCGGACACTAGCAGCTTGGTTAAATGTTCTTTCCATATTCTCAGCACATTATCTGTATCTGTTACCAGATTACCTTCTTTGTCTCTGCAGTAGGATGTGCCTGCACCAAAACCATCGGTTTGATGTTTAATTCTTTGGTAGAATTTCCGGACTTAATTCTGACTCCTGTACTTCTCGGTATGCTCTCACTCACGTCTTTCCCATTCATTCTTCTTTCTACGAAATAGGCGTTGCTCCCCTCTCCTTTTTTCCCGATACCCCTACTTCATCTGGCGAATTGCTACTGATTGCTGGGTTGCTATGCATGCCGCATTCTTGGCTTCAGTAGCATATCGACACTCTTGGTCGTACCATGGGTTTCTTCGGGGGAGGCTTCCGGTACCCAAGTACGGAATTCGCGGCATTTTCCATGAAGTGGACAATGGTTTGCCACTGCGCAATTACATCATCGGAACACGGAGTGCTTTCATCAAACATTTGGATCAGCCGAGTGGAGTATGCCGTTGACATCTGTTGCGTTTGCAACTTTTTAATGTCCAGCTTCGTACTTTCCTCGCCATGTTCCAACTAGTGCAAACCTTTGCTGCAACAAGGTAATGATCCAAATCTATGTTGGTCCTGGAAACGAGCGTACATCTAACACGCTGGTTGAATGTCTTCCATCTATTACAACATGATCAATTTGGTTTCCTGTATTTTGTTCGGGTGACAACCATGTGAATCCTTCGAAGTTGAAATTTGGTGCTGCTATCTATAATATTCTGCAAAATCTGTTAACCTCTATCCATTATGGGAAGTTTCTTCGTGGAGGCTAAATTTTCCGACTGTTGGACCAAAGATATTCTCCTTCCCTATCTTTGCATTAAAATCTCCCAGAACGATTTTAATATCATGGGCGGGGCAGCGGTCGTATTCTCTCTCTAGGCACTTGTAGAAAATATCCTTGGTCTGCTGGTCCTTGTCTTCCGTCGGGGCATGGGCACAAATAAGGCTGATATTGAAGAATTTGGCTTTCATGCGGAGAAAGCCAATGGTGTTTCAGTCTCTGATTTACCACAAATCTACAGCCAAATTCATGCCTCGTGTTGTGCCAGCTATAATATATTTCTTCACCGTTTGGTGTTGTAGTGACGCCATTCCCGTTCCATCTCACTTCCTTTAAGGCGGTAATATCTGCCTTGTACTTCTCCAATATATCCGCCAGCGCCAGCACCTTCTGTTTAGAGAGAGCGGACATTCCAGGTGATGGTCCTTTTTCGGTTTGCGTGATTCGTCAACGTTAGAGGGGTCCATACCAATCCAAGTTGTTTAGAGCCCACAAAAACATCCAAGCTGGAATCGACCAAGTAGAACTCTAACTCCAACTCCCGGTAGTGTTCGTGGCAATTTAAAAAGTCTCATAGCCCAGGGCCATTAAGTGTAGACAACACTTCAGTTCATAAAATGGTGGCGCTCTCAAAGCGGCTATGATGCACAAACAAGCCATCCTCTGGATTAGGCTGAATATTTAACAGTAGGTAGATTTTTAAAGTGTCGTCCACCAGTTCACAACATAATACACCATTATAGGTCTGATAAATGGCAAAAATCACCACATATGGCAACAGCTCTCTTGAAGATGTAAATGGCCAGATTTGCCTTTTTCGCACTTTTCAAAAATGTTGCAAATTCAACTTTATGTTCAGCAAAACTCCCAGGTATTTTGGTCTATCGGTATATGCAACGTTGTTCCCTTCTAATGAAGTGCCACCGTAGCTGCTCTTTAGTTTTCTGCGGGAAAGAACAACTTTGGTTTTAGACGGATTTACGCACATTTCCTTTGCAGCCATATGAATTGAGCTGGAAGTTTTCTATACACCTTTCACTTTCATTTGGCCAACACGATTTTTTTCGGTGCATTCATTCCATACATGCAATTAAAAGATCTTACCATGGAGAGCATTTCCGCTTTGAGACGACTCATTCGTCTTCGTGTCAATTTTAATTGTTTTCCAACAAATTTGTTGATGTTCCTATTTGTTGCCATTAATGATGGTTGTTGTAATGGTGATGATGATGAAATGATGATGATGTTGGTGGTGTTTTTACAGCTGTCTACTCGCTACCGTCATCTAAGATGTGAATACTAGTCCGTCTTTCATCTACTGCCCATCAACTTTGGAAGACGAAGTGTGTTGGATGAAAAAAAAATTACAATTACAAGTGACCCCCTATTTCAAAAGTGAGATCATTGTTGGAACTCTTACTGTGTCGTAGAGTGTTCTCTCGGCATTTTTTTATTTTAATTTTATATTACATTTAAATTCAATTGAACTTTATTAACTTTTTCTCAAGTGAGCAATTGTTGTTGGTATTTTCATTTTAAAGCACGAACAATGGCTGCATATTTTTTGTAATACGTAAATATAAATATATTGGGGTGGTTCGAAAGCTAAACGCATTGCGGTAGATTGAGCTTTGCATACCTACACTATGGATACATAAAGAATGAAATCGGTTAAAACAGCTAATTATAAATACAATTCGATCTTAATCAAATCGGGTAAAAAATATTGAGAGATCCAAACCAATCAGTCCTAGATTCACTGGGATGTAAAATAAGACTCAGGACCCTAAATCGGGAGATCGATGGGTAGCAAGCTCCGTTTTTTGTTCAAACTTTCAGCGAATTAGGGTAATGTTTAACTGTGAGCACCACGCGGGCTGGAGTTTCTACTTGTGTGGTGTTCGCATCTCGGAGCAAGCGGCTCGCTACATCGAGGGATACAAATGCGGTCTCACATGTGGTTGGGGCGCTGGGTCAGTAACCCGCCCCGGCAAATTATAAAGATTACTCTTAGAAACAAACGAATAGTAAACATTGTAGAAGTCATTGTGTAATATTTTAGTTCATTCGGATAAGAATTGCGCTCAAGAAGGAAAATCGGGAGATAGGTTTATATGTGAGCTGTTTCAAGCTATTGATCGATTCAGACCATATTAGACACGTATGTTGAAGGTCATGAGAGAAGCCGTTGTACAAAATTTCTGCCAAATCGGATGACAATTGCGCCCTCTAGAAGTTCAAGAAGTCAAGATCCCAGATCGGTTTATATGACAGCTATATCAGGTTCTATACCGATTTACGCCATACTTAGCACAGTTATTGAAAGTCATAACAAAACACCTCATGCAGAATTTCAGCCAAATCGGATGAGAATTGCGCGCTCTATTGGCTCAAGAAGTCAAGATCCAAGATCGGTTTATATGACAGCTACACCAGACTATGAACCGATTTGAATCATAATTAGCACATTTGCTGGAAGTGCTACCAAAACACTATGTGCAAAATTTCAATAAAATCGGACGAGAATTGCGCCCTCTAGAGGCTCAAGAAGTCAAGACCCAAGATCGGTTTATATGGCAGCTATATCAAAACATGCACCGATGTAAACCATACTTAGCGTAGTTGTTGAAAGTGCTACCAAAACACTACGTGCAAAATTTCAATAAAATCGGACGAGAATTGCGCCCTCTAGAGGCTCAAGAAGTCAAGACCCAAGATCGGTTTATATGGCAGCTATATCAAAACATGGACCGATTTGGCCCATTTACAATACCAACCGATGTAAACCATACTTAGCGTAGTTGTTGAAAGTGCTACCAAAACACTACGTGCAAAATTTCAATAAAATCGGACGAGAATTGCGCCCTCTAGAGGCTCAAGAAGTCAAGAAGTCAAGACCCAAGATCGGTTTATATGGCAGCTATATCAAAACATGGACCGATTTGGCCCATTTACAATACCAACCGACCTACGTTAATAAAAAGCTACTGCTTCGAAAGTTAGCGTGCTTTCAACAGACGGACGGACGTGGCTAGATCGACTTAAAATGACATGACGATCAAGAATAAATATACTTTATGGGGTCTTAGACGCATATTTCGAGGTGTTACGAACAGAATGACGAAATTAGTATACCCCCATCCTATGGTGGAGGGTATAAAACGGACTCCCCTAACGTTGGCAACCCGCGCAAATGAAAAAAGGAGTATTATCTGCGAATCTGCCCCTGGAATCAGGACTGCGGAGTCTAGCCTTCGACTCCGACCGAGGATCGGAGTATTAAGCATGAGTTGGAGAGCGGTTCGGAGTCGGTGCAAGTGTGCTCAACTACGAAGCAAACTCCGACTCCGGCTCAATAATCCGACTTCAACTCCGGCCTCAAAAACTCGACTCCGGACTCTTTATAGAGAAGGTGCAGTATACACACTGGCGTATAAGTTGAGAAGTACAAGGCAGATATTATCGCCTTAAAGGAAGTGCGATGGACTGGGAATGGCGCCACAACAACACCAAACGGTGACAAACTATACTATGGCTGCCATCACACGAGACATGAATTTGGCTGTGGATTTGTGGTTAGTCAGAGACTGAAACACCTTGTCTCTAGCTTTTCTGCGGTGGATGAAAGGCTACCCACAATCCGTATAGAATCCAAATTTTGCAACATCGGTCTTATATGCCATGCCCAGACGGAAGACATGGACGACCAGACCAAGGATATTTTCTACAAGCGCCTAGAGAGATAATATGATCGCTACCCCGCCCATGATATTTAACCCTTTCGAGGAGATTTTAATGCGAAGATAGAGAAGAACACTATCTTTGGTCGAAAAGTCGGAAAATTTAGCCTTCATGAAACAACGTCCGGTAATGGGTTCTGCCACAGTAGCGCAAAGGTTAGCATGTCCGTCCGCTTATGACGCCTGCGTTTGAATCCTGGCGAGACCATCAGAAAAAAATACAGCGGTGGTTTTCCCCTCCTTTTGATGGCGACATTTGTGAGGTACTATGCCATGTAAAACTTCTCTCCAAAGAGGTGTCGCACTGCGGCACGCGTTTCGGACTCGCCAATAAAAAGGAGACCCCTTATCATTGAGCTTAACCTTGAATCGGACTGCACTCATTGATATGTGAGAAGTTTTCCCCTGTTCGTTAGTGGAATGTCCATGGGCAAAATTTGCAATTTGCATTTGCAATGGGTTCAGGCTAATAGATTTTGACGCGGCAAAAAACATGGCAGTAAGCAGCACCAGATTTCAACATAAACAAGTAAGAAAAGATAAAAGTCGGGCGGGACCGACTATATAGTACACTACACCTACCCTATAAGTACCAATTGGGAGCTATATCTAATTCTGAATCAATGTTATTGGAGTTCGGAGGAGATTTTCAGATGGGTTATCGTATCCACATCAAATTTCGAGCCAATATGTTCAAAGTGTAATCACTACGGCTCTATAAGTGCAAATAGGGCGATGGATATATATATATGGACATATATATGGAGGAGCTGGGCGACACATAAAGGGTGATTTTTTAGCTGTTATCTTTTCGGCAACACTGGTTTAAGCAGCTCACGCACGTTTCGTGTCTTGTTTCACTGTCAAACAGTTATTTAACCATAAATCGTCTTACAAACGAATAACATGAACAAATTATTGAATTTTATTATCAAAATGAGTGCGCTGTTAAGAAAGCTTATCGAGCGCATCTTCCTTTTTACGACGAAGATCCTTTTTGGCTCAATATATACGTAAACAAGAAGAATTGGCGATTTCGGAGTGAGGATCAGCCAGAAGCATTGCAAGAGCTACCAATGCATCCAGAATAAGTCACAGTTTGGTGCGCCTTATGGGCTGGTGGCATCATTGGAACGTATTTATCAAAGAATCGTATGCGAATCGTAACGTAACTGTGAATGGTGAACGCTACCGTGAGATTATATCCATTATTTTTTTTTGCCCAAAATGCAAGAGCTTGACTTGCATGACATGTGGTCTCAACAAGATGATGCCACATGCCCACAGCACGCGTAACAATGGACTTCTTTGAGAGGCAAGTTCAGTGAACATTTTCTTTCATGTTCGGGACCGGTCAGTTGGACGCCTAGATCGTGTAATTTAACGCCTTTAGACTATTTTTTGTGGGGCTATGTTAAAACTCATGCCTATACAGACAATCCGGCTTCAATTGACGCATTGGAAGGCAACATTGAAGCATTTATTCGTGAGATATCGGCCGAAATGTTGGAAAGAGTATGCCAAAATTGGACTAAGCGAATGGACCATTGGAGGCGCGTCACAAAGTGATTCTGATTCGATCGGTATACTTATTAATGATCTAGCTCTCTTCCATCAGGAAGTTACAAACAAATGCAATTAGTTATAACACTCTGTACCACAGTGGTAGGGTACAAAAATGCACAAGCCACATGGATGTCCCCAGATTAAGAAGTAAACGTTGTCACAAGTGGAAGGCATTCATCCAGCTTGATAGATGTACGATCGATCCGTGGGGCAATAATATATTCGGATGATTACCTTGTTGCAGCAAAGGTTTGCACCCGGTTGTGTATGGCGAGAAAAGTGCGATAATCTGACACAGCACGGAAGCTAGACATTGAAAAGCTGCAAACATAACAGATGGCAACGGCATACTCCACTCGACTGACCCAACTGCACTCCTTGTACCGATGATAAAACGCCGCAGTGGGAAACCATTGCCAATTCCATGGAAAATGCCGTGAAATCCATACTAGGGTACCGGAAGCCTCCCCAAAAAAAAACATGTTACGACTAAGAATGTCGAAATGCTACTGAAACCAAGAATGCGGCATTCAGAATGACGCTGCAATCAGTAGCGACGAGTTAGATAAAGGAGAAGTTTCGGGAGAAAAGGAAAGAAGAGAAATGTCTATTCTGCAGAAAGAAATGGAGGAAAAAGGAGGAAAGAAAAGGGTTTGAGCGAATTGAGATGTACAGGAGTCAGAATGAAGTCTAACAAAGAATCAAACATCAAACCAATGGTTTTGGTGCAGGCACTTTTCCTGCAGAGACAAAGAAGGAAATCTGGTAACTAATACAGATAGTGTGCTGAGTATATGGAAAAAAATTTACCCAGCTGCCAATGTACGACGATGGTGGCGAAGAGTATACCGCAGAACCAATCCCTGTTTACCTCCTAGTTAGAATTGGGTTCAAGCAGCTGTGATACAACTGACGAACAACAAGGCAGCAGGAGCTGATAAGTTGCCTGCTGAACTATTTAAGCCTGGAGGCGAAACGTTGATGCATTGTCGTATGCATCAGAAGAGCGCATACCGTATGATTGGAACCTCAGCATTCTATGTCCCGTACTCAAGAAAGGTAACAGACGGAATGAGCCACCTATATAGGAATAAGTCTCATCCCAGTCGCATACAAGGAAGATTAAAACCTTAAGACAATGAGATAATTGGACCCTATCAATGCGGCATTAAATCTGGTAAATCCACCATAGATCGGATATTCACACTGCGTAAAATCTTGGAGAAAAACACGAGATGGACAGCTCAACTTTTACCATCTCCCTGTTGACCACAAAGGCGCTTTCGACAACCCTATGCGTTCAAAGATTTCAAGCCATGTCCGAGTTTGGTAACCCTGCAAAATTAATAAGACTCTGCAGGATGACACCTGCTAATACACGTGCCTCAGTAGGAAAAGAATCTCTTCGAACCATTCAATACCAAACGAGGTTTCAGACAAGGAGACAGCTTATCGTGTGATCTTTTCAATATCCTGCTGGGGCAGATTACACCGGATGCAAATGTGAAAGAATCGGGGTATGGAAATATGCTTTGTAGTCAACAAAGAGTTTGTGGGAGTTCATTTGTCCTTCTCGGGTTTTTTTTTCAGGATTTGGCGCAGTATGAATATCTGGTCTAGGGTGGATTTGCCAGGTCTGAAACCACATTGATAGGGCCCAATTAGCTCATTGACTTTAGGATTTAATCTTCCTCACAGTACGTTCGAGAGTGTTTTGTATGCGATGGGGATGAGGCTAATTCCTCTGTAGTTGGCACATTCCGTCTTGTCTCCTTTCTTGTGTACGGGTATGTATGCCGAGGTTCCAATCATCGGGTATACGTTCTTCTCCCCTGATTGCGAGCTGATGCATACGCCTCAACAGCGTGCCGCGTCTGGTCCTACATAGTTCATCGGGTAACCCGTCGGCTCCTGCTACCTTGTTGTTCTTCAGTCGGGTCACTGCTACTTGGACCTCATTCTGACTAGGAGGTAAACATTATTCACCATCATCAGGAGTTGGTTCTGCGGTATCCTCTTCACCGCTATCGTCCTACACTAGCAGCTAGGTAAAATGTTCTTTCCATATCCTCAGTGCACAATTTTCGTCGGTTACCAGATTTCCTTCTTTGTCTTTGCAGGAGGATGTGCCTGTACCAAAGCCATCGGTTTCATGTTTAATTCTTTGGTAGAATATAGGGACTTCAATCTGACTCCTGTACATCTCAATTCGCTAACACTAACGTCTTTCCATTTCCCTTTTCTTTCTGCGGAATAGACGTTTCTCCTCTCTCCTTTTCTCCCGACACCTCTCCTTCATCTGACGCGTTGCTACTGATGGAAGGGTTGCTCTGTATGACGCATTCTTGGCTTCAGTAGCATTTCGACACTCTTGGTCTTACAATGGGCTTTTTTAGGGAGAGGCTTCCTGTACCCAAATACGGATTTCGCTGCATTTGCCATGGAGCGGGCAATGGATTGCCACTGCGCCACTACATCATCGGAACAAGGAGTGCTTTCATCAAGCAGTTGGGTCAATCGAGTGGAGTATGCCGCTGCCATTTGTTGTGTTTGCAGCTTTTCAATGTCCAGCTTCCGTGCAGTATCAGATCGTACTTTCCTCGTCATGTTCAAACGGGTGCAAACCTTTGCTGCAACATGGTAATGATCCGAATCTATATTCGCTTCACGGATCCATTCGATCGTACATCTAAGACGCTGGATGAATGCCTTCCATCTATCACAACGTGATCAATTTGGTTCCTCGTGTTTTGATCGGGTGACAACCATGTGGCTTTGTGAATATTTTTATGTTGAAATCTGGTGCTACTAACTACGATGTTTTTTGCCGCGTCGAAATCTATCAGCCTCAACCCATTACTGGATGTTATCTCGATTATAGAATTTGTTGCAGATATCTTAGTTTTAATATTTCTATTCGAACACTCCCCCCTTAAAGCTAAATTATTTTTAAATCAAGGAAAGAGGGAGAAACGAACCTGCCACCTCCATGCTTGATTTAATATCTATTTCATCAGAAGCCAGCCACTTAGACAGGCAATATATCAGCGATCCATGACATGTAACAAAATGAATGCAGCTTCATAAACACCAACCCAAGCTAATTTAGATAACAGCTCCCACAGCACTCTGGAGCATAAATTATGTCATCGATGTAAATGATTGTATCAAAAAAAAAAATCCCATAGTCTCTTTCCCCTCAATTTTTGGGAAACTTTCTGTCCCTCGTGTTCAATAGATTAGATTTTTTTTTTAATTATGTTTTGATTTTTAGTGATTTTTGTGTTCCATTTCGCTTTCATTAAGGTGTGTCGTACATGTTGCCACTACAACTCGCTCCCTCAGAATGGGGGCAAATTCCCATTATGAATTCTATATTTATAATTGGGAATTTTTCAATTTGTGAAATTATTTTCCTGAACACCATCACTTGCACACATCATATGTACTATTATTAGACTCCCGCTATAACGTGTGAAATGTTTTTACTTTGAGTAGGTGTCAATGGAATGTTCTATGGGATATTAAACAGGAAAACGTTTTACTTTTAACTGTGAAGGAATTTAGTTGAATGAGGTTAGAATGTAGTACTAGGATTGGTAAACAATGAAAATACGCAAAAACAAGTAAAAACGCGTTAAGTTCGGCCGTGCCGAACTTTGGATACCCACACCATGGATAAATTAACTATCTTCTTTTATAACAACTCCACTACCATACCCATAGTAAAATGCAAATGGTGGCTGGTCTGGATCATATTTGATTCAGGTCCCGAGAACTCTTATACAAGTCGCAGTTTCAGCGAAATCGGGCAACAAATCAGCTTTTTATGGATTTAAGACCCTAAATTGGAAGATTGATCTATATGACAGCTATATCTAAATAAAGTCTGATCTGGACCATATGCTGGTCGGATGACGAGAGGCTTAATACAAGTCACTGTGTCAAATTCCAGCGAAATCTGGAAATAAATGCAGCTTTTATGGGCTTAAGACCCTTAATCGGCAGATCGGTCTATATGGCAGCTATATCTGAAAAAAGACAGATTTGAACCATATTTGAGTCGTACATCGGGAGTCTTTAATCAACTCACTATTTCAAATTTCAGCGAAAACGGAAAATAATTGCGGCTTAAATGGGCTTAAGACCCTCAATCGGCAGATCGGTCTATATGGCAGCTATATCTAAATATTGACCGATCTGGGCCATATTAAGGTGTGATGACGGAAGGCTAAAAACAGCTCACTGTTCAAAGTTTCAGCGATATCGGATAATAAATGCAGCTTTTATGGGCTCAAGACCCTTAATCGGCAGATTGGTCTATATGGCGGCTATATCTAAATATAGTCCGATCTGAACCATATTTGCGTCGGATATCAACAACAAATTTTGCCCATAAACATTCCACTAAGGAACAGGGGCAAACTTCTCACATAAAAAATGAGTGCAGTCCGATTCAAGTTTTAAGCTCAATGATAAGGGGCCTCCTTTTTACAGCCGAGTCCGAACGGCGTGCCGCAGTGCGACACCTCTTTGGAGAGAAGTTTTACATGGCATAGTACCTCACTAATGTTGCCAACATTAGGAGGGGACAACCACCGCTGAAATTTTTTTCTGATGGTCTCGCCTGGATTCGAACACAAGCGTTCAGCGTCATAGGTGGACATGCTAACCTCTGCGCTACGGTGGTTAGTCTGTAATCAATTAACTATCTTAAATTTCAGCGACATCGGATAATAATTGCAGCTTGTATGGGCTTAAGACCCTAAATCAGCAGATCGGTCTATACGACAGCTATATCTATTGGGTTGCCCAAAAAGTAATAGCAGATTTTTCGGTCGGCCAAATGAAGTTGATGATGACCAAATCAAAGCATTAATCGAATTGGACCGTCATGTAACTGAGCGTGAGATAGGAGAGAAGTTAAATATACCAAAAATCAACCGTTCATTATCACATAAAAAGTCTTGGACTGGTGAAAAAGCTTGATATTTGGGTACCACATGTATTGAAAGAAATTCATTGAACAAACCGAATCAACGCTTGTGATATGCACCTTAAACGCAATGAATTTGATCCGTTTTTAAAACGAATCATAACTGGAGATGAAAAATGGATTGTTTACAATAACGTAAGTCGAAAACGATCATGGTCCAAGCATGGTGAACCAGCTCAAACCACTTCAAAGGCTGATATCCACCAAAAGAAGGTTATGCTGCCTGTTTGGTGGGATTCGAAGGGTGTGGTATATTTTGAGCTGCTTCCAAGGAACCAAACGATTAATTCGGATGTTTACTGTCAACAATTGGACAAATTGAATACAGCCATCAAGGAGAAGCGACCAGAATTGGTCAATCGTAAAGGTGTCATATTCCACCAGGACAACGCTAGACCGCACACTTCTTTGGTCACTCGCCAAAAACTGAGTGAGCTTGGCTGGGAACTTTTGATGCATCCACCATATAGCCCAGACCTTGCTCCATCAGACTACCATTTATTTCGATTTTTGCAGAACTCCTTAAATGGTAAAACTTTCGGCAATGATGAGGCTATAAAATCGCACTTGGTTCAGTTTTTTGCAGATAAAGGCCAGAAGTTCTATGAGCGTGGAATGGAAATTTGCCAGGAAGATGGTAAAAGGTTATCGAACAAAATGGCAATTATATATTTGATGATTTATTTTCTTTTAAAAAATCCGCAATTACTTTTTGGGCAACCCAATAAGTATGGTCCACAACCCACTTTTTCTAATTTCATCGAAATCGCATAATAAATGCGCCTGTTACGGGCATCATGA
Organism: Stomoxys calcitrans; assembly: GCF_963082655.1. NCBI lineage: Eukaryota > Metazoa > Arthropoda > Insecta > Diptera > Muscidae > Stomoxys > Stomoxys calcitrans. The sequence goes on from NC_081552.1 coordinate 198,369,570, forward strand.
GCACTTCATAATTCAATTTAAACATATTTTTATTACTGTACAACTTCCAAGTCAACAACATTTGCCAACCATTTTGTTCATCATTAAATTTAAGCAAAATAATTTACGAAATTGGAAAAATGCCAGTTGCTATCGTATCCCACCACTTGATAGTTTGGCCATATCCCGAAGATGCCTTTGACAAAGTTGGTATTATAAAACAAAATCATTAAAGACAAAATGCTCTTTCTATTTTCTTCATTTGGCTACAAAATATATTTTGACCAAAACCTAAAAACATGGATGGCCAAGATATTTCTAAAGTGCATGTGGCGACAGTGGCGATTGCACTTGTGATGACATTATGCCCGCTGCAACGTCCACCATCACAGACAACAACACCAACGAATGTAGCAAACATTGTAATTGGGCTGGGAATTCCCCACAAAGAATGAGTGAAAGAAAAAAATCTTGTTAGGAAGAGACATACTTTTCCTTAATGCCTCTCTCTCTCTCTCCATGTGTCAAGGAACACAGAGCATGGTGATGGCTTGGCTTGGCCTGGTCAGCGGAGCGATGGCTGCAAGCCGCAGGGCGAGAGAAAAAAAAATAATTTTTGGTATTGAGACCACCATCGTCAGCCATCGCCATCACCATCACCATTGCCACAACAATTCAACAGCTGCTCAAATTTTAATGCTTGGCTGCTTTTCATGCTTGAGGTTTTTGACCATTTATACGTTTTATTTTTCGGCTTCTTTTTCTTGTGTTGCCTTCTAAGTTCCCTTGGTAAAGTTGGCATTACATTCTTGACATGAAGTTTTGGCCGAATTTCCTTTGCTTTTTGGAAAAGTGAGTAATGCTCACTCCGGCGCTAGCTTAACATTCATCCATTCATTTGCAAAGTAGTTTTGCCAATTTGAGTGTTTGGTGTTTATGTTCTTTGTTGTGACGTTCTTTGGTATGTTGTAGAAAGGATGTGTAAGCTGCCTGCTGTCAATTTGCTTTTTTAAAACGGGCCAAAAAAGGTCATTTACTTTCGCTAAACAATGCCAGCTTTTGGTGTTGTTTTTTTTTTTCTGCAAAGAAAACGAAATACGCCAACGACTGACAAGAGGATTAGAAGCGACAAAACAATGGAAACAACAAATACGGAACCATTAGAAAAAGAATATAAAATACAAGACCGAAAACTTATATTAAACAAGTTATAGCGTGATAAGTTCGGCCGAGCCAAATCTTATATGCCCTCCATCATGGATCGCATTTGTCAAGTTCTTTGGCCGATATCTCTTTACAGGTAATCAAAAGATAATCGATAAGAATTGCTATGCTATTTCAGCTATACCAAGATATTAACCGATTGGAGTCATACTCGGATTGGCTGTTGGAGACCGAAGTGGAATTCATTGAGCAAAATTTCAGCTAAATCGGCTAAGAACTGCGCCCTATAGCGGTTCAAGAAATGAACTTGAGAGATCTGTTTATATGGGAGCTATAGCAGGTTATTGACCGATTCAAGCCATCGTAAACACGTATGTAATTGGTCATAGAAGAAGTCGTTGTGCAAAATTGGATAATAATTGCGCCCTCTAGGGGGCAATGAAGTCAAGATCCGAGATCGGATTATATGGGAGCTACATCACAATATGAATCGCTTGGAACCATACTTGAAGCAGTTGTTTGAAGTAAGGACAAAAAACTTTATGCAATATTTCAACCGAATCGAATAATAATTGCGCCCTCTAGTGGATTAAGAAGTCAAGATCCGAAATTGGCTAATATGGGAGCTATATCAGGTTATGAACAGGATTCAACCATATTTGGCACAGTTGTTGATGGTCTAACCAAAATACCTCACGCAAAATTTCTGCCGAATCGAATAATAATTGCGCCCTCTAGCGGATTAAGAAGGCAAGATCTGAAATCGGTTTATATGGGAACTATATCAGGTTATGAACCGATTTCTACCATACTTGACGCAGTTGTTTGAAGTAGGGACAAAAAACTTCATGCAAAATTTCAGGCTAATCGTATTATAATTGCGCCATCTAGCGGATTAAGAAGTCAAGATCCGAAATCGGTTAATGTGGGAGCTATATCAGCTTATGAACCGATTTCTACCATACTTGGCACAGTTGTTGATAGTCGAACTAAAACACTTCATGCAAAATTTCAGCCGAATCGGATAATAATTGCGCCCTCTAGCGGCTTAAAAGGCAAGATCTGAAATCGGTTTATATAGGAGCTATATTATGAACCGATTTCTACCATACTTGGCACAGTTATTGTTGGTCAAACCAAAACTCTTCATGCGAATTGTCAGCCAAATTGGATAAGAATTGCGTCCTTTAGCGAATCAAGAAATTCAGATCCGAGATCGGTTTATATGGGAGCTATATTAGATTATAAACCGATACTTGGCAGATTAGATTATGAACCGATACTCTAGCGGCTGAAGAAGGTAAGATCTGAAATCCGTTTATATGGGAGCTATAACAGGTTATGAGCTATATTAGATTATGAACCGATACTTGGCAGAGTTATTGGAAGTTAAAATAAAACACTTGGTGCAAAACTTCAGCCAAATCGGATAAGAATTGCGCCCTTGAGGCTTAAGAATTCAAGATCCGACATCGGTTTATATGGCAGCCATACCAAAACATGGACCGATTTGGCCCATTTACAATCCCAACCGACCTGCACCAACAGGAAATATTTATGGAAAATTTCAAGCAGCTAGGTTTACTCCTTCGAAATTTAGCATGCTTTCAACAAACAGACGGACGGACATGGCTAAATCGACTCAGAATGTCAAGACGATCAAGAACATATATACTTTGCTGGGTCTTAGATCAATATTTCGATGTGTTACAAACGGAAAGACGAAGTTAGTATACCCCCATCCTATAGTGGAGGCTATAAAAGAAATTAGAGAGAAATTAAAAAGATTACATAACAAGTAAAAGCGTGCTAAGTTCGGCCGAGCCGAATCTTGGGAACCCACTACCATGGACTCTGGTCAAATATGGGAGCTATATCCAGTTATAGACCGAATTAGACCGTACTTAGCGCAGTTGTCGTGGGTCATAACAGAACATTATAAGCAAAATTTCAGCCAAATCTGATAAAAATTGCGGCTTGTAAGGGCTCAAGAAGTCAAACCGGGATATCGGTTTATATGGGGGCAATATCAGGTTATAGAACGATTTCGGCCGTACTAGGCAGAATTGTTAGAAATCATAACAGAACACTACATGCTCAATTTCAGCCAAATCGGAAAAAATTGCGACTTGTGAGGTCCAATCGGGAGATCGGTTTAAATGAGAGCTATATCAGGTTATAGAACGATTTGGACCGTACTTGGCACAGTTGTTTGGAAGTCATAGCGGAACACCACGTGCAAAATTTCAGCTAAATCGGACAAAAATTGCGGCTTGTATGGGCTCAAGGAGTCAAATCGGAAGATCGGTATATATGGGAGCTTTATCAGGTAATATACCAATTTGGACCGTACTAGGCACAGTGATTGAAAGTCATAATAGAACATAGCATGCAAAATTTCAGCCAAATCGAGCAAAAATTGAGGCTTGTAAGGGCTCTAGAAGTCATTAGGTTATAGACCGATTCAGACCGTACGTGGCACAGTTGTTGGAAGTCATAACGGAACACTATGTGCAAAATTTCGGCCAAATCTGACAAAAATTGCTGCTTCCAGGGGCTCAAGAAGTCAAATCGGGAGATGGGTTTATATGGGAGCTATATCTAAATATGAACCGATATGGCCCATTTGCAATCCCCAAAGATCTACATCAATATTTAGTATATGTGCAAAATTTCAAGCGGCTAGCTTTAGTCTTAGTCGATTCAGAGCGTCGAGATGATAAAGAACTTATATACTTTATGGGCTCTTAGACGAATATTTCGAGGTGTTACAAACGGAATGACTGGATTAGTGTACCCCCATCCTAGGATGGTGGGTATAAAAAGCGTATATTAATTTAAAAAAAATATATATATGGTGGGCTACAGATTCCCTGGAGGGGTCTTAGACGCCTCCGGCAACCCCTAGCTACTCCAATAGTTCTCATATAAACCAATCTTCTTCCGATTAGTCTTCTATGGTCCCAAGAAGCTTTAATTTTGTCTTTTTTGGCACAAATTTCGTACATAAAGTACACAAGTCCACTTCAACTATGTTCATTTGTGTTCAGTTTTCGTAGAATCCGTGGTGATGGGTTCGAAAGATTGAGCCCGGCTGAAATTAACACGTTTTTATTTGTTCTATTAAATATTGTATCCGTTACAACCGATCACGGATTTGATTTCTAGAAATTTAAAATTTCCTCTGATTGCCTGAAATTTGGCACAAAGATTTCTCTTCTGATTTCCAATGTCTGTGCTAAGTATGATCCTAGTCGCTATACAAACTGACACAGCCCCTTATAAACCGATCCCCAGATTAGGTCTTGAGCCGCTAGAAGCCTCTTCAGTTTTCATCCGAATTTGCTAAAAATTGGTATGTGAAATTCACTTCATGCATACGCTGAAACCCAACCGAATAGGTCCATAAGTAAACATATATAGCCCCCATATAAAACGATCTCCGGATTTGACCCCTAGAAGCGTTAGTTTTTGCCTGATTTGGCTGAAATTTAGGCCGTGAAGTACACTTGCATTCTTGTATAGTCACAACGAATCCTAGCCCGATAGATATATAGATAGATATGGCCTTTTAAAACTCGATACCCCGATATGACTTCTTGAAGCCATGGAAGCCTCAATCAATACGCGATTTGATAGTTTCAAAATAATTCAAATACAAATTGGGCTAATGAAAATACATTTTTAACAGAATCCATAGTAGTGGATACCCAAGATTTAGCCCGGCCGAATTGTTAGGCTGATTAGCCTGAAATTTTGCATGTAGTGCTTTGATATGGCTTCCAACATCCGTGGTAAGTATGGTTCAAATCGGTCTATACCCTGAAATGGCTCCTATATAAATCGATTTCCCGATTAGTCCTCTACTGCCCCAAGAATCTTAAATTTTTGCACATAAAGTACACATATGCCCTTCAACTAAGTTCGTTGGTACGTTCTAAGGAAATGGGTTTCCAAGATTCGTCTTTAATAATGAGACGCAAAGTTAAGAAACTACCACTTCAAAAAAAAAAAAAAAAAAAAACAACGATTGATGTATGCATTGTAAATTATTTCGATGGGCTGGGAATAGCCCCTTTATTCGAATTAGAGATGTCCGTCTTTATATTTATGTTTATAATCAAGGTACAAGGTATTGTTCACTTTTGACTTTATCGGTTGTTAAAAGACATTCTGCTGTTCTTTACTTCTTTAGCACAAATTCCAACTAATCATTATGTACAGATTTATATAAACGTACTTTTTTGTTTTAGCAAACAAAACAAATCCAATTGATATGAATTTTCCCACAATAATACCCACACTTTTATTCAAAACAGCACCCCTCAGTGCTTCACCATAGCTTGCTGGGTAATCATTTCAACTGTCGTTCTTGCTCTCTCTCTCTCTGTCTCTCTTGTTCAAAGTCAAAGATAAGTGCCGATAAGTACATGCAACTGTTGGGTGTGTTTTGTTTTGCTTTTCATATTTGTTCAACTTGCTTTGCAAAAACTTCAACTTTGAAGTGTAGTAGAACAACATCACCCTTTCAATGTCTCTCTTTCTCTCTGAGTTAAGCTCTTTCTTGTCTGCTGATGATTCATGTCAATTGGATAGCTTAAGGGGTTAACATTCAAAGAGCTGTAGAGACTAGCTGGTAGGAGGTGTAACATTCAGTGTTGCCAATAACACAATTTCATGTATTATTTAACAAATCAAAAAAAACGAGCAAATAAAAAGACATTAAGTTTGGCCGGGCTGATCTTTGGATACCCACCACCTCGGGGAAAATGCATAATTTATGCCCCCATAGCAGCTTTATCGAAATATGGTCCGATTTGGACCGAATTCTACATGTTTATTGAGAGGTCTAATAAATACAAGTCATTGTTCAATTTTGTAGAAAAAACTATTGCCCTTTGTGGTAACCATATCCAAATATAGACTGATCGAACCATGAACGACGCGGATGTCGAAAAGCCTAACATAAGTCAGTGTCAAATTTCAGCGAAATCGGATTATAAATGTGCCTTTAATGGGTCCAAAACCTTAAATCGAGAGATCGGTCTTTATGGCAGCTTTATCCAAATCTGAACCGATCTACGCTAAAATGAAGAGGGATGTCGAAGGGCCACGCAACTCACTGTCCCAAATTTCGTCGAAAGCGGACAATGAATGTGCCTTTTATGGGCCAAAAACCTTATATCGAGAGATCATTCCATATGGCAGCTATATCCAAATCTGGAGCGATCTGAGCCAAATAAAAGAAGAATGTTGAAGGGCCTTAGCAGCACCAGATTTTAACATAAAAATATTCACAAAGCCACATGGCTGTCACGCGATCAAAATACAAGGAACCAAATTGATCACGTTCTGATAAATAAGAGGCATTCATCCAATTGTTTTAATCATTGGTTTTAATGTTATTTTACCATTCACAATAGAGGTATTTCTGCAAGTGGCCACACTTATTTGTGAAAATCAACACGGCAATCCTGACAACTGATGTTCTAGATAAGCCTACACTGGTAATTTATCCAGAATTTCGTGGTCATAAATAGATGCCATTTACATACAAATGTCATTGCACTGCACTAAATACAATAGTACTAAAATAAATACTACTTAATACTAAATTTTCCATAAACATTCCCTTAAGGAACTGGGGATACTTCTCTCATTTCAATGCAGCCCGTTTCAAGTTTAAGCTCTATGATAATAGGCCTCCTCATAGCACAGATTCTTTTTTTTTTTTGTAGCAGGTTAAGTTCGAAGATGGGCTATATCGGACTATATCTTGGTATAGCCCCCATATAGACCGATCCGCCGATTTAGGGTCTTAGGCCCAAAAAAGCCATATTTATCATCCGATTTTGCTGAAATTTAAGACAGTGAGTTGTGTTAGGCCCTTTGACATTCTTCTTCAATTTGGCCCAGATCGGTCCAGATTTGGATATAGCTGCCATATTGACCGATCTCTCGATTTAAGGTCTTGCGCCCAAAAAAGGGGTACTTATAGTCCGATTTTGCCAAATTTTGGAAAAGTGAGCTGTGTTAGGCCACTCGAGATCCTTCTTCAATTTAGCCCAAACTGAAATTTGACACAGTGACTTATGATTGGCTTTTCGACATCAGTGTCGTATATGGTTCAGATAGGTTTATTTTTATATATAGCTAATAAAAAGATCAATATTTTGTTATACACAATTGAACAATGACTTGAACTTATTATTAATGGGGTCCAAATTGGATCATATTTCGATATAGCTACTATATATATTTTTCACCGGATTTTGACGAAAGGTGGTTTACGTATATACCCGAGGTGGTGGGTATCCAAAGTTCGGCCCGGCCGAACTTAACGCCTTTTTATTTGTTTGTGACAAAGAAAATTGTTATTAGGAAAATGCTATCCCCGATTAGCTCAGCGGCTAATCTTATCGCCACTTACTATCACCGTTTATTAAAACATATGGGGTCATCATGCAATTTGCATGACAAAACTTACAGAGGAAGAACGCAATATATATATTCAATGATTAAACATTCTGGAGTGGCAAAGTTGCTTAAATCACATTTATTTAAAATGACTAATTTTGTTTTGTTGATATTTGATATTATTTTGGATGTGTGTCAGTGCTGCCAACATAAAAGTACAAAGCATTTAGCTGGAGACAAATTATTAAAATTATTACAAATTAATATGAGCAAGTGCAATTGTTCTTGTCACCATCAACAGCGCAGCGACGGGAGTCTCAATGCAGCCTAACGGACATGGAACCGACGATAGAACCATCACATGCTCCCAAGACACCCATTTACTTAAGCTTCGGAATACTAATATAAACAAAGATTATGGTATTGAAGCATCAGGCAGAACAGAGACAGGAAAATCAAAATGAGACAGGAAACTAAACGATGGAACGAACCATTACCGGAAGACTAGGAATGCCAAAGATCCTAATATTGAAACATCAGGCAGCCCAGTGACCGGTATTTTAACACAGCCTAATGAGCAGGGAGCAGGCGAAGAAGAAGCCCATTTATTGCTCCCAAGGTTATACAGATAAACATCCACCGGAGCGAGACAACTTCACACGCTCTGGTGGAGAAACCCAGCAAGAGCAAGATTCATATTGTCTTAATTCAGGAGCCATGGACGACCTGGAACAAAGTTTCTGGACTAAACCATATCAACTACCAATTATTCTATGCAAGCTCTGGTATTCGTTTGTCACAAACATTTAAATTATAAATTTTCCCCAAAGTTGTCAAAGACGGATGCAGCAGTGATAACACTGGAAGAAGGTGGAGCAGACCTGCCTTTCGACTCTCCGACACCGCCACCCACGTCGGAGCTACAACGGCTGGTGAGGAAAACAAAAAAACAAAGAAATGAGGTACTAATAGGGAGCGATGCGAACTCTCACTACATTTCGTAGGGTAGTACCAGCGGGGCCAAGCTTTGCCCGAATTCTTGAATACTAACGACCTAATAACATTTAATATTGGTAACACCACTACCTTTGTTAATAGGATTAGGGAGGAGGCTTTTCATGTGACAATATGTTCGGAAAATCTAAACGATGAGGTTCAGGATTGGAGCGTCTCCATGAATCATTCCTTCTCTGACCATCGCTACATTAGGATTAGAATAGCACGGCCAGCGCCAAATTCGACAAACTCCGGAATAAGTTGAAAACCAACTGGACAAAATTCGGAAGACTATACAGAAGAAGAACTGGGCAAGATAATTTAGATTGTCCAAGCATAGAAGGCATTGACGAAAATGTCAACAGGATTATAACTGCACTGGTGGGGTCCTTCGAAAAAAGTTGTCCTCTTCGAAAAGGAAATCAGCCCAAGAAAAACCCTGGATGACCAGGGAGATTCGAAGATGACCACAGAGTTTTAAACAGGCCACGTCGTAAAAAGCGGCACTTTATTGGGATGTTAAGCACACAGGGCTCAAGTGATACAATAAGATTACCAGAGCGACAAAACGTCCTCCTGGAAGCTTTTCTGCGAACACGTCGATAGCGTTTATGACACCGCCAAGATGAAAAAGTTTCTCTAAAAAAGCCATGTCCAAACTAAAACGTCAGTAGACGACATGGGAGTGAGAGCCGTGACAACGGAGGACATGTTGAGGTTTTTGATGAAAACCCATTTTAAACAGGATACGACGGGACTCACGGAGACACCTGAATCTGGGAATAATGAGATTGATCGAAGGCTTATCATTACAGAATTTATGGTAAAGAAAGCCTTGAGGAGTTTCAAACCATTTAAGTCACCCGGACCTAATGGAATATTTCCATCGTTACTAGCGCCTCATCTGGCAACTATTTGCACAGCGTGCAAAGGACTTACATATACTTCGATAGCCTGCCAGGAGGCAAGGATGGTATTTATACCCAAGCCCGACAAGGCAAGTTATGCGACACCAAAGGCCTCCAGACCTATGCCTTACCTCTTTTCTTCTCAAATTCATGGAACGCATTGTGGATACCATGATAAAGAGTAGGACATCCACCAAACTGCTCAAATACAAACCGCATGCCTGTGTCAAAGAAGGTCGGTGGAGACTACACTGTCTGCAAGCATTTACATCGAGGGGGCTTTTAACAATATGCGGGCCGACACACTGATCCAACCCTTAGACCAGTACCGGGTGGACCAGGTCTTTAGAGACTGGATAAACCATATGCGAAGGAACAGATGGATAAATTGTGATTCCCATTATATAAATATATGGGAGAAAGTGGCACATGGCACGCCACATTTTATCGCCACTCCTAGAGTGACCACCATCAACAACCTATTAACGTTGCTGACTAAGGAGGGATTTGAATCCATCTGGTAAGCAGACGATGTTATAATACTTCTAAGGGGTAAGGATCCGAACCAGCTATGAAGAATGGCTGAAAGGGCCCTGCATATGACTGGGCTAGACCTAGGGGTCTCAACGTTAACCGAGAAAAGACCGAAATCTGCTGCTCACGAGGAAGACGAAAGTGGGCCACCACGTTTCCTCAATAAGACTTCGATTTCGATATCTGACAAGGTCAAATACTCATGTGAGGTCTTGGACAGGAAAATGAATTGGAAGTGTCACATTCAGGAGCGTACCGAGTAGGCTCGCAGATGTTGGACACTATGTAGATGGGCCGTAGGCTCCAAATGTGACCAGAATCAGAGGATTGTCTGAGCTGAAATTTTACGTATAGTATTCTTTTATGACTTCCAGCAACTATGCTAAGTACGATCCCAATCGGTCTATAACCTGATATAGCTCCCATATAAACCGATCTCACGACTTGATTTCTTGAGCCCCTGGAAACCACATTTTTTGTCCGATTTGGCTAAAATTCTACATGTAGTGTTTTATTATGACTTCCAACAACTGTGCCAAGTACAGCCAAAATCTATCTATAAGCAGATATAGCTCCTATATAAAAAAAAATTTCCCGATTTGACTTCTTGAGCCCTTACAAGCCTCAATTTTTATCCGATTTGGTTGAAATTTTGCACGTAGTGTTCCGTTATGACTTCCATCAACTGTGTCAAGTGCGGTCCGAATCGGTCTGAAACCTGATATAGCTCCCATATAAACCGATCTCCCGATTTAACTTCTGAGCCCCAGGAAGCCGATATTTTTTCCCGATTTGGCTGAAATTTTGCTTGCGGTCTTCTATACGACTTCCAACAACTGTTCCAAATACGGTCCAAATCAGTCCATATCATCCTTGTTCGGTTCATAGAAGCTTTAATGTTTGCTGGTTTGACAGAAGTGTCATACTTATAATACAATTATGGCCCTCAACTAAATTTATTTTGTGTAAATTTTTAGCAGAATCCATGGTGATGGGTTTACAAGATACGGCCCGGCCGAACTTAGCGCGCTTTTATTTGTTTTTTAAATTATTTTTGCACACTACCCTCTCATCACGAAAATCCCATGAGAAAAAAAAACAGAACTCCTTCGGAACTGTTCAAAACAAATTCTTAGTGTTTCGAAAAGAAAACCATCCAACATGCAGTTCAAATATTCTTCGGAATTCTTTCTCAACGCTAGTGATAACCATTCACTGTTGTGCTACGATTCGCATCATATTTGAAGAAGTACGGCCCAATGATGCCACCAGTCCATAAACCACAACAAACTGTGACTTCTTCTGGATTTATTTTGTGTAAATTTTTTTTGTGTAAATTTTTAGCAGAATTTACACAAATCTAAATCGACAATTCTGTTTATTTTCGTACCCATTGAGCTAAAAATGAGCTTCGTCTATAAAATGGAAGAAGCGTGCGATGAACTTTAACAAAAAACAAAATTCAATAATTTGCAAGCGTTGTTCGTTTGTAAGACGATTCATGGTTAAATGATAGACCAAACTGAAGATGTTTGACAATGAAACAAAACACAGAACGTACATGTGCTGTTTAAAACAGTGTTGCCAAAAAGATAATAGCTAAAAAATCACCCCAGTTTCAAATTTCACCGAAATTGGGTAACAAAAGCGCCTGTTATGGGCCCAAGACCCTTTATATGCAGATCGCTCTGTTCGGTTTGGATGTCGAAAGGCTTTGTACATCTCACTGTTTCCAATTTCAAAGAAAGCGGATAATATATGTTATGGCTATAAGACCCAGCATCGAGACAATATTTTGCATGGATGTCAAAGACCTCTCGGTGCCAAGTTTCAGCTAAATCCGTTAAAGAGAGCGCTTTTTATGAGCTTAAAACCCTGTATCGACAGATCGGCCTATATGGCAGCTATATCTAACTAAAGTCGTATGTGGATCATACTCAGTCCATATACTATCGAGATACCTGGTCTATTTGGTAGCTATATACAAATATAGTACGATCTGGACCACAACCCACTGCTCCAAATCGTTCCAAACGATATCGGGTTATAAAAACCCTATGAAACGCTCTATATTGCAGCTCTACCTAAATATAGGCCGATCACCGAAATTGGGTATCAAAAGCGCCTGTTATGGGCCCAAGACCCTTTCTATGCAGATCGGTCTGTTCGGTTTGGATGTCGAAAGGCTTTGTACATCTCACTGTTACCAATTTCAAAGAAATCGGATAATATATGTTATGGCTATAAGACCCAGCATCGAGACCATATTTTGCATGGATGTCAAAGACCTCTCGGTGCCAAGTTTCAGCTAAATCCGTTAAAGAGTGCACTTTTTATGAGCTTAAAACCCTGTATCGACAGATCGGCCTATATGGCAGCTATATCTAACTAAAGTCGTATGTGGATCATACTCAGTCCATATACTATCGAGATACCTGGTCTATTTGGTAGCTATATCGAATTATAGTACGATCCACAACCCACTGCTCCAAATCGTTCCAAACGATATCGGGTTATAAAAACCCTATGAAACGCTCTATATTGCAGCTCTACCTAAATATAGGCCGATCGCGACCATATTTGGCAAGAAAAATCCCGCACCCTGTCTGAATTCGTAACGAAAATCTCAATCTTAATCTCAAGAGGAAAAAATCGAACCAAATTCTTAGTGGTTCCAAAAGAAAACCTTCCGACATGCAGTTCAAATATCCTTCAGAATTCTTTCCAAACAGTTGGAATAAGATCCTTCTGTCCAAAAATCGTTCACAATTCGCTCCGAACTATCGCAATAGAACATCCTTCAGAATGTCAAACAGCAACGGAACAAACTGTTGGGCGTGTCGGGCATCTGACATATGGTTTGCTGAGTAATATAATGTCGTCACATCTGGCAGCACTCCGCATAACAAAAAACAAAAACAAATAACAATGATATACCAGCAATGCCGGTTTTTCGCTCTTTCAACTTTTTTTCGTTTTCTCTTTTACTAGCCCGGTAATTGCATTACAACTCTAAAAGAATCAACAAAATGATGTAAATAATTCCCTCAAACACTTGAATTAATTCAATGTTGTTGCTTACATTTTTGCATGCAGAATCTAGTTTTTCAGCAAGCTAGTGGAAAATTTACATAGTTTTCATTGAGCTATTGCATTTTCACTTGAAGAACTACCATCAAAGAAAGTTTGTGCATAATTACCTTGAATACATAATAATTATGCAATAACTGATGGCAATTACGGTAATAAATAAAATAGAAACAAATTCCTGTTTTCCATCATGGTAGTCAAACAAAATTCATTGAATTGGAAAATTCGGTACAAATTTCATTTTCCAAGAAAATTAAGTCGAATACAAATTTTCCCTAGAACATTTCATTAAAGCATATCGACAACGCTACAATGAGTGCAGTCCGAATCAAGTTTTAGTTCAATAAGAACGGACCTGCTTTTTATTGCAGCGTCTATATTCTAAGTGGTGTCCTCTGTACCTTTTAGATGACTGAATACACTTTAAATATGGCCCGCATTGGTCAGGGGATAACCACCGCTGATTTTTATACCCACCATCGCAGGACTGGGATATATTCATTTTGTCATTCCAGATCGAAATATCGATTTCCGACCCAAAAATCCTTGTAAACTCTGATCCTGTGAAATTCTAAGACGCTCTAGCCGGATCCTCCGGCTGTCCGCCCGTCCATCTGTAGGTTCATCGGAACGTCCGTCTGTTGAAGTTTCGTTACAATCTTTAAAAAGTTAAAAGGCATTAAGCTCGGTAGGGAGGAACTTTAGTTAACCTCTGGTATATGTTTTAACCAAATTTCAACAAAATCCGGTGAAAATGAACCACTTTTGAACACGTAGCAGTTATAGCGGAATATGGTCCGATCCCATGGCAGCCGGTTGTACGCACCGGATTGACCCGATGGAATCCTTCATCGGCAAGGGCTGCTCGTCCTGTACGTGTTCGTCCTTTTTCGTCATGGGAGAGGCACATCCCGAAGTGCCTTTTCCACAAGCTTCTGGTCCGTGCCGGGATTGAAAAGAACCACGAACCCTAGTTCTGTTCGGTTTGCCAGAACCGGCTCCATCATCGGTCGGTGTCGTTGAGGTGTAATCGGTGCATGGAGTGGATATTTTTTGGATCTTGCTCTGGCATTACATCACTACGGGAGTATAGTCATAGTGAATAACTTGCAAGGTGCTGTGAGAACATAGACAGAAGTGGGTCACAAGCGTCGCCTTCTGCGTCCTAGACCCCCGCAATATACGCAACAGCAATATCCCAGCCCAAATATTGCCAGGCCAGTGCCGGAAAGTTTGATTTTTGCAACTGAATTGCAACGGTCTCCGTGGCAAGATCGATGGGATTGTGGATTTCATGAGTCGGAAGAACATATTGGTCGCAGCGATCCAGGAGACAAAGCTGACCAACACCTGCAGCTTACGCAGTTGTCACGGATACAATGTGCTACGTAAAGATCGCACAATGTATCCGTGGAGGTGGAAGCTCTACGTTTTGCAAGGTGATAAGAATACCCCCACTAGGATACCGAGGAGGTGTAGCAGCTCGCCCGACATTTTCACTGCATCCCCTGATCTCCTGAGTGACGTATACTGGCAAGCCATCATCTCTTTAAGATCAGACCACCTCCCCATAATTCTCACCATCGACCGACCATCCGACTTCATAACCTCTAAGCCCCGGATGTTTATCAAACAGAAGAAGGCCGATTGGGCTGGCTTTAGAGAGTACACCACAATCGCCGCTTCAGTAAACTGGCACTCCCTTCGGATGGATGTGCTAGTTGCCGGGAGGAAATTCCGAGACATCATTAAAGCAGCAGCCACTAGCTTTATACCAGCCGGCTGAATACCCCAAGTGCGCCCCAATTTCGCGGCGCAAGCAGTGGTACTCGCTGACGAGCGTGATGGGATTCGTTGTTCGGACCCCACTAACCCCAGAATCAGCGAGCTGAATCTGGAAATAAGCAGGGTAGTCAACGAACATAGGCGGAATTAGTGGCTGGAACACTTGGAGAAATGTGACTTAGGCACCGGTTTAGGCAAGCTAAGTCACTCTCGAACCCCGGTAGACGGGATGACAGGACCTCGATCACTTTTGGCGGCGTAACCGTGATTGACCCGAAGAGATGAGCCAGGTTGTTCAACCGTCAATTTTTTTGTGCATCCTCAGAGTGATAGGGCAAGGAGGAGAGCCATTCACCGTATTCGTAGTCTCCGAGCCGATGAACAGCCATCACAATTTACCGTGGGCGAGGTTACGAATGTTATACGTGACGCCAAATCATCTAAGGCGTTGTGCGCCGACGGAATCTCTACATTGATGATGAAGAATCTGGATTTACCTGAAGTTGAGTACCTTACTACTATCCTCAACCTATCTTTGAACACTCTTATAATTCCAGATGTCTGAAAAATCGGCAGAGTAATCCGCTACTGAAGCCTCGTAAGGACCCGAGTTTGGGGGAGTCGTACAGGCCGATCACTCTTTGCTCACCAGTAGCAACAACGTCTGAGGCATTACTCCTCCCGAGCCTTGTAGGTGAATTCGCCGAGCATCAACATGGATTTCGAAGACTGCATAGCACAACAACTGCTTTGCAAGCCATTACTGCACACAATTGCCGTGATTTCAATCAGCCCAGACCATGTGATAGGACGGTCCTCATTGCACTGGAGCTATCGAAGGCAGTCGACACGGTCAGACATGCCAAACTATTTGAGGTCAACGCTAACACGTCTCTCCCGCCGGGCCTGAAACGCTGGGTCGCCAATTATCTGTGTGGTCGCCAGTCATTTGTGGAATGTAGGGATAAGAAGTCGAAGTAACGTAGAGTGAAACAGGGAGTTCCACAAGGTGGTGTGACATCTCCGGCACTGTTCAACCTCTACCTATTCGCCATTTCACCCCCTCCAGACGGCATAGAGATCGTATGATATGCGGACGATTGTACGATCATGGCATCTGGTCCCCCAACCATTGTTGATATCTGCGATAGGTTGAACGTCTACCTCATCGAATTTGCCTTATATTTCGCTACAAGAAATCTGAAGATATCTGCCACCAAATCTTAAGCCACATTGTTCACTGCAAATACGCGTGAGGTGAATACCGAGCTGACTGTGATGGGCGATGGAGAAATGATTCCGACCATCAAGTGTCCCAAAATACTTGGCAGCTCTTGCACATTCTCCCCACATGCCATAGCAATTGGCGATAAAGTCAAAAGCAGAAACAAGGTCTTCAAGTCACTTGGCGGCAGCACTTGGAGTGCAAACAAAGAAGCCTTGTTGACCACATACAAAGCAATTGGCCGGTCTGTGGTAAGTTATGCAGCGCCAGTGTGGTCTCGTCAACTTTGTGACACGAAGTGGAATAATATTCAGATCTGTCAGAATGCTGCTCTTCGAAATTCATTTGGACCACGTCTATCAGGAGACAAAGATCCTACCAGTGCGAACTACACGCTGTCTAAGCAATACCTTTAGAACTGTTATCGCAGAGACCATCCAAACATCATCAGGCGACATATCAAGCGGGTCTTGACAACATTCATGCATAGAGATGGGCGATGGGTAAATACCCAAAAGGTATTTACCCGGTTAATTGGGTAAATTGGGTAAATACCCGGGTATTTATCCATTTATTGCTGGGTATTTATAAGTTTGCCGATATCTTGGACATAAAAATTGATTCCAAAAAATTGTTGATGATTTCGTATTCTTTGTATATAAACCTGATCTTCTGATCTCATAAAATCGGATTTTAGTTATATATAGCCGCTATATAGACCGATCTCTAGACTTAAAATCTTGAGGCAATAAATTGTTCATTTTGCATTCGATTGGCACAGTGATTTCTGGTAGACCCCTACCCACTTCTATGAAGTGTGGTTCAGATCGGACTATATTTGGATATAGCTGTCCTTAGATATATGGTATTGGGACCATAAAAGATCCATTTAGTACCCGAATTCGATGAAATTTGGCACAGTGTGTTCTGGTAGACCCCCACCCATTGCTATCAAATGTGGTCCAGATCGGACCATATTTGGATATAGCAGCCATATAGACCGATCTCCCTATATAGTGTAATGAGCCTATAAAAGGAGCGTTTTTCATCCGATTTGGATGAAATTTGAAACAGTGGGTTTTAGTATTCTCTTACCCTCTTAACCCTTTTGTTGAATATCGTGCAGATCGGACCATATTTGGATATAGCTGCCATATAGACCGATCTCCCGATATGGAGTATTGAGCTCATAAAAGGAGCATTTTTCATCCGATTTTGATGACCAAGTAGTTCTGGCTCAATAACCATCCGGCAAATGCAGCCGCCTCAACTCCTACAGAGCAAGAATTGATGCCGACGTGCAAGATGTAAGTCCCAATTGTAACCAGGGACCACACGATACACTTCACCTGTTTAACTGTACAGCCAGATCCACTTGACTCAGACCCAGATCCCTGTGGACGCACCCCATCTTCGTCGCAGAGTTCCTGGATCTTGACACTCAACAGAATCAAGCAGACGAAAGATAGAACATAACAAACTGCTGCAACAACCATAACATAGTCAATGTTATTTCGTACGCCTCATATAGAAATCTGAAAAAATTATATAAGCGAACACATTGTGGTTCATTTAATAGAATTTTTTTAATCCCATCATTTTTTATTACTTTTAAATTGCACTGCAGATATGACAACAATATGTCAAATGCGATATTTTGCTACTTTTTAATAATCTGCCAATAGTAGTCTTTCATACCATAACTCCCTGCATGTCCATTTCGTTCTTATCCCCTCAACTGCCTTAGATGTTGAAAAAACATCTCCCTATTCTAGTCCTTTGCACGCTTGCACATTTGAAAGTTTTTGCCATTGTGGCACAGAATGCTAGTGAAGAAGTTATTTCGTGCTGCTACTCCAGGGAATTGATTAAGTTTATGGTGAGTCGTCACAAAGGAACCTTTGTTCACAGGGAATGGAACATAAGTTCAAGCAAGAAGTTGAAGCAAACGAAGAGTACAACGTGCGTCCCAGGAAATGATGTTTGCACAATATTTAGGAAGTTTGTGCAACAACTGCAACTGCACTGCAGCCAGAGGGCAGCCTAGTGCTCCACATATATATTTGTATGCGATGAGGGAATTGGAAAAGCCAAATGCCTCATAAAAAGAGTGGACGGACCCGGCAACTAACAATGCAAGACAACGACATTCGTCATATGGCGCAAAACATTCGCAAGAATTGTGATAGTAGGTTGGTGGGTATATTGGACGACATCGATAGCGATAGTCGTTAGACGGCAGATATAGGTAGATAGGTGAACATGAATGACCGAGCAAACGGACTATTGTTTGATAACTCGCTGTTGCTGTTGGCGTAATCATGGTGGCCACAGCGCCACATTGTGGCAGTCTCTTTGGTAATTGCAATACCGTTTTTCTGCTGGTTTTTTTCAACATTTGGAACCTGTTTTTGTTTATAAACAACTTTTTTTAATGTTTTGCAAACAGTACTGAAGTGGATTGGTTGGCTTTAATTTAGAAAAAACCTTTAGAAATATTGTGATTGGAATTTTTAGTAAAAATTAATTTTTAAAACATCTCAATGGCAAAGTCATATCCACAAACCAAACCAAACTATGAATGTTGACCGCATTTAAAGCCAAACTAGTTTTTTGGTGTATGAGAAACCACTAAGGCACAGTTTTCTCGTATATTTAAAGAACATTCCTAGCATTCTTGTCGCCATCATAACTATCAAACTTCAGTTTATACAGTCACACTCACTCATGTGCCAAATGTTATTGACTGCAAAACTAGCAGTCAACAAAAATTAAAATATATAACTGAGAATGTCAAAATTTTATTTCAGTTTTACTAAATTGGCATCAAATACGCACAAATAGGGTGTTACGAAAAGGAGTGAGGCATAATGAAAAAGACAAGGTCAGCAAGATATGGTGGTACTCTGAAAATCCAGAAGACAGGCTTAAGTTGTCAACATGAAATTGGGACTCAAACAGAACCCCAAAACTGAAAAAGGAAATAGACCCAAAATATGGGCTGACCGCTGAAACATTTTTTTCTAATGTTCTCGCAAGGATCCGAACCCAAGCGTTCAGCGTCATAGGCGGACATACTAACCTCTACGCTGAAGTCCTCGCTGGGATAGGTTAAATTGGGCTTAAACCATGTAAGAATGGTACCGCCCGCCGATGAAGACGAAGCCATTCAGGGTACTAGGGGGCATGGGCTGCCTGAAGCTAGTGCACATTAACCTGCACCACATGGAGGCAGCCGCTGGGAGCTATGGGGAGAGATGGCACTGCACCACTCGGAGGCAGCCACGGATGAGCTGCTGAGAGCTATGGGAAGAGATGGCACTAATGAGGCCCTCGTTCAAGAATCGTGGTTACGAGGTAACAAGAATCACGGACTCAGATCACGAAAACTGAATCTCATCTCCCCACCGTTTCCGGGTGGAGCAGGAGAGGGGGAGGAGGGTGCCATACAGAAACCCGAGAAGGACCCACTGAGCGAAGTTCAGGGAACAGATGCAAAAATTGGGACCCCCTAGGGGGCCTCTGAAGGACGCAAGGAAACTGGAGACCGCAGTCGATCTTGTCACGGAATACCTGAAAGAGGCTTTTTTGAAGGCATGTCCCGAAAGGGTACCGCCACGCAAAACCAGCCAGTCATGGAACTGAAGGTGCTCAGGAGGGAGAGCAGAAGACTTTTTAACAAGGCCAAGAGGGAGAACACGGCAGAGGGCTGGTCGAGTATCGTGACGCCCTTGGATAGTTCAAGAAGGAGACGAGAAAGGCGAAGAGGAGTTCCTGGGCGAAATTTTGTGGGGAATTGGAAAGCACTAGTAAGGCATATACGTTGCGCAAAGTGCTCTCGAAGAATCCCATCACGCCTAGCTCCCTGAGGAGAGAGGGCGGGACTTGCACTGAGGGTGGACAGAAGACGGTGGAACTCCTGATGGAGGCTCATTTTCCAGGCGGCCAGGAAGAAATCGGTGATCAGAACATCAAAATACCTACACATGTGGCCTTAACGGATGACCTCGTCAGCGACATCGTGGACGAGGAGAAGATAGCGTGTGCGGTCTGTACTTTCCGGCCATTTAAGTCGGCCGGTCCTGACGGAATTATCCCGGTACTGCTGCAGGAGTCCCTTGGAGTCACCCTGCCATGGCTTGAGTAGATCTTCAGAGCGAGCCTGGCATGGTCCTACATACCGGGGGCATGGAGGGAAGTGGTCTTTATCCCCAAGGCGGGAAGAATAAACCACAGTACGACGAAGGATTATAGGCCTATTAGTCTATCATCCTTTGTGCTGAAATCACTGAAAAGACTGATTGACCTGAAGGTGAGAGGGGGACTGACGCCGGAGAACTTCAGTGGGGCACAGCACAGCACAGTATACCTCAAAGGCAGGTCGGTGGAGGGGCCGTCTCCACGAGGTGGTACAGGAGGTCGAAACAGGTCTCTTCGACAGAA
The DNA here is from genome assembly GCF_963082655.1 of Stomoxys calcitrans. Classification (NCBI taxonomy): domain Eukaryota; kingdom Metazoa; phylum Arthropoda; class Insecta; order Diptera; family Muscidae; genus Stomoxys; species Stomoxys calcitrans. Next base: position 198,390,111 of record NC_081552.1, read on the forward strand.
GGATTACACTTTGGCGGCCTTCTTGGATATTGAGGGGGCTTTCAATAATGTGGCATGCTGAAGGAGGATGGTTGCGGCCACAGATCGATTCTGGGTGTTATGGATACGGAGGGTAGACTGAGGAGAAACTCCCGACAACCTGGCACCAGTACCGACTGGAGGGAGGGCATTCGCGATTCGTTTTCCTGAGAGGAACGAATGGAGGGCGGATGGTGTACTTGAGGAGGCTCAAGTACACCATCCATTGACCTCGGTCCATGAGACGTCGATCTACACAGATGGCTCCAAGATGGAGTCAGGGACTGGATTGGGGGTCTAAGCTGATGCACTCAATATCAGTATGTCCCTGAGACTGCCGGACGAGTGTACGGTCTTGAGGACAGAGATCTGTGCCATTGCAGTAGCCGCAAGAGAAATTCTAGCAAGGGGCTTACCGCCCTCGAAACTCAGAATTTATGTGGACAGTATGGAGGCGCTCAAGGCCTTAGGGTCAAGGATGGTGAGGTCGAGATGCGTGGCGGACTGTTTGGAATCCCTGAATAGACTCCGGGCCCACGATGTGACGCTGATATGAGTTCCTGGGCATGAGGGGATTCCAGGAAATGAGACAGCAGACGAGTGCGCCAGGAGGTGTTCGTCTGCGGACCAGTCATCGGTCTTGCCTATGTGCCATTTGTCGAGCTACAGAACACAGTAGAGGGGATGGCCAAGGCGGCATCGGTGACGAGGTGGGACACGGTTATTGATTGCCGGACTGCGAAGGCGATATGGCCAGTCATCGACCGGGGGAGGACAAGAGAGTTGTTGGCGTTCGATAAGAAGTCGATGAGTACTTTGACAGGTATTTGCGAGAATTATACGAATCTGATATCCAAATGTGGGACCACGTTTCTGGGACTCTCTTTTCTGGGGAGCCGTTTCTTCTCTGATATGGGTAAACTTGCGCACGAACCTCTGGTATCTCTTCTGAGGTTTGTTGAGGGAACAGGATGGTTCTGCGGCGTAGGTAGAACCGTGCTTGCGTAGGGAAGGGCGGTTCTTCACCTCCCGCTCGGATTTCTCCACTCCTCCTGTCTTTTTCGTTTATTCGTGTATAACCTCTAGTACGAGGTCTCCGATTTTTTCTTCCCTTTCTCTCTCTAGGGTACCACAATGGACCAAACTGGCCTCCGAGTGAACTCCCCTTTGTTGGGCGATCCATTTAACCTAACCTAAACTTTGCGATACGGAGAGTTTAAATTGTTGTTACTCCAAGTTTGCGCCAATAGTTAAAAAAAAAACAAAAATAAGATAAAAACATTTGCTGTTTTAAGTGTTTCACCAGAATAAAGCCACCAAAAGTGTTTTCATACCTACATCGTCCGGACCGACAAAGTTTATCAATGTTTAGAATGTAAGGTTTTGAGGTTACCAGAAATGGTAAAAAATGCTGTTTACCACTCGGAAAAATAATTCTACTAGGAAAATCGGACGAGGTCATAATGTATTTATGACATATATAGAGGGACAGCAGAAGACTAATCGGGGGATGGGTTTACATGGGACACATTTCATTTCTATTAAAGAAACCGACAAATTGACGATTTTAGGCAAAATTTTGTAAATTTTCCTTATGATGCCCCATTTTCAAAGTAAATGGCACACTGTGGTCAACTGGAAAATAGTGGGCTAAAACCGTTCACTGGAAATATAATATAGACCAAGCTCTTTCCGAATCTTTTCAAGTATTAAAGAAACCGAGATATTGGCCGTTTTTGGCAATTTTTCCTTATGGTGTCCAATTGATCAGAGTATATGTCCCACAGTGGCCAGCTGGGAAATACTGGAATAAAATCTGTTACAAGAAGATGCTTTCTTAGTAAGTGGTCAACAAGGTTTTTTTGTCAGCACCCCAAGTGCCGCCGGCAAGTGACTTGAGGGCCTTGTTTCTACTTCTGACGTTATCGCAAATTGCGGTGGAATGTGGGGAGAATGTTTAAGAGCTGTCATATGTTACACTAAGTACATTGGGACAATTGGTGTTCGGAATCGTTACTCCATCGACTATTATATTCATGCGAATATGTAGTGAACAATGTAACTGAAGATTTGGTGGCAGGCATCTTCAAATCTCTTGCAGCAAAATAAGCGGCAAGTTCTTTGAGGTAAACGTTTAACTTATTGATCGTACAATCGTCCGCATATGATACGATCTCAATGCCGTCTGGAAGGAGTGGAATAGGGTATAGGAAGAGGTTAAACAATGCCGGAGATATGTTTGCTTGATCTGCGACCCTATAATGTATTGGGTTGCCCAAAAAGTAATTGCGGATTTTTTAAAAGAAAGTAAATGCATTTTTTGTTTTGTTGATGGGCTTTTTTGGTCAGGTTGAGGATTTTTTAAATAAAACAAATCGTTTTCATTTTTTCTCTCGACGTTTCGTTGGTTATTTTTTCCAACTTCATCAGGACAGAGTTTATTGAAGTTCCTGTTTAAAGTATTCTTGTATAAAGTATATGTTTTGTATTGCTTAGTTTTTTCATTTAGACTTACGATTAATTTTACATCTTCGTTGAATTACTTATATTACTATAAAAACTGGACACCACGACACAGAAAATATAATAATATAAATAATTGCACTTTGAGGGAAGTATATAAAGTCTAAACTTATTACTAATATCACAGAACAGTCGTTTTCAAGTTATTGCAATGGAATACTGCAGCTTAGTGTTGTCTTTGTCTTCTTTGGTGTTTATCGACTCTTTAAGTCTTTGTTGAATCCGTAGGCTCTCTAATGTGTATCGCTTGTTCTCTATTTTCTCTCTGTCAAGTACTCTTACTGTCTTAAAGTTTGCCGCATGTCCGCTCTCTTTTATATGTTGTGCTAGTGCTGTCGATTGTCTCCCTTTTCTTATGTCGGCTTCGTGCTCAGCCAACCTAGTGCCTAGTGTGCGTCTGGTGGTTCCCACATATTTTTTGTTGCATTTTTCTTGTTGATCTCCATCACACGTAATTTCGTATACGACGTTGCTTAGTTTAAGTTTGTCTGTTTTGGTTGTTGTTCCTTTTTTCCTGAATATTTGGTTTAGAGTTTTGTTTGATTTATATGCTGTTGTTGAGTTTTCGTCAAGTATGATATTTCCCAAAGATGCGCGGATATTTCCCAAAGATAACGGTAAAATTTATAGTGAAGTATGTAGACGACCTGTTCGCGGTGATAAACAAAAAAGATGAAACAACGATAATGAAATTAATGAACGCGTATCACAACAAATTAAAATTTACGATAGAAAAGGAAACTCGTGCAGAGTTACCGTTCCTGGATATGAAGATAATAAGAAATGGAAATACGTTAATAACAAACTGGTACGCGAAACCAACAGCATCGGGAAGAATGATTAATTATAACTCTACGCAACCACACAGCACGAAAATTAATACGGCCAAGAACTTCATCCACAAAGTTCTACTGTTAAGCGATGAACGTTTCAAAGCAGACAACATAAATAAAATACAACAAATTTTAAAACAGAACAATTATCCAATGGCATTAATAAATAATTTAATTCGCGACGTCACCAACGGATCCAAACGACCCCATGAAGGAAAAGCATCAACGACGAAAAAATTTTACAGTGTACCGTACATCCCTAAGCTTACCGACCGCGCATCTTTGGGAAATATCATACTTGACGAAAACTCAACAACAGCATATAAATCAAACAAAACTCTAAACCAAATATTCAGGAAAAAAGGAACAACAACCAAAACAGACAAACTTAAACTAAGCAACGTCGTATACGAAATTACGTGTGATGGAGATCAACAAGAAAAATGCAACAAAAAATATGTGGGAACCACCAGACGCACACTAGGCACTAGGTTGGCTGAGCACGAAGCCGACATAAGAAAAGGGAGACAATCGACAGCACTAGCACAACATATAAAAGAGAGCGGACATGCGGCAAACTTTAAGACAGTAAGAGTACTTGACAGAGAGAAAATAGAGAACAAGCGATACACATTAGAGAGCCTACGGATTCAACAAAGACTTAAAGAGTCGATAAACACCAAAGAAGACAAAGACAACACTAAGCTGCAGTATTCCATTGCAATAACTTGAAAACGACTGTTCTGTGATATTAGTAATAAGTTTAGACTTTATATACTTCCCTCAAAGTGCAATTATTTATATTATTATATTTTCTGTGTCGTGGTGTCCAGTTTTTATAGTAATATAAGTAATTCAACGAAGATGTAAAATTAATCGTAAGTCTAAATGAAAAAACTAAGCAATACAAAACATATACTTTATACAAGAATACTTTAAACAGGAACTTCAATAAACTCTGTCCTGATGAAGTTGGAAAAAATAACCAACGAAACGTCGAGAGAAAAAATGAAAACGATTTGTTTTATTTAAAAAATCCTCAACCTGACCAAAAAAGCCCATCAACAAAACAAAAAAACATTAAATATTCACATTGGTCATCAAAAACACAAAAACAAAAGAAAGTAAATGCATTTTTAATAAAACTTAGAATGAACTTTAATCAAATATACTTTTTTTTACACTTATTTTCTAAAGCAAGCTAAAAGTAACAGCTGATAACTGACAGAAGAAAGAATGCAATTACAGAGTCACAAGCTGTGAAAAAATTTGTCAACGCTGACTATATGACTAATCCGCAATTACTTTTTGGGCAACCCAATATATAATCTCAATTTTCTTGACATTCTAAGTCGGTCTAGCCATGTCCTTCCGTCGTCCGAATCGAAATTTTGCATAGATAATTTTTATTGATGGACGTCATTGGAGATACAAAATGGATCATATCGGCTTAGATTTGGGTATAGCTTCCATATTAACCGATCCATCTATTTGACTTCTTGAGTCCCTAAAAGACGCAATTTGGCTGTAATTTTGCAAAATGACTTCTCCTACGACCTCTAACACCTGTGCCAAGTATGGTCCATAACCTGATATAGCTCCCATATAAACAGATCTAACGATTTAGTCCCTAGAGGGCGCAATTCTTATCCGATTAGCGTGAAATTTTGCACAACGACTTCTTGTATGACGTTTAGTATCTGCGCCAAGTATGGTCTGGACCGGTTTATAACAGGTGATCCCTTATTATTGAGCTTAAATATGAATCGGACAGCACTCATTGATATGTGAGAAGTTTCCTTAATGGAAAGTTCTTAGGCAAATTTGCTTTTTGCGTTATTCCCGAATATCCCTGATAAAAGAAGCTACATAGACTTCTATACGGATGGTACCAAACTAGTCGACCAGGTGGGCTTTGGGATGTGCTCAGAAAAACTAGGATTGGTTATATCGAGAAGGCTACCCGACCACTTCAGTTTTGTATCAAGCGGACATATTAAAGTGTGGTGGAATGGCTAAGATATAATATCATAACGACGATTGCAATAAATATGTTTTCAGACTGCCAGGCAGCCATTAAATCTCTGAACAACATATTTCTGAATTCAAAAACCGCCCTCGACTATCGCAGAGTTCTCAATGAGATGGCGAGAGAACTATTCTGGTTGCCGGGCCACAGAGATATACCAGGGAATTGCAGATCAGACGAGCTTGCGAGACTAAGGACTGGTTTCTTCAAAGATTTAAAATACTGAAAATGCAGCAGATTGAGTCCGGCGCTTTTAACTTGTAACTCAACATAATATTTAAGTCTATAAGGTTATCTCAGTCCCCTTCTATTTGACGATATAATTATCTACAAATTCCTTCACACCAAAATAATACCACCCTACTATCACTGCAATAAAAATTGCACAAGAAATGCATTCGCAATTGTCTTCAAAATGGTTAAAACTGGATTTCGACAAGTAGGAAAACAGCATGTAGTGCTGCAAATTTTATGCTTCTCATTCAAGGTCGATCGGTCAACGGAATATTACAAAGAAACCAGGCCGTCCAACTAAACAAACCAAATCCTCCAATCATCATTATGATGAAAATTAATGGATTCTTATGGCACTGCTTGTATTTAAACAGACACAGCAGAAGTAGAAGAAGAACAAGAAGAGGTTCTGCAGGAAAGCCCACTTTCGCAAGCTTATGCGAAGAGGTGGCAAAACTTGTTGCTGTTGATGATTTCAAAAAGAAACAATTCAGCGTAGAAACGAATTGAAAAATGCAATCAAGCTTATGTCTGTCAACATAATGTGCGTACATACGTACGAATGATAATATTGGCAAATATTGTCATAATTTGTTTAAATTTAAATTTCCGGTGAATTCAAATAGACGCGACTAACATAATTGTATGTTGTATGTAGTTGTTGATTCGTTGGATCTTCCTACCGTTGCTTGCCCCTGGTGTTGAAAATATTTTCTCTCTGACATCACAGTGTTTTTGAAATTGACGACAAAATGGATAAATGTAAATAAACCACAATAGGGAGAGTTTTAATTTGAATCTTATCTATTGACGTCGTCTACTTGCCTTTGGCTGCACTTCAATGGAATATTTCTATTTGAATTTCTATCAATTTCAGTTAGGGTTTGAATTATTCTACACGTAAAAGAGTGTAGTAGTCGGCTCACCAAACTTACTTTAGTAGGCTATGACAGAACATTTGTTCCACTAGCCGAACGTAGAATAGCATTCCAAGCGCCTCGATCTTCTATGCTCATTCTAAAATCTCTGACACCAAGTATCGAGGTGTCTCCCACCACTTGATATTTACATCGGGCTTTTGGTCGTCCTGGTTTGCATATACCACAGTGTTTGCCTTCAAAAGGATTATTTGCTTTAGTTTCTTTATTCATTCTCACAACATGACCTAGCAGCCGTTGTATTTTGAGACGTGTAACTATGCTACGCCGTATGACGACACCGTTTATGCATACGACGCCTACATTCTCCATTAACGCAAACTGGTCCATATATTTTACGAAGCATCTTTCTCTCAAACACTCCAAGCACTGCCTCGTCTGCTTGCACAAGTACCCATGCCTCAGAACCATATAACAACACGGATAGCATCAGTTTCTTCTATAGTGTAATCTTCGTCTGTCGAGAGGTGGCCTTGTTTCTAAACTTCTTACTGAATCCAAAGTAGCATCTGTTTGCCAGTTTTATTCTTCGCTTTAGTTCAAAACTGGTGTCATTCGTTTCGGTTACGACGGTGCCGAGGTAGATAAAGTAGCTGACTATCTCAAAGTTGTAGTTCCTAACTTTTTCCATTTTCTTTATCTGCTCGGTTGTATAAGGCGTTTTGGGAGTTGAAACCATCCACTTTGTCGTATCTCCATTTACTGCCAGACCCATTTTCACTGCCTCTCTTTTGATTCTTTCAAAGGCTGCAGTTACTACTTCCGTTGATCGACCTATGGTATCGATAACGTCGGCATAGGCGAGTAGCACAAAAGTTGTGTTGTGAGTAGTGTGCCATATCTGCATCTCGTATAATCTTCTCCAGCAGGATATTAAATATATCTCCCGATAAGCTATCTCTTTGTCTGAAACCTCATTTGGTATTAAGGGGTTCGAAGAGAATATTTCCTACTCTTACTGAGGAACGTGTATCAGCAAGTGTCAACCTGCAGAGTCTTATTATTGCAGGGATACCAAACTTTGACATGAAATACCTTTGAACGTGCAGGAGTATCGAAAGCGGCTTTGTAGTCAACAAAGATATGGAAGGTGTTTATTTGTCCTTCTCGGGTCATTTCCAGGATTTGGAAATGGCCCGTGCGAATATCTGGTCTTGGGTGGATTCACTAGGTCTAAAGCCGCATTGATAGGGACCAATAATGACAATGGGAGTATCTTGTATGTGATGGGGAGGAGACTTATTCCTCTGCAGTTGGCACATTCCGTCTTGTCTCCTTTCGTGTGTAAGGGACATAGTATGCTGAGGTTCCAATCATCGGGAATACTTTCCTCTAGCCAGCGTGTCTACTCCGGTCTTAAATAGTTCAGCAGGTAACCCATCAGCTCCGGCTACCTTGTTATTCTTCAGTCTGATCACTGTTACTTGGACCTTATTCTGACTAGGAGGTATAGAATCATCATCAGGGATTGGTTCTGCGGTATTCTCTACGCCGCCATCGTCTAACCATATCCTCAGCAAGCTATCTGTGTCAATTGCCAGTTTTCCTTCTTTGTCTTTGCAGGAGGATGAGCCTGCATCAAAGCCATCGGTTTGATGTTTAATTCTTTGGTAGAGTTTCCGGACTTCATTCTGACTCATGTTAATCTCAATTCGCTCACATTCACGACAATCCATTAATTTTCTCTTTCTGCGCAATAGGCCTATCTCCTCTCTCTCCTTTTGTCCCGATAACTACTGATTGCAGGATTGCTCTATATACCGCATTCTTGGCTTCAGTAGCATCTCGCCACTTTTGGTCGTACCATGGTTTTCTTGGGAAAGACTTCCCGTACCCAAGTACGAATGTCGCGGCACTGCGCCGTTATGTCATCGGGACAAGGAGTGCTTTCATCAAGCAGTTATAATGTTTGCAGCTTTTCAATGTCCAGCTTCTGTGTAGTGTCAGATCGTACTTTGCGAACCTATGCAGCAACAAGGTAAGAATGCGAATCTATATTCGCTCCACAGATCGATCGTACATCTAATACGCTGGATGAATGCCTTCCATCTATCACAACATGATCAATTTGGTTCCGTGTTTTTTTGATCGGGTGACAACCATGAGACTGTGTAAATCCTTCGATATTGGAATTTAGTGCTGCTCCATTATCGGGCGTTATCTCGTGGAGGCTTTACTTTCCCATTGTTGGACCAAAGATTTCTTCCTTCCCTATCTTCGCATTAAAATCTCCCAGAACGATTTTAATAACATGGGCGGGGCAGCGGTCATATTCTCTCTTTAGGAGTTCGTAGAAAATTTCCTTGGTCTGCTGGTCCTTGTCTTTCATCGGGGCATGGCCACAAATAAGGCTGATGTTCAAGAATTTGGCCTTTATGCGGATTGTGGCTAGCCTCTCATTCACCGGAGTAAAGCTGGAGACAAGGTGTTTCAGTCTCCGACTAACCACAAATCCACAGCCAAATTCCTACCTCGTGTTATGGCAGCTAAAGTATACTTCGTCCCCGTTTGGTGTTGTGACGCCATTTCCAGTCCATCGCACTTCAGTAATATCTGCCTTGTACTTCTCCAATACATCCGCCAGCGTGTATACTGCACCTTCTCTATAGAGAGTGCGGACATTCCAGGTGCAGATCCGCAAATCATGGTCCTTTAGGGGGTACGTTTTTATACCCACCACCAAAGGATGGGGATATACTCACTTTATCATTCCGTTTGCAACACATCGAAATATCCATTTCCGATCAAGAATATAAAGTATATATATTCTTGATCGTCGTAAAAATCTAAGACGATATAGCCCTGTCCTTCCGTCTGACCGTCCGTTTGTCCGTCTGACCATCTGTCTGTTGAAATCACGATGCAGTCTTCGAAAATTGAGATATTGAGCTGAAACTTGGCACAGATCCTTTTTATGTCCATAGGCAAGATGGGCTATATAGGACTATATAGGACTATATCTTGATATAGCCCCCATATAGACCGATCCGCGATTTACGATCTTAGGCCCATAAAAGCCGATTTTGCTGAAATTTGGGACAGCGAGTTGTGTTGGACTCTTCGACATCCTTCTTCAATTTGGCCCCGATCGGTCTACATTTGGATATAGCTGCCATATAGACCGATCTCTCGATTTATGGTTTGGGGCCGATAAAAGGCGCACTCATTTGTCCGATTTTGCCAAGAATTGGGACAGTGAGTTGTATTAGGCCAGTCGACATCCTTCTTCAATTTGGCCCCCCTCGGTTCAGATTTGGATATAGCTGCCATATAGACCTATCTCTGGATTTTAAGTCTTGGGCCCATAAAAGACGCTTTTGTTGTCTGATTTCGCCGAAATTTGGGATATTGACTTATGTTAGGCTTTTCGACATCCGTGTCCTATATGGTTCAGATCGGTCTTAATTTGGATTTAGCTACCAAAAAGACCAATATTTTGTTGTAAAAAACTGAACAATGACTTGTATTTATTAGACCACTCAATGTCCGTGCCAAATTTGGTCCAAATTGGACCATATTTCCATATTTTCTGCTATGGGGGCATAAATTACGCATTTTTCACCGGATTATGACGAAAGGTGTTTACATATATACCCGAGGTGGTGGGTATCCAAAGTTCGGGCCGGCCGAACTAAACGCCTTTTTACTTGTTACTTTCTTTACCTTGTTTCTCATAGTTTTTCGGTGGCGGATTACTGGCCCAGCGCCCTAACCGCATGGGTTTTGTGGGATCGCACATGCATCCTTCGATGTCGCGAGCCACTTGCTCCAAGATTGGACCCGCGCTTCCAGCCGCCCTTAACCTGGGAACAGAATCTGATGTTGCCCATTGGTAATTTGAAGGCGCCAATAGCTCCCCTTGTCACCTCGAGTATCATTGGCACTCAGTATTTAATTAAGAGCCAGTGCCACCTGACCCCTCACTAAAACTCACGCTGACTGCCGCAGCCGCATTTGCAGGTACTCCGCATAAAAACGAAGCTTTCCCCTATCCACAAACTGTGGACGCGCCCGGTAGCTTTCAGCTACGCTTCCCGTGATAACCATGGACACCACACAAGTCGGAGCTCAAAATTCCAACCTGTGTGGTGGTCATAGTTATCCCATGTCGGCCGGCTCATTAAACATCCAACCAAATTCTAAAACAACTCATCCTGCTTATCTTTCGAAGGCCACTGTAACGCAGCGGTTAGCATGACGCTGAACGCCTAAGTTCGAATCCTGGCGACTACACCAGAAAAAAATTTCAGCGATTAAATATCCCCTCCAAATGCTGGCAACATTTGTAAGGTACTGTACCATTTGGTATAACAGCCATGTAAAAACTTCTCCACAAAGAGGTGTCGCCCTGCGGTATGCCGATCAGGTTCGGCTCCAAAAAAGGAGGTCTCTTATCATTGGACAGCACTCATTGATAGATGAGAAGTTTGCCCCTAGTTCCTTATTGGAAATTTCGTGAGCGAATTGCAAATTTGCAAATTGTTATTCATCCTGCTCATAAAAAGTATGCCGTTATGAGGGTTTTCTTCTTGGCCAAGAAACGGCTATGGACACTGTGGATGCCATAATTTTCTGAGCGGCCATTTCAGAAAAAGTATTGTACCACCAGACCTGATACCTGAAGAAGGCCACCGCAGCATAGAGGTTTGCATGTTCGCCTATGAAGCTGAAGGCCTGGGTTCGAATCCTGGCAGGAGCATCAGAAAATTTTTCAGCGATGGTTAAGGTATTTTGCCATATAAAAACTTCTCCCCAAAGAGATGTCGCTCTACGGCACGCCGTCGGACTCGGCTATAAAAAGGAGGTTCCTTACCATTTAGCTTAAAATTGAATCGGACAGCACTCATTGATTTGTGAGAAGTTTGCCCCAGTTCCTTAATGGAATTCATGGGCAAATTTGCATTTGCATACCTGATACAGAAGTTTGGGAAAACAATAGCCCGGGATATAGAAACTTCATAGACTTCTATCTGTAGAATGTTTCAAATTCCAAAATTTCTATCAATCAACTTGTAAAATTTTTTTTTTTTGATGTATCGTTTCATGAAAATTTGTGATTGAAAAAATTTTGAAAGGAAAATTTTTTTCTCCAGTGTACAGAGATTTCAATGTATGTTCTGAGTATAATGAATGAAATCTGAGAATGTTGTTTGCCTTTTTTGAGGAAGCAAAACCAAATGACACTGCCACTATTGCTTGAGGATAATATTCAAACAGATATTCCAAAGAAGCCAAAAACTTCACAAAACACCAACACAATGCACAAAAACACCAACACAAAGAAAAATCTCTAAAATTTGTCCTCTTGCGAGCGAGATACGAGTACATACATCTATCATTGTTATTGTGGATTATTTGTTTATTTAGGAGTCAGTCCTCATATAAACATTGTGTTTGTTGCTTCCCAAACAATGGGGGAGTGAGTCACATCAAAATTGAACTTTAAGGCCATAAATGACCAACATTTGGTTCGTGATGGTGATGGCAAATCACGTGATACAAAAGCCGAAACAAAAATAACACAATGGCAATGTATGTAATCCCATAAATAGAATATATTTTCTAAATACAAAATGGACTTTATACTGGAATACAAGTATAGGCTTAGATAGTAGACTCACCAGGGCTAAATCCTTTAATTAATAACTGGACTTACCTGAAATGAAATTAGGTAAAAAAAAACATAAATAAATGAAACAAGCAGTGTTTAAATGACATTTAATGTAAAGCTGGCTATCAGAAACACTTATACATTTTAGTCTATGATCATATCATAGGGGAAGAAAGATGCCAGCAAACAAAAACCAAACGTTTCGAATATTTTTGATGTCCGTGAAGATAAAGTTAACTTTAACTAGCAGAGACACAAACCCATTCAATTAGCAGCAACCTGTTACGAGCTAGCTCTGCTGATAAAAATTGCAGCTTCCAGGGACTCAAGAAGTCAAATCGAGAGATCGGTTTATATGGGAGCTGTATCAGGTTTTAGAACGATTTAGATGTCCGTGAAGATAAAGGTTATTTTAGCTAGCAGAGACACAAACCCTTTCAATTAGCAGAACTGAGCAGAGCTATGCTAACAATTTAACAGAAAAGATCTAAAAAAAAATCCAGAAAAATATTGAAAAAAAAAGAAGAAAGCCGCGATTCTTGTCCGATTTGGCTGAAAAGAAGATGTTTCGTTATGACTTCCAACCACTGTGCTAAGCATGGTCCAAATTGGTCTATAACCTGATATAGCTCCCATATAAACCGATCTCCCGATTTGATTTCTTGAGTTCTTACAAGCCGCAATTTTTGTGCGAAATTTTGCATGTGGTGTTCCGTTATGACTTCAAACAACTGTGCCAAATACGGTCCAAATCAGTCTATAACCTGATATAGCTGCCATATAAACCAGTCTCTCGATCATCCTTGTTCGGTTCCTAGAAGCTTTAATTTTTTCTGGTTTGACAAAAGTTTGGTATATAGAATAAAAGTATGCCCTTCAACTAAATTTATTTTGTATCAATTTGTAGTAGAATCTATGGTGGTAGATTTCCAAGATTCGGCCCGGTCGAACTAGGCACGCTTTTACTTGTTCTTTCTAAGGAGTAGAAATCTTCTGATACCTTTTCTTCATCTGGCGCATTGATACTAATCGCATGGGCACAAATAAGGCTGATGTTGACAAATTTGGATTTTATGTGGATCTTGGCTAGCCTCTCATCCAACGGATCAAAGCTAAATACAAGGTATTTCAGTTTCCAACTAACCACAAATTAATATCCAAATTTATGCCTCGTGTAATGACTGCTATAGTAAAGTTCGTCACCGTTTTTCTCTATAAAAAGTCCGGACATTCTAGGTGTAGATCATTGTCCATTGTGGGGCGTCAACTTTAGTGAAGTCCGTTTTAAATATTCTTTTGTTACTCAGAGTTAACCCTATAGTTATCCGGATGCGGATTACTGGCCCAGCGCCCCAACCGCATGGGTTATGGGGGATCAAACGTGTATCCTTCGATATCGCGAGCCGCTTGCCCTAATCTTCGATGCTCCTGATGTTGCCATATAAGCCGATATGCCGCTTAGTGGTCTCATTCCATTAAGGAACAGGGGCGAACTCACATATCAATGAGTGCTCTCTGATTCAAGTTTTAAGGTCAATTATATGGGATCCGAGTCCGAAAGGTGTTCCGCAGTGCGAGTCTTCGTTGGGGATATGTGTTTACATTGCTTTTATGGACAGCATAGAAGTGTGAATTACGCCTGAGTTAGGTGATTCGTGAGTGAGATCCGAATCCAATCACGTGATAGTACGTCACCTTGATTGAACTAAAATTCTACGTGCGAGTGAAAACCTGCTCACAACACTAATCACGACTAACGAGCAAAATCACAACTTACCAGGCACTCACGACTCACAAGGTGCTTACGAGAAAATCACGTCTAAAGGTGAATAAAAAATAACAATAAATTTAAATTTTTTTCATGCGTCTTAAACCATTCGGTATTTTAAAGTATGAATTCAAACACACTGTTACTATTGGAAATGCATGGAAGAAGTAGCGACAATTTCTGTCTGCAGATGCATAGAAATGAGAAGCAAATAGGTGATTGTGAAGAGGTGAATGATTTGAGGCATTGAAAAAAATTATTATTTGCTTCATGGAAAAATTTTTTTTCGTGACCCGTGGTTTTCTCGTGAAAAGTGATTTTCTCGTGAGTCGTGAATGGTGAATGGTGATTTTTCTCGTGCGTCGTGAGTGTCTCGTGAGTCGTGATTGTCTCGAGAGTCGCGAGTGAGTTAAATTTTTTCTCGCAAGCATGCATGAACGTTAGTCGACATAAAAAAGTCGTGCGTGAGTACAATTTGTATATCCTGAGCATGAGAGAAAAATCACTCACGTGAACATCACTAGTCAAAGCAAATTGTACAACCATTATGTTCAGATGCATTAAGTGCATCATCAAATGGAACCGACTGCGTATTGAACAGAAGGTTAATTTGTGTAGTGCGACCACCAGACTACAACGTCATATGTGTAGCATTAAACGTGTAAAAACTGCAATATACAGCTAATAAAAGAAACGCCCATTTCAGAAGTATTTTGTACGTTCCTAAATTTTTGTTGATTTAAAGATAAAATTCCAAACCTGAAAAGCATTCAGGAAATTATTTTTGTTCTCTCAAGAATATGGAAGCCTTGGGTACCAATACTCCTATTATTGGTATGTGTTCTTCATTATTGAAAGTATGTTTATTGCCAATGTTGATTGCACAGCTCTGCCTTACTTGATGTATGAGTATAAACCACACATTCGATTCTTTAGATTTTATTCAGCTATTGACATTAAATTCACTACAATTTTTTTTAATATGTTCACGATACGACTGCCTATTCTTCATCATTTCATTCTACTAAGCGAATGAGAACTACTCGTCCTACAGCTGAAGATTGACAAGTTGCCTCAAATAAACAACAACAAAGAACCAGAATGTCAACTAAAATAAAACACAAATTTTCAATTAAATCTGTTGAAGTTTAAGCGAGGCAAAGATTGTGTGGACGGGAGATAGATAGAAATGCAAAATTAATGAAGCAACACAAAACTCTGCCAGAGGTCTAAATAACCATTTCTTCTGTGCATGCACACTCCATCATGCAGTACTCTACAGCATATGTTGTCATTCCGTCTATAAAGCGAACACGAATAAAAGGCGAATTTATCTATTGGAAAATGGATGGTTTCATCTATCTATGAATATCTATCTTTGTAACGAATTTTCCATTAAGGAATTTTTTAATAATGATTTAGGTTAGGTTGAAAAGAGGGTGCACATCTTAATCCGCCCCATGCCACTATGGACATATAACTAAGCCTGTAATCGGCTTGTTGTGCGCTCTAAAAACCTCGAAAAAGAAAATTTTAAGTTAAAATCCTTAATTGTTTTCAATACCACTCCTCTAAGTTGGTTCATGTCTGGTATTGTGTCTCCACCTAACTGCCGAAAACAAAGGAAATCATCCAACGTCTCATCATCTTCCCCGCATGCCCTACACATGCCATCACTTGCCGCACCGATTTTACATAAGTGAGCTCGTAGTCCTATATGTCCCGTTATGATAGCAATAGCTATACTGACCTCCTTCTTGCTTCCTTTCAGTAATAGCGTCGTCTTTTCACGATCTGGATTCTCCCATAGGATTTTCGCCGTCCTACCGACCGTTTCGCTGTTCCACAATGTTGCATGCGTATTCGTCACCCACTCCCTTATCTCGGACTGTGTCGACCCGAAAGGCTTCGGGTTAACCAAGCTTATTGACGGCAGTCCTCTGGCCTTCACCGCCAAATCGTCTGCCTTTCATTTTCCCTTACCCGTTATGGCCCGGTATCCAAACGATGCGGATTTTGCCATCCTCAGAGAAGGCGTTAATCTACTTCTTACACTGCAAGACTGTTCGTGACCTTACCGTTCTAGTTGTTATCGCCCTTATGTCAATTTTAATGTCCTCGCGTTAGCACCACACCACCTCACGTATTCCGTGATCGCCCGGATCTACGCCTGCAGGACCGTATTATAGTCAGGCAGTCTAAAACCGATCTCAGTCACTGGGTTTTCAATGTAGAACCCCGGGCCCACTTTGTCCTCAAGCCTTGATTCATCCGTGTAACATGATCTTCCAGATGGCAATACTAGGGTTCCGTCAATCCAAGACTGTGCAAGGAGTGTCTCGCACTCGACTTCAAGGTTCATTTCAGGTATCCGATCGGAAACCTCTTCCCTTCCTTTCAGGTTTCATATCGTCGCCTCGATTATACCGCGATGGTATGAGCTGCTCCCACCCTCAATCCATTCTCCCATCGCCTTAAGTCTCATAGCACTAGTGGTTGCCTAACATTTCATCTGTATGGCAATGAGTCGGATATCTAGAATAGTCTCTAGTGCCCTAGTAGGCGTGCTCTTCATCGCTCCGCCTATGCCAAGACAACATGTTCTCTGAACCTGTTGTATGGTCCTTATGTTGCACTTTTTCTCCACAGCAGTCCACCAAACTACTAGGGCGTAAGTAAGTATCGGTCTACTCAAGCTCCTGTATCTAATCAAGTTCCTGTATAGCCAGTGGACTATCCTCGGCTTCAGGTCCCATTTCGAGCCTACGGCCCGTTTACATAGTGCCCAACATCTGTGAGCCTTCTTGGTACGCTCCTGATTGTGACACTTCCAATTAAGTTTCCTATCCAAGATCACTCCTGAGTATTTGATCTTGTCAGATATCGAAATCATCTTATTGAGGAAACGTGGTGCGATAAATTGACCCACCTTCGTCTTCCTCGTAAAACGGGCATATTTCAGTCTCCTCTGGGTTAACATTGAGACCTCTGGGTCTAGCCCAGGCATATGCCATATGCAAGACCCTTTCGGCCCTTGCATAGCTCGTTCGGATCCTTACCCTTTAAAAGTAGTATAACATCGTCTGCGTAGCAGACGGGTTCAAATCCTTTCTCAATCAGTATTCATAATTGGTCACTTATGTTGGTCACCCAAAGGAGTGGCGATAAAATGCCCCCTGTGGCGCGCCTTGTGCCACTTTCTCCCTTCTATTTATGCAATGGGAAACACAATTTATCCACCTGTTCCTTAGAATATGGGTTATCCAGTCTCTAAGGTCCGGGTCCACCCGGTACTGGTCTAAGAATTGCATCAGCGTGTCGGTCCGCACATTGTTAAAAGATCCCTCGATGTCAATGCATACCGCCAGTGTGTACGTTTTGGCATCGAAGGATTTTTCTATGTTATGCACAACCTCGATCAGGGCAGTCTCCACCGACCTTCCCCCTGACATAGGCATGCTGTTTGTATTTGAGCAGTTCGCTGGATGTCCTACTCTTTATCATGGTGTCCACAATACGTTCCATGGTTTTGAGTAGAAAGGACGCAAGGCTTATGGGTATCTGGGCCTATGTGAGTGAAGATAAATTCCGAATTTAACTAGTGGAGACACAAACCACTGACTTAACAGTCCCCTGGTTCTGCCATTAGCAGAGCACTGTTAGGGAACTTTGTATGCAATTAATTAATAAAAAAAAGGATTTGTTCATAAAAAGGAAATTTCAAAACACAAAAAACCAAAAAAAGATCTAGAAAATAATAAGGTGATCCAACATTAAAATTTAGTTCCCTCAATAACCGCAAGACGTACTAACAAGATAAAGAAGATTGTAAAATTGATTGATCCACTGTGCACAAATGGAAAATAGTAAGGCGATGAGATCGGTCTCAAATGAGAGCTAGGGAAGTCTAGTTTCTTATACATATGCACATATTTTCCAAATAATCGTCTAACTATCGAATTTTTGAGAAAAACTTGAAAAAAATCGCTACAAGACCTCAAAAATCTATTTTGCGTCAACCACTGTGCAAAAATGGAAAAAGTTGATACTTTGAAACCGGTCTCAAACGACAGCTTATGAAGTCTAGTTTCTAATCCAAAAGGGCCTATATTCCAAATAATCGTCTAACTATCGAATTTTTCAAAAAAACTTGAAAAAATTCGCTACAAGACTTGAAAAATCTATTTTGCGCCAACCACTGTGCAAAAATGGAAAAAGTTGATACTTTGAAACCGGTGTCAAACGACAGCTTATGAAGTCTAGTTTCTAATCCAAAAGGGCCTATATTCCAAATAATCGTCTAACTATCGAATTTTTGAGAAAAACTAGAAAAAAATCGCTACAAGACCTCAAAAATTTATTTTGCGTCAACCACTGTGCAAAAATGGAAAAAGTTGATACTTTGAAACCGGTCTCAAACGACAGCTTATGAAGTCTAGTTTCTAATCCAAAAGGGCCTATATTCCAAATAATCGTCTAACTATCGAATTTTTCAAAAAAACTTGAAAAAATTCGCTACAAGACTTGAAAAATCTATTTTGTGTGAACCACTGTGCAAAAATGGAAAAAGTTGATACTTTGAAACCGGTGTCAAACGACAGCTTATGAAGTCTAGTTTCTAATCCAAAAGGGCCTATATTCCAAATAATCGTCTAACTATCGAATTTTTGAGAAAAACTAGAAAAAAAATCGCTACAAGACTTCAAAAATCTATTTTGTGTGAACCACTGTGCAAAAATGGAAAAAGTTGATACTTTGAAACCGGTGCCAAACGACAGCTTATGAAGTCTAGTTTCTAATCCAAAAGGGCCTATATTCCAAATAATCGTCTAACTATCGAATTTTTCAAAAAAAAACTTGAAAAAAATCGCTACAAGACCTCAAAAATCTATTTTGCGTCAACCACTGTGCAAAAATGGAAAATTTGATACTTTGAAACCGGTGTCAAACGACAGCTTATGAAGTCTAGTTTCTAATCCAAAAGGGCCTATATTCCAAATAATCGTCTAACTATCGAATTTTTCAAAAAAACTTGAAAAAATTCGCTACAAGACTTGAAAAATCTATTTTGCGTCAACCACTGTGCAAAAATGGACAAAGTTGATATTTCGAAACCGGTCTGAAACGACAGCTTATGAAGTCTAGTTTCTAATCCAAAAGGGCCTATATTCCAAATAATCGTCTAACTATCGAATTTTTGAGAAAAACTTGAAAAAAATCGCTACAAGACCTCAAAAATCTATTTTGCGTCAACCACTGTGCAAAAATGGAAAAAGTTGATACTTTGAAACCGGTCTCAAACGACAGCTTATGAAGTCTAGTTTCTAATCCAAAAGGGCCTACGTTCCAAATAATCGTCTAACTATCGAATTTTTCAAAAAAACTTGAAAAAATTCGCTACAAGACTTGAAAAATCTATTTTGCGTCAACCACTGTGCAAAAATGGAAAAAGTTGATACTTTGAAACCGGTGTCAAACGACAGCTTATGAAGTCTAGTTTCTAATCCAAAAGGGCCTATATTCCAAATAATCGTCTAACTATCGAATTTTTGAGAAAAACTAGAAAAAAATCGCTACAAGACCTCAAAAATCTATTTTGCGTCAACCACTGTGCAAAAATGGAAAAAGTTGATACTTTGAAACCGGTCTCAAACGACAGCTTATGAAGTCTAGTTTCTAATCCAAAAGGGCCTATATTCCAAATAATCGTCTAACTATCGAAGTTTTCAAAAAAACTTGAAAAAATTCGCTACAAGACTTGAAAAATCTATTTTGTGTGAACCACTGTACAAAAATGGAAAAAGTTGATACTTTGAAACCGGTGTCAAACGACAGCTTATGAAGTCTAGTTTCTAATCCAAAAGGGCCTATATTCCAAATCATCGTCTAACTATCGAATTTTTGAGAAAAACTTGAAAAAAATCGCTACAAGACCTCAAAAATCTATTTTGCGTCAACCACTGTGCAAACATGGAAAAAGTTGATACTTTGAAACCGGTCTCAAACGACAGCTTATGAAGTCTAGTTTCTAATCCAAAAGGGCCTATGTTCCAAATAATCGTCTAACTATCGAATTTTTCAAAAAAACTTGAAAAAATTCGCTACAAGACTTGAAAAATCTATTTTGCGTCAACCACTGTGCAAAAACGGAAAAAGTTGATACTTTGAAGCCAGTGTCAAGCGACAGCTTATGAAGTCTAGTTTCTAATCCAAAAGGGCCTATATTCCAAATAATCGTCTAACTATCGAATTTTTGAGAAAAACTTGAAAAAAATCGCTACAAGACCTCAAAAATCTATTTTGCGTCAACCACTGTGCAAAAATGGAAAAAGTTGATACTTTGAACCGGTGTCAAACGACAGCTTATGAAGTCTAGTTTCAAATCCAAAAGTGCCTATATTCCAAATAATCGTCTAACTATCGAATTTTTGAGAAAAACTAGAAAAAAATCGCTACAAGACCCCAAAAATCTATTTTGCGTCAACCACTGTGCAAAAATGGAAAAAGTTGATACTTTGAAACCGGTGTCAAACGACAGCTTATGAAG
This sequence comes from Stomoxys calcitrans, assembly GCF_963082655.1. Taxonomy (NCBI): domain Eukaryota; kingdom Metazoa; phylum Arthropoda; class Insecta; order Diptera; family Muscidae; genus Stomoxys; species Stomoxys calcitrans. The sequence goes on from NC_081552.1 coordinate 198,410,612, forward strand.
TCTAGTTTCTAATCCAAAAGGGCCTATATTCCAAATAATCGTCTAACTATCGAATTTTTCAAAAAAAACTTGAAAAAATCGCTACAAGACCTCAAAAATCTATTTTGCGTAAACCACTGTGCAAAAATGGAAAAAGTTGATACTTTGAAACCGGTGTCAAACGACAGCTTATGAAGTCTAGTTTCTAATCCAAAAGGGCCTATATTCCAAATATATAATATTTGTATGTATAGCAAGATTTTTAACTTTTTTGCAAATTATAACTGTTCGCTTTGTTGATCAAACACAGATTAGAAATTGAAAAGGGTAATCGAAACCGAAATGTAATTTTAAAGATAGGAAAAAATACCATTCAATGCCAGGTAGAATCCAATAAGATCAAAACATTTGCAAAATTTGAGTCAAATCGCGTACACAGGTAAAAACTTTTCACGATAAAAAGTATTAAACCTGCTGATGTAAAAACTCATAACACGTGTTTGGAATCCTTCACCACACATGATCAAAATATTTGCAAATGGGTCAAATTGCTTACGCAGGTACTCAGCTTAACTAACATACCTTTTCATTCAAAAAATGTAAAAGGATTCAAAACCTTTCATTGCTTTTGAAAACCCAGGCTAGGAAATTTTATGTTAAAAAGGTAAAAAACCAATTAAATATTTACGATGTAAAAATTCAATGCATTGAAAAAACCTACATGAATGGTCATAATAGTTCGCATAAATATATTAAGGTAAATTGAGGTATCTAAAAAAGTTGTAAATTGTCTTTTCTAAACTAACAAAAAAAACATACAGCTCAGAAACTCAAAAGCAGGTTAGGTTGAAAAGATGGTGCGTATATTAATCCACAAATGTTTAATAATTAATTCAATTCAAGTATTTTTTTGAAAAATTCGATAGTTAGACGATTATTTGGAACGTAGGCCCTTTTGGATTAGAAACTAGACTTCATAAGCTGTCGTTTGACACCGGTTTCAAAGTATCAAATTTTCCATTTTTGCACAGTGGTTGACGCAAAATAGATTTTTGAGGTCTTGTAGCGATTTTTTTCAAGTTTTTTTGAAAAATTCGATAGTTAGACGATTATTTGGAACGTAGGCCCTTTTGGATTAGAAACTAGACTTCATAAGCTGTCGTTTGAGACCGGTTTCAAAGTATCAACTTTTTCCATTTTTGCACAGTGGTTGACGCAAAATAGATTTTTGAGGTCTTGTAGCGATTTTTTTCAAGTTTTTTTTTAAAATTCGATAGTTAGTCGATTATTTGGAACGTAGGCCCTTTTGGATTAGAAACTAGACTTCATAAGCTGTCGTTTGAGACCGGTTTCAAAGTATCAACTTTTTCAATTTTTGCACAGTGGTTGACGCAAAATAGATTTTTGAGGTCTTGTAGCGATTTTTTTCAAGTTTTTCTCAAAAATTCGATAGTTAGACGATTATTTGGAATATAGGCCCTTTTGGATTAGAAACTAGACTTCATAAGCTGTCGTTTGACACCGGTTTCAAAGTATCAACTTTTTCCATTTTTGCACAGTGGTTTACGCAAAATAGATTTTTGAGGTCTTGTAGCGAATTTTTTTAAGTTTTTTTGAAAAATTCGATAGTTAGACGATTATTTGGAATATAGGCCCTTTTGGATTAGAAACTAGACTTCATAAGCTGTCGCTTGACACCGGTTTCAAAGTATCAACTTTTTCCATTTTTGCACAGTGGTTGACGCAAAATAGATTTTTGAGGTCTTGTAGCGATTTTTTTTCAAGTTTTTCTCAAAAATTCGATAGTTAGACGATTATTTGGAAAATATGTGCATATGTATAAGAAACTAGACTTCCCTAGCTCTCATTTGAGACCGGTCTCATCGCCTTACTATTTTACATTTGTGCACAGTGGATCAATCAATTTTACAATCTTCTTTATCTTGTTAGTACGTCTTGCGGTTATTGAGGGAACTAAATTTTAATGTTGGATCACCTTATTATTTTCTAGATCTTTTTTTGGTTTTTTGTGTTTTGAAATTTCCTTTTTATGAACAAATCCTTTTTTTTTATTAATTAATTGCCTACAAAGTTCCTTAACAGTGCTCTGCTAATGGCAGTAACAGAGGACTGTTAAGTCAGTGGTTTGTGTCTCCACTAGTTAAATTCGGAATTTATCTTAACTCACATTGTGGGCCTTTGGTGTCACATAACTTGCCATAAAAGCCACCCTTGCCTCCTGCCAGGCTTTCGGAGTATATGAAAGTCCTAGGCAAACTCTGAAAATATTGGCCAGATGAGGCGCCAGAAAGTCTGCCTCTTTCTGTAGTAACGCCGGAAATATTCCATCAGGTCCGGGTGACTTAAATGGTTTGAAGCTCCTCAACGATTCCTTCACCATAAATTCCGTAATTATAAATCTTCGATCAACTTCATTATTCCAAGATTCTGGTGTCTCCTTGAGTCCCGTCGTATCCTGCGGAAAATGGGTTTTCTTTAAAAGCCTTAACATGTCCTCCGTTGTCTATGCTCTCACTCCCATGTCGTCTACTGCAGTTTCAGTTTGGACATGGGATTTTGAGAGAAACTTTTTTATCATGGCGGCGTCGTTAACGCTATCGACCTGCACGTTTTGCCGCTCTGGTAATCCTATTGTATTGCTTGAGCCGTGTGTAATACACATCCCAATAAACTTCCGCTTTTTTACGACGTGCTCTGTTAAAAAGTCTGCGACGTGCTCTGTTAAAAAGTCCTGTTGACCTTTTCGTCAATGTCTTCTATGCGTGGACAATCTAAATATTCTTGTCCAAGTCTTCTGCTGAGTAGCCTTCCGAATTTTGTCCAGTTGGTTTTTAACTTATTCCGGAAGCTTATCGGATTCAGCGCTGACCGTGCTATTCTAAACCTAATGTAGCGATGGTCAGAGAAAGAGTGTTCCATGGAAACCCTCCAATATTGTCACATTTAATACCTCCTCTCTCCGCCGAGTACCAGCGTTGGCATAGAATAATTGGTAGTTGATATGATTCAGTCCAGAAACTTTGTTCCAGGTCGTCCATGGCTCCTGAATTAAGGCAATATAACCTTTCTTTTTCGCGAAAAATAAATTGCCTGACTTTTGTCACAGTTGACGGTTATTTTCCACTTTGAAAAATACTCAAAAATATATCAAAGAGCCTGTTGGATGTCCGCTAAAACGTCGGAAGCTAAACTACCAGGACATAAAATGGCGGTGTCATCGGCAAAAATTTATAGTATGCAGTTACCCGCTACCGGAATATCTGCCGAATATATATTATACAGTACCGGAGATAAACATGAGCCCTGAGGGCATCCAGCGCTTATATTGGAAAGGTCTGATACTGTGGAACCTCTACAAGTCTACAAGTCTGTGATCTTAGAAAAATTTGAATGATTCGTATTATATGGTAGGGAAAATTGTATCGTATGAGTTTAAAAATTAATCCATCATGACATACAGTGTCAAAAGCAACTTTAATATCAAGCAGTACCACGTCAGTAGAGATATGATTTTCAAAATTGGACCTGACTATATTCGCCATTCTAAAAGGGGTGCACAGTGCTATGTCCTCTGCGAAACCCAAACTGCTGAGAAGGTAAAATATTATTATCTTCAACAAAGTCGGCAACCTCTTCCTTAATTACCCTTTTCAGTATCTTACTAGCAGACGACAACAGATTGATTGAGCGGTATGATGACGGGGTATCTGCTGGTTTATTTGGTTTCCTAATGGCAACGACCTTTGCCTCTTTAAAACTGTCTGGAAAATATCCCTGCTTAAGACACCCATTTATAAAATTGTTCAAAATTTTAACTCCGTTCCTTGTAAGAGATCTTAGACATCTGTTGTTAATGTCATCTAGGCCGGGAGCTTTTTTGAGTTTCAAACTCTTAATTACAGCAGAAACTTTAGTGAAAGTCGTAGGTATAAATGACTGGTTTGCACTGGCTTCGAAATTATGAAGTGCCTCTGTTACCTCAGACTCAGTTAGGGAATCAGTAACATTCGCTATACAAAGATTGTTATAAAAAGTCTTACCCAGTATTTGGCATTTCTCTGTCGTGGTAATGAAACGAGACCCGTTTTCTTTCAGTATAGGAATATTTTTAGACTTCTTCCCTAATATCTTTGTCAAGTTCCAGAATGACGGTGAAGCCCTGTCTAATGAATTTAACAGAGTGTTCTATGATCTGTTTCTGAAAATTTCTATTTGTCCTTTAATCATGGAATTTAATGCCTTATATTCATAGTAATCGTCCGTGTTTCTATGCCTGATTCATTGCCTACGAAAATAGTTTTGTCTACGAATACTTGACTATATATTGTGGTTACTTATTGTTACAACTTCTCTTTCGTTTTAAGGGTACGCTTTCTGCAATCGAATCATTTAAAATCCTAATGAAATGTTGAAGCTGAAAGTCTAGACAATCAGAGCTTATAAAATCTTTCTCATGTGGAAGAATGAGATAATTACGTATGTGTCTTGAAAAAAGCCGCCGGTTTGCATTCTTAAAATCGCAATAAGCCAATACGTTAGATTCGCAAGAGTTGGAAATAGTTGACCTTACTGGTAGGTGATCCGAACTCAGTTCATTTAAAACCTCGGGGGGCGATAATATAAATTATAAATTTTGCCCATGAACATTCCACTAGGGAACAGGGAAAACTTCTCACATATCAATGAGTGTAGTCCGATTCAAGTTTAAGCTCAATGATAAGGGGCCTCCTATTTATAGCCGAGTGCGAACGGCGTACCGCAGTGCGACATCTCTTTTCATAGAAGTTGTACATGGCATAGTACCTCACAAAACCACCGCTTAAATTTTTTTCTGATGGTCTCGCCAGGATTCGAACCCAGGCGATCAGCGTCGAAGGCGTACATGCTAACCTCTGCGCTAGGGTGGCCTCCTCCCTCCGGGGGGCGATAGTAACCCAGTAATATTCGTTATAAAAAATCTAAGGCCGAATCTTATATACCCTCCACCATCGCATATGTCAATATCTTTGTCCGTTATCTCTTTATAGGCAAACAAAGGATAATGGATAACAATTGCTATGGGAGCTATATCAAGATATGGACCGTTTCAGAACTTTTTGGTGCGTATGTTTAAGTTCATAGAAAAAGTCGTTGTACAAAATTTCAGTCAAGCCGACTAATAATTGCACACTCTAGAGGCTTAAGCAGTATAATCTGGAGATTGCTTTATATGGGACACTAGCTGAACCGGGCCCGCTCCGCAATGCCTTCTTTTAGTTTATATGGAACAAAATTATCCTATGAATATTTATTTTCGATAATTCAAGAGCTTTAAGTCAATACCATGCTACGAAAATAATAATTGTACATCATTTAACTAACAGTAGAACAATTTAAATGGCTTTATCTAATTCCATATGATCTTTATTGGTGTATGATTTAACTCGAAGTGTTTTAGTTTGGTAGTTAGATGTACTCCACGCTTTACGACGACTTTATTTGAGTCCGATATTCTCATGATGTTCGATTTGGTGGTGTTTTCGGGGGGTGAAGTGGTCCCCCAGGCACATAGCTCTGAAAACAAATACTCTATTTTCAAATATCATTTATTTGAACCCTCTATTGTCATTGGCTTCAAAATTGGATATCATATCCGTTTTCTAATCTCAAATACCTTTCATGTAAACCCCTTATTGCAAAAGTCAGCAAATATGTCCGGTTTGGGGTATGGGCCCAAAAAACTATCAATATTAAGCTCCACTCTCCAAATTGTCATGGTGAGCAAATGCGTCCTATTTGGGTGTGGGACGTCCCTTAGACAAATGGTTCAGAATGTAGAAACACAAATCATTTCATTTGAGCCCCATATTTCCATAGTCGGCAAACATGTACGGTTTGGAGGGTGTTTTGAGCATGCGGCGGCCGCGCATTAACTTAGCCCTGAAAATATATTTCAGATTCGTGTTGTACTATAAAATACCTCTTATTTGAGCCCCATATTGCAATGATCAGCAAATGCGTCCTAAAGGGTGATTTTTTTGAGGTTAGGATTTTCATGCATTAGTATTTGACAGATCACGTGGGATTTCAGACATGGTGTCAAAGAGAAAGATGCTCAGTATGCTTTGACATTTCATCATGAATAGACTTACTAACGAGCAACGCTTGCAAATCATTGAATTTTATTACCAAAATCAGTGTTCGGTTCGAAATGTGTTCATTCACCGTAACGTTGCGTCCAACAGCATCTTTGAAAAAATACGGTCCAATGATTCCACCAGCGTACAAACCACACCAAACAGTGCATTTTTCGGGATGCATGGGCAGTTCTTGAACGGCTTCTGGTTGCTCTTCACTCCAAATGCGGCAATTTTGCTTATTTACGTAGCCATTCAACCAGAAATGAGCCTCATCGCTGAACAAAATTTTTCAAAATTTGAACACATTTCGAACCGAACACTGATTTTGGTAATAAAATTCAATGATTTGCAATCGTTGCTCGTTAGTAAGTCTATTCATGATGAAATGTCAAAGCATACTGAGCATCTTTCTCTTTGACACCATGTCTGAAATCCCACGTGATCTGTCAAATACTAATGCATGAAAATCCTAACCTCAAAAAAATCACCCTTTATTTGGGTGGTGTAATAGGGGTGGGGTGGCCCCATAGACACTTTTCCCGAATACTTATATCAGATACGTGCTTTACTTCCAAAGACCTTTTATTTGTAACCCATATTGCTATGGTCGTAAATTTGTCCTCCTGGGGGTGGTTTGGGGAGAGGCTGCCCCATAAACTCTTGGTCCCACATTTGATATCAGATTCGCATTCTTCTCTCAAGTACCTTTTATTTGAGCTCCATATTGCCAGGGTCAGAAAATAAGTCCTATTTGGGGGTGTTTTGGAGAAGCGATGGGCTCCCAGAAACTCGGTCCCACACTTGGATAACAGATTCGTATTCTACTCGCAAATACCTTTCATTTGAGTCCCATATTGCCATGAAGGGTAAATATGTCCGATTTAGGGGGGTAATGGGGTTTGGGTGGTCCCCCAAACACTTGACCCGACAATTGGATATCAGATACGTTTTCTTATCTTAAAGACCTTTCATTTGAGCCCCATATTGTCGCGATTGGTCAATATATATATTTGGTAGGTTTTTAGGGTGGGGCGGCCCCCCTAGGTACACCATCCGAAATTTGGACATCAAATTTTTTTTTTTTTTAAGGCTACTATAAGAGAGCATATAAAATTTCGCTTAAATCGCACCACTCATCTCCGAGATCTGGCATTTCTGAAAAGAGGGTCCGCCCCCTTCAGATATCAAAAATATGAAGTGCCCTATTTTCACCACGGGTACATAATGCACCGTCTGTGAAAATTTCAAGAAAATCGGAACATATATACAGACAAACACAAATTAATTTTTATTTATAAGAAGAAGATATATCAGATTATAAACGGATTTAAGCCAATTCGGATAATAATTCCCTCTAGCGGCTCAAGAAATGAAGATGCGAGATTGGTTTTTATAGCAGTTATATCAGGTTATATTACTTAACCAGCTTTCGTCGAAATTAGTTGAAAATTACAATTTTATCAGCTCAAGACGTTTAGTTCCTATTTGAAATATATTTTGCACAGTTGTTGGGAAGTCTAATACACTCATCACTACTCTAAATTCCATCGTATCCTAAGGCACAGCACAAACAAGCATTAACTTTTATTTTGTTAGAAAAAAGAGAATTTGTTTGTTATGTACAGCAATAATTGATATAAAATAAAAAGAAATGTTGAATACCAACATTCATTTTATTCTCAAAATCACGTCCCGTTTTAGCTTAGCTGCACATATGTTCGTACTCTTTTTTTTACTTTTTCATGTTTTTTTACTTATATTTTGACTGATTTTTTCTTAACGTTTGTTCAAAAAAAAACTTGAACGTACATACTTCAAATTGTAGGAAAGTCAGTATGAAAGGGAGAAAATGAATATGGCAAACTAAACACTATGTAGTATGCACCTAATGATGTAAAGGTGGGTCGATGTGGTAAGTCATTTAAAACTATTGTAACGGATGATTTTTTAGCTATTATCTTTTTGGCAACAATGGTTTAAACAGCTCACGCACGTTTCGTGTTTTGTTTCACTGTCAAACATCTTCAGTTTGGTCTATGATTTAGCGTCTTACAATCGTCTTACAAACCAACAACGCTTGCAAATTATTACATTTTATTATCGAAATGCGTGCTTTGTTAAGAAAGTTCATCGCGCGCATCTTCCGTTTTTGGCTCAATGGGTACGTAAATAAGCAGAATTGTCGATTTTGGAGTGAAGATCAGCCAGAAGCATTGCAATATCTAACAATGCATCCAGAAAAAGTCACAGTTGGGTGCGGTTTATAGGCTGGTGGCATCATTGGACTGTACTTCTTCAAAGATGATGCGAATCGTAACGCAACTGTGAATGGTGAGCGCTAACGTGAGATGATATACAACTTTTTTTTGCCTCAAATTCAAGAGCTTGACTTGCATGACATGTGTTTCATCAAGAAGGAACAAAATGAGATAGTGAACGTAAAAGTCGCTTTACTTACTTCGTTTTTTAACAATTAAGCAAAGGTACCTTAATTGGAAAACGATTCTCAGATTTAAAGAAAATTAGTGAGATAATAAAGGTTGTGTAATTTTTATAATTGTGGTAGGAAACTGAAAAACTCATATATTTATGCTGAATTGTCCATTGGGGTTTTTTATTGTAGCCACTCCGTTTTTTATTGATGTATGTTTTTCCGTTGGCTACCTGGTTTGCGTTCTTGAGCATCTGGAGGGTGCAATTATTATCCGACTTGAATGAAAATTTGCCCGTGGCATTCTGTATGATTTCCAACAACTGTGCCAGGTATGGTTCAAATTGGTCGATAACCTGATATAGCTGCCATATGAACCGATCTCCCGATTAGCCTTCTTGAGCCTCCAGAGGGCGCAATTCCAATCTGACTGAAAATTTGCACGTGGGATTTTTTTATGACTTCCAACAACTGTGACAAGTGTGGTTTGAATCGGTTCACATTCAAAAATTCATTCAAAGAACTTGTCACATGCGATCCATCGTGGAGGGTATATAAGATTCGGCTCGGCCAAACTTAACGTGTTTTTATTTGTTTTAATATCTTTCTAAGCAATATCCGTAGAAAAAAAGCGAAAAGTCAATTATCAATACAGGTTATTGACAAAAGGAGGCGACCGTAGCGCAGAGGTCAGCATGTCCGCCTATGACGCTGAACGCCTGGGTTCGAATCCTGGCGAGACCATCAGAAAAAAATTTCAGCGGTGGTTTTCCCCTCCTAATGCTGGCTACATTTGTGAGGTACTATGCCATGTAAAACTTCTCTTCACTCGGCTATAAAAAGGAGGCCCCTTATCATTGAGCTTAAACTTGAATCGGGCTGCACTCATTGATATGTGAGAAGTTTGCCCCTGTTCCTTAGTGTTCATGGGCAAAATTTGCAATTTTTATACAAGACAACATTTTCTTAAACAGGATATATGAAACTGTCTACGCGTGTGCAGTGTGTATGCCCACCATCCTATAATAGTGGGTATAAAAATTTCCAGTGTTGGTTATCCCCCTCCCTTTTGTTATAAAGTTCCGAGGCATGGATACTTGTGATAGCAGAGCTTGGAGTTTTTGAGATAACAATTCTTCGTACAATTTACGGACCAGTTTGCATTGATGGAGAGTATCAGCGTCTTATGAATCACGAACTGTATGAGCTGTATGTCGACGCGCAGTGAGGTGAGAAAAAAAGTAGGGGAAACAAGTGCGCCATTTGTAAACGGATAGAGATTAACTAAATTTTTCATGAACATTCCACTAAGGAACAGGTGATACTTCTTTCATATCAATGAGTGCAGTCCGATTAAAGTTTAAGCTCAATGATAAGTTTAAGCTCAATGTTTAAGCTCAATGATAATGATGTTCGCCCCGGGATTTGAACCCAGGCGTTCGGCGTCATAGGCGGACATTCTAACCTATGCGCCACGGTGGCTTCCAACGGATAGAGATATCTGCACGAAATTTTATATAAATATAGCTCAGGTGTTATTCAGCCTATGTGCAAAACTTTGAGGCCTAAGAAAGTTCGGGGGCCCATTGGTGGGCCTTCAAAGTTGGTCACCTCGGTCCAATAAAATTTTGTTCTGGCTGCCAAAAGCGCATTTAGGGACGGGTTTTCAAATGTTTTTTTTGCTAAAAAATTATCGAAAAATCCCTACAAAAAGCATGCTTTTGTGTGCGGGGTATTTTTTAAAATGTCCAACAAATTCGACCAACAAAATTTTCTTTTTAAAATTTTCACAGAGTTTGGTCTTTAGTTTGTTGTTGCTGAAGGTACTTAACTTAACCGATTTCCAATTAATTTGGATAGCTGACATTGTTATATGCTAAATTTGCTATATTTTTGTGCGAATTATATGCTTAGGTTTGATTATTCAGTTCAAAGTTATGGGAGTTACAAATAAGAAGGTGTGAACCACCTTTCGTCATTATACGGTGAAAAATGCATAATTTATACCCCATAGCAGTACATAGCCCCATATCTCGAAATATGGTCCAATTTGGACCAAATTCGGTACAGACATTGAGTGGTCTAATAAATACAAGTCATTGTTCAATTTTGTAGAACAAGTTTTTGGTCTTTTCGGTAGCTATATCCAAATATAGACCGATCTGACCCTTATACGACATGGATGTCGAAAGCCTAAGTCACTGTGTCAAATTTCAGCGTAATCGCATAATAAATGCGCCTTTTATGGGGCCAAGACTTAAATCGAGAGATCGGACAATAAAAACGTTAATTATGAGCCCATGACCTTAAATCGAGAGTTCGGTCTATATGGCAGCTTTAGTCAAATCTGAACCCATCTGGTTTGGTATGGATGTAGAAGGCCCTAACACAACTCACTGTCCCAAATTTCTGGGACATCTGACAATAGATACACATTTTATGGATACAAAACCTTAAATCTAGAGATCGGTCTATATGGCAGTTTTATCCAAATCTGGACCGATCTGGGCCAAATTGAAGAAGGATATCGAAGGGTTCTGCACAACTCACTGTCTCAAATTTCGGCGAAAACGGACCATAAATGCGCGTTTTATGGGCTCAAAACCTTGAATCGAGAGATCGATCTATATGGCAGCTATATCTAAATATAGTCCGACCTGAACCATATTTGGGTCAGATGTTGGGAGGGTTAAAATTACTCCCTGTTTAAAATTTAAGAAAAATCGGATAAAAAATAAAGCTTTTACGGGCATCAGACCCCTTATCGGCTAATCGGTCTATATGGCAGCTATACCTTAATATAGTCCCATCTGATCCATATTTAGGTCGGATGTTGGGAGGTCAAAAACTACTCACTGTTTCAAATTTCTGCGAAATCTGATAAAAAATAAAGCTTTTACGGGCCTCAGACCCCTTATCGGCTGATCGGTCTATATGGCAGCTATATCCAAATATGGTCCGATTTAGCCCTTTCAAGAACTTAACCAGCGTGCATCAAAAAGACGTATCTATGCCGAATTTCAGCTCAATACCTCAATTTTTAATGGACGGACGGACAGACAAGTTTAAGACGATCCGAAATATATATACTCTGTAAGGTCGGAAATTGATATTTCGATGTGTTGCAAACTGAATGACTAAATAAATATAACCCCTATTCTATGGTGGTGGGTATAAAAACATGTTTTTGGGTATGGAAACAAATACATTTGCTAGCTGTCAAATATCGCTCTCAAAAAATTAAAAATAGCGACTTTAGCGACTTTTCCGCAACCAGAATAGAATACCAACCCTAAGTCGTGATTTTCTTATGAGTCGTAATAAGTCGTGGTTCGTGATTATCTCGAGAGTCGTGAATCACGCTCACGCACGAAGAATTTTAATTCATTCACGTGATTAGATTTGGATCTCACTCATGAATCAGGTGACACGACTACTCACGTGCACACCTCTACTAGAAAGGCAGTATTTCTTTATATACATTTTTCCACGAACATTCCATTTATGACCATGGCAAAGGTATCTTTCATTTCACCGCCATCCAAAGCCTTATTAAAATGTTTTTTGCTTTTAGTTGTGGACACTTTGCCAACCTCCCAATGTAATTATTTGCTCTTCTAGCGACTTTCAAAGTCTCTCTAAATATTTTCAATACCCAACTTGCGACCTTCCTTAATAACTCTTCCTGCTCTTAGACTTTCTCAAACAAAATAGCATTCAAAGTGAGGGTAAGGTAAACCTATAGAGGAACAAATCAACGACGACCATGTTGATGACTGCAGTTGTTTAGTCTCAGATTTTTCTTTTAACGGAAGAAAATAAAAATGTAGGCAATCAATTACTCAAGGGAGACAAAGAGGGAGATGTACCCCCGAAAAAGAGTAAGGATAATTGTACCTTCCCTGGCCAATCAGTTTAAAGAGAAAGAACTTGAATACTATTTTCACCAAAAACCTTAAACCTTTTAAAGATTTTATAGCACAATTTTCTCAACTGTCTAAAAATTTTATATTTATAAAACCATAATTTTAGTTACGAAACGTTGTAAAATACTCAAAATTAGAATTACATAGAAAATTTTCTAAAGATATAGGTCTTGGAATGGAATGGAAATCTCTTCTTTTTGTTTTTAATTTTTATAAAAAAAAAACTGAAATTTAATTTTGTGCTTAGGTAAGGTTGAAGAGAGGATGCGGATATTAATCTCCCCCATGCCACTATGGACATACACCTTTGCCAGTAATCGGCTTGTCGTGCGCTCTAAATACTAACAAAGTGACCTCGAAAAAGAAAATCTTAATTAGGTATGCCGTGCTACTTACAAAATCCTCAATTGTTTTCCATGCCACGCCCCTAAGTTGATTCATGTCTGGTATTGTGTGCGCACCTAAGTGCCGGTATCTGTTTGCTACGAAAGCCGGGCAATGACATAGGAAATGCTCTAACGTCTCATCATCTCCCCCTCAAGCCCTACATCCAAAGAAAAGTCGATACCGAACGTGCTTATTTCAGTACCATACGGTATTGATAGTAAAGCAATGCCGTATGGTACAAAAACAATACCGGATAGTATGGATGAAACATAAGATAATAAGTACCATTCGGTACTAGCCTAATTACCGACCGTTATTGGTTTTAGTACCAAACCGGTATTGATTATTCCACCCCCTAATGAACCAAAAAAAAACCATTGAAAATAATTTAAATCTAATTTTATGTCGATCATTTATGTTAAAAATTTTAAAAAGTTATGTTACACCGTGACCAACTTCAATTCTTTGTATGCAGCAATTGATTTCATATACATTGGTGCCCAGTGGTTTTCATATCAATACATCAACACGGCATCGTTTTCCACACAAGAGACTATCATGTTTTTAATGTAGAATGTACTTAGAATTTGTACTATTTCCATTTTCTCCTCCTTCAAGTATTTGAACAGGGTTTTAAATTGTATTAAAACATTTTATTTATTTGTTTAACAAATATTTTATAATGGCGTCAATATTTTAAGTACAAAGCTCAACAACACTTCTAGCGCGATGACAAGGATACAAATGTGACGCCGCCATTTCTTAATAAACTTTTTCGTCTACTATTGAATTGATACCAAATGGTATTAAAAATCTTTGCTAATAACGCTAACAAAATAATACCAGGCCATATTGGAAAAGTACCATCATTTTTCTATCAATGTATACATGCTATCACTTGTCGCACCGACTTTGCATAAGTGAGCTCGTAGTCCTATATGTCCCGTTATGATACTGAAAGCTATACTGACCTCCTTCTTACTTCATTTTAGTAATAGCCTCGTCTTCTCACGATCTAGATCTCCCTATAGGATTTTTGCCGTCCTACTGACCGTTTCGCTGTTGCATGCGCATTTGTCGCCCACCCCCATAACTCGGACTGCGTCGACACGAAAGGCTTGGGGTTAATCATGTTTATTCTCTGGCCTTCACTGGCAAATCGTCTACTTTCTCATTTCCCCATACTGCTTTAGGGCCCGGCACTCAGAGAAGGCGTTAATCTCCATGTTACTTTTCAAGACTGTTTGTGATCTTACCGTCATGGTTGTTATTGTCCTGATGGCCAGTTCACTGTTCGTAAAGGTGTTCACACTCGATGTCTTCGCGTGAAAACCACACCACTTCACGCAGTCCGTGATCGCCCGGATCTCTGCCTGCAGGATCGTATTATTGTAAGGCAGTCTAAAACAGATCTCAGTACCTGGGTTATCAATGTAGATCCCAAGGCCCTCTCAGTCCTCAATCCAACGGTCCTTAATCCATCCATGTAACATGATCTTCCACATGGTAATACTATGGTCGTCTATCCAAGATTGTGCCTCGCACTTAACCTCAAGCGTCGTCATGTATCCTATCGAAAACCTCTTCCCTTCCTTCCAGATTTCTCATCGTCGCCTCGATTACACCGCTATGGTATAAGCTGCTCCCATCCTCAATCCATTCTCCCATCGCCTTAAATTTCATAGCCGCAGTGACTGCCTCACACTTAATCTTTATTGGTCAGAAATCTAGAATAGTCTCCAGTGCCCTAATGGGCGTGGTCCTCATCGCTCCGCCTATGCCAAGACAACATGTTCTCTGAACCTGTTGTATGGTCCTTATGTTGCACTTTTTGTCCATAGCAGTTCACCAAACTACAGAGGTGTAAGTAGGTATTGGTCTAATAACGCTCCTGTAGAGCTAGTGGACTATCCTCGGATTAAGGCCCTATTTCGTCTACATATGCGCCAACATCTGTAAGCTTTCTCAGTACGCTCCTGAATGGGACACTTCCAATTCATTTTCCTGTCCAAGATCACACCTAAATAGTTAACCTTGTCAGATATCGAAATCATCTTATTTAGGAAACGTGGTGCGTTAAATTGGCCCAACTTCGTCTTCCTCGTGAACAGCCATATTTCAGTCTTCTCTGGGTTAACATTGAGAACGCTGGGTCTAGCCCAGTCATATGCCATATGCAAGAGCCTTTCGGTCCGTCTGCATAGCTCGTTCGGATCCTTACCCTTTAAAAGTATTATAACATCGTCTGCATAGCAAACGGGTTCAAATGCCTTCTCAGGCAGCATCCGTAATAGGTCTTTTATGGTGGTCACCCATAGGAGTGGCGATAAAATGCTCCCCTGTGGCGTACCTTATGCCACTTTCTCCCTTATATTTATGCCATGGGACACATAATTTATCTACCTGTTCCTTAGCATATGGGTTATCCAGTCTCTAGGGACCGGGTCTACGCGTTACTGGTTTAAGGATTGGATCAGTGTGTCGCTCCGCACATTGTTAAAAGCCCCCTCGATGTCAAAGCATACCGCCAGTGTGTACGTTTTTGCATCGAAGGATTTTTCTATTTTATGCACAACCTCGTGCAGGGCAGTCTCCACCGACCTTCCCTTGACATAAGCATGCTGTTTGTATTTGAGCAGTTAGCTGGATGTCATACTCTTTATAATGGGGTCCACAATACGTTCCATGGTTTTGAGTAGAAAGGATGCAAGGCTTATGGGTCTATAGGCCTTTAGTTTCGCATAACTTGCTTTGACGGGCTTGGGTATAAACACCCCCCTTGCCTCCTGCCAGGTTTTTGGAGTATATGCAAGTCCTAGGCACACTGTGAAAATATTGGCCAGATAGTCTGCCTCGTTCTGTAGTAACGCCGGAAATATTCCATCAGGTTCGGGTGTCTTAAATGGTTTGAAGCTCCTCTAAGATTCCTTTACCATAAATTCCGTAATTATAAATCTTCGATCAACTTCATTATTCCAAGATTCCGGTGTCTCCGTGAGTCCCGTCGTATCCTGTGGAAAATGGGTTTTCATGAAAAGCCTCAACATGTCCTCCGTTGTCTCTGCTCTCACTCCTATGTCGTCTACTGAAGTTTCAGTTTGATAGTGGGATTTTGAGAGAAACGTTTTTATCTTGGCGGCGTCAATCTGTTCGTAGAAAAAGCTTCCAGAAGGCACGTTTTGTTGCTCTGGTAATCTTGTTGTATTCCTTGAGCCATGTGTAATACACATCCCAATAAGCTTCCGCTTTTTTACGACGTGCTCTGTTAAAAAGTCTGCGGTGCTCTTTCCCAATATTGCGAATCTCTCCGGTCATCCAGGGCTTTTTTTGGGCTGATTTCCTTTCCCGAAAAGGACAACTGTCTTCGAAGGACCCCACCAGTGCAGTTGTAATCCTGTTGACATTTTCGTCAATGTATTCCATGCTTGGACAATCTAAATTCTCTTGCCCTAGTCTTCTTCTGAGTAGCCTTCCGAATTTTGACCAGTTGGTTTTCAACTTATTCCGGAATCTTATCAGATTCGGCGTGCTATTCTAAACCTAATGTAGCGACGGTCAGAGAAAGAGTGTTCCATGGAGACCCTCCAATCCTGAACCTCATCGATTAGATTTTTCGAACATACCGCCACACCTAATACCTCGTCCAGAAACTTTGTTCCGGGTCGTCCATGGACCTTGAATTAAGGCAATATGAACCTTGTCCTTACTAATTGTCACTTGCCCTTGCTAATCAGAGCGTGTGTAGCAGTCTCGCTCCGGTGGAGGTTTATCTGGATTGCCTCAATCATTGGTCCTCCAGTAAATAGGCATCTTGGAGTAGGTGATGGTCTCAATGTCTGCTCCCTGTTCTTCAGACTGGATTGATTTTCCTGTCACTGCACTGCCTGATGTCAACGTTTTAAGTTCATTGCTTAGTCTAGTCTTCCGAGATTTTATAAAGTCGGTAATAGGTCCATCGTCTGTCCCTGTTCGTTAAGCTTTACTGGGTTTCCATTCCCTGTTCTGCCTGGTGTTTCAATACTAGGATCTTTGCCTATCTTAGCCTTCCAAATCCTAAGTAAATAGGCTAATGCTTCAATATTAGGATCTTAGGATCTATCCCAGTATTCCGAGTATTGAAATCGGTGATGGGTCCGTCGTCGGGTTCCTGTTTGTTAGGTTGTGTTGGGTCTTTCCCCATTGCACTGCCTGATATTTTAGTATTAGTGTCATTGCTTATCCTAGTCTTTCCAATATTGAGAGATGACGTGATTGTCTCGTTATCGGCCCCCTGTTCGTTGGGCGGTGTTGAGTCACCTGCCACGGCCTGATGTCGCAAAATAAGAATTTTTGCCTGTCCTAGTCTTCCCAATTTTGAAAAAGACAGCTTTGCTCCCGTAGTGCGCCATGCCTTTAGTCTTAGCCAAACTCGTCACGGAGACTTGATCAATGCCAACCAGAAGGAGAGTTTCTTCCTCCTTCTTTTGGAAGACCTCCCACTTCTTTGCGACCAAACCTTGGTTTTGCTTGCCCAAGAATCCCAGCATGTGTTCCGTCGCGAATTTACTGTCCCATCCCTTGATGAAGACCGTCGCCTTTGTGAGCTGGTAGATATCCATCTTTCTCACAAGGTCGAGCTTTGCTCCCTCCCAGGGAGCGTGAATACCTCTGACGAGCTGTTTGACGGTATCAATACATTCCGCCGACACAAAACGCAGTTCAAAAATCCGATCGTTAACCAGATCCACCACTTGGGACCGATGATTTGTAGGAATCCTACCGGATGCTCATCTCTGTTGTGCTTCCTTGCCACTCTAGCGTAAGAGGACGGCTCCTTACTATTCTTAGGGACCATCTTCCCCTTCCGTGATGGATGTGGGATAAGTTTGGAAGTCACAGTCCTCCATGAAGACTCAGGGGCCGTGCGCTCTTTCTTCGTTCCTGTTCCGACTTTGTCTACCTCCGCAGGACACTGTCTGGAGTCTCCATTGTGGGATTGCTGGCTTGGTTTTACCAAAGTACTTGACAGCGGACAGCTCTTTTTCTTTTTCAGCATTTTAGCAGTATTATGCTCTCCGGGAGATCTGATTCTTTTTCCAGCTTCCGTAGAAGTGCTTGGAATGTCAGTTCTATCCTTTCCAGCATCCTGCACTTTCGCCCGATTACGCTGCCGGTACATACTCCTCTGTCTCCTTCGTCGTGCACCAGATCGTTTTCTCGGTCTGCTTGTCAGCTTAGCAAAACCATCGCTCACTTCTGCTGTCATCCCGATGCCCTCATCTCTCGATTCGGCTGCGATGACTGTTGCATTGACACAGTCGCTGTCTGAATCCGAGTCAGAAACACCACCTTTACTTAAGGGCTAGGGACGAACTGTGCATCCCTGTGGTTTATCCGTCTCTCCCTCATTAATTAGTCTGACGACTAGTTGTGCGCTTGAAGCATTGGTCTCGACTACAGGTGCCAAGGCACACACACCTATAGGAGGGGAGGACAACACGCTACGGTATGTTGTAATTTCATTCTCATAGAAACTGGTTTTTTCAAATATTTGTATTTTTAACTAAGACCTCGAGTTTGATTATTTAATTAAAAGTTCATAAAATACAAAGATCGAAAAACGAAATGCTATTTTCATAAAAAATGTCATTGAACTTTCAATATTAAATACAAATTTGATTAGGAATAGCGCTCAGTGGCATACTATTTGCACTTAACTAAAGAAAAGATGTCCTTTATCATCAAGCTAACAACTTGAATCTAACTGTACTCATGATATAAAGGAAGTCTCCACACTGTTCCTAAATGAGGGGAACATAAGGAAACAATTTAAACGATAATTAACCCCGCACTAAAACTGAAATAATGTGTAAGGCCTAAAGTCATGTTAAACTACTCATCGGAACCCAGTACGCACTTGATCATAAAAAGGAGGTCCCTAATCATTAAGCTAATAGAACAGCAATGATTGATTAGAAAATTTAAGCTTATTTCTAACCGTTTTAAATCCATTTCTTTAGATTTAAAACGCTTTGGTGCTTTGTCACTTTCATGAGAATTTTCGCTTCTTTTATTTTTTTAGCAATTTCTTTACACTTGAGTGAAAACGAAATTGTCTTGTCACTTGCATACCTGCCCCCCAAGCACACGTCCAACAAAATCGGTCAGGTCATCGAAAGCTTGGTTTCAGTTCACATTTTACTTTTGCCTGCATTATAGACAAAAAAGAAACTGAAATAAAAAATTATTGGTTTTGCGGTTAAGAATAAATACCCACGTAGGGCATTACTCTGTTGACGCAAAATGCTTAAATCCCATAAAATACTGTTGTAATGTTGTTGTTGCAAGTGTGAGATTTGGGAATGTGCAAAACAAAACGGTGGCCCATCACAGACAGCACGGTAAACTATTTGAACGACTGCACTCCTCGGTGTGCTGGACCTCCACACACATTCGTCACTGCGGTTTTTTTTTTGTTTTTGTGAACATAGAAAAGGAAACTAAGCCAATGGAATTACGGCATGGAATCCAGAGACAAACAAAGACAACGTCATACATTTGAAATCCCCCAAAAAAATACTCGTATAAGAGGTGTATAAGAGTTGGGGCAAATACCAATGCAGATATAGTTAATGATGAAAAACAACTGGGAATACAGACACACAGAAAAAAATATCACAAAAATTTTTCAATTGAAACTTTAATTGAAAATAAAAATGTATTCAATACGAAAAAGTTAATTGAATTAATCACTTTTTAATGAAATCAGGATTTTTTTAATAACAATCACGATATTTAGGCAATTTCCAATTAAAAATTAATTGATTAAATTTTTAGTTGAACCTGAACTTGCTTCAATTACGATCGTGATTGATATTTAGGCAATTTTCAATAAAAAATTTAATTGATCCCATAATTTTTTTAATTGAATCTTAAAAAGTCTTATATGCAAATTTCGCCTAAGAAACAGGGGCAAACTTCTCACATGTCAATTAGTGCAGTCCGATTCAAGTTTTAAGCTCAATGATAAGGAGCCTCCTTTTTATAGCCGATTCCGCATGGCGTGCCGCAGAGCGACACCTCTTTGGAGAGAAGTTTTACATGGCATAGTACCTCACAAATGTTGCCAGCATCAGTAGGGGAAATCCACCGCTGAAAATTTTTTCTGATGGTCTCGCTAGGATTCGAACCCAGGCGTTCAGCGTCATAGGCGGACATGCTAACCTCTGCGATACGGTGGCCCCCAAAAGATCTTATATATAAAAATCAATTTTTGTTTGTTTGTACCATGAAATTTTCACATATTGTGAAGGTTGGCCTGGAAAGAAACATAGACTATATAATTTTTTGATATCGGGAGGGGGGCGGACCCACCCCCTTACACCAAAAGTACTATCCAAAAATAAAAGTGGACCGATCAGGACAATATGGAATTCAAATGAAAGGTATTTAAGAGTAGAGTACGAATTTCATAATAAAAGTTGGGTTCAAGAACCTGGGGGGCCGCCCCAATCCCAAAACCCTTTAAGTTAGGTTTATTTGACAATAATCTTGACAATATGGGACTCAAATGAATGGTATTCGGGAGTAGTTTACGAATATGGTTAGGAAGTAGGAATAGGTTTTATAATTTATTGATAACGGAAGGGGGCGGACCCTCCACCGTTACCCCAAAAACACCACCCAAAATCAAAAGTGGACCGATAAGGACAATATGGGTATCAAATTAAAAGTATGCGGGAGTAGACAAAGAATCTGGCATACAAATTAATGCCGAAGTATCGGGGGTCACCCCACCCCCACAAAAAACGCACATTAGCCAATCACGGATATATGGGACTTGGTTTCTTTGTTCCGTATAGACTGAAAAACGGCAGAACCGATTTTCTCGAAATTTTCGCATATTGTGTGTAGGTTGGTCTGGAAGGAAACATAGGCTATATAATTGTTCGATATCGGAAGGGGGACGGACCATGCTCCTTATGCCAAAAACACAACCCAAAATCAAAAGTGCCCCGATGGGGACAATGAAGGATCAAATGAAAGGTATTGGAGAGTAGAATACGAATATGATATCAAAAATTTGAGTCCAAGTACCCATCGGGCCGCCCCAACCCCAAAAACTTCCCCAAACAGACATATTGGACGTTCATTTCAATATGGGGCTCAAATAAAAGGTATTCGGGAGTAGATTTTGAATCTGGCAACCAAAATCAGATCGAAGTATAGGGGATCACACCAACCCATGGTCAACCCATGGGCCATTAGACCCATTATAACTATATGACACTTGGCTGAACCGATTTTCTTAAAATTTTCATAGATTGTGTACATTTGTCTGGAAGGAAACATCGGGTGGAGGCGGACCTCCCCCTTACCCCAAAAACGCCACCGAAAGTGGTCCGACGGGCAGAATAAGGTTATCAAATGAAAGATATTGGAGACCAGAAAACGAATTTGGTATTAAAACCTGGGTCCAAGTACCCAGCGGGTACTTGGCAAAAAGAAACAAATGTTAGTCGTCTAGGCAGAGAGTTCTTTCCATCATTTTCTAATTTAATCGGAAACGATTTTAGTCTCAAAAGCACTGCTATGACTATCCGTTTGTGAAAAAGTCTAGTCGTTAAAAATTATGATAAACACTTTCTATCTTATATATAACAAGTAAAGCGTGCTAAGTTCGGCCGGTCTGAATCTTGGGAACCCACCACCATGGATTCTGCTAAAAACTTTTGCAAAATAAATTTAGTTGAAGGGCATAATTTTATTCTACATACCAAACTTCTGTTAAACCAGCAAAAATTAAAGCTTCTAGGAACCGAACAAGGATGATCGAGACCACACTACATGGGAGACTGATTTGGACCGTATTTGGCACAGTTGTTGGAAGTCGTAACAGAACAACGTATGTACAATTTCAGCCATATCCGACAAAAATTGCGGCATGTAAAGGTTCAAGAAGTCAAATCGGGAGTTCGGTTTATATGGGAGCTATATCATTTTAAAGACTGATTTGGATCGTATTTGTCACCCTTATAACATTTTCATATATTCATTATTTTCAATTAAATTTTTAATTGATCAAATTAAAAACTGAATTGGATATTTTATTTTTTAATTAATTCTATCAATTAAAAAAAATTAATTAAAATAATTAAAAAATTAAATGTAAATTTCAAAAATTTTCAATCACTTTTTTAATTGAATATGCATTTTTTAATTGAAAATTTTTTCAATCACCTTTTTCAGTTTCAATTAAAAAATTAATTAGATCAATTAATGTCGTGATTGAAAACAATTTTTCTTTTTTTCTGTGTAGAGAGCACCATTCTATCCTAAGTCAATGTGTGGAGTCAAAATTCAAAATGGTTTGGAGTCAGGAACGAATGTGTTCTGGTGACTTAGAATGGCCATGTTGTGGAGACACTACTTTAATAGCCCACCATTAGTGACTCTGTGGTAGTTCAAGGCATTAACTGTGCTAATCCTTCTTTTGTGAATAGTTTTCCCCCCTCCAGCTAATAATGTATGTTGCAATTGTAATTATTGCTGTCATTGGTGATTTTACTTTTACATTTGCTTCGACGGATGTGCCGTGCCAGTAACACACATTTGCTGCATTACATTGCTGATTGGTATGGTAGGGATACTAATAAAATTGGGCATCAAAATACACACGCATGTGGAACATATTCTAATTATTGACTATTACATGCATTGTCATATTAAATCACAATCTTCTCAGATGTGTCTTATCAGGTGTCATATTGCATACACTCAGAGAAATTTTGTAGTAAAAACATCAAAAATCCTTGCTGTAACAGCAGAAAGTCTGCTGAAAATAGGACAGCAGTAATTTTTTGCTAAAATTGCACCCTCTAGAGGCTCAAGAAGTCAAGATTCAAGATCGCTATATTAGGTTATGTACCGATTTGAGCCATACTTATCACAGTTATTGAAATCAAATCTGATAAGAATTGCGCTCTCCAGCGGCTCAAGAAGTCAAGACCCAAGAACTGTTTATATGGCAGCTATATCAAAACATGGACCGATTTCGCCCATTTACAATCCCAACCGACCTACACTAATAGCAAGTATTTGTGGAAAATTTCAAGCGGCTAGCTTTACTCCTTCAAAAGTTAGCGTGCTTTCGACCGACAGGCGGACGGACGGACATGGCTAGATCGACTTAAAATGACATGACGATCAAGTATATATTTACTTTAAGGGAGCTCAGACGCATATTTCAAAGTATTACAAACAAAATGACGAAATTGGTATACCCCCATCCTATGGTGGAGGGTATAAAAATAAAAAAACCTATGTAAATGTGTCTCAGTTCATAATCACCACTAAATTTTTTCAAAAGTTTTATTTTAATAACAGCAGACAGTGTTTGTTATAACTTGCAACAACTATGCTAAGTACGGTACAATTCGGTCAATAACCTGATATAGCTCTCATATAAACCGATCTCCCGATTTGACTTCTTGAACCACTGGAAGCCTCACTTTTCATCTGATTTGGATGAAATTTTGCATAGTGCTCCGTATGACTTCCAACAACTGTGCCAAGTACGGTCCAAATCGGTCAAGAACATGATATAGCTCCCATATAAATCGATCTCCCGATTTTGACTTCTTGAGACCTTTCAAGCCGCTTTTTTTGTCCGATTTGGCTGAAATTTTGCATATATTGTTCTGCTATAACTCTCAACAACTGTGCCAAGTACGGTCCAAATCGGTCTATAACCAGATATAGCTCCCATATTTTAACAGAATCCATAGTGTTGGGTTCCCAAGATTCAGCACGGCTGAACTTAACACGCTTTTACTTGTTTTTTTTTTTCTTCTTGAATTTCAATACTTTTCATTTAAAACACATGAAAGATGAGAGGAGGTAGAAAAAAAAAAAATTGTTTATCAGCTGGTGACATAACGACACCGTATATGTGTATGCTGATAGCAAGTAGTTAATTGAATCCATTATCTGATATAGCTAACCCATAAACATTTTTTGCAAGTTCACTTTAAATGTTAGGTTATAATGTTCGTCAGCAATCAGACTAACAAAGCATTCCCATGGCAGCCGGTTGTACGCAACGGATTGACCCGTTGGAGTCCCTCATCGACATGGACTGCCGCATCAGTGTACGTATTCGTTTTTTTTCGTCACGGGAGATGCACATCCCGGAGTGCCTTCTCCGCACGCTTCTAGTCGGTGCCGGGAAAAGTACCCTGGACTCTGGTTCTGTTCGGTTTGTCAGAATCACCTCCATCATCGGTCGGTGTCGGTGAGTTGTAACCGCTGAATGGAGTGGGGCATTTCCGATCTTGATCTGACCTAACGTCACTGAGGGAGTATGGTCTCACTGAATATGTTCGCACATAGACAACAGTGGGTCACAAGCGTTGTCGTCGTCGCCTTCAGCGTCCTCGTCGCGACCCCTTTGAACTCTCCCATGCGGCAATATACGCAACAGCAGCACCCTAGCCCCAATATTGCCGGACTATTGCCGTGAAGTGCATCAATCTTGCAATTGAATTGAAGCGGTCTCGGAGGCCAGATCGTCGATTTTGTGAGTGTGAAGAACATATTGCTTGCATCCACCCAGGAGACAAAGCTGACCAACACCTGCAGCCTGCACCGTTGTCACGGATACAATTTGCTACGTAGGTATCGTTTAAGTGGAGGTGGGAGATTGGCCTTCGTGATGCACCATTCCGTGCAGTAAAGACCCATCTCGCATGCGCTTGGCGATAGTGACCCCTACATGAAATATATGGGGATAGAATTCAAGTCCCGAGCTATACAAGGTGGACAAGTGTTTGGGGGCAAATAGAGTTCAGTTTAGGAGGTGCTTTAGGGCGTCACCCCCTAAACTAAACTTCATTATCGACTATGGCAAATTGGAGCTCAAATCAACGGTATTTGGGGGTAAAGAACGAATTTGATATCTATTTTCAGGGCAAAGTACCGGTTGCCGCCCCAACCCCAAAACGCCCTTCCAACGGTTCATTTTTACCGACCATGCCAATATGGGCCTCAAATTAAAGGGATTTGGGAGAGTTGCATGAATTTAATATCCATATTTGAGTCGAAATGTCTGAGCTGCCATAGCTCCCCTAAAAACCACTTCTCATTACCCTAATTTTTGAAAACACCAGATTTCGGAGATTGGTGATGCGTTTGATGGTGATGTAAGAAGGAGATTAAAGCCTTTTCTGAGGATAGCACAATCTGCATTGTGTGGGTACCGGGCGATAACGGAGTAAGGTGGAATGAAATGGCAGACGATTTGGCAGCGAAAGCCAGAGAACTGCCGTCGATAAACTTGGTTAACGCGAAACCTTTCGCAGTCCGATTTAAGGGCGTGGAGACAAACACGCTAGTAACACTGTGGTAGGTAGGACGGCGAAAATGTCGGTAGGACGACGAAAATGCTATAGGGTGATCCGGATCATGAGAGGACGAGACTATTACAGAAAGGAAGTAAGAAGAGGGTCAGTATAGCTTTTGGTATCATAATGGGACACAGCACTACGAGCTCACTTATGCAAAATCGCTGCGGCAAGTGATAGCATGTGTAGGGCATGTGGGGAAGATGATGAGACGTTGGATCATTTCCTATATAATTGCCCGGCTATCACGGCTTATAGACACCGGCACTTAGGTGGGGACACGATACCAACTTAGGGGAGTGCTATGGAAAACAATTAAGCATTTTGTAAGTAGCTCCGAATTCCTCACTTAAAATTTTCTTTTTCGAGGTTACTTTTTAATTTTTTGAGCACACAACAAGCCGACTACTGGCTTAGGGGTATATCCATAGTGGCATGGGCGGATTAATATCTGCACCCTCTTGTTAATCTAACCTAATCTACTCCATATGTCCCCTAAACCCATGCAATCAAATTTTTTCACCTAACAATATTTGTAGCTACCACTGCAAATTTACTAAAAAATGCCGATTTTGAAACCATTTTTGCTTGAGAGGGGTATTTTGAAGATTTTTGTAAAAAAAAGTCGGACGGAATTTAATTTTGGTTTTTTAAGGACACTTTTACCTGCAGCAAAATTCAAAAATTATTCTTAAGATATCTCTATTCGTTTGTTTTTTAGAATATTTTCAATTTGATTTGAGAAATTTTTGGTAATCGGACCACAAACGAAGTTTTTGCAGCTCCAAAAAAATTTTGAAATAACGAGGTGGCCAACTTTCACACGATCTCGCAAACACCTCAGCTCTAACCATTCCAAAACCCAAAGAAATATCTCTACCCGTTCTCTCACGGCATATTTTATACTAGTTTTTTTTCGATCTCCCACTTTGCGCTGGTTGGTTTTTGTGGCCCAATTAATGGCCAAGTTTACAGCCCCGAAACCCGGAACCCGGACTCTCGAAACCCGGTAAAAGGGAAGACAGGCGACTTAACTGTGACTGATCCAAAGAGGTGCGCCAGGTTGTTCAACCGTCAAATTATTGTGCGTCTCGAGCGAGATTGACAGGGATAAAAGTAGAGCCATTCGTTGTATCCGTGGTCTCCGAGCCGATGGACCGCCATCAAAATTTACCGTTCTCGAAGTTACGAATGTCATCCGTGACACGTAGTCACCAAGGCGTTGGGCACCGATGGACTTTATTTATGCTGAAGAATCTGGATTTACCTGGAGTCTGCTACTGCCCATGAACATTCCACTAAGGAACAGGGGCAAACTTCTCACCTATCAATAAGTGCAGTCCGATTCAAGTTTAAGCTCAATGATAAGGGGCCTCCTTTTTATAGCCGTGTCCGAACAGCGTGCCGCAGTCCGACACATCTTCGGAAGGAAGTTTTACATGGCATATTGCCTCACAAATTTTGCCAGCATTAGGAGGGGAAAAGCCACCGCTGAAAATGTTTTCATAGGCGGACATGCTAACCTCTGCGCTACAGTGGCTTGTGGATTTTAGGGATAAGAAATCGAAACAACGTACAGTGAAAGAGGGAGTTCCCCAAGGCGAGGTAATCCGGCACTGTTTAACCTCTACCTATCCTTCATTCCACCCACTCCAGAAGGCATAGAGATCGTATCACATGCGGACGATTGTACGTTCAAGGCATCAGGCCCTCCACCCATTGATGACATCTGGGATAGGTTAAGCGTCTACCCCAACGAACCTACCGCTTATTTCACAAGGGAACTGAAGGCATCTGCCACAAAATCTTCAGCCACATTGTTCACTACGTACATGCATTAGGTGGGTAATGAGATGAATGTTATAGTCAAAGGAGTAACAATTCCGTTCATCATCAAGTGTCGCAAAATACTTGCCGTCACATTTGACAATTCTTACGCATTCTTCTCACGGGCCACAGCAATTTGCGATAAAGTCAAAAGTAGAAACAAGATCTCCAAGTCACTTGCCGGCAGTACTTGGGGTGCTGACAAAGAAATCTTGTTGACCAAGGCAATTGGCCGGTCTGCGGTGAGTAATGCAGCGCCAGTGTGGTCTCGTCAGCTATGTGACAGGCATTGGCATAATATTCAGATCTGTCAGAATGCCGCTCTTTGAACTGCGACGGCCTGTCTCCTCAGTTCTCACGTGGACCACCACCATCAGCAGACAAAAATCTAACCCGTGCATTGACGATACTACATGCTGTCTATGTAATACCTTTTGGGCTTTTATCGCAGATACCATCAAAATTATCATCTTGTTCATAGATATCCACCGCCCAGAAGCCTTAATGTAGATCTTCATGATCTAGAGCCAGAGGCTCGGCACTAAAAGAGAGCCCCTAGATCAAGTTGCATATCATACGAGTAGGGAAATTCCTGCAGACACGGTACCAGATGCGGTGAATAGTTACCGGGTGAATATTGTCCTTGGAGAACGACCGTCACCCATAGCACCTGGGAAATTGATTTTTTGCGGCATGCCAAAGTAGTTCTGGCTCAATTACGATCCGGCAGATGCTGCGGCGTCAACTTCTACATGACAAGGATTTATGCCAACGTGCAGGTTGGGCGTCCCAATTGTGATTTGGGACCACGTAACACACGCCAGCTGTTTAACTGCTCAGATAGATACACTCGATGCCTCTGGACACACCCCATCTTAGTCACAGAATTCTGAATCTGGATATTCAACAGAACCAAGCTGTTGTCGCAGAGACCATCAAAATCATCATCTTGTTCATAGATATCCACCGCCCAGAAGCCTTAAGGTAGATCTTCATGATCTAGAGCCAAGGGCTCGGCGCTAAAAGCGACTTATAGAAAACCAGTAAGGAAGGACAAAAGTCGGACGGTGCCGACTGTATAATACCTTACACCTACCCTATAAGTACAATGTGGGAGCTTTATCCAATTCTGAACCAATTTTGATGGACCTCGGCGAGTAAACTGTAATAACTACGGTTGACATATGACAACATTATTGCAAATTGCCCGAAACCTGACGAACATATATATAGGAGCTATATCTAATTTTGTACCGATTTCGAGCAAACTTCTCAGATAATGTGGTAGTCGTCGAAGAAAGCGTTGTGCAAAATTTTGGCAAGATTGGTCAAACAATGCGCTTGCAGTAGCTCGTGGGGTGAAAATCTTTCGATATACATACATGACAGCTATATCTAAATCTGGGCCGATTTCTATGAAGTTCACCAGTAATATCGAGAGTCATAAGAAAATCCTTCCTGCAAAATTTCGAAAGAATCCATTTCAAACTGAACACTTTCTTGCAATATTTCTCAAAATCGGACGAACATATATATGGGAGCTATACCTAAATCTGAACCGGTTTCGAGCAAACTTCTCAGATACTGTGGCAGTCGTCGAGGAAAGCGTTTTGCAAAATTTTGGCAAGATGGGTCAATAAATGCGCTTGGTGTGACTCCATAAGTTAAAATCGGGCGATATATATATGAGAGCTATATATAAATCTGAACCGATTTCCATGTATTTCACCAGTAATGGCGAGAGTCAAGAGAAAATCCTTCGTGCCAAATTTTGAGAGAATCGGTTTACAAAAGTCAATTTTATTGCAATATTACTGCAAATCGGACGAACATATATATGGGAGCTATATCTAAATCTGAACTGATTTCGAGCAAACTTTTTACATACTGTGGCAGTCGTCGAGGAAAGCATTGTACGAAGTTTCGGAAAGATTGGTCAATAAATGCGCTTGCAGTGGCTCTAGGAGTGAAATTCGGGCGATATATATATATATATACATATATATATATATATATATATATATATATATATATATATATATATATATATATATATATATATATATATATATATATATATATATATATATATATATATATATATATATATATATATATATATATATATATATGAGAGCTATATATTAATCTGAACCGATATCCATGAAATTCACCAGTAATGTCGAGATTCAAGAGAAAATCCTTCGTGCCAAATTTGGAGAGAATCGGTTAACAAATGACCATTTTATTGCGGTATTACTGCAAATCCGACGAACATACATATGGGAGCTATATACAAGTCTGAACCGATTTTTTTCCAATTTCAATAGGCTTCGTCACTAGGCCAAAAAACATGCCTGTACCAAATTTTAAGACGATCGGATGAAAACTGCGACCCGTACTTTGTACACAAATTAACATGGACAGACAAACAGACGGACAGACCGACAGACAGACAGACGGACATACCTAAATCGAATCAGAAAGTGATTCTGAGTTATCAATGGGTCTAGAAATTCACTAAGCTATAATACCCTGTACCACCAATCCCAGCTGGTTGGCAGCCGGTTGTACATACCGGATTGATCCGATGAACTTCTTCATCGGCAAGGGCTGCAGCCTCAGTGTATAACACACTGCTACAACAACAACCCTGTACCACAGTAGTGGTGTAGGGTATAAATAGAAATTGTTTAGACTTACAAGGCTTGGAAGCTGTTACCTGCAGCATTGCTGTTGTTGTTGTAGCAGTGTTGTACACTGAGGCATTGTCTCGTCGTGTTGTTGTTGTCGAAGCCACATGCCTATATGTGGAGATGGCGATCCTTGTCTGGCTCCTATACGTGAGCAAGCTCGTTCCGGTCCAAAGGACCGATCGCCGCGGGAACATAATGACCATTGGTTATTTAAAGGCGCCTATAACTCGCCTTGTCAAATCGAGCATCATAGGCACTCAATATTTGTGCAAGAGCCGGTGCCGCCGGCATCTCACTGAGACTCTGCGCTCCATACCGCTGATTGTCCACGACTGCAATTGCAGCTACTCCGCATGGAGCATTCCACTATTCTCAACCTGTAAATCCGTGTCAGTGTCTCTCAACGTCTTTTCCACAAAGTCTGGCACTTAACATACCTTTTCCGCCTATTCCAAAGTTCATCTGGTTCTCCATATGTTTTTCGTAGTCCCTTCAACCGTTTGGTGACGTCATAAACTATTTAAAGCGCTCCCCAAATCGAATAACAAATTATTGCAACCTAGGCGTCTTTTCGCTTTCCCATTATTTTGAGCACAACTACTTTTGAATGTCGAGTCATTATCAACACTTGCTGCACTCATTTGTTTTTTCCTCTTTTTTTCAGTTCAAATGCATTCGCATGGGATAACAAAAGTTAGCAGCCAACAATAATCCATTCTTACGCCAGCATTGGCGGTACTAATTACCTGCCGGTGCTTCATGGCACTCACAAAAAAACCTCCCAAATAACTGCATGCATTCACCCTTGGTGTGCAGAAACACAAACAACAACAACATCGAATGTCAACCATTAATAAAAAAAGCGGCTGATGGCGACGTTACGAAAAAAAAATAAAATAAAATGTAACAACTCACCTTATCAAGACATTTCAACTCCTCGATGGGATAGACCACCTTTTGACAGCGAGCACAGGTTTTATTCATTTTTGCACAGCTCCTCTCTGGGGTAAATTCTTGGTAGTAAAGTTGTAGGTAGTTGTAGTTCTACAGATGTTTAACACTTTGTTTTTATTTTCGTTTGGTCGTTTTGTTTTCGTTTTGCCTTTTTGGGGGTCGTTTCGAATTTCACAATAGAAACCTTAGGACAAGTGCGGTAAGGGGCTCTTTGAGAGAATCTTAATTCTGAGCACAGCACACAAAAACTTTAAATTTGCTATTCTATCAAAGGAGAACGAGAGAGAGGGAGAGAGAGAGAAATAGAATAAAAGAATAACAAGCTAAATTCGCACGAATATAACAACTAAGATTTTATTTCTTTTATTTTATTATTATTGTTGATATAGGAGCCTGCCTCTTGTTGTTGTTAGTGTTGGTTTGTTGTTGTGTTGAAAAAGATCTTCAAATTGTTGGTGATTTTTATGCTGCTGTTGTCGCTGTTGTCTCTGCTCCACAGACTGGTTTGCGTTTGATCTTCACTGTTTTCTTACTTGTTGTCTTTTACATTTATTCAAAGGCACACACACACTAAGGCAAGCGAACTATTAACATTAATGGGGTAAGAGAGGGAGAGAAACAGAATGGATGGAGATGAAATGGATTTTGAAAAAACAAAGGGAGTTTTAATTTGTTGACAATGCAAAGAATTTTAAAATTTATGGATGTTTTCCAATTTTAATTTTGTTAGTTATATTTAGAAACTGAAATTAATTTTGGTAATGAAACAATTTTCCTTATATGTAAGTTATTGTGTTTTATATACATATGAACTTGACTTTGTTATCAAGGAACACTTGTTTTTTGTTTAATTTATTATGGAATCAAAAAAAAATTAACAAGTAAACACGCACACACTGGGATTGAGCCAGCCAGCTTAATTTAATTCAAGCAACACCATCACAATTTATAATACAACAAAATTGAAAATAGGTATATGTATTATTTTTGTTGTTGTTGAATTGGAGCTGCTGGAGATTTGTTACACTGTTGCTTCACCCAGCCGCCAGCCAACGAACGACTTCTTTTGTATTTTCTTGTATTTCTTTTGTTTCCACTACTTTATACTTTGTGCTGGTTGCTGCTGCTGTTTCTTTGCTTAACATGGGGGAGATACGATCACTTTTTTTCACACATTTCTTTATTTGCTATTTTTTCAGTAGATATTTTTGCAGATCTATTACCACCGAAATTATTTTCGTTATGCACACTCATGAAATTAACTCACTTTTATATGATTTTCGATCTTATTAAATTTATTCGCTATTTTTTTAGATTTCAATTAATTTGAAATTAATAAATGCTTCTTCTTCTCTTTATTGTGTGGGGCTCTCGCGGACTTTGGGGTTAACACTTCACGACGTCACAACGGCTGCACAGTTGCACAGTAAATAAATAATGAAGAAGAAATGGTGGAATGTGTGAATGAAGTTTAACGAAGTGACGCCGTTGTGCAACGTAGCAGACGGCTCGGCTCAGCGCAAAGTCGTTGCCTGTTGATGACCTGCCGAATACGAGTTAAAACCCAATGAGAGATTCTAGAGTCTGCGACCAAAAAACTCGTAGCATACAAAAACACAGTTGTTTTCGAGGTAAAAATGTACTATGCAGTGTGGTTTAAAGGAAAATTTCGTACATACAGGCTAATTTCGTACATACATATGTGTTCTGGATTTCCATGAAAAAATACAAACTGATGAAATACGTCTTTTGTTTATAGCATCGTAAAATTTAACCAAATAGTTTTGAAATTGTATGCAAAAATTCTAATTTTAAACTTATTCAATTGAAAAGTCCCATTTGTGTTGAAAGTTTGGTTTTACATATTTAAAATATATTTTCACTTTTTCGAAAAATGTTGACAGGTTGGCATACTCTCATTCCGCCATAGAATTGGAATTCTATTTTGCTTTCGGAATAGCCGCTAAAATTTGTATTTGTTTCGCGAGCGGAATTTGACAGCAATCAAATGTTTCGCTACCAAAACACGTTTCTTTATCTACAAAACTAAAATGATGCCGGCAATAGTTTCAAGTGTTGCCACTATAATAGTTTCTTGCCATTTTCCTCACTATAAACAGAATACTACTTTTCAGCCAACGTTTCGCCGACGTTTTTTTATATGGAGTTTGACAGCATTCCGCTCGAAAAACTGAATAGAATACTCAGCTAAAGGATGGGGTTACCCTTATTTCGTCATTCCGTTTGTAATCCCTCCAAATATACAAAATTTGGAGTATTTCTCCAAGGGTTCTATGAGACGCCGATACTGATCCTATTTCCGCGCCCCGTTCCATTGTCCATATTCGATGCATCTGTAAATGCACACAAATTTGTTTGCGTGTGTTGGCAAAACGACGATCAGCTTGATGGCAAGATGGCGGATTGCACCATATGATTTATGATTGTTGTAAAGGGTGATTTTTTTGAGGTTAGGATTTTCATGCATTAGTATTTGACAGATCACGTGGGATTTCAGACATGGTGTCAAAGAGAAAGATGCTCAGTATGCTTTGACATTTCATCATGAATAGACTTACTAACGAGCAACGCTTGCAAATCATTGAATTTTATTACCAAAATCAGTGTTCGGTTCGAAATGTGTTCACTCACCGTAACGTTGCGTCCAACAGCATCTTTGAAAAAATACGGTCCAATGATTCCACCAGCGTACAACCCACACCAAACAGTGCATTTTTCGGGATGCATGGGCAGTTCTTGAACGGCTTCTGGTTGCTCTTCACTCCAAATGCGGCAATTTTGCTTATTTACGTAGCCATTCAACCAGAAATGAGCCTCATCGCTGAACGGTGAATGAACACATTTCGAACCGAACACTGATTTTGGTAATAAAATTCAATGATTTGCAAGCGTTGCTCGTTAGTAAGTCTATTCATGATGAAATGTCAAAGCATACTGAGCATCTTTCTCTTTGACACCATGTCTGAAATCCCACGTGATCTGTCAAATACTAATGCATGAAAATCCTAACCTCAAAAAAATCACCCTTTACAAATGAGACCACCTTTAATTGTTTCGCCATGTAAGGGTACTTACTTGCAGGGCGTGCACAAATTTTTGAGTATGCGAACATACATAATATTTGCCAATCACAATTATGCTCATTGTCAACATTTTATTCAAAACTTACAAAATAAATATAGCGAGAAAATTGATTAAAATTATTAACTTTTGTGTACTCAATTGGTAATTGCTGCAAATTCCAGTCTTCCATTCACAATAGATGCACAACTTGTGAAAAACCATACCAATACAATCCTAGCGGTAGATAGATGTACTAAATAATCCTACAATGAATAGCTATCTAGAATTTTGTTGCACTGAAGTCAGGATACACTGAACTAAAGCTCTTCAAAATGCATACATATTTAGCAAAATATTACCTTAGCTATTCCATTAACTTTTTAATGAAAAATAACACAATCCCAATTTTGAATTTTGTATTCTATAGCTTCTCCAGCACTCAATGTGACGACGTTAAAAATGAGAACATATGACACAGCTGTGACCAACCGAATACTGCTTTTACCCGCCGAATAATAACAAAAGCATGTGTTAAACAGTTAATAGAACGTTACGTTGTGCATTGTGCCGTTTTAAAAGACATATAAACTAAATAACAACAATTATGTTTGTAAAACAGTTTATTTTCGAAATGAACATTAAGTGAGAAAAATGAAGTACCCACAACAAGAGTAAAATCTTGTGAAAATGTTCAACAACAACAACAGTTATTAACGATTTCTTGAAATTTCAGTACAAGGATCACCGGACATTTTCACACGTCCCATACTAAACACATTGAAATCTTAATTTTTTCTAGATAAAATTTCCTTAGAATACATGTGGGACCAAGTGGTACTTCCCATAGACCATCAAGGAGTAATTTCAGCTTGAAAATAAAAAGGGGCCCCAGTCACCTTTTCACCTGCTGGTTAATATAGTACATGTAAACAATGCCCACAATTGCTTTGTTTAGGTACTTTGCGAGACAAATTTAACAGGTAGGAGCAGTTGAC
The DNA here is from genome assembly GCF_963082655.1 of Stomoxys calcitrans. Classification (NCBI taxonomy): domain Eukaryota; kingdom Metazoa; phylum Arthropoda; class Insecta; order Diptera; family Muscidae; genus Stomoxys; species Stomoxys calcitrans. Next base: position 198,445,411 of record NC_081552.1, read on the forward strand.
CAACGACAAAAAATCGAGTGCACTATATGTCAAAATGAGTGATTATGGTCAAAATCAGTGATTTGGCGCCATTTTTCTTTGCTTGTGTGTGCTGTGGTTCTTAACTATAAAGCACACACACAACCGAACGTTATGAAATCTCGTTGACGGATTGTGTACTCCGCGAGAAAAAATTGTACTTAGCTGTTTGCTGTACACTACCTGTGTAAAAGGTGGTCTCACGCGAACAGCTGTTAACAGCCGCCAAAGTTTGACGGTAATAAGATGACAGATTTTTGTTTGCATTCTCTTTGTTGTTATCTTCTTTCTCGCATATTCTCTGCTTATGTATGCGCACGTAAAAATTTTTTGATGTGTGTGTGTGTTCATCAGCTTGATGACAAGATGGCGGATTGCACCACATAATTTGTAGTTGTTCTACAAATCAGAACACCTTTATTTTTCGCCATGGGTATTTGCATGCGTACGAAAATTAAACACCACAGTAGAACGGCATCCAAACTTTGTATTGATATATTTTGGAAGTCAGACGTAGTTCCTAGCCATATAAAACCCCGTTTATAGTGAAGAGACACAATACACACAAACAACGAACTAGTAACATACTCATAATAAGAGTTGCACCTTGGTACAATTAGAAGGCCAGCTGACAACATTTTCCGATTTCAGACTTGTATCTAAATCCCACTTGAACGTCAAATGCTTTGTAGGGATTTTAAAGGTTTTTACATTTTGTTTCTTTTTTAATATTTATTTATTTATTTATATTTAATAATCATAACTCTTTTGATCTTGTGACTGCTACACATGATAATACAAACAAAAACTAGAATGTCAATTTGACAGTGTACAGAAGTTTGACAGCCTAGTGGGAATTTGCGCCACCATCCCCAGAGGTGATTTCGTTGTTGTTGGGCTCATGACTTTACCTTCTAATTGTACCCATGACATAATGACCAGCAAGTGTACCGTAAACAGCTGAGTAAATTTTTTTTTTCTCTCGAAGTGCACTATCTGTTTTGGTTGTATGTGTATTAAAGTTAAGAACTATAACACAAAAACAACTGATTTTGACAGATAGTGCACTCAATATTTTTTTGTTGGGCAACTGCCACTACCTGTAAATGAATATATCTTGATTGTATCAAGAGTTGCGCTTTTGACAGATAGTGTCGTCGGTTATTTTTGTTGTTGCCCAACTGTTCCGACCTGGAAATGAATTTATCTTAGTTTATAGTCTTGAAAGCTCGTATGTTCTACAATTCCATTGGATATCTTTGGGTTCGTCGCTCAGAACAGATTATTTAAAACTCGGATTACCAGTGATAGTGGGTTCGATTCCCACTAGAGGCCTTGTTTGTCGCTACCGTGGTATCACAATGTACTCAAATAATCTAAGTGAGTATATGTTTATAAAATAGACCAACTATCTCGATGCGATAGTCGGCTTTTGAATTCAGAAAATATGTACTGTACGTTTATGTTCTTGGGGTCATCTTGAGTTTTTTTTGTGGGTTTCCCTGTATGCTACACTTTATCCCCTTTTTTTATTGATTTCCTAATAGTTACATATGTATTTATTTTGTTTGCTATTCCAAGAGTTGTTTTTATACTTTTCACCATAGGATGGGGGTATACTAATTTCGTCATTCTGTTTGTAACACCTCGAATAATGCGTCTAAGACCCCATAAAGTATATATTGATATACTTGATCGTTGTGATATTTTAAGTCTAACTAGCCATGTCCGTCTGTCGGTCGAAAGCACGCTAACTTTTGTAGAAGTAAAGCTAGCCGCTTGAAATTTTGCACAAATACTTGTTATTAGTGTAGGTCGGTTGGGATTGTAAATGGGCCAAATCGGTTCATGTTTTGATAAAGCTGCCATATGAACCGATCTTCGGACTTGACTTCTTGTGCTTTTAGAAGGCGCAATTCTTATCCGATTTGGCTGTCATTTCGCACGTGATGTTTTGGTATCACTTCCAACATTTGAAGTATGGTCCATATGGTGGTATGGCCATATAAACTGATCTTGGATCCTAAATTATTGAGCCGCTAAAGGGCGCAATTGGGATCTGATCTGGGATCTAGACTTCTTGAGCCTCTAGAGAGCGCAATTCTCATCCGATTTGGCACACATTTTGTACAACGGCTTCTCCCATGCCCTTCAACAAACGTCTGCAATATGGTCTGAATCGATCTATAGCTTGATACAGCTCCTATATAAACCAATCTCCCGATTTTGTTTCTTGTTTCAATAAATATTGATATTGACAGTTCTTTCTTAACAACCCTCGTAGCAAAAAAAAAAGCATTCACATTCACCGTTAAATACATGAACATAATTGTAACGGCGTCAGCAACAATACATTGTTGGCTACGTTAAGTGGATATCACTAGCAGACACAAACAACAACTGTCAAACTCTCGCAGACGAAAGGATATCAAAGAAGAATCCTTTGCCGTTTGACATAATCGAATTTTCAATGATTTTCAACGTATTAAGGGCGGAGGACTATTCATATACTGAAAAAGAAAACGGCCATTATAAGTTTATTGAGAAAAGTTACTAAAAAATTATACAAGATTACCGAAAAAGTTAAAAAATTCCATACCATTTGTGAGCAATCTCAGCAATAGTGTGAAAATTGATGGAAAAAAGGTTGAAGCCAATTTCTGTTTTATTGTTATACATAAAATTTTTTCATCACAAGTGTATTTTTTCGGTATTTTATTATCAAAAAGTTAAATAGACCTTTTAATAGAAAAAGTTCCAAAAAAAGGAAAAGAAAACCAAAATTTTGATAAATTGTCCATCAAAAAGTTAAAAAATAGATATATATCAAAGTGATGATAGCCAAGTGAAAATGTGAAAAAATTTGGGTTCCACATTATTATGTATGACCTGTTTCCGAAGGAACACACGTAATATTGTATGATTTTCAACGAGTCAATGGTCCGAATCCTACGAAACCGTTCAGTTCTTATAAGAAATGCCTTAAATAGTTTGCCAAAAACAATCAGAAATACCAAACACCCAACGTAATGCTTAGCTTTTTATTATTTGAATGAGTGAAAAATCGATAAAAGTTGCTGTATTCTTCTTCTCCATTCAAAATTCGTGTGCGTGAGTGTGGAAGCCGGTGAATTGAAAATATCTATAATATCGAACGCGCAGCAGCTCGCTAGTGTAACAATTTTTTTTCTTTTCTTCGTCTTCGTGTGCGGAGGGGGCGTCTATTACCCAGCAGTCGTCAGCAACCACCCCTTCATGTCCGTCGAATAACAACCGCTATAGCAAAAACAAAATAAACAAACGTAATACTACCGTTAATAAACCAAATCAACCACCCTCTCTCACATTGTCGGTAAAATTGCATTTGAGGTAAATAGAGGAAACGAGCCGAGAGCCGAACGAAAACATCTGATTAAAAAAATAAAAGAGAATAAAAAAAAACATAGCCTTATTCAGCTAGCTAGCCAGTCAGGCAAACAAAACGAAAAAGTAAACAAAACGTAAGTTTCACGTCGAAACAATCCATCCATATTCAATTGGTATCCATTCATTCACATCGTAAAGCGCATTTTTCGTGAATCAGGGATAAAGTGCCGAAGGCATATAAAATTACGCCAAGTGTCGAAATATTATGATCCACTACAATGATCCACTACAATGGTCCACAATATCGTCATCGATGATGATGGTTTATGGGGTTATTTCTTTTGCCATTGTGATTTTTATACCCTACACCACTACTGTGGTACAGTGTAACTTAGTGAATTTGTTTGTAACACCCAAAAGGAAGAGAGATAGACCCATTGATAAGTATACCGATGGACTCAGAATCACTTTCTGATTCGATTTAGCTATGTCCGTCTGTCTGTCCGTCCGACTGTCTATCCGTCTACCCATGTTAATTTGTGTACAAAGTACAGGTCGAAGTTTCATCCGATTGTCTTAAAATTTGGTACAGGGATGTTTTTCGGCCTAGAGACGAAGCCTATTGAAATTGGAAAAAATCGGTTCAGTTTTGGATATAGCTCCCATATATATGTGCGTCCGATTTTCAGTAATAATGCAATAAAATGGTCATTTGTTAACCGATTCTCTCGAAATTTGGCACGAAGGATTTTCTCGTAACTCTCGATATTACTGGTGAATTTCATGGAAATCGGTTCAGATTTATATATCACTCTCATATATATATATCGCCCGATTTTAACTTCTGGGGTCACAGCAAGCGCATTTATTGACCCATCTAGCCAAAATTTTGCAAAACGTTTTTCTCGACGACTGCCACACTATCTAAGAAGTTTGCTCGAAATCGGTTCAGATTTAGATATAGCTCCCATATATATATGTTCATCCGATTTTGAGAAATATTGCAAGAAAGTGCTCAGTTTGAAATTGACTCTTTCGGAATTTTGCAGTAAGGATTTTCTTACCACTCTTGATATTACTGTTGAATTTCATAGAAATCGGCCCAGATTTAGATATAGCTGTCATATATGTATATCGACGGATTTTCACCCCAAGAGCTACTGCAAGCACATTGTTTGACCAATCATGCCAAAATTTTGCACAACGCATTCCTCGACGACTACCACATTATCTGAGAAATTTGCTCGAAATAGGTTCAGAATTAGATATAGCTCATATATATATGTTCGTTAGATTTTTGGCAATTTCCAATAATGTTGCCATTTGTCAACCGTAGAGGTTCATAAAAATTGGTTCAGAATTAGATATAGCTCCACATTGTACTTATAGGGTAGGTATAGGGTATTGTACAGTCGGCACCGCCCCACTTTTGTCCTTCCTTGCTGGTTAATAATTGCAATATTGTGGCCATTTTGCCCTCCACAGTCTTGTTTTGTTTGGCCAACAGCCGAATTTAGAGATTTTGTATAGTCGGTTTGTTCTATTTACCTGTCCAGCAGATTCGCTAGTTTAAGCCTAGTACTAACTTCAGTCCAAAGATTTTAGGAATTTTACAAGATGCACAAACTGATTAGGAATTTTACAAGATACACAAGCAGATTCGCTAGTTTAAGCCTAGTACTAACTTCAGTCCAAAGATTTTAGGAATTTTACAAGATGCACAAACTGCTTTTCTACTTACGAAGGAACACAAAGAGGAATTGATGAATCGAAACTGTGCCACTTTTACGATATTAGGAAGACCAACCAGATTGTATATCTTGTAAAATGTAAATGTAAAAATTTAAAGTCGCAGCGAAAATGCCTATTCTTCACAAATATACAAACAAAAGTCAAACAACAGCACACACCAAAGATAATAATGATTGTTGCTCATTTCGTGAGCAATTAATTACCTTTGCAATTAATTGAAGCGAAATTTGTGTTGGCGCAGCGACATGTCGCTGGTGTTTTACTCATAGAACTTAGCAAGATATATTCATTTACAGGTAGGGACAGTTGCCCAACAACAAAATGTTGTGTGCACTATCTGTCAAAATCAGGGATTGTTGCAACTCTGATTTTGAGTAGGTTACTAGCATGACTTAATTACCAGGTAGTGTACCGTAAACAGCTGAGTACAATTTTTTCTCGCGAAGTGTACTATCTGTCAACGAGTTTGTGTGTATTATAGTTAAGAACCATAACACACACTAACAATAAAAAATTGCGCGAACTAGTTACATACATATCAGAGTTGCACTAATCACTGATTTTGACAGATAGTGCACTCAATATTTTGTTGTTGGGCAACTGCTACTAACTGTAAATGAATATAACTTGGAACTTAGCAAGATATATTCATTTACAGTTAGTGGCAGTTGCCCAACAACAAAATGTTGAGTGCATTATCTGTCGAAATCCGTGATTATTGCTACTCGATTTTGAGTAGGTTACTAGTTCGGGCCATTTTTCATTGTTTGTGTGTCATGGTCTAATAACACACACAACCAAAACTCATTGACTGATAGCGCGCTTCGAGAGAAAAAATTGCAATCAGCTGTTTACTACGCTACCTGGTAATAATGTCATAATATTGGGTGACCAGAAGATTATTTAAAATCGTACATTTAGATACTAAAACGTACAAAATGGTACATTCTTTACGAATTGAACAAAAGCACTTAAAATTAGGATACAGTTACTACTTGACAGTAGATATTGGGCGCTTAGTAGATTTGTTTTTAATACGAGCATCTAGATACAAAAACACACAACATGGTACTTTTTTACGTTTTGAGCTAAAACGCTCAAAATTGGCATTCATTTATACCGTGACAATATATATATTGGGCGACTTAATGATTTTTTCCGCTATATTATTGTTCTTGGTACTATTTGACACATTTTTACAGAAGGGGACAGATTTCTGAAATTTTATACGCAATTATTACAAAACTTCATAATCTTATAAACTGAGTGACTACCTAGGTTTTTGGAAGTCTTACACTAAAAAGGGGTTTAAAAACGGGGGTAGCGAAGCGGACCACTGGGATGCTAGTTATTTATATGATACGTGTTAAAGTGGACAAAAACGCACCAACTATCCCGGATATCGGTAGGATTAGAAGTATACCTTACCATACGACGATTTACCCGTTCCAAATAAAATGCTTCTTTTCGAGAAGCTAACAAAGCCAAAAATATGTCAGCAGGCATATTTTTGAAAAACATATATACGAACAAGTAAAAGCCTGCTAAGTTCGACCGGGTCGAATCTTGGAAACCCACCATCATGGATTCTGCTAAAAATGTATACGAAATAAATGTAGTTGAAGGGCATAATTTTATTCTACTTCTGTCAAACCAGCAAAAATTTAAGCTTCTAGGAACCGAAGGAAGATGATGATGAAAATTTAGGCTTCCAGGGGCTAAAGAAGTCTAATCGGGAGATCGGCTTCTATGGGAGCTATGTCAGGTTATAAACCGATTTGGGCCGTTGGAAGTCACAAAAGAACACCATATGCAAAATTTCAGCCAAAACGGATGAAAATTGAGGCTTCCAGGAGCTCAAGAAGTCTAATCGGGAGATCGGGTTATATGGGAGTTATATCAGGTTGTAGACTGATTCGGGCCGTACTTAACACAGTTGTTGGAAGTCATAGCAGAACAATACGTGCAAAATTTCAGCCAAATCGGATAAAAATTGAGGCTTCCAGGGGTTCAAGAGGTCAATTCGGGAGATCGGTTTATATGGGAGCTATATCAGGTTCTTGACCAATTTAGACCGTACTTGACATAGTTGATGGAAGTCATAACAGACCACTGCGTGCAAAATTTCAACAAAATCGGATAAAAATTGAGGCTTCCAGGGTGTTAAAAAGTCTAATCGGGAGATCGGTTTATATGGGAGCTATATCAGTTTCTTGACCGATTTAGACCGTACTTGACACAGATGTTAAAAAATCAAAACAGAACACTGCGTGAAAAATTTAAGCCAAATCAGACAAAAGTTGCGACTTCCAGGAGCTCAAGAAGTAAAATCGGGAGATCAAATTATATGGAAGCTATATCCAAATCTGAACCGATATGGCACATTTGCAATCCCCAACGACCTACATCAATATTTAGTATCTGTGCAAAATTTCAAGCGGCTAGCTTTCCGCGTTCGACCGCTATCGTTATTTTGACATGTCCGCCCGCATGGCTATTTCGATTCAGAATGTCAAGACAAGACTTTATTGGGTCCTAGATCATTATTTCAAGGTGTTGCAAACGAAATGTATAGTATACCCATATCCTATGGTGGTGGGTATAAAAACTAAAAAATTTATATGGCGGCATAAAACAAATAAACATATTTTTCTTGTTTTATTTACAAATTCCACTAAACACATCAAAATCAGCTGTTTTTTAATTTTGTATCGAAAATGGACATCCCCTCAAATAACAGAACATATGTAAAAAAATGTGCAGATTTCAAAAACGATGTGCAATTGAAAATTATCAAAAGTAAGAACATGGGCGAAAAACCATGCTTCTGTACAGGAGGAATAATCCTCACGTTGATCTTGGTACATTCTTCCTTAACACAATTCCTACTAAATAGCGCTGAATTTTGCGCAATTAACAATTACGCCTCATGGTAGTGCCAACAGTATGCACACAACACGTGCGTTCGAGTACTTAAAAATGTGTGTAAATTTGCTCAAATTGTTACTGAAAGTCGTTCGTGTACTTTATTTGCCAGCAGAAGAGGCCGTGAGAGTGCGTAAGAGCAAGCAAAATTTTGAGAGTTTGGTAATTGAGAACTTGCAAATATTTACTGGAGGTTTTTTCCTACCAGTGATTTGCAGCATAGAACAGATGTTCTATGAAAACCCGCAGTTTAATGCAAATAAATAACAAAAGAGTGTAAAGACTATTGTTACATTACAGCAAATTTTTGCTGGAAAAGTACACGAACAGACCTAATATTATGAACATTGGCTTACTGGTTACTTTCCAATCATACATCTGCAATATCGAAGCTCTTATTATATTTTATAATGCCTGCTTTCTAATTAGCTATAGCCACTTGACGTTTGATTTCGTTTTTTTTTACTCTTTTTACCAGAAATATTCGAGATAAAAATCACGATCTGTTATTTGTGCCAGTGTGTGATACAAAAAAGGAAATAAAATTTAAATCGGATTTTTTTGGATCGTTCGTTTTAAACGTTGCAGCGCACGGATGTCAAGCAATTCTTCAAAAATATGCAAACCCTAAGAAAGAAAACGAGCCCCTGTAAATGTAAGTAAATTTTTTATAAAAAAACAATTAAATTTTTTTAAACAATATATATAAACTTTTCGTTTAATTGTCGAATGGAATTTTGTATTATAATCAAGTCTAACAAAAATTCTAAAAACAATATTTTTGACAAAAATTTTTGAATTTAATGAGCTTATATAATTATAATGAAAAATGCGTAGAGCTTTCACAAAGTTTGCAACCAACCTCTTTGAATTGTGTCACTCGAATAAACAGCTTTCGTTCGCTTGACAAATCAAAATCAGCTGATTTTACAGTGGAGAAACAGCTGATTTTCTATAAATCAGGGAAAAAATCGTATACTCAAGTTACACAATAAGAGTGTTTGCGAACTCAAAAATTTTTAAAAATTTGCACAAATTGTTACTGGAAGTCGTTCGTGTACTTTATTTTCCAGCAAAAGAGAGCGGGAGAGTGCGTGAGAGGGAGCAAAATTCTCAGAGTTTGGTGATTGATAGCTTGCAAATTTCTACTGGAGGTTTTTTCCACCAGAAATATGCAGCAACGAACAGCAGTTAAATTCAAATAAATAGCAAAAGAGAGTAGAGGCTGATCTTACTCTCCTGTAAATTTTTACTGGAAAAGTACGCAAACAGACCTAATGACACCTTTTGGCTACAAGTCTGGTTTGCGTTGGCTTAAGGACTTAATTCGGTGCATCAGTCTATATGGGGTCTATATCAATTTAAAGCCCGATATAGCATATCTTCGAATATAACCTGCCTATGGTAAAAAAATTATATGTTCAAAGTTACAGCTCAACACCTTAATTTTTAAAGACTGATTTCCACAGATGGACGGACATAACTTGATAATCTTAGAATTAAACGAGGATCAAGAACATATATTTTATACGGAATGGATGGTGGGAATCGTGGGACAGAGGTGAGCAGGTCCGCCTATGAGGCTGAATGCATGGGTTTGAATCTTGGCGAGAGCATCGGAAAAAATTGTCAGCGATGGTTAACTACTCCTAATGCTGGCGACATCTGTGAGGTACTATGCCATGTAAGAACTTTTCCCCTTACAGGTGTCGCACTGCGGCACGTCGTCCGGACTCGGCTATAAAAAGGAGGTCCCTTATCATTGAGCTAAAACTTGAATCGGGCAGCACTTATTGATGTGTGGGAAGTCTGGAATGCTAATGCTCATATTTGCATTTGAAGCCGAAATATCCATTATTTCGATGTTTTACAAACGGAATAACGAAATGAAAATACCGCCGTCCTTCAGTGGTGGGTATAATATGTCATCTCCATATTGTTGAAAACCACCGCTAATGAATTAATGATCATGATTTACGAATCTGCACGCGTAATGTTTTTCGGATCCACTAGATGTCAGTAAAGAAAGGCAAAAGTTGCGTGGAGCCGGCTATATAATACCCCACACAACCGAGTGTACATACTACTTTAATACATAGAACCTATGTTGAAAACTAGTCAACATTGAAATATCGAAACATCGAATCTATTGAAATATCGAATAGGACCAGCGGCTGCAACAATTCGTAAATACAGCTTCTGTTTCAATTGCTCCTTTTAAACCCTCGGAGACGTCGTCAGTACGGGATTACTTCAGGGATGAGCGTGGACATTTAAGTTGAGCAAATTTTCCGAGACCGACTACAAGGATTACATTTTGGTTTATATGGGCACGAAGCTGAATGATGAATGAATAAAGATTCTGATCAGTCCCAAAATTATTGAGAGTCTCACATACGAAAAAGAAAGAAGGATTCTTACAGACCGCTTCGATGGTAAGAAAAATCAATATGCGGAGAGCATTAAATTTCCACGGCTAATTCAGGAGAAAAGCGACAAAATGTCTAGTTGTGCATTGCGTCTAAGACAGGCTGCTGTATTTTGCAATTATGGTACGTTTTTAGACAGAATGCTTATGGAAAAGTTGTTTTTTTGGATTACATTCTCGTGACGTGTGCAACGAGATGATTGCGAAGGAGCCTACTAATTTCGCTGAGGCTTACGGGAGTGAACAATGCCCAGAAGTTTCTCACCGTTCGGTGATGAAAAGAAGAGAGGTAATGAGTTCATCAACGGAATTGGAAGGTAACACCAACAGCATCGGCAATGAGGCTGCCAGATATAAGCGCATGAAGTAGAAGACTCAACGGCAGAGATGTCAACGATGCAAGGAAAAGGACGAGCTATCTTGTAGCCATGGTTGTGGGTAGCAACATAAAAGGGACCAGAGCAAATTTCGCAACACCACTTGCATGCATGTAGAAAAACTGGCCACATAGCTGGAATTTGCATATCCAGAACGGCATTAGTGTCCGACGACGATGTGAAAGACGGCAGCGAGTTGATTCAACGTCTGAACCAACTGGGTGGGGTGAATACAAAACGGCGCATGATTGAAGTTTCGATTGGCAGACGTACACCCATAGAAAAAACCAAGCACGGCGTTGACAAAGTCCCATTCGTTCATAAAAGTGAATCAACACACAAATGTTATTAGATCAACAACAAATGTTTATAAACCAACAACAGTTATTTGGAACAAAACGTTCACTGCCGTTCACATTCTGACAACCTCTAGTGCACAGTTTATTTAAAGAATACAAAAAGATTTTGTGTGCCGATGAGTATCGAACATGAGTTCCATTAATCCCATTGTGTGGTTACAAACGCCTTACCACATTGCACCACGGCCGGCTATACACATACAAGGTTTTAAGTTCACAACGGTAGGTTCATGAATCAACATCGCGTGTTAACAAAATCATCCACGCTTGTTCATAATATTTCCAACAACGCCCGTGTATGATAATGACAACGTTAGCGCATGATTTTGCAACATATTTTTCCTATCAGTGTAGGTTATAAGTGAATCTAGATACTTAAAAGGATTGTGCACAAACCCTTAATTCCAAGTAAGGGACATGACATCGAGTGCTTGGGACGTGTGGTTGTAAACGCCAAAATGGTGTCAACTACCCGAGGATTACATCTATACAGGGTGAAAGACGACATTGACTCCTTGTGTGGCAGAGAATGGATAGAGCAGTTCGTGAATGAATCGACTTCGTCAAGTTATTTTCATCGAACACTGTGAACCCGATACAAACTGCATCTTCCTTATTGTCTACTTAGGAAGAGGAAAAACTCCAAGAGGTGTTGAAAATGTTTTCAATGAAGTGGTAGGCAAACTGAAGGGGCCTCCTATTAAGTTACACCTCAAGCCTGCTATTAATTCGGTTTTTGCACGAGCAAGGGAAATGCCCCTTGCATTGAGGGGTTAATGCGCAGCGGAGATTGAAAATAAGATAACAGCGGGGCAATATGAAAAACTCGACGGCTCATGTGGTATCGAAGAAAAATGTTAAAATTCGCATAACAGGTAATAACAAACAGACGGTAAACCAGCGTATCGTGGTAGACGAACACCCAACACCTAGGCCTGAGGATATTTATAACAAGATGAAAGGATGGAGAGTATTTTGTCACTTGGACGTGACAGATGCGTATTCACATTTGGATGTAGATGCTAAGCTGGCTCATGTTCTCACTTTGCACAACCTGACCCACGGGTTAATACGGCCGACACGAGCAGGTCATGGTGCAGCAAACATACCGGCAATTAGGCAGAGGACAATGGATTCAATGTTACAAGGCATACCAAATGCATGCAAATTTTTAATGACATTTTAATTTACGCCGATAATTTCGATAACATGTTGACGCGATTGCACGAGAAATAGTTGCGGCTAAATCGGCCAAAAGGCGAGTTTGCATCATCATGTGTGGAAATTTTTGGACACAGAATCGATAGTAAAGGAATTCATAAATCGGAGAAGCATATTCGAGCCGTGAGGGATGCACCCAAGCCGAAATCTCGTGTGGAGTTGTTTTTGGGGAAGGCAACATATTGCAATTGCAAATTTTACCCATGAACATTCCATTAAGGAACAGGGGCAAACTACAACAACATATTACAAACTACAGGCAACATATTATGGGTCTTTAATTCCGAATCCATCGACACGCAACAGACCACTTCGTGACATGCTCAAGGACGAAGTGTTTCGATGGAAGCCTGATGCCGAGACGGTGTATGAGGACATAAAGAGTGCGCTGGTATCACCGCGGGTTTTGATACCCTACAACCCAGATCTACCTCTTCTAAAAGCGACGGATACAAGCCAGGTAGGCTTGGGACACACCTCTCGCGTAAAATGCCTGATGGGAAAGAAAGTCCCATTGCCTATCCAAGCCGCTCATCGAATACTACAGAGTGGGCGGTGCGTCGATTCTTTCTAAACCTGTGCCCGTCACTTTACCTTAATCACGGACATAAACCCTGGTGGAAATCTTAAATCCAGGCAAGTCTCTATCAGTTATTTGCCTTAGTCGCATGGGAAACTATGCGGATTTTTTTGGCGAATTTCGATTTTAATGTCGTATTCAAAGACTCCAAGTCGAATGTTAGTGTGAATTTTTTTTTTGCCTAGAGTTCGAAGAGGGGTGAAATAATTCAAGTAAGTGTACTCCCCATAGATCACTACGATGAATTCGACAGATTTAGTATCCGACAAATAATTCAATAACCGCTCAACGCAGAGAAGGTTGGATCGGAAAGCCGTAGAGACGAGAAATTAGTTTCTCATTAAAAGAATTTTGTAGAGATGCAGGTCGCTGAAGTCGTATGCATATAAAAACAGCCAAAGTCAATTACACAATAGCTGGTAACTTTCGAAAATAGGGTAGGATCTCCAAAGATATAGGGGATCACCCGATCCTTCGTATACTGACCAGGGATAAATTGTAAATTTGAGGAGACAGCAAAGCATTGCGATTTCTCCTTCAGATACGCGAATGAAAATACGAAGTTTCGACATCGCCATTGGCAATATCCTGGTGGGCCATTAGATCGTGAACATTTGGACTATGCTGGACGTTTTTTAGTTAAGATGATGCTGAATGTCACAGATTCATACAGCAAGTGGATAGAGGTTAAAGTGACCTCATCAAGCACATCGGGCACACGGGGTACCTACTACTATCGTGTTTGTCAAAGGGAATTTTTTACGAAAGCCATGGTGAGATGTCACAGATTCACTTCGCCATATCATCCAGTCACGGGCGGCCAAGCTGAGAGGTCAGACAGTGAAGAATGCACTTAAGTCACTTAATTCGGGCAAGACGGATATGCAGAGGCTCTTGAACCATTTCCTTCAGCAGTATGGAATCGGCCTGTTAGTCACTCGCAACGTTACGGAGGATTTGAATAAAAGCAATATGTGCAGTTTCAACCCACTTTTCGTTCATTAGAGCCTTCTCCGAACGCTTTTTTTCTTATCCAATAATGTGCGAATGGACAAATGGCTGAAGGTTACATTCCTGAAAAGGGTGAGAGACGAGATCCTTAACAAAGGTTGATTTGTCAGGCGACACATGGACCAAATTAGAATTTGCATCGAAGCATGAGGGGCAGTGCAAGAAGATATGAGCAGTGGAACCAGACTTTACTCCATACAGGGACCTAATGTATGGAGTAGAGTCTGCGCCACCCGATAGAATGAACTCCAGCATTTTTTTTAGTGACTTCTTCACTCCTCAATCTGATTTTATGGAATTCGACACACCAAGAGACGGCAACGATGGAAACGAAGAAGATGTGCAATGCCAATTTGCCCATGAACATTTCATTAAGGAACAGGGGCAAACTTTTAACATGTAAATGAGTGCTGTCCGATTCAAGTTTAAACTCAAGGGACCTCCTTCTTATAGCCGGGTCCGAACGACATGCCGCAGTGCGACACCTCTTTGGAGAGAAGTTTTACATGACACGGTACCTTACAAATGTCGCCAGCATTAGGAGAGGATAACCACCGCCGAACATTTTTCTGATATTCTCGCTAGGATTCGACGTCATAGGCAGACATGCTAACCTCTGCGCTACGATGGTCTCCAAGAAATTAAGACGTGAATGATGCTAATAATAAGCGCCTGGAAATCCACGAAGAATTACCAGGATTAAACGTCGCCCCAACCATTTGAGCTTTTACTAGAAAGCCGAGGGGAGAAATGTTATGTATTCGGTATTTTCATACGATAATGTGGCAACTACATTTGATATGATTCTATCTTAGTAATCTGGCAGCTTGTTGTCAGTCGTTAATTAGTTGTGAAATTCAGTTTCACAATTAAATAGTTGTAACTTTATTGTAAAGATTTCTGGTTTTAATCAAAGACTCAACAAGGAGCTATATCTTCATTTAAACCGATTGTACACATGCTGGGACGTCACTTCATGCTAAATTTTGTAAATATCGGAGCAAAATTGTGACTACTACAGCCTTAAAAGGCTAGTTCGGATAATTTATTACAGAACACTACGTGCAGCCGAATCGGACAAATATTGCGGCTTCCAGGGCTTCAAGAAGTCAAATCTGGAGATCGGTTTATATGGCAGCTTTATCCAAAACTGAACAGATATGGCCCATTTGCAATCCCCAACGAACTACATCAATATAAAGTATCTGTAAAAAATTTCAAGCAGCTAGCTTAATGCGTGATTTCGACAGACGGAAGGACGGACGGACATGGCTAGATCAACTCAGTATGTCGAGACGATCAAGAATATATATAGTTTATGGGGTCTTAGACGAATATTTCGAGGTGTTACAGACGGAATTAATATACCCCCATCCTCTGGTGATGGGTGTAAGAAGAATAGTAAGAAGTATTCTCCTAACGTTGATGTCCAATGTAAACAAAAGAAGGACCATGATTTGCGGATCTTCACCTGGAATGTCCGGACTCATTATAGAGAAGGTGCAGTATACGCATTGGCGGATGTATTGGGAATGGAATGGCGTCACAACAACATCAATTGGTGACGAACTATACTATAGCTGCCATGACACGCGGCATGAATTTGGTTGTGGATATGTGGTAAGTCGGAGACTGAAACACCTTGTGTCCAGCTTTACTCCGGTGGATGAGAGACTAGCCACAATCCTCATAAAAGCCAAATTTTTCAACATAAGCCTATTTTGTGCCCATGTTCCGACGGAAGACAAGAATGAGCAGACCAAGAATATTTTCTAGAGAGAGAATACGACCGCTGTCCCGTCCATGACATTAAAATAGTTCTAGGAGATTTAAATGCGAAGATAGGGAAAGAAGGCATCTTTAGTCCAACAGTCGAAAAATTTTGCCTCCAAGAGAAATGAGTAGAGGCTAATAGATTTCGCCGCGGCAAAAAATATGGTAGTAAGCAGCACCAGGTTTCAACATAAAAAATTCACAAAACCGTCACCCGATCAAAACACGAGAAACCAAATTGATCACATTATGAGAAATGGAAGGCATTCATCCAGCGTGTTAAATGTACGATCGATCCGTGAAGCGAATATAGATTCGGATCGTTACCTTGTTGCAGCAAACGTTCGCACAGGTTTGAGTATGGCGAGAAAAGTACGATCTGACACTGCACGGAAGCTGGACATTGAAAATCTGCAAACACAATAGATGGCAACGGCATACCCATCTCGACTGACGCAACTGCTTGATGAAACCACTCTTGTCCCGATGATATAACAGCGTAGTGTCATTCCATTGACCACTCCATAAAAAATGCCGCGAAATCCGTACTTGGGTACTGGAAGCCTCTCCCAAGAAACCCATGATACGACCAAGAGTGTCGAGATACTACTAATGCCAAGAGTGCGGCATACAGAGCAACCCTGCAATAAGTAACAATGCGCCAGATGAAGTAGAGGTATCGGGAGAAAAGGAGACGGGAGAAACGTCTATTCCACAGAAAGAAAAAGGAAAAACGTGAGAGTGAGCTAATTGAGATGTACAGGAGTCAGAATGAAATCCGGAAATTCTACCAAAGAATTAAACATAAATCTGATGGCTTTGGTATAGGCACATCCTCCTGCAAAGACAAAGAAGAAAATCTGGAAACTGATACAGATAGTGTGCTCAGGATATGGAAAGAACATTTTACTCAGCTGCTAGTGTCCGACGTTGGCGGCGAAGAAGATACCGCAGCAACAATCCCTGATGATGGTATAGAGGCACAAGTAAAAGTGACCCGACTGAAGAACAACAAGACAGCAGGAGCCGACGGGTTACCCGCTGAACTATTTACGAACGGAGGAGATACCCTAATAAGGCGTATGCATCAGCTTGTCTGTGCAATCCGGCTAGAAGGGCGCATACCCGATGATTGGAACCTCAGCATACTATGTCCCTACACAAAAAAGGAGACAAGACGGAATGTGCCAGATACGGAGGAATAAGTCTCCACTCCATCGCATACAAGATACTCTCGTACTGTGTGAAATATTAAAACCTAAAGTCAATGAGATAATTGGGCCCTACCAATGCGGACTTAGACCTTGTAAATCCACCCTGAGAAGGACAGATCAACAACAACTATCTCTTTTTTGATTACAAAGCTGCATTCGATAGTTCTATACGTTCAAAGGTACTTTAAGTCATGTCTGAGTTTAGTATCCCTGCAAAATTAATAAGACTCTGCAGGATGACACTTGCTGATACAAGTTCCTCCATTACAATAGGAAAGAATCTCTCCGAACCATTCTAAGAATCTCTCCGAAACGAGGTTTAGGACAAGTAGACAGCTTATCGTGTGATCTCTTTTATGTCCTGCTGGAGAAGATTATACGAGATGCAGATGTGACTTGATGTGGCACATTACTTACAAGAGCACACAGGCTACTCGACTATTTGTGTCAGCTCTGTGACACCCAGTGGAATAATATTCAGATCGATCAGAATGCCGCACTCCGAACTGCGACGGGCTGTCTCCTCAGCTCTTATGTGGACCACCTCCATCAGGAGACAATGATCCTACCAGTGCGAAGACATTACTATATGCTGTCTAAGCAATACACCACCCAGAAGCCTTAAGGTAGATCTACATGATCTAGAGCGTGAGGTTCAGCGCTACAAGAGAGAACCTCTAGATCAAGCGACATATCTACCGGACACTCAACAGAATCAAGCAGACGAAAGATAGAATACAAAAAACTGCTACAACAACAACGACAACATGAGAAGCTTAGCTGCGAGCTGCAGGGTGCGTTCCCAGGTTGCGGATAGTGGAATGCTCCATACGTAGTAGCTACAACGGCAGTCGCGGAGAGTTTCAGTGAGAGGCCGCGGGGCACCGGCTCTTGCACAAATACTTAGTGTTAATGATGCTCGATATGACGAGGCGGAATATATGCGCCTTTAAATAACCAATTGCCATCCTGTTCCCACGGCGATCGGTCCTTTGGACCGGAACGAACTTGCTCACCTAGAGGAGCTTGGCGAGTATCGCCGCCTCCACATGAAAGTATGGTAACAACTAAGTTTGGGTAGAACTGTATTTTACGGGGTAGTTTGCGAAAAAATCTATTTTTTTGCATAGCCACTAATTTAGACCCCAGGAACCCGAATATGAAGTCCGTTTTTGGGACTCGGACCCCCCTTGCGGGGAAGTAGTCCAATCTAAGTAATATGTGTACCAAATGAAATGTATTGATTTGTAGCTTACGAATATGCAAACAAAGGTCCAAATTTTGACCCCGGAATACCCTATGGGGTCTTGAGAATTTGGAACCCTCTTAAACCTAGGCAATATGGGTATCAAAAATAAAGGTGTGAAAGAGTAGATTACGAATATGGAAGAAATTATGCTCTAGAAGGACTCTAAAGCAAAAAAATACATATTTACTAATAAATTAAAAATGTTTCCAAAAAATCGCGCTTTTTACAAAAATCTTTGGAAGGCAAATAGTTTTATTTAAAATACTTTTGCTATTTCCCACTGTTGGACATATGGAGGAGGAGAAAATCTCAAACCCGACCGAAGGCCGGCAAATTTGTCCAACCTTGGAAGGCAAATAGAGTTTTATTTAAAATAACTATAACAATTTCGTAAATTTTCCAAATCGAGATCAAAATTCTTAAGACCCCATAGGTCCTTCCCGGGTCAAAATTTTGATTATTTGTTTGCATATTCGTAATCTACT
Source organism: Stomoxys calcitrans (assembly GCF_963082655.1). Lineage (NCBI taxonomy): Eukaryota > Metazoa > Arthropoda > Insecta > Diptera > Muscidae > Stomoxys > Stomoxys calcitrans. The sequence continues at coordinate 198,464,169 of NC_081552.1, forward strand.
AATCAATATCTTTCAATTGATGCCCATATTGCCTAGGTTGGACTACCTACCCCCAAGGGGGGTTTTTGGACCCTAGGGGGGTCTGCTGGCCCGAGCCGCAAAAACGGACTTTATATTCGGGTTCCTGGCTTCAAAATTAGGGGGTATGCCAAAATTTAGATTTTTTACAAACTACCCCGTTAAAAACAGTTTTGCCCAAGCTTGGCAACAATTTGCACAATATTAGTGTTTGGCAACACGGATAAATTTGGATTTTTTTCTCCACCAAAAGTCGACTTCGATTAGCCAAATAATCGATTAGTCGAAAATCGACTTTTAAATCCCTAGAAAAAACAATCTCAAAGATGCATCTCGCTCTTCATAAACAAACAAACATCACGACGCAAACAAAAAATCAACAAATTTGTGGCAGCTGTGCAGAATAAGGAAAAAAAAATAACTACTGGACACACAATCTTGTTTTGAGGTTTTAACAAAAGTCTGTCTGACTAACACGAGAACAAATAAAAATATAAATAAGGCAGTGTTCTTTCTATACATTGTCCGAGTGTTGAGCTGAGAGTAGTGACCGCAGTCCATGTGAACATGAGAAAAAAGAAATAGCAATAAATTTAGAGCAACCGCAAACAATAAAAATCAATTACTTGGGCGAATAGTGCAAATAATTATAGAAATAAATGTTGAGATCATCCTTAATACCTAACCAAAAAGAAAGAGAGCTCTGGATATGATCCATAGAATAAACAACAACTTGGAACATTCCAATGGATGCTTTTATTTGAAATACTTTGTTGTTAGCCAAGGCTCGCCGTTTGTATTGCGGTGGTGGTGCGCATGGATACGTCAATACGCTTTTAAACGACCAACCGCTGTGGGGAGCAAGAGCTACTGACGACCGCTGCAGCAGCAGTGGCAAAAGCAAAAACAACATTAAAAAAATAGCAAACAGACCATCATACGGATGAACAACAACAATTCAAACAGTCGTCACTAGTTTCTGAGATAAAAGTGATACAAGAATGTGAAAATTAGACAGCTACCGAAAAAAAGTTGATGTGACGTGAAATGAAAATCGCCAAAGAAATGTGTGACCAAATAGTGAACACAGAAATCATAGACAATTGTTTTTGTTTTTATTGCCATCTCGAACATGGCATGTCGCTGTAGTGTTGCATAGGCGGGAAACGTGTAGTTTTTCACAAGATACGACATTCTAAAGCATCTGTAGAAACAACACCGCAGTATTTAGAATTTTCACCCTCAAACCGTGCTCACTACAACTATCACCACTATCAACCAATTTTCCATCGGGCACCTTAAATCAGGTGTGTCTCTTGGTATTTTGTAATCCAACGAGATAAGGGGAAGGTATGCGCCTACATGTCACCTTTGCTATATCTATCTGGCATTAGACTGTGACATTTTGGAACTGGAGCAACGTGAGCGGTTTAGGAATATGTGAATGCTCGTATGTCAAAGCGAAATGCTTTGTTCGTTGTAGTGTTCTCATGGCTTCCATGTCTATTTATTCCGTAAGGCAATTCATTGCTCGCGCTATGTTTATTTAATTCAATTGCCGCAATAGCACAATACACGAACGAACACTTGCCCAGACAAAAGCATCATTGGAAAAACAAACTAAAGAGGAGGCAGTATCAACACACCCGAAAAAAATTCAACGTACACGGCACACAAACAATAATACGGTCATTCATATATTTTATTTTGGCCTAGACTAGACATATCTCAGCTGTGGTTTTTGGTGCTGTTTTTGCTGTTGTTATCGAATTTTTACTAATTATGGTAAAGTCATTGGTTTCAAAATTATCAGCTGCCTCGTCAACGCTGTCCATAGCCAGTAGCTTCAGTAGCAGCCACTCAAAGCATGATAGCAGTAACCAAAAGGGGACATCTGTTTCATCTTCCGCAGCCATCTCTGGAGACAACTATTTGAAGTGTATGTTACAACTTTTTATTATTCTCACATTATAATTTCTGTCATCACGAATGTTTTGGCATAAACACTAAACTATGGTAATTACTAATTACTAACTATCCCTAACAATGAATGAACTTTCCAACAGAAACTGCTTTTAAGCAATTTGTTATGATCGCATCCTAATTATGGCTACTTAAATTATAAAAAAAAATTCAGAAGACTACTCATAGAAAGACTCAGGGAAGATGCTTTTGACTCCGCACGCACTTCTGACGGCAATATCAATAGGATTAGGACTGCAAAAAGTGGGCTGCCGCTGACCAACATAACCACTGGGTGACCAAGGAGATTCGCAACGTTTGGAAAGAGATCACAAACTTTATAACAGAACGCGTCGAAAAGAGCTGCATTTTATTGAGAAGTGTATTACACACAATAGGATAATAAGAGCGGGATCTAGGAGCAATTAGGTTGATCAAAGACTAATCATTACGAAATTTATGGCAAAGGAAGCCTTGAGGTGCTTTCAATATAAGTCACCCGGACGTAATGGAATATTTCCGAATATTACAACACAAAGAGTTGGACTACACGGCGCTCTTTCTGGCCACTATATTCACAGCGTACCATAGCTAAGGGGTCATATGGGACTAAAACAAGTAAAAGCGTGCTAAGTTCGGCCGGGCCGAATCCTATATACCCTTCACCATTGATCCCTTTTGTCGAGTTCTTCTCCCTGGTCTATTTTTTAGGCAAACAAAGGAAATGAAATGATAAAAGAAAAGAATTGATATGCTTTTGGAGCTATATCAATGAATGTTGGAGACCATATGAATATTGGAGACCATATGAATTTTGGAGACCATAGCAGAAGTCATTGTGTAAAATTTCAGCCAAATCGAATAAGAATTGCGCCCTTTAGGGGCTCAAAAAGTGAAATAGGGAGATCGTTTTATAGGGTAGCTGTTTTAGGCTATAGACCGATTCAGACCATATTTGACACGTATGTTGAAGGTCAAAATTTATACAAAATTTCACCCAAATCAGATAATAATTGCGCCCTATAGAGGCTCAAGAAGTCAATATCCCAGATTGGTTTATATGGCAGCTATATCAGGTTATGAATCGATTTGAACCATTTGAACCACTGTTGTTGAAAGTCATAATGAAACACTTCATGCATATCGGATAGGATTTGCGCCTTCTAAGGGCTCAAGACCCCAGATCGGTTTCTATGACAGCTATATCAGGTTATTAACCGATGTCGCCCATACATGGCACAGTTGTTGGAAATCATAACAAAGCACCTCATGCAAAATATCACCCAAATCAGATAATAATTGCGCCCTATAGTGGCTCCAAAAGTCAAGATTCAAGATCGGTTTATATGGCAGCTATGGTTTATATGGTTATGGACGGATTTAGACCAGCCAAGCATAGCTATTGGAAGTCATATCGAAACACGTCATCAAAACATGGAGCGATATGGCCCATTTAAAATCCCAACCGACTTACACCTATAAGAAGTATTTGTGCAAAATTTCAAGCGCGCTTTCGACAAACGGACGGACGAACGGATGGACATGGCTAGTTCGACTTAAAATGTCAGGAAATATATACTTTATGAGGTCTTAGGCGCATATTTCGAGGTGTTACAAACAGAATGACGAAATTAGTATACACCCATCCTATGGTGGAGGGTAAAAAACAACGTTATTTTGGAAGACAAGTCGAAATATGTATCAAAATATGAGGACAGGACAAAAAACACCCCCTACAATTTCAACTGATTGAGGCAATATGAGATTCGAATAAAAGGTAGCTGGGAGTAGAATACGAATTCGAAATTAAAATTTTCCGCCACATCTCGCCGTGGCCGCCCCATCCCATAAACCATTTAAAAACCCGCTTAAACAGACATGGAGACCGATTGGTACAATATGGGATTGAAATTAAATATATTTGAGTGTAGAACACGTCTCAGAAGTGCCACTCCTGCCCCAAACGGAAAAGAAGACAGATAGGAACGGAATGCAACTCAAATAAAAGGTATTTAAACTCAAATGAATATGAATTTGATATAAAAATTTGGCACCAAATAACAGGGGCCATTACTGCCCAAAAATTCTACCACCCTTAATAATACCCCCAATTAAAAGCCTCTCAAAAGAAAAAGTAGTATGATTGGAGAAATATTGGAATCAATTGGAAGGTATACCAGCGTAGAGTAACAATTAACCATGAAGCGTTAAGGGAACATACAAGCAGCGTGCCTATGTAAAGCCTAGCACTGGATAGCTGTGGGCACCGCACGAGCTGAAACATTGAGGTCCGATCTGTGTGGTGTTCATTGCTGTTACGAAATGCTTAGCTGTGAGCTACCGGGTGCGTCCGCAGGTCGCGGTTAGTGGAATGCTCCATCCGGTGTAGCTGAAACTGCAGTCGCGGGCAATCAGCGGTATCGAGCGAAGAGTCTCAGTGAAAGGTCGGGTGGCACCGGCTCTTGCACGAATACGGATTGCCTACGATGCTCGATATGACAAGGCGAGTAATTGGCGCCTTTTAATAATCAATGGCCACCTTGTTCCCGCGGCGATCGGTTCTTTGAACCATAACGAGCTTGCTCACCTACAGGAGCTTGACGAGGATTGCCACCTCAACATGAAATTGTGGTTACAACAACAAGGGGTGATCGGTGGAGACCGCCCAGCACGAGATTTAGCATTAAATTGCAGAATCTTTCGATGCCAAGACGTACACTCTGCCTGTATGCGTTAAAGTGGCGTTTTTATAATTAAGCAAGTGCTATGTTGACCGGTTTCTTAAAGACTGTGTAGGCGACATGCTGAGTAATAGTTGGATAAATTTACGGTCCTATGATTTACGGTCCCATAAGCATAAGGGACAAAGTGGCACAGTGTGCATTTTATCGCCACTCCTATGGGGTGACTACCATAGAGGCAATTCCATGGCAGCAGGGTGTACGTACCGAATTGAACCAATAGATTCCTTAATCGGCAAGGGCTGCCGCCTCATCCGGCATATAAAGAGGATCGAGACAACAAATACCGGGTGAATGTAGTCATTTTAGAATGGCCGCCGCCCATTGCATCTGGCAAACCAGAGTAGTTCTCACTCAATTGCTTTTCGGCAGATGCAGCCGTCTCAACTGCTACAGAGGTAGGGTTTATGCCCGCCCGTGTGCCCTGATTGTGACCTGGGAAAAAACGCGTCACCTGTTAAATTGCCCAGCTAAACCTACTTGACTCATACCTACGCACCCCATCTTAGTCGTAGAGTTCCTGGATGTGGATATTCAGCAGAATCAAGTAAACGGAAAACTAAACACGGCTGTTGTTGTTGTAGCCACATTTGTGGAGGTGGCGATCATGGTCATGCTCGTTCCGATCTTTATGACAGAATGCCAAGGGAACATGATGGCCAATGGTTATTTAAAGGTGCCAATAACTCGCCTTGTCGTATCGAGCATCATAGACAATCAGCATTTAAGCAAAAGCCGCTGCCACCCGGTACCTTATTGAGACTCTCCACTCGATACCGCTGATTGTCCGCGACTGCAGTTCCAGCTACCCCGTATTGAGCATTCCACATTCCGCAACCCGTGATAACGAAGACCACCACACAGATTAGAGCTCAAAGTTCCAGCCTGTGTGATGATCCCTTTTCAAGGGGTAGGAGTTCGAATTAGTTATGCAGAAATGCTGAAAGGGTCTTGTAGATGGCATACGATTAGGCTAGACCTAGGGGTCTGAATGTAAACCCCGAGAAAACTGGGATCTGCTTGTTTACGAGGAAATCGAAGATGGACCACATTTTTTCAACAGAACGATTTCGGTATCCGACAAGGCCAAATACTTGACAGTGATCTTGTAAGAGAAATCAGCAGTAATCTTTTGGTGTGAGGGTTTCAAAGGTCGCACATTGGTGGGTGGTATTTATCTCGAAGAAATTGCGAAAGTACCTGTATGAAATGCATAAACCACCATACGAAATTGGTTTATCCAATTAATTTATTTTTATTGAAACTGCTTCAATCATGAAAATGATAATATCAATCACCGTTTTAAAAAATGTTTCAATTACAAAAATCGCATATTGAACTAAAAAAAATATTGAAATTTTCATTGAATTTTTTAATTGGATTAATTAAAAAAATGATATAATTAATGAAAAATTATTGAAATTTTTTGAAAATTCCAATTAATTTCTATATTTGATACATAGCTGTGTACCTGGATCATGAGCTCGTCCGTGGTGCGTCCGTGGCCAACCGTATAAAAAACCCTCTTTGCCTATGCAGAACTCCATCGGGTTAATGCAGCACGTGGAACCGGCTGCCGTGGTATTGCCACACATTTGTCGAAATGTGGGACGTATGGGTTTTAAAATCTCCTTCCCTTTAATTTGTAGGGGAAACATTTATTTAATATTCGATAACAAAAATGATTGAATCAATTAAATTTTTAATTAAAATTTACACAATTGTCAATCACGATTGTAATACAAAAAATTTTCAGATTCAATTAAAAAATTAATTGATTCAAATGGCAAAAAATTTCAATCATGACTGTAATAATAGTTGTTATTCAATTAAAAATGATTGAATCAATTTTTTTAATTGAAAACGATTTTTTCTATGTATGCTTGGCGGTCCAAATGGCAAAAATAAGGTACAAACTTCCCTAAAATGAGCCTTTTTAGTAAATTGGCTGTTTCTCACACATTTAGAGATGTAGAAACCATGACAGTAGACGTATGGGGCTACCTAAAAGTGCTAAGAGAGAAAATTTGTAACACGTTCTCAAATAGTCCCACAATTTCAAAAATACTGACTATACCTTCTAAAGTATTAAAAAAAAAAAGTCCAATAACTCTTTAACCGGTAGAGATATTCCAAAACTCTTAACATGCTAGGGTCCTCAAATTTCGCATTCTTATTGAACAAGATCTCAACATTGACTGTATTAAGTTTCGTGTACATATCTCTATTCGTTTAAAAGTTCTAGAATTATTTCAAAGATTTTTCGATTTGACAACACTGTGCGTCGTTCTATTCAAATTACGAAATCCACGTTGATGTTCACCACATGGAAATGCTCCAATAAAGGGTTCGGGAGGAGCAATACCTGAAGTGTCTTGTCTGCTGGTGAGAAAAGGAAAGTCGGTCTATACGATTCTCTAAGTCGAAGTCAGTCTGTACGATTCTCTATTGGTTGAGTCATTTGCAGGCTATAGGGAACTATGAAATGCTCAGAGGTAGGAGCATTTCATAGGGATATAGGGAACTATGAAATGCTCAGAGGTAGGATGAGGATCTTGGTCATGCACTCACCACACCAGTGTAGAGATTCTTAAGGAGTCCCACGCCTTGGGGCTACGAATGACTATTTATAACTCCGTACACCTATATTGTCGAGGCGTTTTCAACGGTTCTGAGACCACAGGTGCGAAAAATACAATACAAAAAACAAATTTTGCCCATGAATATTCCACTAAGGAACAGGGACAAACTTCTCACATATCAATGAGTGCAGTCCGATTCAAGTTTAAGCTCAATGATAAGCGGCCTCCTTTTTATAGCCGAGTCCGAACGGTGTGCGGCAGTGCGACACCTCTTTGGAGAGAAGTTTTACATGGCATAGTACCTCACAAATGTTGCCAGCATTAGGAGGGGAAAAACCACCGCTGAAAATTTTTGATGGTCTCGCCAGGATTCGAACCCAGGCGTTCAGCGTCATAGGCGGACATGCTAACCTCTGCGCTACGGTGGTGCGAAAAATGGCTCTCCTATAAATGTATCACACTTAGGATACTAAAAAAAATTGAAAGTTGAAGTAACAGACGCATCTTTTCGGATTGTCAAATGTGACTTTGGGTCTTTTAATCCTTTCTTCCGGGTTCGATAGCAATTTGAGAGTAGACCATAGCTCTGCCTTAAATGCTCTAGCCAAAAATTCCGCTTGTGTTTGTTGACCCACTTATAGATTTCCAAGACTACGTTTTCGATTCTAGGGTCAGTATGATTGGAGTGAGGAAGTCCATTACGCTGCAATTACCACTGCCTCAAACCCATGGCAGCCGGTTGTACGTACCGGATTGACCCGATGGAGTTCTTCATTGGCAAGGGCTGCCGCCTCAGTGTATAACACACTGCTACAACAACCACTGCCTGAAAGTCTTTTCAACAAGATGTACAGGCGGTACCTCACCCAAGCGGTGATCGTGTATTCTCTGAAGGCATCCCAATTGCATTTCTTCTGATTGAGAAACATTCGGCCTCCAGAGATTATGAAGTCGAGCGTTCGGGCAATGCAGAGAATTGTGGGGAGGTTATCTGATGCCATTAAAATAATGAGTTGCCAGGAAACGTCATTTACCGGGCCAATTGATGCAATAGAGATGCCTGGCGAACTGCTGCAAACACCCATAATTGGTATGTATAGGGGCAATCTCAGTGGAGCCAACAACCTTCTCTGCGAAAACCATGATCCTCGGATCATTAACCAGGCGAGATGTTATCGCTGGACAAACACATTTAAATCTCCTAATACTTTTCCAATTATAATTATAGCCAGACAGGCGACTATACCTCCAATGACCTTGTGACCCGACTTTTATGTCTATTTTGTTGTTTTTGTTATAGCCACATTCGCCTAGCTCCTATAGGTCAGAAAGCTCTTTCCTACTACTCCGTATGGGGACGCGCCCATTAGCTCCCTGCTAAGCCTCTCGTGATAATGACGAACACCTCACAAATCTATGATTAAAGCTCCGGCCTGTGCTATGCCCATAGTTATCCAGAGCCGAGCCATAATTTGATGTCAAGTTTTGCTTTACACCTAAAAAGGTTGCTTTGAGCTCATCATAGCCATGATCAGGCTTATTGACCTATTAGAGCGGGCATACTAGCACTAAGGTACCATATTTGGCAGTCAAAAAAAAAAAGATTTTGTTGAATTTTATTTTGGCGAAAATTAAGAGGGACTTATTGGGTTGCCCAAAAAATAATTGCGGATTTTTTAAAAGAAAGTAAATGCATTTTTAATAAAACTTAGAACGAACTTTAATCAAATAAATAATTGCCATTTTGTTCGATAACCTTTTACCATTTTCCTGGCAAATTTAGTATTCCACGCTCATAGAACTTCTGGCCTTTATCTGCAAAAAACTGAACCAAGTGCGATTTTATAGCCTCATCATTGCCGAAAGTTTTACCATTTAAGGAGTTCTGCAAAGATGGAAATAAATGGTAGTCTGATGGTGCAAGGTCAGGGCTATATGGTGAATGCATCAAAAGTTCCCAGCCAAACTCACTCAGTTTTTTGAGAGTGACCAGTGAAGATGTGTGCGGTCTAGCGTTGTCCTGGTGGAATATGACACCTTTACGATTGACCAATTCTGGTCGCTTCTCCTTGATGACTGTATTCAATTTGTCCAATTGTTGACAGTAAACATCCGAATTAATCGTTTGGTTCCTTGGAACCATTTAAGGTGCATATCACAAGCGTTGATTTGGTTTGTTAAATGAATTTCTTTCAATACATGCGGTACCCAAATATCAAGCTTTTTCACCAGTCCAAGACTTTTTATGTGATAATGAGCGGTTGATTTTGATATATTTAACTTCTCTCCTATCTCACGCTCAGTTACATGACGATCCAATTCGATTAATGCTTTGATTTGGTCATCATCAACTTCATTTGGCCGACCTGAACGTGGCTCATCTTTAAGTGAAAAATCTCCAGAACGGAATTTGCGAAACCAATTTTGACACTGTCTTCCTTTTAAGGCTTTATCACCATACACATCTCGTAACTTTTTAGCAACCTGCTCCGCGTTTTTTCCTTTACGGAAATAATAAAGAAAAATATGACGAAAATGCTCCTTTGTGGGCTCCATATTAAAATTGACGCCAAACAAACAAATTTAAACAAAATTTCGCGCACTTTTTTTCTAAAGCAAGCTAAGAGTAACAGCTGATAACTGACAGAAGAAAGAAAGCAATTACAAAGTCACAAGCCGTTGAAAGAATTTTTCAACGCCGATATGAAAAATTCGCAATTACTTTTTGGGCAACCCAATATTTTTGGAAATCATTTTTTTTTCGAAATATAATTTTGTTGTTGTTGTTGTTGTAGCAGTGTATTGTACACTGAGACGGCAGCCCTTGCCGATGAAGGACTTCATCGGGTCAATCCGGTACGTACAACCGGCTGCCTTGGGATTGAATATATAAATAAATAATAATAAATATAATATAATATAATAAATATAATATAATATAATATATATAAGAATAAAATATAATTTTGTAAGAAGATTTTGTTAAAAATTTCATCAAGACTTGATTTTATTTTTATACCCTCTACCATAGGATGCGCGCATACTAATTTCATCATTCTGTTTGTAACACATCGAAATATGCGTCTAAGACCGCATAAATTATATACATCTTGACATTTCAAGTCGACCTAGCCAAGTCCGACCGTCCGTCTGCTAACTTTCGAAGGAGTAAAGCTAGACGCTTGAAATGTTGCAAAAATACTTCTTATTAGTGTAGGTCGGTTGGGATCGTAAATGGGCCAAATTGGTCCATGTTTTGATATACCTGCCATACAAACCGATCTTGGGTCTTGACTTCTTCAGCTTTTAGAGTGTGCAATTCTTATCCGATTTGACTGTAATTTTGCACGTGGTGTTTTGTTATAGTTTTCAACAACTGTGCTAAGTATGGTTCAAATCGGTTTATAACCTGGTATAGCTGCCATGTAAACCAATCTTGGATCTTGACTTCTTGAGCCTCTAGAGGATGCAATTCTCATCCGATATGGCTGAAATTTTGCATAATGTGTTTTGTTATGACTCCCAACAACTGTGGTAAGTATGGCTCAAATCGGTGCATAACCTGATATAGCTGCCATATAAACCGATCAAGGATCTTGACTTCTTGAGCCTCTAGAGGGCGCAATTCTCATCCGATTTGGCAGAAATTTTGTACAACTGCTTTTCCCATGACCTTCAACATACGTGTCCAATATGATCTGAATCGATCTATAGCTTGTTTTACTTTCATTGTATAATGTAACTTGTAATACAATGGACTACTATATTTTATACAATTTTGGATTCAATGCGCATTTTTTACTTTTTTTCTAATTCCTGAGTTCCTCTGCTAACTGATTTTAAACTAATTTGTTTTCGTTGATTCTCAATTTTAGATCGCAATGATCCGGGGCGTTTCTTTGGCGATGGTGTGCAATTCAAGGCGAAACTTATTGGCATACTGGAGGTGGGCGAAGCACGTGGCGATCGTATGTGTCAAGAGGCCTTACAAGACTTAAAAATGGCTATTCGGGCCGCCGGCGAGCATAAGCAACGCATCACAATTCATGTAACCATAGATGGCCTGCGTTTGCGTGATGAAAAAACTGGAGATTCATTGTATCATCATCCTGTTCACAAGATCTCGTTTATTGCCCAAGATATGACCGATTCGCGGGCGTTTGGTTACATATTTGGATCTCCCGATAGTGGCCACAGATTTTTCGGTATTAAAACCGATAAGGCAGCTTCACAGGTGGTGCTGGCCATGCGTGATCTATTTCAAGTTGTTTTCGAACTGAAGAAAAAGGAAATCGAATTGGCCCGTCAGCAGATACAATCCAAGTCGATACATCATCATGATCAGCATCAGCTGGCATCGTTGTCATCGCTGAAGAGCGCAGCAACCATTGCCGGACAGAATGATTTGTCTGGTCTAGGTGGGGGATCTAGTAATTCGGCGGCCACTCTTAGCATGCTAAATAATATGGCTAGTAGTTCAACAAATACTCCTTCCAATAATCGCCTAGGTGTAAATTTGGATTCCAAAGGAATTTCCAAAGAGGTGATTAAAAATTTAGTTGACAACAACCCATGTTGATTATAATCAGCACTTATTTCGTTTTTTTTAATTTTTAGATTTCTCCAGAATCGGTTGCCGATTTGGTTGATTTAGAACAAGAGCTTAGTTCGCTACAAAGGGGTATTAATCAAATGGAACGCATAACCCCCAATGATGGTGCAGCATCAAAGTCTTCTATAGGTGGCAATGATGATCCTTTTGGGGATTCATTTACAAATTTTCCGGTAAAATTTATCATGACATTGAAGAAAAAAATCTTTAACTTTGCTAACTCCATATCATACAGACCTTACCACCGCCTGAACCAGGACGCTCGCGCAGTAAAACATCGACCAAAAGCATTGATTTATCTACAACCGCCAATGCCGCTACCTCGTCGTCGTTACTGTCACCCTCGGCAACACAGACACGGCAATCGCCAGATTCTTCGACGGGCATTTGTTCCATGGTACCTCCTCTACAACCAATGGATGACGATGATAATTGGCTGCGTGAATTGGATGCCCACAATGATGTTTTTGATACCTCGAAAACTATGATGCCAGGTCTAATGGGCATGCCGCCATTGGCATCATCTTTGTCCAGTAGTGTTCCTCTCACTGGCACAAGGGCGCCACTGGCCACCAGAGAATCTACTGCAACTCCTCCCAATCACATATATGAGACCGTATCGTGTTCCGCTCCATCAGCTATGCCCGATATGAATGAATTGGGAAATGTCGCCAATAGTACCACAACAAATGCCGCCGATGCAAATAGCATTGCCAATAGTCCTAGCCTAACTGATATTTTCCAAACTGCTGCGGCAACGGCAACAGGAGAAACATCGTCCAAAGTAGAAATCAAATCCGGTGAGTTTGTAAAGGAAATTGATTTGCTTTTTCTCCTCATTTAGTCTTGCACATATAAACTATTTATTATGTTCTTATTGTACATTTTGTGTTCCACATCACTAACGTTTACGTATCCTTGTTCCTTGTTTTTGTTTTATTTGGTTATGAATCATTTTTATTTTAATTTTAATCACGACTTCATTAAACATCAAACACACACTTGTCGCCAGGGGATTGTAGTATTAGATGATGATTTAATGGTTATGTGCTCTTAGTTGGTATGGAATAAGTGACCTATCATATTAAAGGACATATTTTTAAAAGTTTGGAACGTGTGAGAATTGAAGAATATGAAAGAATTTTAACTTTTAAAAGATAATTTTAGGAAAATATGGCAAGCGGCAACGTCTTGCTTGGTCAAACTTACTTACAAACTCAGTAGGTGGCCACATACAGTTTGATTTTCCAGCCGAACTTATAAAGGTTTGCAAGTATCTCGAATTTTTTGTGCTTCTCCAATTTCCAGTGCCGAGATATATTTTTCAGCTTGGTATTTCCATCGGGGTTTTGGTTGTTGTTGTTGTTGTAGTAGTTGTTGTCGACAATCCTCGCCAAGCTCGTTCCGTTCCAGGGGATCAATCGCCGCGGGAACATGGTGGCCATTGATTATTTAAAGGTTGTAACAGTGTGTTGTACACTGTGGCGGCAGCCCGTGCCGATTATGGATTCCATCGAGTGGGTCTGGCTGGGCAGTTAAACAGGTGACGGGTATCATGCGGTCCCTGGTTACAATCGGAACATATATCTCGCACGTCGTCATCAATCCTTGCTCTGTGGGAGTTGAGGCGGCTGCATCTGCCGGAACGTAACTGAGCCAGAACTACTCTGGTTTGTCGGGTGAGGTCAATTTCTTCAGGTGCAATGGGAGGCGGTCGTTCTCCAAGGACTTCATTCACCCGGTAGCCATTTACCGCATCTGCTATCGTGTCTGCATGAATGTTGTCTAGACCTCTTTGATATGCCGCTTGATCTAGAGGTTCTCTTGTAGCGCTGAACCTCACGCTCTCGATCATGTAGATCTACCTTAAGGCTTCTGGGCGGTGGATATCTATCCACAAGATGATGATTTGGATAGGCTCTGCGATAACAGTCCAAAAGGTATTGCTTGGACAGCATGTAGTTATGTCTTCGCACTGGTAGGACCTTTGTCTCCAGATGGAAGTGGTTCACATGAGAAATAAGGAGACAGCCCCTCGCAGTTCGGAGGGCGGTATTCTGACAAATCTGAATATTATTCCACTGCGTGTCGCAGAGTTGACGGGACCACACTGGCGCTGAATAACTTACCACAGACCGGCCAATAAGGACCTTGTTTCTGCTTTTGACTTTATTGCAAATTTCTATGGCATGTGAGGAGAATGTGTAAGAGCTGTCAAATGTGACGCCAAGTACTTTGGGATACTTGATGATCCGAATAATTTCTCCATCGACCATCACAGTCATCTCGGCATTCACCTCACACGTATTTGTAGTGAACAATGTGGCTGAAGATTTGGTGGCAGATATCTTCAGATTTCTTGCATCGAAATGTGAGGCAAGTTCGTTGAGGTAGACGTTCAACCTAACGCAGATGTCAACAATGCGTGGGGGCCTGATGCCATGATCGTACAATCCTCCGCATATGATACGATCTCTATGCCGTTTAGAGGGAATAGAATGGAGGATAGGTAGAGGTTAAACAGTGTCGAAGATATCACCCTATCTTGGGGAACTTCCTGTTTCACTCTACGGTGCTTCGACTTCTTATCCCTAAATTCCACAAATAACTGGCGACCACACAAATAATTCTCGACCCAGTTTTTCAAGCCTGGCTGGAGGGACGTGTTGGCGATGTCCTCAAATAGTTTGGTATGGCTTTGGTATGGTGTCGAATGCCTTCGATAGGTCCAGTGCCACGAGGAACGTCCCTATAACATGGCCTGGGCCAATTGAAGCCACGGCAAATGTGTGCGGTGATGGCATGCAAAGCAGTTGTTGTGCTATGCTGTCTTCGAAATCTATGCTGATGCTCGGCGAATGGAAATTATCCTACAAGGCTGGGGAGGAGTAATGCCTCAAGCGTCTTTGCTACTGGTGAGAGAAGGGAGATCGGTCTACACGACTCCTCCAAACTCGGGTTCTTTCCAGGCTTCTGTAGCGGGATCACTCTGCCCATTTTCCAGACATCGGGAACTATAAGAGTGTTCAAAGATAGGTTGAGGACAGTAGTAAGGAACTCAACTGCAGGTAGTATTGGGTTGCCCAAAAAGTAATTGCGGATTTTTCATATAGTCGGCGTTGACAAATTTTTTCACAGCTTGTGACTCTGTAATTGCATTCTTTCTTCTGTCAGTTATCAGCTGTTACTTTTAGCTTGCTTTCGAAAAAAAGTGTAAAAAAGTATATTTGATTAAAGTTCATTCTAAGTTTTATTAAAAATGCATTTACTTTCTTTTAAAAAATCCGCAATTACTTTTTCAATACTTCATTGTCTAAATCCGGTACGTACAACCGGCTGCCATGGGATTGGACTTAACAGTAGTTGACTAATACGGTGCCTAAGTTACCTTGTTCCAAGTGTTCCAGCCACAAATTCCGCTTATGTTCGTTGACTAACCTATTTATTTTGAGATTAAGCTCACTGGAAATCACTTTGTGATTGGATTTAGCTAGGTCTGTCTGTCTGTCCGTGTGTCTGTCTGTCTGTCCGTGCGTCTGTCTGTCCGTCTGCCCTTGTAAAATTGTGTATTTTACAATCTACTCTAGTCGGGATGGTTGTAAAGCACCATGATCCATTTGACATCGCCCGCTGATGATATTTCTTGGTCGAAATTGAAATCGCGATACGGGATACGATACAGTCAAATGCTTCTAGCAACAACACACTTTTGCTGACTTTGAAATGTTTTTTGCTATACTATTCTTTGAATAGAAAGCATTAAACAATGGTCTAAAGCCGGACAATATCCTGCAATGAAATCTTAATTACTGGGTAATTTCGTAGCAATCGGTCCAGATTTAGATATAGCAGCCACATATGTATATTGCCCGATTTTCACTTCTAGAGCCACTGCAAGCGCATTTATTGACCAATCATGCCAAAATTTTGCACAACGCTTTCCTCGACGACTGCCACATTATGTAAGAAGTTTGGTCGAAATCGGTTCAGAATGAGATATAGCTCAATCATTATTTTAATTGGACCGAATAATGTATGCATTATGAATTGGTCGTAGCACATTTCGAAAAATCTATGGCAGCCGGTTCTACGTACCGTATTAGCCCGATAGAATCCTTCATCTGACAAACGCTGCCGCCTCAGAGTAGGGCACCCCTACTACCCGACACCCGACATTTTTGGAAAACCTTCGTGAAGGAATTTTTGCTTATAGGTGTACCCACGGACCTTTACCCAAACAATTTTTTTAAATTTTCAATTAATTTTTTTAATTATTCAAATTAAAAAAATAATTGAGTTTTTCGATCCTTTTTTAATTAGACCAATTAAAAAATTAATTGAAAATTTCAATAATTTTTTTTTTAATTGGTTCAATTAAAAAATTAATTGAAAATATTCAAACATTTTAATAATTTTTTATTGAATATGCAATTTTTATACCTACCACTAGACATTCCGTTGGTTTGGGACCACATAAAGTATATATATATTTTAGTCGTCTCGTCCGTCCCTCTGTCGAACTCACGATAGCGGTCGAACGAGTAAAGCTAGCTGCTTAAAATTTTGCTCAAATACTTAATACCAATGTAGGTCATTGAGGATTGCTAATGGGTCATATCGGTTCAGATTTGGATATAGCTCCCATATAAACCGATCTTCCGATTTGACTTCTTGAGCCCTTGTAAGCCGCAATTTTTGTCCGATTTGGCTGAAATTTAGCATGTAATGTTCTGTTATGACTTCCAACATTTGTGTCAAGTACGATCCAAATCGGTCTTTAACCTGGTATAGCTCCCATATGAACCAAACTCCCGTTTTTGGCCTAAATTTTGCACAGTGTGTTCTCTTATGATCTTCAACAATTGTGTTAAGTTCGATCCAAATCGGTTTATAACCTGGCATAGCTTCCATATAAACTGAGCTCCCGATTTGCCTTCTTGAGCCCTTACAAGACTCAATTTTCATCCCATTTGGCTTAAATTTTGCACATAGTGTTCTCTTATGACTTCTAACAACTGTACCAATGTATGTTCAAATCGGTCCATAACCTGATATAGCTCTCACATAAACCGATCTCCCGATTTGACTTGTTCAGTCCAAACAACTTTTGTCCGATTTGCCTGAAATTTTGGACGTAGTGTTCCGTTATAACTTCTTACAACTGTGCCAAGTATGGTGCGAATCGGTCCATAACCTGATATAGCTCTCACATAAACCAATCTCCCGATTTGACTTCTTTAGTCCAAACAACGATTTGACTGATATTTTACATGCGGTGCTCTGACTTCCAACTATTGTGCCAAATACGGTCTAAATCAGTCTATAACCTGATATAGCTTCCATGTAAACCGGTCTCTCTATCATCATTGTTCGGTTCCTAGAAGCTTTTATTTTGCTGGTTTGACAAAAGTTTGGTATGTACAATAAAATTATGCCCTTCATCTAAATTTAGTTTGCATAAATTTTTATCAGAATCCATGGTGGTGGGTTCGCAAGACTCAGCCCGGCAGACTTTTACTTGTTGTAATTAAAGATGTTTTTAGTCATTTTTTAAAAACGATGGTTGCTATTATCATTTTCGTGATAAAAACAGTTTCAATTTAAAAATTATTTGTCGTGATTATCAATTAATTTCGTGATTGAAACTGATTTTTATTTTTTCTGTGTAGAGAAGTTTTAACACGGCAGGATACCTCACAAAGGTAGCCATTTTTGTCCCATAAAATAAAAAAAAAATGTTTAACAATTTTTCATTTTCATTTATAATCTACTCTAGCACATTAGTAATCAACTTTGATTTGATACCCAAATAGCTAAGCTAGGGGGTTCAAAAGCCCCGGGTCTAATTTTCAGACATTTTTGTAATTTACTAGTTATATTCCTGGAGATCGTATTTCTGAACAGAACAACCGCCCTCGACTGTCGCAGATCTCCCAACGAGATGGGTGAACAGTTCAATATTCACCTGTTTTGGGTGCCGGGCCACAGAGATATCCCAGGGAATTGTAAAGCGGACGAGCTTGCGAGACTAGGAACTACCCTACACAATTCAGGGACACTGGACCCTGTGGGTATGCCTCTAGCGACATGTAAGCTAACTTTTCAGGACCAGGCCCGAAGGACAACGAATGATAGATGGTCACAAAAAGGGGGCTGAGAGCACTCCAAAATTATGTGGCCTAATCCAGACTTGAAGAGGTCTACTGCTTTGCTGTCATTGGCTAGAACAGACGTGTCAGTCATTATGTCCGTCATGACAGGGCACTCTCTAATCGGAAAACATGCTGGCAGCCTGAAGGTTGCCAGCAATGACTTTTTAGAAGCTGTGAGGACATCGAAGAAGAAGAGACTATAGAACACCTTCTGCGTGTGTCAGAAGGAGTTCCACTTTAGGTTCTCTTTTCCTTGAGAACTTGTCTGATTTAGCGGATCTGAACATTCGCAAGTTGTTGGGCTTTTTAAAGCGATCTGAATCTGGTTCAACAGTAGGAATTAGAAGCCATTTTCCTTCTCCTGCTCCTGTGGCATCACAATGGACGAAAACGTCTAAGTGAGTCTGATGGCAGACTGCCACTTTAACCTAACCTAACGTTTCGTTTCATATGCATATGGACTAGGTTGGAGCAGGGGCGGTTTTCGGCCCCACACTGGCTGTCTATGGACCTTCACCCCAAAAACTGATTTCAGATTCTTGTTTCTGGAGTGAACTCACCTTTATAGGTGGGTGCCCCCTATAAAGTGAATTTTTGCTCGGATTCAGGCATAATTTTATAGGAAATCATATTGGACGACATCATGTCATCCAACAAGATGCAGTTTAGTTTTATTTAGGAAGCAGTTGCATTCATTAAATGCCATCTGATTTTATTTCTTACACCATATAAGTTGAAGCATAACAATTTTTCTGTTTTTTTTTATTCATAACAAATTAAAGATGTGTCGGTTAAACTGATGAAGGTGCGAACCATTTTCGCTGCATGAATGCCATTTTTTTTATTTTCAATTCCGTATACGTTCTCACGTCTGTACTTAGATAAACGTGTTCGATTAATTCCTGTTGTTTTAACTACATTTTGGAAATATTGCTGTTGTTGTTGTTGGCGTAAACGTTTGTTGTGGTGCCCATAATCGGGGTTTAAATACGTTTCTATTGCATTTTAAATAAAGCTTGCAGTTTCCATAATTACAAAATGCTGGTGGAAATATTTTAAAACGTCCTGGAACATTTCGATAATTTGTTTGAGAATGAAGCATTTTGCCTTTGCAATTGAATAATGTTTGTGTGTTTTGTTAACAAAATCGGACGATATACATACATAAATCTGTATATGGGGGTTTTAAGCTTAAAAATATTCTGTTGATTCAAAAAAATAGAAAAATAGGAAAAAAAACAAATATTAATTACTACAATCCTCATAGACACAATAACTAAACGCGCCTCTCATGAGGTGCATTTACCACCCCACTCATGCATCTAAAACCACCCCCCCCCCATTATAACCACCCAATCAACCAACATTAAAGCACTCGCACATTGTTGTTTCACCTTAATCGAGACCTGTATATAGAGTTGTATATATATATGCGAAAGAAAATAACACTGGCCTGCATTGGAATTAAACTCGAAAGTGGAGAAAACAAAAAAAAAAAAAAACATTTTATATTTAGAACAAAACAAATTATAGTCCGATTCGGACCATAAATGAATGCTGAACATTGTGGAGGTCATTGTGTAATATTTCAGTTCATTTGGATAAGAACTGCGCCTTATAGGGGCTCAGGAGGCAAAATCGGGAGATAGGTTTATATGGGAGCTGTATCAAGCTATTGATCGATT
The DNA here is from genome assembly GCF_963082655.1 of Stomoxys calcitrans. Lineage (NCBI taxonomy): Eukaryota > Metazoa > Arthropoda > Insecta > Diptera > Muscidae > Stomoxys > Stomoxys calcitrans. Next base: position 198,483,921 of record NC_081552.1, read on the forward strand.
CAGACCATATTAGGCACGTATGTTGAAGGTCATGAGAGAAGGCGCTGTACAAAATTTCTGCCAAATCGGATGATAATTGCGCTCTCTAGAGCCTCATGAAGTCAAGATCCCAGATCGGTTTATATGGCAGCTATATCAGGATATGTACCGATTAGCGTCATATTAAGCACAGTTATTGGAAGTCATAACAAAACACCTCATGCGAAATTTCAGCCAAATCGGATGAGAATTGCGCGCTCTATTGGCTCAAGAAGTCAAGATCCAAGATCGGTTTATATGACAGCTATACCAGATTATGAACCGATTTGAACCATACTTAACACAATTGTTGGAAGTGATACCAAAACCCTACATGCAAAATTTCAGTCCAATCGGATGAGAATTGCGCGCTCTATTGACTCAAAAAGTCAAGACCCAAGATCGGTTTATATGGCAGCTATATCAAAACATTTTTTTAAACCGATTTTAACCATACTTAGCGCAGTTGTTGGAAGTGATACCACGAACGAGAATTGCGCCCTCGAGAGGCTCAAAAAGTCAAGACCCAGGAACGCTTTATATGGCAGCTATATCGAAACATGAACCGATTTGGCCCATTCACAATCCCAACTGACCTACACTGATAAAAAGTATTTGTGCAAAATTTCAAGCGGCTGTTTCAAACAGAATGACGAAATTAGTATAGCCCCATCCTATGGTGGAGGGTATAAAAATATTTTTTTGTGACTTTTACAACACAACACAAGAAAATTAACTTTTGTCTGTTTGTTATTCACTTTTGAATAGCATTCTTCGAAGTTATATTGCTTAGGAGTGCCCACCAAACCTTAAAGACCATATTCGGATATCACATTTAAGCTCTGCTTCCATTTATCTCGAATAAACTATTTGTTTGCTGCCAGGTGGGTCGAATGGATCCACATGGATCCAAATTTTATTGTTCGATTTGATTTTGCCAATTATATGTCCTTCGGGTGGTGTTGGGCGTGGGGGACACTCCTCATTTGAATTATATTTTGTTTTGATCGCCCAAGCTGTTGTGGGAGATGCAAGCTCCTACCCAGACACTTAATTCTAAATGCTAATGACAGATTCATAATATGCTTCAAAATTGCACTAATTTGTTTACCATATACACCCGATTGGTGTACATGTCCGTCGTGGGGGTTTTGGGTTGCGCGCCATCGGTGTACATGTGAAATTGTCATCTTTATACTATGCAAATTTGGCCCATGAACATTCCACTAAGGAACAGGGGCAAACTTCTCACATATCAATGAGTGCAGTCCGATTGCAGTTTAAGCTCAATGATAAGGGGCCACCTCTTTATAGCCGAGTCCGAACGGCGTGCCGCAGTGCGACACCTCTTTGGAGAGAAGTTTTACGTGGCATAGTACCTCACAAATGTTACCAGCATTAGGAAGGGAAAACCACAGCCGAAAATTTTTTCTGATGGTCTCGCCAGGATTCGAACCCAGGCGTTCCGCGTCATATGCGGACATGCTAGCCTCTGCGCTACGGTGGCCTCTTCATACTTAACACGTAAATATCTTGGAGGTGCGAAGTCTGAATCTTTCCTTACATTTTACAGTCCGATTCGTTATCTACCTCGTCGATTGTTCTACAAGTCCGTCTGGAGGTTTTCAAAAAGGGTGAGGCCGCCCCCCAAACACTTGACCCTGAATTTGGATGACTATTTGTTTCATTGCAGTTCCTTATTGACCTGGTTGGTCTATATTAACGCTAAGAGGTTGTTTTAAATGTGGGTGGACTCCAGACACCTCACATTGGCTCCAACCGATCTACAGCTTACTCGGTTTTTTGTAGGGTTCTCTTGGTTTTGAGAAGCCTTAAAAAAACGTGACTTTGGCAAAACATGAAAGGGAATGGAGGACTTCACCCACTTTAGGGAATTCCCAGTTTCTATCTACGGTGCCTAAACACAAAAATTTGTTTCAGTTTTGCTAAATCCATGCTGTTATTCGTTGTTGTTGTTTTGTTGCAGCAGTGTGTTGTACACTGAGGCGGCAGCCCTTGCCGATGAAGGGCTTCATAGGGTCAACCCGGTACGTATAACCGGCTGCCTTGGGATAGTCATTTGCTGTTATTCGTCGTTTGTATTTATCGGGTCAATCGGGTACGTACAACCGGCTGCTTTGGGATTGTCTTTAGCTGTTATTCGTCATTTGTGATTGTCGTGAAGAGATATTGGAGATTCGTCATTCGATTCCACTAAACTCGAATTGTTGTCCAACTCCAATAAAGGGTTTTCTCTTTCCATTTTACTGGAATCAATAAGAGTGTACTATAATGAGAGTGTACAAAATTAGATTGAGGTGTCGATTGTAAAAGGTCGCGCAACTATAGTTGGGTTGCCAGGAGATAAACCACAAAATAAAAATTACTACAAATTTGGAAAATTTTATCAGTTCATTCAATGTCGGTGTTTTGAGCGTTCAACTACTTAGAAAAGTGTAAAAAAATATGAAATTAAATACATAAAGGGAAATTTTTTGGCAAACTTGGCCGTTGGCAACTCAACTGAAGTTGGGTTTGCATTTGCAAACATAAAACCAGTAAGGAAAGGCAAAAGTCGGGCGGTGCCGACTGCATAATACCCTACACCTACCCTATAAGTACAAAGTGGCAGCTATATCTAATTCTAAACCAATTTTGATGGACCTCGGCGGATGTTTTCAGAATCCGTATCAAATTTCGAGCATATATGTTTAAACTTTACTCTCTATAGATATTGTCGTAGTCGTCATTGAAAGCGTTATACAAAATTTTGGCAAGATTGCTCAATAAATGCGATTACAGTGGCTCTTGAAGTGAAAATCGGTTGATATACATATATGGTAGCTATATCTAAATCTGAACTGATTTTTATGAATTTTGCCATTAAGAGTGATAAGAAAATCCTTCGTGCCAAATTTCGAGAGAATCGGTTAACAAATGAGCACTTTATTGCAATATTTCTCAAAATCGGACGAACATATATATGTGGGAGCTATATCTAAATCTGAACCGACTTCGAGCAAACTTCCTAGATATTGTGGTGGTTCTCGAGAAAAGCGTTGTGCAAAATTTTGGCAAGATTGGTCAACTAATGTGCTTCAGTGGCTCTAGGAGTGAAAATCGGGCGATATAAATGCATGAGAGCTATATCTAAATCTGAACCGATTTCTATGAAACTCACCAGTAATATCGGGAGTTAAGAGAAAATCCTTCTTGCTAAATTTCGAAAGAATCGGTTAATAAGTGACCACATTATTGCAATATTAGTCCAAATCGGACGAACATATATATGGGAGCTATATCCGAATCTAAACCGATTTTTTTTGCAATTTCAATAGGCTTCGTCTCTAGTCCGAAAAACAGGTCTGTACCAAATTTTAAGACAATCGGATGAAAATTGAGACCTGTTCTTTTATTAACATTGGCAGACGGACAGACAGACAGCAGGCAGACGGACATAGCCAAATCGAATCAGTAAGTGATTCTGAGTTGATTGGTATAATTATCGATGGGTCTATCTCTCTTCCTTCTGGGTGTTACAAACAAATGCACTAAGTAACGGGAAGCCACCGTAGCACCGTTAGCATGTCTGCCTATGACGCTGAACGCCTGGGTTTGAATCCTGGCGAGACCATCAGAAAAAATGTTCAGCGGTGGTTTTCCCCTGGAAACATTTGTGAGGTACTATGCCATGTAAAACTTCTTTCCAAAGAGGTGTCGCACTGCGGTACGCCGTTCGGACTCGGCTATAAAATTTAGGCCCTTATCATTGAGCTTAAACATGAATCGGACTGCACTCATTGATATGTGAGAAGTTTGTCCCTGTTCCTTATTGGCATGTTCATGGGCACAATTTGCATTTGCACCAAGTTATAATACCTTGTAGTGGTGTATGGTAAAATGTCCTGGGAAAGCTACATTTTATTACATAATAAAACAGTACTTATGAAATTAGACATGGTAAAATTTTGATTTTGCATACAAATCCGGACTATTAAAGGGAAGGAGTTGGTAATAGAGCTGGACAACTACCGACATTCGCAACATTCGATATTTTAAATCAAAAATACCGTTACTATTTCCTATCACCTATATTTAAAACGAAAATAAAGAGTAAAAATCTGGAAATCGGTTTATATAGAAGCAATATCAATGAATCGACCGATTAAAGTCAAATTTAATAAAGTCAATTGGAAATCATGAGAGAAAGAAATCATTGTACGAAATTTAAGCCTAATGGGATGAAATTTGCGCCCCCTATAGGCTGAAGAAGTAAAAACGGGAGATTTCTTCATGTTGACGTATGTGTCAAAACTACATACCATATGTCTGCTGGCGGTGGGGTGTATAAAAAGGGACATGCGACACTAAGTCTATACTGTAACTCTTATGGGGTATGCTAGTTGTGTGAACTTATCAAAATGTTGTTATTGACATAAAATTTGTTTAGGCGTACATAGACCTTGTCGTTGTGTTTCCTGAGAATGTCAATGATGATTGGTCCTCCGAGACCATGGCTCATTGAAATATCAGCTAGATTGTATCTCGCCGCAGTTGCAGCGATATATGTCCAGTATGTTTACTTTGTGTAAGTGCCGTCTCCGTCCTTATGTGGCAAAAACGAAGTCTACAGACCATCATGATTATGTTGCGGGCTAAACGTCTGTTGTGGACCAAGGCTTTGTATTTACAATAGGTGATAGGTTGTAAATTCCGACATTGTTATGATTAACGGCTATGAGATCAGCGTGCGTATTGCCATTAATGTCCGATTGTCCGGGTATCCATAAAAAATGAATTGTGTATTCGCTCTCTTGAGTTTCGTCAATTCATATTTGATTCTCATAATGTGTGGGTGTGTTTTATTGTGATTGATTGGTTGTATTACCGACTTACTGTCAGATATTTGCCCACATCATTTACACCAATGAAAAGTAAAGCCCGAAAATATCGGGCTCTCCAGATGGAGTGAGGAGCTGGCTTTAATCCGGATTAGGTTCCAAATGCGCAGCTTGTTTTGGTGTTTGTTTTAGAAACGTCCGTAAAAACGCGAATAAAATCACAAAATTTGTTCGTTATAATGGCGTCGAATTTTGCATGGATTTCACTAAGGTGACGGGTTGCCTTCCTTATGTCAAGGTAAGAAACATGAATGGCCGAATAATGGATTTTTCGAGGAAATTCGTATCTATGGGATTTCCTGTGGGTCTCAAAGGAAAAGTTCAAGATTTTCTCTTCATATTTCTGGTGTAGTGTTGGTCTACCCACAAATTTATTATTTTAGCGCTGGTATTTGCTTGCTGGATGTCTTTCATTAGATATCGTACGTCGGATATAATGTTCAGCTAGATATAAAAGAAAACGGGAGATTTAATAAGGAAGCGGTATCGGTATCGTAACATTCGATATTTCTAATAATAAATATCGATAGTATCGATACTATCGTTAACTGAGAAGTAAAAATCAAGAGAACGATTTATATAGAAGCGATATCAATGCACAGAGCGAATAAAATCAAATTTAATAAAATCAGTTGGAAGTCATGAGAGAAATCATTGTACAAAATGTAAGCCCAATCAGTTGAAAATAGCGCCCTCTATAGGCGCAATGTGTCTTATAGGATACATACAGTGTCGAATTGCTTTTTTTTTCGTTAAATTTTGCAAACAAAAGAACTTTGCAGATAGTATCGATAGAGAAAATATAAATGGATATTCAGACAAAAAATAAAATATCGATAGCGCCATCGATAACTGGCCAGCTCTAGTTATGGGCCGATTCGAACGATACGAAAGTTAACAGTTTTATTAATGCGGCTAAAATGGAGTATTATTCTTCAAGATATGATTGCGCAGTGGGCTCGAAGAGTAAGTGGAAGGTGATACATGACATCGGAATGGGTAAACCCAAGTCAAACATTCGATACCATGGGGATCAAGATGAACTCAACAGGACCTTCGTAAGCATACCCGATATACAAACGGACACGCAATTTTACAGTGATAATGATGGGCCGGCTTTCGTTTTTGATTGCCATGAGGTAGTTTATGAGAGTTTTGTCCGTGTTAAGTCAAATGCAATTGGCTTGGACGAAGTTGATCCGAGATTTGTACGAATGTTACTTCCATAACCAAATTTTCCCCATAACCAAATTTTCAAAAACGTCAGATCCTGGAGATGCGTGCACAGATTTAGGCGAAATTTTGTATGCCACCTTATGGTACCCCAAATTATTAAAATAAGTTGGGCTCAAATAATCTAGGGGGACGCCCCATCGCAAAACCCACCCGAACGGACATCTGCACCGATTGGGACAATATGGGTATCAAATGAAAGGTATGTAAGAGTAGAGTACGAATTTTGTACACAAATGTCACTCTTAAGCTTCCGGAGGTCCCCCACCCCCAAAAAAGGCCCAAGAGGACACTTTCACCGCTTTGGACAATATGGATATCAAATGAAAGGTATTTGAGAGTAGAGTACGAACTTGGCATTAAAGTGTTACCCTAAGTGTCGGTGGCCCCCCACCCCTGAAAACACCACCAAACAGGACACTTTAACCGCTTTGAGTAATATAGGTATCAAATAAAAGATATTTAAAAGTATTTTGGTGCCTGAGAGCCCTCCCTCCTTCCTCCTACCGTACTTTACGTACCTGTTTAATTCAATTTTGAGCTCCAGTGAAGCATGCAAAGATTATCCCCATTCCCAAATCCAACGTTGATAATCGGCTGATATCAATTCTATGCTATATCTCTAAGGTTTTCGAGAAAATTCTTCATGGACAGATGTCGGTATATCTTCACCAAGAGTCCCTGTTGTCAGAAAGACAGTCCGGCTTTCGTTCTGATCATAGTTGCATTACTGCACTGGTTGAAGTGGCTGAATCGATCAGAAATGACATTGATGAGAACAAAATTGGCTTTCTGGCTCTTTTGGATCACTCCAAAGCTTTCGACACGGTTGATCACCTGAATTTGTGCATGAAACTACGGAATTTTTTTAACTTCACATCAACAGCAACGAGTCTGATTATGTCGTAGCTAAGGATAGACGACAGTCTGTATGTACAGACCTAATGGGGTTCCTAAGGGGTTTCCCCAAGGCTCTATTATAGGTCCACTTCTTTTTTCATTATATGCGACGAACGACTTGCCTCGTCAACTAGCACACGGTCAGATTATGATGTATGCTGATGACGTGCAGATTTTTCAAAGCGGCTTTGTGGACAATGTAGACGACTGCATAAGTAAACTTAACGCGGACCTACATCGCGTTTATGACTGGGCGACTGCAAATGGTTTGTTGTTAAATCCAAGTAAGTCTAAATGTTTGGTTGTTCACAAAAACAAGAATTTCAACATGCGACAACCGGATATTTCCGTTAATGGTCAGAGGATTGATATTGTATCTAGTGCGAAGAATTTAGGCGTGGTTTTTAACAGTTCCTTGAGCTGGTCCGATCATGCTAACATCGAGATCGATATTTATTGATAAAACTATCGATACACTCAAATTAGGCCCATTCTGAGTTGAAGTTTTTTTTTTGTATTAGAATCGTATCGCTTCTTCATTCATCACACACACACAGACACACCCTCATGCGCACATTCACAATGGACCAGTGCAGACCAGTGTTATCTTTTTTGTTTAGTTTCAAAATGTTGCCTTGTCTATGGTCGAACAATGAAAAACGCTTAATTGATGATTGTTTTGTCCTTTTTCAATCAACCAAAACCAAAAAATCTAAACACACTCACTTAAATAAACAAAAAAAAAAAAACAATGAATAACCATTACCGAAATTGTGACAATCAGATGCATTTACCGATTTGGATCCATTAGGTACTGGTCGCATACGGCCATATGTCGATAAGAAATATTTTTTCCAAGAGCTTAAAAATCCACCAAAAAAAGTTTTGAAAGATCTCACAGCTAACACTTCCGTAACATCGTCGTCCTCATCGTCATCGTTAATGATTGCGACAACAACGCCGCAAGCTGCTAATGTAACAGTAGCGGCGACAGCCCCAGCAACAGCTGCCACCAATATCGCTAAGTCACATGCATATGCCACCACAGCAACAGCAACAGCAACAACATCAGCAACAGCAACGGCCTCGGCTATCTTTTCAATGGGCGAAACACAAAAATCTTATCATAATAATTTATTGCAATCGTCAGTTACAGATGAAATATTGAACCTGCAGGATTTCGATATGAGGCCAACTACATCTCAGCTAACCTCAGCAATGTTACTAACAAGCTCGTCTACCATTAATTCCCTACTAACAACCGTAACAACAACAACCGCATCTGCATCTGCCTCAGTGACAGCCCCATCTCTTTTGACCACAGGTACAAATGCTAACGCTAACATTGTTGTTAATAGTAGTCACGCTTCACTAACAGCCACCACCCACACCACCATCAGCTATACAGAGAGCACTACTGCTACCGTAAATTTGTATCTGTCTGACAGTCGTAGTCTTAAACGTAGCACTGCTTTATCATGCACTTGCCCCTTTTTTGTAACAACAACAACAACAACAGAAACAGCAACTTCACCAACAACAACAACAACAGACAATATTACTACTAACAACTTTCCCATGAGTAACGTTTGCAATGTCAGTACTAACCGTTCACTTCTTCAGCCATCAACTATTAGTGGCAGTAGTGGTGGTTCTAATACCGCTATGGTGACTAGTGGCGGCGACAAAGTGATGTCGACGACCAGTGGATGTGCCCCAAGGCCATCTACTACCGTTGTTAGTTCTTCTCAAACCTTATTAGAAATTAATAGTTTACGTTTTTCTCGATATCCTACTCTTCCTCCCACTTTTGTTACTTTAGAACCGCTGGCAGCATCAGTGTCTGGAACAACAGCATCAGATCCTGTTATGTTGCCGCGTGATACAGATCCTTTTTCGCCTACACGAAAGAAGAGTGATCCCTTTGAAGAAGGTGGCGATATTTTCTCAAAATTGGATCCCTTCGAGTTTGAGTTCAATGGTACCGAGCATAGTGTGACAGAGAAGTCAAGAAAGTCCACCTCCGATTCGATGCCTTCACCCAAGCTGGGGGGAGATGCCGCCCCCGCATCTCAAGATCTGTTGGCTGGTCATTTGCAAGTAAGCTTGCCGCCAGAGGGTGGCGCTGCCAGCGGCAGTGGTTTTGGCGAAGTGACTCAAACACAGAGCACCATACGTTCACGTCCGGTTCCCTCATCTGCAATGGCCTCGGGAAGTGCTTCGCTGGGAGGAGTTCCCGCACAATTACCACCTGCCTCCTTGTTGAAGCAGCAAACGGTGGATGTCATTTCAAGCATTTCCAACAAAAAGATGCCTCACCTGTTTGGCCAATCCTCTCGATTTCCCAAAAGGGATTCCAACTCCATAAATATGCGCCGTTTGCAGGAATCCGACTCGCTGAGTGAGACTGAGACGGCTCCGGAGCCTCCGCCGCGCCCCGACTCTGCCACCTATTCTGAGCCACCTCCTTTGCCGCCCAAAAAACAATTCAATGATATTGTGATTAGGCCAAGGGCCGGAACATCGTCGACAGCAGCATACTCTTCGAGTCGCTATGAAAGTGTCAACTCTGGCTTGGCTTCAAAGTTGGGAGCGACATCGCGTACTCCTCCCATGAGCAGTGGAGCAGCAGATGTGCCTCCAATTCCATTGCCCTCGCGAAGAGTGGGTCGTTCTGATGGTTCATATCCTGGGCCCGGAAGACCTCGGAAGCCAGGGCACACCGAGGACGATTATCTAGCACCTTTGTCTGGGTCTTCTGCTTCAGCCAATATAGGGGTTTTACATAATCCAGATGTGCCACCATTGTTGCCTCCACCAACGCAAAGCTCAACAAGGACACGAACTAATCGCCAGCAATCATTCCATCAGTCAAGCAAATCACACGATATTTACGAAAACAAAAACGAAATTTTGCAACAGCAAAAGCAGCTGCAGCAGCAACAACAACAAAAACAGCAGCAGCAGTTGCATACCAATCCATCCGAAGCCGCTCCTCTGGTACCAGACATTACCCTTAGCCAACTTTTAACCCTGGGCATTGATGAGCTTTCAACTAAACTAAATGTACCCACATCGAAGCTTTCGACCATGACGCTTGTGGAATTGACCTCATATCTGGCGGAATTCCTTGAGCAATCTAAACCCGAGCCTAAACCAAAAATATCCGATCAACAGACCATATTCAAGGTTAACTTTGATCAGGAAGCTACTTTTGTGGCCAAATTTGATGACACCTTTGGCGAGGATTTCCAGCAGCCAGCTGCGTCCGCTGCATTTGAAGCCAACTTTGCCCAATTTGATCAAGTAAATGTGGAACCACCTGCCGCGGCCCAACAGAGTTCTTCGGTGCCACCGGCTGATCGTTATGCTGTTTTTAGAGAAATCATTGACCAGGAACTGCAGCAGCAGCAGGAGTCGGTTGATCTCATTGGCGATGTCATGGAGGCAGACGAAACACAGCCAAGGCAGGAGCAACAATTCGAGAGCAACATTGCACTTAGCACAGATCTCGATATGGCTGCAGCTTCTCAAGATCTCTTGAGTGGTGACATGCCTGAAATCGGTACACATCAGCCCACGAAAATCGATACGAAAATATCGGAAGTTTTAGCCCAAGCTAAAGATCGCTATGCCGCCTTAAGGGATTTAATTTTGGTGGAAAATCTCTTCGATAATCCAGCTCCCCAGCATAGTGAAGTCGCAGACATATCGGACCATGGTCATTCGGAATCCAAATCACCTTTTCATGGGTTTTCCGGCTTCAATGACGATGACGAGGATCAAGATTTAAAACAACTTATGGATCAGAGCGTGCATTTGGATGCCACCACTCAACAACAGAGACTGGGTTTGGTCGATAGTCGTGGCTTCTTGGTGGAGCCCTCCTCTTCCGCCATCACCGTGGAAGATGATGAGGAGGACGATGAGCGTCGGGCCGGCAGAGAGGATAAAGATTATCAGGGTGGCGCTAGCAGCGCCGACAGCAATGACAAGGATAACGATAAGGACAACTTGACCATTGCAACCTCAACGTATGAACAACTAGCCAATTCCAATCAACAACTGGAAGAAATCGGAGAAAAGCCTGATAAAATCGAAGATACTCCAAAGATAAGCATCACTCAAAGTCTAACCATCACTAACGAAAACAACTATTTGTCGACGGGTAGTGTGGTATCTTCGGCTCTGTCGGGCTCCAAGGATGATCTGGAAATTGACGACTTAATGCAGAGAGCTATATCAAATCTTTCCCTCGACTCCAGGGAGCGAAATTCGCCGGCAATTTCAGCAAATCTCCTAAGCACTACCTCTGGCCAACCTCAAGTAACGAATACGGCCACCACAACAATGACTCCACAGCACTTCAATGATGTTAGCACTTCGCCAATTCCTATGCCAAAGTCGCCGGCCGCTTCTATAACAACGCAAGCGAAGTCGCCTAACAACAGCAGCAAATCGCCCCAGCAAATATCACCATTGCCCAGCCATTTGAATGTCGTATCGCAAATCATTGACGCAGCAACGAGACAAATGCAAACCGATACTGTATCGAAAACTTCGAATGAATCTTGGGCCACATTTGATACGCCACAACATCAGCCGCCTGCGCCGCCGCCAGTGTCTTCAGATAAGCGAGCTAGACCTTCTGCCAAGGCCTTGGCCAAATCGAATAATTTCCTCAATTTGCCACCACCGCCCGGTTCAACATCAAATTGTTCGCAAAACGATAGTGCTTTGGAATCACCCTGCTCTTCGGATCCACGAGATGAAGGATGGCATAAGCGTGCAATGGGTGGCAGCAGTTTATCATTGGGTCACCATTCAGCTGTTGGCAGTACATCGGGCCAGAGACGCTATCACAAGAAGGAACGTCAAAACACATCGTCCTCCTCCAGAGATCTTAGCTGGGATGAAGACCAAGGCGTTGTGGGCAGTGGTCATATGATGGATTATGCACAGGGTAAACGTGTGTCTGGACCTTCTCAGGGCAGTCTAACTACCGAACGCCTAGGTTACTATAGGCGGCATGCGAGACGCATGAATTCATGCGATGAGGATTACGAGTAAGTCATCAGCTCCAATTAAACCACCCATGCTCTTTCTATAGCCTTTTTTGTATTCCTTTTTTTTAGATATGAACAAGATTTCTCCAGCGGTCGCAGCAGAGATCCTTGCAAACACAAACGGAATATATCCAAAAGTCGGGACAATTTTGATATGGGTATGATGGAGTACTTTGGTTTTATTAATTGTGCTTCGTTATGTATATGCTCCATCTTCTCTTTTTCAGATTCGCCCGGCTGGTACCACCACCACGGTGGACCATCGCATCCTTCGCATCATACTTGGTCTTCACAAGAAATTGAACAAGCTCGCGGTCGATCATTTGATCGTTCCGCCTATGAACGTACAACGTATGGACCTCCCATATATGATAAGAGAGGTGTTGGACCGCCATTGCCACCCACTTCCAGCTATGATCGTCGCTCGGTTACCAGTGGTGGTTATGAGAAACGTAACAAATATTACCGTGGAGATGCGGGTGTGCGGCAGCCAAATAGCGAGCATTTGTATAGTTTAGATGATTTTGATGAAATGTTGGCAGCCACAGGTAAAATACCACCGCATCTGGCTGCCATGTATGAGGAAATGAAGTCTGATTGCTGTTCACCTCAAATGGGTGGACATCGTCAACGCACCTCTGACTATATGTATGAACGTGATCGTAAATCCTTTGACCGCGAGAGTCTGGAATCGTATGAGGGTTCACATGCACCGACACGTCGGCGCAGACGTAGCTATGACAGTGGAGGCATGCCATCAGATCCCTATGGCAGTTGCGACAGTCGCGATGAATACAATCGCGATCGCTGCTTTATGACGGCCGAAAAGAGTCGTTCTCTGCGAAAATCCCTAAAATCCCTGCGAGTGTCTGGTGATATCGACTATGATCAGGATTCCGAAAAGGAGTATCATTATCGGGAGCAAAGAGCGCGTTGTGATACTAGAAGCTTACAAAGACCTAGTCAATTATCCACCCAAGGCGGAGCAGGTGGAATTGGAGCGATAAATACATTAGGTTCACAATCTCGTATTCGTAAGAGCAGTGGTTCTAGCCCCTGGGATGGGGAAGGTAAGTGGCAGATGTTACTATAGACTTAGACTGTAGCCCTTTATACATGTTGTTTGTATTGTGCAGAGCCTCCTATGCCAGGACAAAAGGTGTCTTCATCTTCTTGGAAACGACCTTCCAGCGCCGCAGATGCAGAACGTCGTTTGGCCGAAAGCCGCAGAGCAGCTGCAGTAAAGGGACAAACGCCTTCAGGTTCAGAGGACGACAAGGATCGAAGGTAATTATTGATTTTAAATTGTACATATGTACGTCTATATAACTTCCATCGCATGCTATTTCTAGATATCGCAAGAAACGAGGTTTACGTGGTAAAGATCTGACCACAATTCCTGGCAGTGCTGGAAGATATCGAGACGCCCCGCCGCCCATGCGTAGCAGTAATTATGATTACATAGGCGATCTTGATGATGATGCCGAAGACTATGTGGACGAAGAGGAGGAGGAGGAGGAAGATCGTGGCATTGGTGATGATGAAATTTCGCCCGCAGATGAAGATAAATTTGCCCGTTTGGAAATGCGGCGTCATGAAATGCATAACCGAATGATGGATACCCATGTGCGTCGGCGAAAGGATGCTGCTCCGCCTCAAAGCCAAATAATGCCCATGGCTTATCGTAAAAATGCCCCTGGCCCATATGGAAGAAAACCTCTACCGCCTGCAGAAAGTAAACACCATGCCCAGGATTACGGCTACGATGATGATGGCGATTACGAGCAGACACCAACGCCCAGATCGAATACCAGCAGCGCTTTGCCCACAGCCACTCCAAATACTTCAACCAAATTTAGTTTTGATGTGGGATTTGAATCAGACTTTAACCAAACTTCACCACCGCCCGCGCCAGCGGGTACTGCATCCAGCTGCAATTCAACACCAGCAGCCAATGTTAGTGCGGCCAATACGCCAGCTTCAAAGTCATCATTTCGATTTTCTAACGATTTCTCATCGGGTCTTGAGAGGGAGAAGCAGCATTTTCAACATTCAGCCGCCGCCGGTAGCTTGCAGCAATACGATCTGGAAAATCGAGGCATCTCGCCACAGGCAGCGGCGCCAACACAGGTCAGTACGCCAAAACTTCGTTTTGATGACAATGTAAAAGTGTCGCAGTTCGATGATGCCTTCGAAGATGACTTCTCAAAGACCAGTTTTGATGCCTTCGAAAATGATGATCAGTGGCAAGAATCCTTGCAGCGAACTGCCAAACAGCAAATGCGCAACAATAAATTGCAGCAGCGTCAGCAGGAACTCATCAAAAAATCCGAATCCATAAATATTTTCGCCAAGAAGGTTGAGGACCCATTCGAAGATGATGACTTCTTTAATAGTCCCGGCACACAGACGCAAAACTCAGCATCTGGTGATAAACAGGACAATGGTGGAAGCGGCGGCGGCAGCAGCAAGACCTCAAACAATGGCAATAGCTTCCATCCACCAAGCTGGGATGACAACAATACAAATTTTGCTAAGTTCGATGAAAATATGTGATTTGATAACTTCGTGAATAACAAATGCAATATAACAGTTTCCAAGCTGCACTCTGGTGGCGATGATGGCGAAAAGTGGGTTGGTGATGGTGACGACGGCGATGACGACGACATGGATGACTATAATCACTATGCCGAGATAGATGTTTTAGCTTCCAATGACTACTATTACATAACAAATCTAAATCACTACTATGAGCAGCAGCATAATTTAAAGAGTTTGCGCAAATCTACGCATCAGTGCCATCATAATAGGTATTACCAACATTACCAGCGTCGTGATTGCGATTCATCATCGTCCTCATCCTCATCGCCGAACAATCGAAATATATTTCTATCGAATCGTTCGACATCGGTGTTTACTCAGTGCCATACACAATCGAAGTTGGGAAAATCTCGTTACTACCAGCACCAGTCTTACCAACCACAGCCACACCAACAACAGCATAATAATCTGGTCACAGGTCATAGAACGGGACTTGCCGCAGTTGATTTAAAAAATACCAACAACATTCTACGCAATACTCAAAAACGATGTCGACGTAAATTATTTGCCTTTAATTTTATGCTAAAAAATTTAATAACATATCGTTTTAAATATGACATTCTCTAGGTCAAACAGTATTCACATTTCCCCAGAGACTTTGAAGGACTTATCTCTTTGAAATTCGCCATCAATTCGACTGTTATTTCACTGGTAGAGAAGTTGTGAGTTGCCCAAGTGTTGCTACTGCAGGATTCCAATACCATACAAAACGTTTGTATTGTAATTTTATAACATTTCCATTGAAAATGTTACCAAAAAAACATCTTTCTCACATACCATGGTGGTAAAAGACTGGTTCTATGGCCAAACATGTTCATAGCTTCTTTTCAACGTTTTACTGTCAAGTTTCGGTGTTTATTTCCATTTGCCATTGATAATTTCATGGAAAATACGGTTGTTGTTATAGCAGTTTGTTGTGTTCTATCTTTCGTCTGTTTGATTCTGTTGAGCGTCAAGATCCAGAAACTCTGCGATTAAGATGGGGTGCGTCCAGAGGGATCTGGGCCTGGGTCGAGTGGGTCTCGCTGGGCAGTTAAACAGGTGACGTGCATCGTGTGGATCCTGGTCACATCTTCCACGTCGGCATTAATGCTTGGTCAGTAGGAGTTAAGGTGGCTGCATCTGCGAGAACGGAATTGAGCCCGAACTACTCTGGTTTGCCGGGGGAGGTCAATTTCTTCGGGGGCAATGGGAGGCGGTCTTTTTCCAAGGACCGCATTCACCCGAAAGCTATTTACCGCATCTGCTACCGTGTTTGCATGAATGTTGTCTAGACCCGCCGCTTGATCTAGGGGTTCTCTTTTGTAGCGCTTAAGGCTTCTGGGCGGTGGATATCTATCCACAAAATGATGACTTGGATGGTCTCTCCGATAATAGTCCAAAAGGTATTGCTTAGACAGCATGTATGTATGTCTTCGCATAAACCGCCCAAGGGTTTCAATCCAAATGTCTTTCTGGCTAAAGTTTCTTCTTTCATTCTCATAACTTGATAACTCAAACAGCTTCAGGTTCATATGACCCCAATATTCCGAGATAATGCAGATTGGCTCATATATTAAAAGGTATTTTCCTTTTGAATACTTATAACACTGCCTCATTCGTTTCGGAAATAGTCATGCTTCTGCTCTATAAAGGAACAGTTTCAGTGTCTTGTAGTAGTATAAGTTTTGCTCTTAGTTGCATTTAATGGTCAATATAATTGAAAACAAAACTAAGGCCATGTGTGGAGGTGCGTGCCATGATTAATAAAGTCAATAAATATTTCAAAACTATAGTTACCAACATTCAGGGTGTATTTGTACCAAGTTTTGCGCTTTTTTTGCGCCTTGAACATAACCTGGGCAGACCAAGGATCTACTAAATTACTAAATTTCCCATGAACATTCCATTAAGAAACAGAAGGTACTTCTCTCATATCAATGAGTGCAGTCCGATTAATGTCTAAGCTCAATGATAAGGGACCTTCTTTCTATAGCCGGGACCTAATGGAGTTTCGCAGTGCGACACCTCTTTGAGGAGAGTTTTTACATGGCTGCAATACCAAATGGCACACTACCTCACAAATGTAGCCAGCATTAGTAAAGGGATAAACACCGCCAAAAATTATTCTGATGTTCACGCCGGGATTTTAACCGTTTGGCGTCATAGGCTAACCTCTGCGCCACGGTAGCCTCTAAGGATTCTACGAGTTAGAATGTTAAATTTGGTAAGACAAACTAGTAATTAGTTGTGCTATCTCAGGAGCAGTAGAAGAAAGATTCCTTCTAGGTCCGTTGAAACAGCCAGATTGCTTTTAAAGCCAATTCGGGACACGTACACATCTGGTTGTTGTTGTAGCCACATTTGCATGTGGAGGTGGCTATTCTCGTCAAGATCATCTAGGTGAGCAGGCTCGTTCCGGTCCAAAGGACCGATCGCCGCGGAAACAGGGTGACCATTTGTTAAAGATGCCAATAACTCACCTTATCATGGCGAGCATCATAGGCACTCAGAATTTAAGCAAGAGACAGTGCCATTCGACCTCTCTCTAAGACTCTCCGCTCGATACACCATACATACAGTGATCTGTTACGACTGGCACGATGAGTGGACCTCTGTTTTAGCTAAAGTGGTAGAACCCTTCAAGTTTATATTGGAGCGTTCTCTAAAGGTCAATGAATGACAGAAGATAGGCCTTATCGCGAAGAACTAGTCAACATGTAGCTAAAGACAAACTCTCTGTGGCCCGGCACCCTCGTTGAGAGATCTCCGACAGTTGAAGGGGATTTTTGACGCAAACAGCAATAACTTTGAAAATGAAATTCTGCTTTCGGCATTAACTTAGATAACTCTCATTTATCTATTCTCACAAGCGCCACCCACCGATCTATCCATGGAATGCAACATTTTTATCTATATAAAGGGTGATTTTTTAAGAGCTATAGGAAAGTTTTTCGAAAAAAAGATACATAAAATCAGAAAAATGCATAAAATCTAATGTTTGATAATGTTCGAAAATTATTTCATGCAAATTTAGACCTAGGCTGGGCCTCAAAGGGTCCATCCGCTTTGTCCCATTTTGGCATACTCTTTCCAACATTTCGGCCGGTATCTCACGAATAAATGCTACAATGTTGTCTTCTAATGTGTCAATTGAAGCGGGCTTGTCTGCATACACATGAGCTTTAATAGTGCCCCACAAAAAATAGTCTGAAGGCTCTAAATCGCACGATCTAGGCGGTCAATCGACCGGTCCCGAACGTGAAATAAAATGTTCACCGAACTCGCCTCTCAATAAGTCCATTGTTACGCGTGCTGTGTGGCATGTGGCACCGTCTTGTTGAAACCACATGTCATGCAAGTCAAGCTCTTGCATTTTGGGCAAAAAAAAAAATAGTTGGATATCATCTTACGATAGCGCTCACCATTTACAGTTACGATACGATTCGCATCATCTTTGAAGAAGTACGGTCCAATGATGGCATCAGCCCACAAACCGTACCAAACTGTGACTTTTTCTGCATGCATTGCCAGCTCTTGCAATGCTTCTGCCTGATCTTCACTCCAAAATCGATAAATTTGATTACTTACGTACCCATTGAGCCAAAAATTTGCTTCGTCGCTGAACACAATTTGAACCCGATGAACTTTCCAAACAGAGCACTCATTTTGATAATAAAATTCAATAATTTGCAAGCGTTATTCGTTAGTAAGACGATTTTTGGTTAAATTATAGACTGAACTGAAGATGTTTGACAAAGAAACAAAACACAAAACGTGCGTGAGCTGTTTAAACCAGTGTTGCCAAAAAGATAATAGCTAAAAAATTATCTAGGCGGCCAATTGACCGGTCCCGAACGTGAAATAAAATTTTCACCGAACTCGCCTCTCAATAAGTCCATTATTATGCGTGCTGTGTTGCATGTGGCACCGTCTTGTTGAAACCACATGTCATGCAAGTTAAGCTCTTGCATTTTGGGTAAATGCACCATTCACAGTTACGTTACGATTGGCATTATCTTTGAAGAAGTACGGTCCAATGATGCCACCAGCCCATAAACCGCATCAAACTGTGACTTTTTTCGCATGCATTGCTAGCTCTTGCAATGCATCTTCACTCCAAAATCGACAATTCTGCTTACTTACGGACCCTTTGAGGCAAAAAATGGAAGAAGTGCGCGATAAACTTTCTTAACAGAGCTCACGTTTTGAAAATAAAATTCAATAATTTGCAAGCGTTGTTCGTTTGTAAGACGATTCATGGTTAAATTATAGACCAAACTGAAGATGTTGGTCAGTGAAGCAAAACACGGAATGTGCGTGAGCTGTTTAAATCAATGTTGCCAAAATGATAATAGCTAAAAAATCACACTTTACAATAATTCGTCTATGATAACCATCGCCCCGTTAGACGAGTTTGTAGCGTCCTTGGATTACCAGTGCAGGGGTCGTGGGTTCGATTCCCGCCAGAAGCCTTGGTCTGTCGCCGCTACTGTGGTATCACAATGGACTTAAAATTGTCTAAGTGAGTCTGTAAAGGACTGCCACTCTTACCTAACCTAACCATCGATAGGAGGAGAAAGTCTAGCCGCTGTTCTTAAAGGCAGTGTTGATGGACAACTTTACAATTCATCTCCTCACATTAGTTACCATCCAACGATTACCAGAGAATATACCAACCAAAATTTACTTTGGATTTGAATTCATTCTCTCTCTGCGACGTAAGCCGTAGAACTCGGCCATAAAAAGTAGTCATTGTTATAAGAGAAATTCTCTCGCTTTTCCTGTATGCGCTAACAAAAAAAAACCTAGCGTAGCGATAGTTGATTAAAATTGCAACCCCTTTCAGCAGTATTAAGTTAATATTATAAGTGCATTAGTCTGCCATATTTAAAGCGATCAAATATTCACAGTATGTACTCGTACATAATGCAATGAGTCCATTTATTTTAATTGGAATTTTGACATTTACACTCATGATATGCATGCATCTTTGTATTCTCCAAATATGACATCGCCCGAATTTTTCCGCTATATATTTAATTAAGTTATTAAAATGTAACACTTTTAAATTTCCATATGTTTGATATGAAATTATTTTTCGCTGATTGAAATTCACTCACTTTACCTAAAACGCCAATACTATGACATGGTAATGAACTTACGAGTAAGTTTTTCTGTTCCATTTAAACACTTATGGCAATTCAGCCTAAACCATTCCATAAAGAAGTCTACGTACCTTGCATAAGCACCATCACCAAGTATGTGGTAGTTCCAATCGGCCCCACCAAATAAAGTGGTACAATATGTATTTATACTCACCGCTAAAGGACGGAGAGATATTCATTTCGTTTGCAATGCATTAAAATATTCATTTCCGACCCTATAGGTGTATAGGGTTGTCTTAAAAATTCTAAAACGATTCAGTCATGTCCTTCGTTTGTATTTTGTTGTCACACTAAAGTCTTCGTAAAAAAGTGATGTTGAGCTAAAACTTTGCACAGATACTGTTTTTGTCCATGGACAGTTTAAGTTCGAAGATAGGCTATATCGGGTTATATCTATATAATATAGCTCCCATATAGACTGATCTTCCATCTTTGGCTCATTAACTCCTCATTTTTATCCGATTTCGTTGAAATGTAGCACAGCAATTTGTTCTAGGCCCCTCAACATCCACACCGAGTATGATCTGGATCGGATTAATTTGGATATAGCTATCATTCATATATCGACCTTCAGTTCTTAGGTCCATGTGAAAGCATGCTAAGCTCGGCCGAGCCGAATCTTGGGAACCCACCACCATTGATTCTGCTAAAAATTAATACAAACTAAATTTAGTTGAATGGCATAATTTTATTCTACATACCAAACTTTTGTCAAACCAGCAAAATTAAAGCATCTAGGAACCGCGCAAGTATAATCGAGAGACTGGTTCATATGGGATCTATATTAGTTTATATACCGATTTGGAACATACTGGGCACAGTTGTTAAAAATTGAAACAGAATACCGCAGGCAAATTTCAGAAAAATCGGACAAAAATTGCAGATTCCAGGGGCTCAAGAAGTCAAATCGAGAGAACCGGTTTATATGAGAACTATATCAGATTATAGACCGATTTGAACCTTAGTTGGCATAGTGGTTAGAAGTCATAAGAGAACACTATGTGCAAAATATAAGCGAAATCGGATGAAAATTGCGGATTCCAGGAACTCAAGACGTCAAATCGGGAGATCGGTTTATATGGGAACTATATCAGGTTATCGACCGATTTGAACCTGGACCGATCTCCCGATTTAACGTCTTGGGCCCATTAAAGACGCATTTATTGTCCGATATCACCGAAATTTGAGGCAGTGAGTTGTGTTAGGTCCTTCGCCATTCTTCTTCAATTTGGCTACGATCGGTCCAGATTTGGATATAGCTGCCATATAGACCGATCCGCCGATTTAGGATCTTAGACCCATAAAAGCCACATTTATTATCCGATTTTGCTGAAATTTGGGACAGTGAGTTGTGTTAAGCCCTTCGATATCCTTCTTCAATTTGGCCCCGGTCGAAACAGATTTGCATATATATGCCATATATACCGATCTCTCGATTTAAGGTTTTGGGGCCATAAAAGGCGCATTTATTGTCCGATATCGCCAAAATTTGGGACATTGAGTTATGTTAAGCTCCTCGACATATTTTTTCAATTTGGCCTAGATCGATCAAGATTTACATATAGCTGCCATATAGACCGATCTCTCGATTTAAGGTTTTGGGGCCCATAAAAGGCGCATTCATTGTCCGATTTCGCCGAAATTTGGGACAGTGAGTTATGCTAAGCCCCTCGGCATATTTTTGCAATTTGGCCTAGATCGATCAAGATTTGCATATAGCTGCCATATAGATCGATCTCTCGATTTAAGGTTTTGGTCCCATAAAATACGCATTTATTGTCCGATTTCGCCGAAATTTGGGACGGTGACTTATGTTAGGCTTTTCGACATCCGTGTCGTATATGATTCAGATCGGTTCATTTTTAGATATAGCTACTAAAAAGACCAATATTTTGTTATACGCAATTGAACAATGACTTGTACTTATTAGCATTTGATCCAAATCGGTACATATTTCGATGTAGCTGCTATGGGGCATAAGCTATGTATTTTTCTCCGGATTTTGACGAAAGGTGGTTTACATATATACCCGAGGTGGTGGATATGCAAAGTTCGGCCCGGCCAAACTTGGCGCCTTTTTACTTGTTCTTTTATATAACAGAAGATTTTTGGCGAATTATCGAAGTTTGGAAAAACGCCTGTTCATATCTTGAGTTTGAGTCTAAAATTTCTTGCACTTTAACGACTCTAAAAGCTTTTTTTTATTTCGGCATTTATCCCTATACTCCTTATACTCCTTAAAACGAACAAATTGCTAAAGAATGAAATAATGCGAGCAATCCTTACAAAAAAAATTGCATACACATAAATTGATGAATACATGCAATAAGAAATGAAGGAATCTCAAAAATAACTTAATGTATAATTTTCACATAAAGGATGTTTCTATGTATATATGTTTAAAGTTATCTATTATCATCTTATACCAAACCTAAATGTAAATAAACAGCATATTTATTATTTAGAAAACGAAAAAAATTATGGAACGAAAAACAAAAAACGATGACAGTCGTAGCAACAACAAGATATGACTAACTATTATTAATTAATATGATTACTATTATTATTGTACATTTCAAATTTTATTAGAAATATCTATGTTAATTTAAAAATAAAGTAAAAAAAAAACAAAAACAGTATAAAATAATACTAAACCTTAATTTAGTTCTTTCCTCTTCGGCTATTTTCTAAACAGAGAATTGAACTTACTACGTGCGGTATTTAGCAAAGAACGATCGATCAATGAGTTTGTAGTTTTAGACATAAGGCAAAGGCAAAGTTAAAAGCATTTTCCTAATTATACAATGCAAAATAAAATTTGAATTCTGTCCGTTTCAAGGTTTTCTTATTAAAATCCTAAAAAAAAACCAAACAAAATTAAAAAAAAACAAAAATGAAAATAAATAAAAAAAATTCCTTATCAAGAAAAATTTGTATAAGCTGAAAAAATTCCAAAAACACGCAATTATGAAAAATTAAGAAGACACAAAATCACAGCTAACAACACAAAATACCACATGAGGCATGATATTATTACAACAACAATTATGAAATTAACTATGCAAACCAAAATACAATAAAATTGATCCAAACTTGTTGATGAATTAGTCCATGCAATAAAAATAACAAACAAATATATATCCCCCCAAAGATACCACAATGAACTTAAAACAATACTTCCTTTTATTATAGAAAAAAAGTAAATAAATTAACAAGCAGTGAACGATATGAAACCATAAACCGAACCTATGAAAAAACAAAACAATAAATAAATAACTACAAAATAGTAATGCAAGCTAATAGGAACAACAGTGAAGAAAACACAACACACCCATTGAATATTATTATCCAAATTTATTATTATATTGATATTATATACAAACCCATATGATAGTTAAAATGTAACTGATTATTAATTTTAATTTTGTTTAATTTTTTCGTTTAAAAAATTCAAAATAAAATTTAAATGTAAACAAATGGATTTATTTTGAAAACTTTACTTGGGTTGCTCAATATACAAAGCAGACTATGAAACATTCGGAAAAACAATGCTGCTGATAGTAGCAAATATAGCCTACTGATTGTTCGAAATAAGTTTCCTTGCTTTTAACAACAGCATTTTTGCTGTTATAGCAAATAGAATGAAGAAACTGTTAGGACCTCAGTCAATTTTGGGAACGTAGCAGTTATTAAATCCATTTTTCAAGCACTACGAGAGTAATAGCAGAGCCATACGTCGCATCCATGGTCTCCGAGCTGATGAACAAGCACCACAAGTTACCGCGAAGAAGTCTGAAACTACATCTGCAGGGTATAGTCGCCCAAGGCACAGGTCCCCGAAGAAATCTTTACACTAACGCTAAAGAATCTGAATGTACTGGGAATCAAACACCTGCCTAAAGCTCACAACTTCTCTTCGGACACTTTTGTACACACCGATGTCGAGAAAATTAATGAAAAGCAAATGTAATTGGAACCCGTAGGGAAAGGCAAAAGTCGGGCGGCGCCGTCTATATAATACCCTACACCTACCCTACGATTATAAATTCGGGCAATAGATATATGCAAATCTAAACCGATACCAATGAAATCTTGCAGATATTTTCGGATCAGTAACAAAACAATCCGTGCCAAATTTTGTGCAGATCGGTTGAAAATTGTAGTTACTACGGCCATTTAAGTGCAAATCGGGCGATACATATATATGGGAGCTATATTTAATTGGAAGCGATTTTAATGAAATCTTGCAGATATGTTAAGATCAGTAACAAAACAGTTCGTGCCAAATTTTGTACAGATCGGATGAAAATTGTAGCTACTACGGCCATTTAAGTCCAAATCGGGCGATACATATATATGGGAGCTATATCCAAATCTGAACCGATTTTATTGAAATCCTGCAGATATGTTAAGATCAGTAACAAAACAGACCATTCCAAATTTTGTGTAGATCGGATGAAAATTGTAGCTACCACGGCCATTTAAGTGCAAATCGGGTGATACATATATATGGGAGCTATATTTAATTGGAAGCGATTTTAATGAAATCCTGCAGATATGTTAAGATCAGTAACAGAACAGTCCGTGCAAAATTTTGTACAGATCGGCGGAAAATTATGGCTACTACGGCCATATAAGTGAAAATCGGGCGATACATATATATGGGAGCTATATCTGAATTGAAAACGATTATGATAACATTTTGCAGATATGTTAAGATCAGTAACAAAACAGTCCGTGCCAAATTTTGTACAGATCGGCGGAAAATTATAGCTACTACGGTCATGTAATTGCAAATCAGGCGATACATATATATGGGAGCTATATCCAAATCTGAACCGAAATTTTGTGCAGATCGGTTGAAAATTTTAGTTACTACGGCTATTTAAGTTCAAATCGGTCGATACATATATATGGGAGCCATATCTAAATCTGAACCGATTTTACCAAAATCAATAGGAATCGACCTTGGGCCAAAAAAGTGACATGTGCAAAATTTCGTGATGATTGGACAACAACCTGGACTTTGATTACAAGTATACATGGACTCACAGACAAACGTGGCTATCAGAATCAGAAAGTGATTCTGAGTCAATCGGTATACTTATCAATGGGGCTAGCTCTTATCCTTCTTATCGTTGCAAACAAATGCACAAACTTATAATACCCTGTACCACAGTGGTGGTGTAGGGTATAAAAACATAATTATACCCCCCACCATAGGATGGGGGTATACTAATTTCGTCATTCTGTTTGTAACACCTCAAAATATGCGTTCTATATTCTTGATCGTCATGAAATTTTAAGTCGATCTAGCCATGTCCGTTCGTCTGCCCGTCCCTCCGTCCGTCTGTCTGTCGAAAGCACGCAAACTTTCGAAGAAGTAAAGCTAGGTGCTTGAAATTTTGCTCAATTTATTAGTGTAGGTCGGTTAGTATTGTAAATGTGCCTAATCGGTCCATGTTTTGATATAGCTCCCATATAAGCCGATCTTGGGTCTTGACTTATTGAGCCTCTAGAGGGCGCAATTCTCCTCCGATTTGACTGAAATTTTGCACGTGGTGTTTTTGTATCACTTTCAACAACTGTGCTAAGTATGATTCAAATCGATTCATAACCTGGTATAGCTGCCATATAAACCGATCTTGGGTCTTGACTTCTTGAGCCGCTGGAGGGCTCAATTCTCATCTGATTTGTCTGAAATTTTGCATGAGGTGTTTTGTTATGACTTCCAAAAACTGTGCTAAGTATGGTTGAAATCGGTTTATAATCTGATATAGCTGCCATATAAACCGATCTGGGGTCTTGACTTCGTCAGATTTTAGAGGGCGCTATTCTTATCCAATTTGGTTGTAATTGTCCATGTGGCGTTTTTGTATCACTTTCCACAACTGTGCTTAGTATGATTCAAATTGGTCCATAACCTGATATAGCTGCTATACAAACCGATCTTGGGTCTTGACTTCTTGAGCCTCTAGAGGGCGCATTGCTCATCCGATTTGGCAGATATTTTGTACAACGGCTTTTCCCATGGCCTTCAACATACGTGTCCAATATGGTCTGAATCAATCTATAGCTTGAATCGATCTCCCGATTTTGCTTCTTGAGCCCCTACAAGGGGCAATTCTTATCTGAATGGATTGAAATATTACACAATAACTTCTACAATGTTTAGCATTCAATTTATTTATGGTCCGAATCGGACTATAACTTGATATAGCTCCAATAGCATAACAGTTCTTATTCATTATTCTTTGTTTGCCTAAAAAGAGATATCGCGCAAAGAACTCGACAAATGCGATCCATGGGCGAACTTAGCACGCTCTTACTTGTTTCCCATTCAAATCATCCATAGAATACTATCATCAATACCGCTTCCAACTTTGTAAATGGTGTTTTAACGCTAAGGGACAAGGAATTTCATAACAAGTAAAAGCGAACTAATTTCGGCCGGGCCGAATCTTCTGGGAGTCCACCACCATGGATTCTGCTAAAAATTTATACAAAAAAAATTTGGTTGAAGGGCATAATTTTATTCTACATGCCAAACTTCTGTTAAACTACCAAATAAAGGGTGATTTTTTTGAGGTTAGGATTTTCATGCATTAGTATTTGACAGATCACGTGGGATTTCAGACATGGTGTCAAAGAGAAAGATGCTCAGTATGCTTTGACATTTCATCATGAATAGACTTACTAACGAGCAACGCTTGCAAATCATTGAATTTTATTACCAAAATCAGTGTTCGGTTCGAAATGTGTTCATTCACCGTAACGTTGCGTCCAACAGCATCTTTGAAAAAATACGGTCCAATGATTCCACCAGCGTACAAACCACACCAAACAGTGCATTTTTCGGGATGCATGGGCAGTTCTTGAACGGCTTCTGGTTGCTCTTCACTCCAAATGCGGCAATTTTGCTTATTTACGTAGCCATTCAACCAGAAATGAGCCTCATCGCTGAACAAAATTTGTCGATAAAAAAGCGGATTTTCTGCCAACTTTTCTAGGGCCCATTCACTGAAAATGATTTGCAAGCGTTGCTCGTTAGTAAGTCTATTCATGATGAAATGTCAAAGCACACTGAGCATCTTTCTCTTTGACACCATGTCTGAAATCCCACGTGATCTGTCAAATACTAATGCATGAAAATCCTAACCTCAAAAAAATCACCCGATATTAAAGCTTCTAGGAACCGAACAAGCACAGTTGTTGGAAGTCAAAACAGAACAGCGCGTACAAAATTTAATTCAAATCAGACAAAAATTGCTGCTTGTAAGGGCTCAAAAAGTCAAATCGGGAGATCGGTTAATATGGGATCTATATCAGATTATAAACCGATTCGGTCCGTACTTGGCACAATGTTGTTGAAAGTCGTAACAGAACACCGCATGCAAAATCGGACAAAAATTGAGTCTTGTAAGGACTCAAGAAGTTAAATCGGAAGATCGGTTTATATGGGAGCACATTTTATCAGGTGTTGGTCAGCTTTGTCTCCTGGATCGCTGCAGCAAATATGTCCTTCCGACTCATAAAATCAACTTTTTCGTCGATTCGCCGAGCATCAACATGGATTTTGAAGACAGCATAGCAAATTTAATGCAAAAAAAATTTTCTCACCGTCATCACTGGTTCATGGTATCGGCATGGCATAACCTACTTCCGCTATTAATTGTTAGCTATATATACCTCAAAAGAGTGAAACATCTTGTAACAGTATTTTGCAACAACTTATCCCCAAAGCGCTGTCACACTGTGACATGCGGTTCAGTCTCGCCTATATTGAGAAGGTCGCCTATCATTGAGCTTAAACTTCAATCGAACAGCACTCAGTGATTTGTGAGAAGTTTGCCCATTCCTTAATGGAATTTTCATAGGCAAATTTGCAATTGACCCTGATGTTGTTGATGTAGCCACTTGTCTATATTTCAAGTTTCTTAGGTGAACAAGCTTGTGCCGGTCTATGGGAACGATTTAAAGTCGCCAATTACTCGCCTTTTTATACCAAGTACCACAGGAACTCAATATTTAAGCAAGAGCTGGTGCCGCCTGGCCTCTCAGTAAGGCTACAGTCGATACTGCTGATTTTCTGCTACTGCAATTTTAGCTACTTCGTATACGAAATACAAGCGTACTTGTGAAAGTAGACGTGGTAGTACTTTGTGTGTTCACGATAAAAAGTTGACATGGTTAAATTAATCGAATTACAAGGACAACTTTGTTGTCAGATTAATGCGAAGACCATGTGGCAAGGACATCCCGAGACTATCGGTTAGAAACTGTTATTCAAAATATTGGATTGCCCAAAAAGTAATTGCGGATTTTTTAAAAGAAAGTAAATGCATTTTTAATAAAACTTAGAATGAACTTTAATCAAATATACTTTTTTACACTTTTTTTCTAAAGCAAACTAAAAGTCACAGCTGATAACTGACAGAAGAAAGAATGCAATTACAGAGTCACAAGCTGTGAAAAAATTTGTCAACGCCGACTATATGAAAAATCCGCAATTACTTTTTGGGCAACCCAATAGTTGATACTGGATAATGTATTAAAATTTTGTGGATAATAAATCGTTTCTAGTATTTATGATTGATTGTGGTAATAAAGTATTCACTTACCTTAAGAAATCTTCATCCTACCGTTGATTTGATGTTTTGCTTTCCAATTCGCACATTTTGTTATGTCAAATAGTTTGTTTCAAATACTTCTCTTCACAGTTGTTGAGCATCAAAAAAAATATGACTTTGAATTATTTGCTTTGCATCTAATAGTATTCGTTCTACTTAACTTTATATACAGAGTTGAAGCGAAGCGTCTTTATTTGAATCGGTTTTTTTTTTTTCAAATTAAAAAAATACGAGAGTCCTAAGCCACAATTAATGGAATACGTTTTGTTTTGCGAGATTTCTTATGGTAATAGGTTATGGTATAATTAATACTATTCGATTGTTGTCTTTAATAAGAAGCTATAAAAATTGTTTCGTTATTGTCATTGTTTACTATGAAGCGTTTTTGGTTTCGTCAGAGTTTATTTCACTGATATTATTTTTTCACTCATTGTTTCCTATGGTTTGCTACGTTGTGGGAGTTTATCTAAAAGAGATGCGGATGCTTTTCGGTCCGCCTTTTTGTACAGAAACCTGTATTTTGATTTTACAATCGTTGACTATAATTAAAATGGAAGACCCGTTGAGGAGTTCAGAAGGCTATCGGTTTTAGCCAAACGTTGTGGTCCCGCACCCACTTTCGTGTGTATGATGTATTTGAGAAGATTATGTTCATTAGTGGGCAACACAAAGTTGCCATTGAGTATGGCATCTGTTGGTGATGCGGAGGGTGATGCTTCTTCGTCTACGGGTATACCCTTCACATACTCTACACTGGAGGCTGCATCATTGGGAAATGAAGTTTGTACGGCTTGCACCACAGACGATACATGTTCTTTGAGAACATACAAACAAGCATTGGGTCCGGCATCAAAGGTGTATGCAACTCGTGTTTGACCTACAGCGGCATTGTAGGCATGCACAAATGCCACAATGGCATGCGAAACATCATTCATGTACACACAAGGAGGATATGTGTCCAGGGCAATGGCATGGAATTGATTTGAATCTTGCATGGTGATTTTAGCAAAAGTTTGAAAGTCGCGCTGCTTTATTGCCTCTGTAATTGCGTTTATGCGCTCGGGCACACATTGTTTAGCACGATACTTGATTAAATCCGAAGTTTCCACAGCCCTCTGCATACCTTTGGTAGAACTGGTCTTTTTTCGAGCATCATTTACCACCAATATCAGCACATGCATATTGGGCCAATGATTCGAGGTTACCACCGGCAATGCTATGGAGTCGGTGCCATCTGAAGCTTCGCCCTTGTGCCAACGAACAAAACCACCATGTAAACTACGACAAGCTGAGCCGCTTCCTTGACGAGCGATTGCCGTCAACTCTTCGTCTTGAACACCATAGAGAGAGGCCAAGGTGTAAACCAAGCAGGCATAACCAGCGGCACTGGAAGCCAAACCAGCTGCAGTTGGGAAGTTGTTACGAGATACTATGTGCAGCTTCCATTCAAGGGGAAATTTCAATGATTCACATTTAGCCAAAGCCAGTCGCTGTACTGAAATAATAAAAAAGATAGGAAAATTTTTAGTTGCAAATCAAAAATAAATGATTTTTTGAAATAATTGATTGTATGCAACTTAAATTATATGGCAAAGTTTTGTGAACTGGTAGGTGAATGGACTTGTTTTTCACTTCCAGGTCTGCAATAAATTGGTCGCCTATATTGTAATGGCTACCAGAGATTTGCACGAAACCTAATATTTGCACTTCAATAGCATCTATGCGAAAGCAAATGAATGTGTCCCTTGCCACTTAAAAGCTAAGTACTGAAATCTCTCTGTTCACGAGGAAGACGAAGGTGGACCGTATTCTACTCTTCGTAATGCTTCCTCCCCTTCCGAAAGTGATTAACGTTGGGCTGAGCTCAATAGATTCTTTCAGCATTTCAATTGGAAACTAACTTTTTTGGATGACGATATTAATGCTACTGCTGAAATGGTTGAAAAGAAAATTTTAAATGGAATGAGGACATTCG
Organism: Stomoxys calcitrans; assembly: GCF_963082655.1. Classification (NCBI taxonomy): domain Eukaryota; kingdom Metazoa; phylum Arthropoda; class Insecta; order Diptera; family Muscidae; genus Stomoxys; species Stomoxys calcitrans. Next base: position 198,514,392 of record NC_081552.1, read on the forward strand.
TTCCAGTTAAGACTTTAACGGCTAAATCAGATGACAAAAGTTGGTTTAACCATACATGCAGAGATGCTGTCAGATCGAAAGAGGTGGCATTCAGGAACTGGCGTTTGGGTAAAAATGCAAATTCTGAACTGCTGCGCAAGCAGGCAAGATCTTCGTGTGCCAAAATGTTAAGGCGCGAAAACTTTCTTTACAAGCAGCGCCTACGTACTAAGGTTCTTGCTTCTACACGAGGATGAAGAGTTTTTGGTAGTTCATGAAAAGGATAAAGGGTAGTTCTTTATATATCCCAACTCTTGTTAAGGATGATCAAACGTTCACTGACTCGGTAGATAAGGCTAACCTGTTGGCTGATATATTTGCAGGGGATTCTTACCTGCCGGATAGCAATCAACCGCTGCCCTTAATCGAAAATGTATATGCCGTCATGCCCCAGATAGTCTTTCAAACTCGTAGAGTTCAAAGGGTTCTTGAGAATCTAGACATAAATAAATCCCCGGTCCGGATGGCATATCAACACTTGTCTTGCGCAAGTGTTCGTTGACGCTTGCTCGTCCATTACGCAAATTTTTCAACTTTGTCTACAGTGCGGGAGTACCCAAGAAGTGTGAGGCGAACAACCCTACAAATTACCGACCAATTGTGATATGCCTTGCTTTCTCCAAGGTTATGGAGAGCATGGTTAATTACAATCTTGTGAGGTATTTAGAGTCTAATGGCCTTCTTAGCGACCAACAGTATGGATTCCGAAGAAATCGTTCTACGGGCGACCTCATAGCATTTCTGTCGGAACTTTGGAGTCACTCAATCCACCAGTTTGGTGAGAGTAAGTTTATGGCTCTGGATATCTCCAATCGGTCATGGCTTCGTTCAATTTATTACGAGCTTTCTCAGAGATCGCACTATACAAGTCTCTTCCGAGACGAGTTCTCATCCAATGAGCATAAATTGACCGCAGTTGTACCCCAGGGCTCTGTCCTTTCTCCTTCTATTTTTCTTATTTTCATCGACATCGATCTACTCATTTGCGGATGACAGTAATCTCTGTCATTCGTACTCATTCGACCATAGGCCGAGTCTCGAGAGATTGAGGGCAAGAGGCGGTTTATGGACGATACACTCTGCCGGGATTTGCTGGCCATTTATGAGTGGGGTCGAATGAATCGAGTAGATTTTAATGCACGTAAAACTAATTGCTGTTTGTTGTCACACAAACGAATCGCTGACCCATTGCGATCTCCTTTGTCTATCAACGGTATAGATGTTGAGCAATCAGAAACGCTTGATGTTCTGGGCATGAAAATACAAAGTGATGGCGCTTGGGCTAAATATGTATTTGAAGGGTCGAAAGAAGCATTCAAGTGCTTAGGCTTCCTTAAACGGTGTAAGAATTACTTCACTCCTTCTGATCTTCTTAACATCTATACCACTTTAATAAAGCTCACATGTATGGGCTGAAGCTTCAAAATCACCCCTGTAGCTATTGGACCGTGTACAGAGGAAAGCGATGGCGCTGATTGGGGACAGTAGGGTATCAAACTCTAATGCCTCCCTTGAACATCGTCGCAATGTGGGTTGTTTGGCGCTGTTATATCGGTACTTTCATGGTGTGTGTTCGTCTTCTTATTCCTGATGTAAGGATATATGTCAGGGATACTAGACATTCCAGGAACTCACAGCCGTTTGTAATTGATTGGCCAGCGGACCGGACAATGCGTTATAGAGAGAATTCTTATTTTGCCCGAACCAGTCGTATGTGGAATCGACTTCCAGCTAATGTTTTTTCCTCCCGCTATGACATCCAGAGATTTAAGACAAATGCCAATAAACAACTACAACGCTTAGCAGTTTAAAGATTTGAAAAACGCCATCACGACAGAACATCAAACGATTGGAGGACACACGTAAAGAATATTTTTATACCCTACGTCAAGAGCGGAGGGCAGGATGGAAACAGTTCTGCGTGGAGATAAATAGCGACATATCAGCAGCAGATCTTTGGAAAAAAGTGAGGCAATTCAAAGGATGGAAAACGACAAAGCAACTTATAAAGATACTTTGCCTCTTCATGGACTTCATATCCGGACCCACAGGAGAACCCATACTATTGCAGTGTATTCCGGACTTAAACTATGACCCGCCTTTCTCCTACAACGAAATAGTAACAGCAATGTACACTTCGAAAAACACAGCCCAAGGACTTGACGGAATCCGTAATGGTCACATCAAATCATTTAGCTCAACGCATAAACACTCTCTTCTACAAATGTACAACAACTTCTGGACAACAGGCTACAGTCCCGAGAACTGGAAAAAATTCAAAATTGTACCCGTTTTAAAGAAAAGCAAGTAAAAATCCGGTGAAAAATGCCTACCTTATGCCCCATATCAGCTATATCGAAATATGTTCTGATTTGGACCAAAAACTTAGAAGTACAAGTCATTGTTCAATTGTGTATAACAAAATATTGGTCTTTTAAGTAGCTATATCTGAAAATAAACCAATCTGAACCATATACGACACGGAGGTCGAAAAGCCTAATACAAGTCTCTGTGTCAAATTTCATAAAATCGGATTAAAAATGCTCCTTTTATGGCCCCAAAAACTCAAATCAAGAGATCGGTCTATATGGCAACCATGTACAAATCGGGATCGATTTGGGCCAAGTTGCAGAAAAATGTCGAAGAGCCTATCGCAACCCACTGTCCCAAATTTCGGCGAAATCGGATTATATTGTAAATGGGCCAAATTGAAGAGGGATGTCGAAGGGCCTAACACAAGTCACTGTCCCAAATTTTGCAAAATCGATCAATAAATGCGCCTTTTATTGGCCCAAAACCGTAAATCGAGAGATCGGTCTATATGACAGCTATATCCAAATCTGAACCGATCTGAGCCAAATTGTCGAAGGAAGTCGAACAACCTAAGCAAACTCACTGTCCCAAATTTCATCAAAATCGGATAATATATGTGGCTTTTATGGGCCTAAGACCCTAAATCAGCGGATCGGTCTATATTGCTGCTATATCCAAATCTGGACCGATCTGAGCCAGATTGAAGAAGGATGTCGAAGGGCCTAACGCAACTCACTGTACAAAATTTCAGCTAAATCTGAAAATAAATGTGGCTTTGATGGGCCTAAGACCCTAAATCGGTAGATCGCTCTATATGGGGGCTACATCAAGATATAGTCCGATATAGCCCATCTTCGAACTTGAACTGCTTATAGACAAGAAAAGAATCTGTGCAAAATTTCAGCACAATATCTCTATTTTTAAAGACTGTAGCGTGATTTCAACAGACAGACGGACAGACGGACGGACATGGCTAGATCGTCTTAGATTCTTACGCTGATCAAGAATATATATACTTTATAGGGTCGGAAATGGATATTTCGATGTGTTGCAAACGGAATGACAAAATGAATATACCCCCATCCTTCGGTGTTGGGTAAAATAAACCACCACAGGATCCAATTTCATATGGATCAGTAGCCCTAATTTTGTGTCTAGGAAAGATTTTCAAAAATATGATCAAATCTCGATCAGAACACTTTTTAGAAGGCAACCAAATATAAGGCCATTTTATGGTCTTACATAAAACTCAACTTGGAAGACAATAAATACACTGTTGCATCAATATACTGCTACCAAAGGTTGAGCTAATTGGCATTTCAGATCATACAAGATATATTCTCCGAAATCTTTTACTGTTTAAAGAAATTGTCACTACTGGTGACAATGAAAGTTGAAGCAGACGATCGTTTACGGTTAGTCCTTAGGGGTCGACCTTAAGCCCCATTCTTTTTAATATATACCTAAACGATGTATTTCGAGATTTGACTACAACATTCCTGGCATATGCAGAAGATGTTGTGATTTGTACATGGCACTATGATCTGAATATCGCCTTAGTAGAAATACAGAGAAATTTAGACATACTCCCATTGAACCTAAATTCGATCGATTTGACTCTGGCGCCGTCGAAATCAAAAGTCGTAATTTTTGCTAAGAAAAAGAATTCAATTCAAATGCATCAGGATTTGTCTTGGAGCTATGTGTTCCACACACGTTCTAAGCTTAGCACACATGGCCAATTTTATCCCTATTCCGGATAGATTCTAATACCTAGGAAATCGTTTTGCTTACAAAATATGTTCCCAACCAAATCATGTAGCTTTAAAGTATGTGAAATCATTCTTAAACCACGGATATAGGAATACCCCGATATGGATTAGACAAATGCAGCAAAAACTTAAGAATAACAACTTCATCCAATATGATGCACATCCAAAGTTCCAGACTGACTTTGAGACTGTATAACTTAGAGCTGTTGTAGAGTTTCTCAAAATTGAGAAAAACATCACCCCAATCCAGGAAATACAACTCAAATTCCATAACAGCACTTAAAGAAGATGGAGACTTTCAACATATATATACAGATGGATCCAAGACATATCAACACGTGACATCCGTCTTCTGGTACCCATTCCAAGGTTTTTACAGCAGAGCTCTAAACTTTATTAAGACTTCATCGAAACTAAAATTCTTGGAATTTCAGATAGCCGCTCATCTTTAGAGCCAATACACTCAATTTTGCAAAACAAACACCACCCAATCATCTTTACACAGATGGCAAAATAGTTAATTTTTATAGAGGGAAACGAGAGAGCAGATCTTATTGCTAACGAGCACACAACAACCGCATGCTCCACCCAACCATTCCATAGAGCATATGAACCAGAGCGATAAAAAAACAAGCAATAGAGGCATAGCAACTAAAGTGGGATTTCAGTATGTACGGAAGATCCCTCAGATCAAATGGAAGGTCAAGGTCAACATTTCACCATGGTTTAAGAACACATCCCTGCCAAGGAACACCATTACCACCATCAACAGACTACGGTTTGGACACAATCAGCTAAAGTCACATTTGCATAGAATAAATTTATCTGTCACTAAACAATGCGGATGTGGAGCGATTCAAAACATGGACCATATAGTTTTCGATTGTAGTCTAGTTAATACCCAACACCGATCTGAACTTTTCACAAACCTATATAAGCTTGGCATATACCTGCAAGATCTTAAGGATATGCTAACGACAAGGAACATACAGGTATACAAGCAACTTCAAATTGTCTTGTCGATTCTAAAGTACAAATTTGAATTTAACAATTTACATCACATTAACTAGACAAAAATAACGAATAGATTAAGTGTCTCGTGTTATTTTTATATTTATACTAGCTGAATCGGGTACACTCCGCTGCGCCTTCTTTTACTTTATATGGAACAAAACTATCCTCTGCAAATTTATTTTCGACAATTAAAGAGATTTTAGTAAAATACCCTGCTACGAAAAAATATATATATGTATATCGCTTGACTAATAGCATAACCATACAAATGCCTTCATCTGAATCCCATGTTATCTTAAGTGGTCTACCAATTCGCTCAAAGGGTTTAGAGGGCCATTTAAGTTTGGACGTTAGATGTACTCCACTCTTAAAAGACTTTATTTGAACCCGATATTCTAACGGGGATTTGGGGAGTTGGAAGACCCCCAGGGTGATGGTTGTTGGGTTTAGGGAGTGGTGGACTCCCGAAAGTGAGTATGAGTTTCATGCTCTACTCCCAAATACTTCTCATTGGAGCCCCATATTCCCATGATCGGTATATATGTATGTCAGATTTAGGGGTGTTTTCGGGGGTGAGGTAGCCCCCAGACATTTGATCCCCATATTGCCACTGACCTCAAAATTGGGTATCAAAATTTGTTTTCTAATCTCAAATACATTTCATTTAAACTCCTTAATGGAAAAGTCAGCAAATATGTCCGGTTTGGGGAATGGATACTAAAAACAATCAATGTCGAACTCCACTCTCTTTAAGGCACAAATTTTCATATATATATATAAATATCAAATTCATGGTCTAGTAATGGCTCTCATTTGAGCCCAATATTCTCATAGTCTGCAAACATGTGCGGTTTAGGGGGTGGTGCGGCCACTCAGTAACTTGGCCCTGAAAATATATATCAGATTCGTGTTCTACTCTAAAATACCTCTTATTTGAGCCCCATATTTCAATGGTCTGGAAATATGCCCATTTTTAAGTGGTGTTATGGGGTGGGGTGGCGCCATAGACACTTTTCCCGAATATTGATATCAGAGTCGTGCTTTACTCCCAAAAACCTTTCATTGGAGCCCCATATTGCTATGGACGTAAATTTGTCTTTTTCAGAGGTATTTTTGGAGACGGGCGGCCCCCCAAAAATCTTGGTCACACATTTGAATATCGCTTTCGTATTCTACACTCAAATACCTTTTATTTGAGCCCCATATTGTTATGGTAAGTAAATAAGTCTTCTTTGGGAGTTGTTTTGGCGAAGGGGTGGACTCCAGAAGCTTTGTCGCCCGTTTGGATGTCAGATTCGTATTTTACTCGCAAATACCTTTCATTTGAGTCCCATATTGACATGGATGGTAAATATGTCCGATTTAGGAATGTTTTGGGGGTTGGGGTGGTCCCCCAAACACATGGTTCAAAAATTGGATATCAGATATAATTTCTAATCTTAAATACCTTTCATTTGAGTTCCATATTGTTGTGATTGGTCTATATATATATATGTTTGGTAGGTTTGGGGTGGGACGTCCCCCCTAGGTACCCTATACAAAATTGGGATACTAAATTTTTGTTTGTAGGTTACTATAAGAGGCTTAAATCGCACCACCCATCTCCCAGATCTGGCTTTTCTGAAAATTAGAGTAAGGGGGAGGGTCCGCTTCCCCTTCAGATAACAAACAAGTAAAAAGGCGTTAAGTTCGGCCGGGCCGAACTTTGGATACCCACCACCTCGGGTATATATGTAAACCACCTTTCGTCAGAATCCGGTCGATAAATCCGGACAATAAATGCGCCTTTTATGGGCCCAAAATCTTTAATCGAGAGATCGGTCTATATGGCAGTTATATCCAAATCTGGACCGATCTGAGCCAAATTGACAAAGGATGTCGAGATGCCTAACATAACTCACTGTCCCAAATTTCAGTAAAATCGGATAATAAATGTGGCTTTTATGGGCCCAAAACCATAAATCAGAGGATCGGTCTATATGGCAGTTATATCTGGACCGATCTGGGCCAAATTGACGAAGGATGTCGAAGGGCTTATCACAACTCACTGTCCCAAATTTCAGCAAAATCGGATAATAAATGTGGCTTTAATGGGCCTAGGACCCTATATCGTAGGATCGGTCTATATGACAGCTATATCCAAATCTGGACCGATCTGGGCCAAATTGACGAAGGACGTCGAGGGGCCTAACACAACTCACTGCCCCACATTTCAGCAAAATCGGAGGATCGCTCTATATGGCAGCTATATCCAAATCTGGACCGATCTGGGCCAAATTGACGAAGGATGTCGAGGGGCCTAACATAACTCACTGTCCCGAATTTCAGTAAAATCGGATAATAAATGTGGCTTTTATGGGCCTAAGACCCTAAATCGGAGGATCGGTCTATATGGCAGCTATATCCAAATCTGGATCGATCTAGGCGAAATTGACGCAGGATGTCGAAGGGCCTAACACAACTCACTGTCCCAAATTTCAGCAAAACCGGATAATAAATGTGGCTTTTATGGGCCAAAGACCCTAAATCGGCGGATCGGTCTATAAGGGGACTATATCAAGATATAGTCCGATATAGCTCATCTTCGAACTTAACCTGCTTATGGACAAAAAAATACTCTGCGCAAAATTTCAGCTCAATATCTCTATTTTTGAAGACTGTAGCGTGATTTCAATAGACAGACGGACGGACATGTCTACATCGTCTTAGATTTTGACGCTGATCAAGAATATATATACTTTATAGGGAATGACAAAATAAATATACACCCATCCTTCGATGGTGGGTAAAAAAATGTAGTACCCTATTTTCACCACGGGATCTTTACGCACCATCAGTGCAAATTTCAAGAAAATCGGTTCCGCCGCAAACAAACCTACAAACACAAATTGATTTTTATACCCTCCACCATAAGATGGGGGGTATACTAATTTCGTCATTTTGATTGTAACTTCTCGAAATATTCGTCTGAGACCCCATAAAGTATGTATTTTCTTGATCGTCGTGAAATTTTATGTTGATCTAGCCATGTCCGTCCGTCCGTCCGTCCGTCTGTCTGTCGAAAGTACGCTAACTTCCGAAGGAGTAAAGCTAGCCGCTTGAAATTTTGCACAAATACTTCTTATTAGTGTAGGTCGGTTGGTATTGTAAATGGGCCATATCGGTCCATGTTTTGATATAGCTGCCATATAAACCGATCTTGGGTCTTGACTTCTTGAGCCTCTAGAGTGCGCAATTCTTATCCGATTGGGATGAAATTTTGCACGACGTGTTTTGTTATGATATCCAACAACTGTGCTAAGTATGGTTCAAATCGGTCCATAATCTGATATAGCTGCCATATAAACCGATCTTGGGTCTTGACTTCTTGAGCCTCTAGAGTGCGCAATTCTTATCCGATTTGAATGAATTTTGGCACGACGTGTTTTGTTATAATATCCAACAACTGTGCCAAGTATGGTTCAAATCGGTCCATAACCTGATATAGCTGCCATATAAACCGATCTTGGGTCTTGACTCCTTGAGCCTCTAGAGTGTGCAATTCTTATCCGATTGAAATGAAATTTTGCACGACGTGTTTTGTTATAATATCCAACAACTGTGCCAAGTATGATTCAAATCGGTCCATAACCTGATATAGCTGCCATATAAATCGATCTTGGGTCTTGACTTCTTGAGCCTCTAGAGGGCGCAATTCTTATCCGATTTGAATGAATTTTGGCACGACGTGTTTTGTTATAATATCCAACAACTGTGCCAAGCATGGTTCAAATCGGTCCATAACCTGATATAGCTGCCATATAAACCGATCTTGGGTCTTGACTTCTTGAGCCTCTAGAGTGTGCAATTCTTATCCGATTGGTATGAAATTTTGCACGACGTGTTTTGTAATAATATCCAACAACTGTGCCAAGTATGGTTCAAACCGGTTCATAACCTGATATAGCTGCCATATAAACCGATCTTGGGTCTTGACTTCTTGAGCCTCTAGAGAGCGCAATTCTTATCCGATTGGAATGAAATTTTGTACGACGGATTCTCTCATGACCATAAGCATACGTGTTTATTATGGTCTGAATCGGTCTATAGCCCGATACAGCTCCTATATAAATCGATCTCTCTATTTTACTTCTTGAGCCCCCAAAGGGTGCAATTCTGATTCGAATTGGCTGACATTTTATACAGGTCTCCAACATATAATTTAATTGTGGTCCAAACCGGACCATATCTTGATATCGCTCTAATAGCAGGGCAAATCTTTTCTTATATCCCGTTTTGCCTAAAAAGAGATGCCGGGAAAAAAACTCGACAAATGCGATCCAAGGTGGAGGGTATATAAGATTCGGCCCGGCCGAACTTAGCACGCTTTTACTTGTTATATATAAGAAGAAGAAAGTTACGGCATTTCATCGAAAATGTCAGAATTAAAGAAGAAGAAGAAGACAACATAGGGGAGTGGTATGGAAAACAATTAAGGATTTTGTAAATAGCGCGGAATTCGTGACATAGATTTTCTTTTTCGAGTTTACTTCTTAGTGTTTAGAGCGCACAACAAGCCGATTACAGGCATGGGGCGGATTATTATGCGCACTCTCTTTTTAAACTAACCTAATCTTAATATCAAAAATGTTGAAAGGATGATTCAAAGTCAGTTTGGAAAATCTGGAAACCTACATTACAATTCTGGTTCAGTTGTATTATCATTCTAACTTATAACGCACATAGGACTTTATCCAATCATAGAGGCAAATGTTAATAAAGCGCCATTGTGTATGCCTCAAACAAGCCAGATTGGAACGATAAAACCTCCATAACGACTTAACATCTATGACCCTTATTCAGAGTCCACACGTTCATTTTTTAATCATTATAGAGGTATGTTAGAAAATGAAGTGTATATGCACATACATACATACTTTCGCATGTATTGTATGTGTAAACAAAAGAAAGCATTTTTTTGTTTTGCGGTAACATATTCAATAATACTCACAGGCTTTTAGGCATCTCATTATACGAGGATTATCTTCAAACGGCACCTCTTCACCATTGAGCCACATTCTATGCTCCTTGTAGGTTGCACATGCTGAGGCGGTGGTCTTGGCACACATCTGCATATCAGAGGAGTGATGGCAAAGAAATAATGATTTGTATAGAAAATGCATGTCAAAGGTTGCTTTTGAGTTGTATGCATACACAAACATTACATACTATGGACATGATACTTACATACACACACACATTATACATGTACATATGCTCTTATTTATGCCAAACAATAAGTTCTGTATCGTATGGGTTGGGAAAATAAGAGCAGCACAGGCAATATCATAATAAAAACTTTGAAAACTCATATTTATATATCTAGTGAGTAAATAAGTATGTAGGTGTGTATGTATGTACATGTATAGGTTTTTTGCTAACCCATATGCCAGTTTGTACGCGCACAGGCCAAAGGTCCTTACCTCATCAGTACTTAAAGTCATGCTTAAGGAGTCGTTAATGGGCAAAATCAGTTCCTCATCTCTTTTGCCCCCTTCAGGAATAGAGTGCCGCAGGATTTACAAATTATGGAAAAGGGAAAATATAAAAGTATAGGCAACGAAAGTGAAAGTGGAAAAACATCAGAAACTTTCATTTTTACTTACAATATTTAATTAAAGCTATATTCACTGGTGCTATGCAGGTTTCTATGAACATTTTGAATTGCTTCAAATACTTGTATTTATATTAAGAAAAATTTAATATTTAATTGATTGATTGCAATTGTTTTGGTCCAAATGTGTGTACAGAACAACCAACCTTAAGCTACGAACTAAACAGCGACAAACCAACTTTCACCTGAGCAAATAAAATTCATGTAAACAGCAACAGCTGTGTTCAGGAAGTGTTCAGAAAGTTGAAAATGAATAGTGTTGCCAGTGTCTTTTTTTTATTAGAAAGGTAAGTGTCTATGCTACTGCAAACAATTTTTGAACACAGTGGCAACCTAGCCAAAACTTAGTGTTGTATTTCACTCTGTTGTTATAGTGATCACTATAAGGCTGATTTTAAATTTCAATGATTTTACATTTCAATCGCCATAGGAAATTTCCTATACTAATTGAATATTGTTTAAAATTTGTATTAGATTTAAATTTCTAGAAAATTTTCTTTTAACACCAATTCGAATAAATTATAAGTTGCAATCTGGTGATTTGCAATAGAGGGGATAAATCGACCTTTATTACCAGGAACAGGCAGGAGGTACTATATATCACCTTTGTATCGGAAGATATAAGTGGAAGAATATGCGACTGGGAAGTGTTGGATGACCACAGCATCTCTGATCATCGTTATATTAGTTTCAGCCTTGGAGGAAACACTGACTTCAGTATTTTCTTCCTGGTCCCTCGGCAAAACAGAAGAAAGGCGGATTGGGATAAATTTCGGCACAAATTCTGCACAAGGTATAGCCCTTTAAGACTAGAAAAGGAAGTGGAAACTACAGAGGATATAGACATAGTGGTCAAGCCGATCACGAAGGTCCTGAATGACTCGCTTGTGTCAGCATGTCCTAGTGCCAAGCCAAGGGGCAAACAGCGACCGCCATGGTGGACCTCAGGGCTGGCTCGTCTAAGGAAGGACTGCAGAAAACATTTCAACAGAGCAAAAGCCACAAGAGCACCACACGATTGGGACATCAATCCCATGGCAGCCGGTTGTACGTACCGGATTGACCCGATGGAATCCTTCATCGGCAAGGGCTGTCGCCTCGGTGTACAACACACCGCTACAACAACAACAACAACGAATGGGACATCTATAAGGCTAAGCTAAGACAATATAAGGGCGCGCTGAGAAAGGCTCAGAACAAATCATGGGTACAAGTCTGCAGCTCTGTGGAGGATACACCTGAGGCCTTTAGACTAAGGAAGATTCTGTCCGGTAGGGTATACTCTGATCTCAGAGTATGTTTGGACAATGTCTAGTGAGGAAACACTAGAACTACTCGTTGATATACATTCCCCGATGGTCAACGTGGCGTCAGAAGAGGTTGTCACTGATATGCATTCATCGGAGGCCATTAGAGAAATTGTGTCTGAGCCGAAAATCCTTTGGGCGATAAGACGTTTCGACCGCTTTAAGTCGCCAGGCCCTGATGATGTATCACCGGTTGAATTACAAGCTGTGTCTGATAGACTGGTTCCCTGGCTCAGGGAGATATACTCTGCTTGTATCAGAATGTGGGATGGAGGACCTTGGTGTCGGTCATTTTCATTCCGAAAGCGGGAAAATTCTACCACACAAATGTGAAAGATTTTTGTTCTATTAGTCTGCCATCCTTTATGCTGAAGACTCTTGAGGAGTTGATAGAAACATATCTTAGGACAAAGATCCTTGGAGATCGCCTGTCGCGGCAGCAGCATGTATATATTAAAGGCAAATCCACTGAAACAGCACTTCATGACCTAGTCGGCTACATAGAGCGTTCTCTCGCAGTCAAGGAATATACATACAATGGTAGCATTTCTTGACAAAGAAGGTGCTTTCAATAATGTAAAACCGACGTCAATCATGAAGGAGTTGCAGTTTTCAGGCATCAACTCTACCGTAAGAAAGTTAATTAATAACTTACTAAAAAATCTAAAAAGATGGGTCAGCAGAGGAACACCTCAAGGAGGTGTACTGTCTCCTCTACTTTGGAATATAGCCATTAACAATATATTATTGTCTCTGGAAGAAAAAGGCGTAAAAGTGGTCACGTATGCTGAGGACTTGGCAATTGCGGTTAGGGGAAGTTTTCCAGCACTCTAAGAGATATACTTCAGGAAGCACTACGTGCAACAGCAGAGTGGGCTACCGAAAAGGGTCTGGGTATAAATCCGTGCAAGACAGAAGTAGTTCTTTTCAGCAGGAGATAAAAGTTGCCTACAGTGGAACCTATCTCCTTGGGGAGGGGAGAATGTTCCATTTACAGAAAACGCAAAATACCTGGGTTTTTGGTTGGACAGGAAATTGAACTTCAAATCCAACATTTTGGAAAGGGCAAGAAAGGCCACTCTTGCCCTATACACCTGCAAGAGAGCCATTGGCAAAAGTTGGGGATTTAGACCGCGTGTCATGCATTGGGTACATACTGCAGTTGTCAAACCTATTATGCTATATGGTGTTGTGGTCTGGTGGACGGCGCTTCAAAAATCCACCTACTGCTCAATACTTAACAGGATCCTAAAGAAGGGCTTGTTTGTGCATCACAGCCGCACTGAGGACGACACCATCTGATGCACTGAATTTAATGCTACATCTTATGCCTCTGGACATTGCGGCTACCCCAATTTGCAGCGACCACTGACGTGAGGTTAAGGAAGCTTTGTCGTTGTTCATGTAGCGGCTACGGACACTGTGTTATTCTTGATACAATATCCGATGTTCCAGGCAGTGTGGATTACATCCTACCTGAGCCGCTTTTCGGTAAAAAGTACTGTACCACTATTCCTGATAGAATCGATTGGAATTACGATATCCCTGGCAACAGGTTGTCCGGGCGCCCTTTGGCAGGCCCCTAAAGTTGGTCACCTCGGTATTTAAAAAAGTTGTTTGGGCTGCCAAAACTTTATTTATGGTCTGACTTCCAAAATTTTAAAAATTTTTACTGGTTAGTGCTCGAAAATCCCTTGAGGTCTACAATATCTTCACTGGTTTCGGAGATATTCGACTTTAATTTTTTTGTGCAATTTTGACCGAGATCTGCTTCTTATTTTGCAATTTACGAAGACATTTGTGGTTCGATTTTAATTTTTATGCATGATTTGGATTCATGACAAAATTTGCAACGACTGTGCCGGCAAAAGTGTCCATATCTGATTATTCAGTCAAAAGTAATACAGTTTAGAAGTCAAAAAATGAAAAAAATTTATTTTTTGCCATTTTTGGCGAAACAAATTATTTTCATTGATTAGTCTTTATTGAAACGACTTTCTTCAATACCTTAACTTTTTGTTTTGTTGGTGAAGATGTCAACTTAAATGGGTGCTATATGTAAAATATTCAAAATAGAAAATTTTTTAATGAAAAATAGGGAAAACCCCTCGAGTTTACTTCATATGTCCCCTAAAGCCATGCAAAAAAATTTTTACACCTAACAATATTTGTAGCAAGTCCTTTGGCCTTCACTGCCAAATCGTCTGCCCTTTCATTTTCCCTTACTCCGTTATGGCCCGGCATCCAAACGCTTGCTCTGCCATCCGCAGAGCAAGCGTTAATCTCCTTCTTACACTGCAAGACTGTTCGTGACCTTAGCGACCTGGTTGTTATTGCCCTTATGGCAATTTTACTCTCGGTAAAGATGTTCACACTCGACGTCCTCGCGTTAGCACCACACCATTTCACGCATTCCGTGATCGTGATCGTGATCACGCATGGTCAGGCAGTCTAAAACAGATAAAATGTAAACCTAGCTTTGATCCATACGTGTAACATGCTCTTCCAGATGGCAATACTAGGGTTCCGTCAATTCAAGACTGTGTCGCTGGCTGCAGTGCATCACATTCGATCTCAAGCACCGTCTCAGGTATCTAATTGGAAACCTCTACCATTCTTTCCAGGTTTCCTACCATTGCCTAGATTATACCACTATGGTGCCATCTGCTTCTATACCTTAAGTCTCATAGCCGCAGTTGCTGCCTCACACCTAACCTGTATGTCAATGGGTCCAATATCTAGAGTAGTCCCCAGTGGAAGTGATCCTCATCGTTTTAAAGTTTTCAAAGCGAAAATTCGATTTTTGATAATTTTCGATGAAATTTTGAATTTTTTGATGGAGTCACGAATTATGGCCCATTTCCTTCTAGGATGCATAGTTTGGAAGATACAGCCATTTTAAAGTTTTCAAAGTTAAAATTCGATTTTTAATGGATTTCCAACGAAAATTCTCGAATTATGGTCCATATGGTCCCTCTAGGACGCATAGTTTAGGAGATACAGCCATTTTAAAGTTTTCAAAGTGAAAATTCGATTTTTAAAGGATTTTAGATGAAATTTTGAATTTTTTGATGGAGTCACGAGTTACGGCCCATTTCTCTCTAGGACGCATAGTAGATACAGCCATTTTAAAGTTTTCAAAGCGAAAATTCGATTTTTGATGGATTTTCGATGATGGAGTCGCGGATTATGGCCCATTTCCCTCTAGGACGCATAGTTAAGGAGATACAACCATTTTAAAGTCTTCAAAGTCAAAATTAGATTTTTAATTGATTTTCAATGAAATTTAGAAATTTTTAATGAAGTCACGAATTATGGCCCATTTGCCCTCTAGGACGCCTAGTTTAGGAGATGCAGCCATTTTTAAGTTTTCAAAGTGAAAATTAGATTTTTGATGTATTTTCGATGAAATTTTGAATTTTTTGATCTATAGCTTGTATTAAGCTATAGATCAATTCAGACCATATTGGACACGCATGATAAATGCCATGGGAGAAGCAGTGGTACAAAAGTTCTGAGAATTGCGGCTCAAGAAGTCAAGATCCCAGATCGGTTTATATGGCAGCTATATTAGGTTATGTACCGATTTGAGCCATAACTAGCACAGTTGTTTGAAGTCATAACAAAACACCTGATGCAAAATTTCGGCCAAATCGGATGCGAATTTCGCCCTCAAGCGGCTCAAGATCCAATATCGGTTTATATGGCAGCTATACCAGGTTATGAACCGATTTGAACCATACTTAGAACAGTTGTTGAAAACTATAACAAAACATCACGTGCAAAATTACAGCCCAATCGGAAAAGAATTGCGCCCTCTAAAAGATCAATAAGTCAAGACCCAAGATCGGTTTGTATGGTAGCTATATCAGGTTATGCGCCGATTTGAGCCAGTACAGTTATTAGAAATTATAACAAAGCAAAATTTCAGTCAAATCGGACGAGAATTGCGCCCTATAGAGGCTCAAGAAGTCAAGACCCAAGATTGGTTTATATGTCAGCTATATCAAAACATGGACCGATTTGGCCCATTTACAATCCCAACCGACCTACACTAATAAAAAGAATTTGTGCAAAATTTCAAGCACCTAGCTTTACTCCCTTGAAAGTTAGCCTGCTTTCGTCAGACAGACGGATGGATGGACGGACAGACAGACGGATGGACGGAAAGACAAACGGTTGGACAGTCGGACGGACGAACAGAACTTTCGAAGGAGTAAAGCTAGGTGCTTGAAATTTTGCATAAATACTTATTATTAGTGCCGGTCGGTTGGGATGGTAAATGGGCCAAATCGGCCAACGTTTTGGTATAGCTGCCATATAAACCGATCTCGGATCTTGACTGCTTGAGTCGTTAGAGGGCGCAATTGTTATTCGATTTGACTGAAATTTTGCACCAAGTGTTTTATTTAGACTTCCAACAGTTCTGCTAAGTATGGTTCTAATCGGTTCATAATCTGATATAGCTCCCATATAAACAGATCTCGGATCTCGGATCTTCTTGAGCCGCTAGAGGGCGCAATTATTATCCGATTTGGCTGAAAATTTGGCATGAAGAGTTTTGGTTTGACCATCAACAGCTGGGCCAGATATGGTCCAAATCGTTCCATAGCCTGAAATAACTCTCATCTAAACCGATTTCAGATCTTGACTTCTTGAGCCGATGGAGGGCGCAATTATTATCTGATTTGGCTGAAATTATGTATGAAGTGATTTGGTTTGACTTCGAACAACTACGCCAAGTATGGTTCAAACCTGTTCATGGCCTAATATAGCTCCCAAGTAATCCGAACTCGGATCTTGATTGCGCCAAGTATGGCCCAAACCGGTTCCCAACCTCATACAGCTCCTATATAAGCCGATCTCCCGATTATACGTCTTGAGCATCTAGAGGGCGCAATTGTTATTCGATTTGGCTAAAATTTCGCATGAAGTGTTTAAGTTTGACCATCAACCACTGCGTCAAGTATGGTCCAAATCGGTCCATAATCTGATATAACTTCCATATAAACCAATTTCAGATCCTTACTTCTAGAACCGATAGAGGGCGCAATTATTATCTGATTTGGCTGAAATTTTGTATGAAGTGTTTTGGTTTGACTTCGAATAACTACGCCAAGTATGGTTCAAACCGGTTCATGACCTGATATAGCTCTCATGTAATCCGAACTCGGATCTTGGCTTTGTGAACCGATAGAGGGCGCAATTATTATCCGATTTGGTTGAAAATTTGCGTGAAGTATTTTGGTTTGATAATCAACAACTGCGCCAAGTATGGCCCAAACCAGTTCACAACCTGATATAGCTCCAATATAAACCAATCTCCCAATTATACGTCTTGAGCCTCAGAGGGCGCAATTGTTATCCGATTTGGCTAAAATTTAGCATGAAGTGCTTTAGTTTGACCATCAACCACTGCGTCAAGTATGATCCAAATCGGTCCATAGCCTTATATAGCTCCCATATAAACCGATCTCGGATCTTGATTTTTGAGCCGCTAGAGGGCGCAATTATTATCTGATTTGGCTGAAATTTTGTATGAAGTGTTTTGGTTTGACTTCGAATAACTACGCCAAGTACGGTTCAAACCGGTTCATGACCTGATATAGCTCTCATGTAATCCGATCTCGGATCTTGACTTTGTGAGCCGATAGGGGGCGAAATTATTATCCTATTTTTTTTTTTTTCATTTTCATGTTTTTTTGCCTGTTAGGGCGAGGATCATTGAATTTTACAATTTTTGTTTGTTTCTCTTCCAAGACGAGCTCAATGATCGGAGACGCAAATGGAAAAGGAAAGCCAAAGATAGCAACACACAACAACCACTATGGGATGCGTTTCATCTTTGGTTAGAAGACTTTTCAACCATATTAGGTGTGGTGGCTTCAAGGGCCGTGCGTTGGCACGTATAAATAGCGAAAACGCATCTACGATACAATTACCACATTAACCAAGCTCGACAACCCTGTCCATAAGCTGTACTTTTTCCAATGCATGTATTTTTGTGTAATGACAGGCATTCTGTCTATGGTATCCGATTTGGCTGAAAATGTGCGTGAAATGTTTTGGTTTGATAATCAACAACTGCGCCAAGTATGGCCCAAACCAGTTCACAACCTGATATAGCTCCAATATAAACCAATCTCCCAATTATACGTCTTGAGCCTCAGAGGGCGCAATTGTTATCCGATTTGGCTAAAATTTAGCATGAAGTGCTTTAGTTTGACCATCAACCACTGCGTCAAGTATGATCCAAATCGGTCCATAGCCTTATATAGCTCCCATATAAACCGATCTCGGATCTTGATTTTTGAGCCGCTAGAGGGCGCAATTATTATCTGATTTGGCTGAAATTTTGTATGAAGTGTTTTGGTTTGACTTCGAATAACTACGCCAAGTACGGTTCAAACCGGTTCATGACCTGATATAGCTCTCATGTAATCCGATCTCGGATCTTGACTTTGTGAGCCGATAGGGGGCGAAATTATTATCCTATTTTTTTTTTTTTTTCATTTTCATGTTTTTTTGCCTGTTAGGGCGAGGATCATTGAATTTTACAATTTTTGTTTGTTTCTCTTCCAAGACGAGCTCAATGATCGGAGACGCAAATGGAAAAGGAAAGCCAAAGATAGCAACACACAACAACCACTATGGGATGCGTTTCATCTTTGGTTAGAAGACTTTTCAACCATATTAGGTGTGGTGGCTTCAAGGGCCGTGCGTTGGCACGTATAAATAGCGAAAACGCATCTACGATACAATTACCACATTAACCAAGCTCGACAACCCTGTCCATAAGCTGTACTTTTTCCAATGCATGTATTTTTGTGTAATGACAGGCATTCTGTCTATGGTATCCGATTTGGCTGAAAATGTGCGTGAAATGTTTTGGTTTGATAATCAACAACTGCGCCAAGTATGGCCCAAACCAGTTCACAACCTGATATAGCTCCCAAATAAACTGATCTCCCGATTATACGTCTTGAGCCTGAAGAGGGAGCAATTCTTATCCGATTTGGGTGAAATGTTGCACAACGACCTCCTGTTTGACCTTTAAGAAAACGTGTTGAATATGGTCTGAATTGGTCCATTACCTAAAATAGCTCCCATACAAACAGATCTCCCAATTTTATTTCTTGAGCCACTATAGGGCGTAGTTCTGAAATTTTGCACAGTGAATTCAACTTTGGTCTCCAAGCGCCAAACAAAGTGTGGCCCCAATTGGCTTATAACCTGGTATACGGAGGCCACCGTAGTGCAGAGGTTAGCATGTAGGCGGACGCTGGATTCGAATCACGGCGAGACCATCATACAACATTCAGCGTTGATTATCCCCTCCTAATGCTGGCGACATTTGTGAGGTCCTGTAAAAACTTCTCCTCAAAAGAGGTGTCGCACAGCGGCACGCCGAAACCATTTTAACCGACACGACGTAATTCGAAGTATTACTGTAGCAAATTCAATAAGAGTAGGTTTAAAGTCTGCAAAGTGATTACTGCAAACAGACGGACGGACCATATGTAAACTCGTTTCATAATCATTTTATGCCGAAGCCAATATAATTTTAAATACACACATACACATATGATATTAGGATAGATACTTAAAAATTTAACACAATTTGTTTGTTATATAAAAGTGAATTTGTATGCATAAATGTTTATAGGGTGCTTGTTACCGATATGGTAACATTTAAATTAATAATTGACAAATTATTAGACATATTATTGTAGATAGGAACGAGCAAACTTCCTTGCATTCAGAATAGTAATCCATCTTTGCGGTTGAAGTAGACTTCAACTGTTGCTTTGAGGTCATTGTAGGCGAAAACATGCATTTTAAACAGATAGTCACCTTCGGGAATTGGAAGAAGTCGAAAACTTTCTTCGTTTAAAAGGAAGTTCTTAATTTCGAAAGCCTCCTGAAAAATGTAATAGGGGAAAAAGTTAAAATTATTTTTTTTTTTTTATATTTAAACGCATTTAAAGAGATGAAATATGCTCCGTGACGTGAGCGTGAGCGAATTGAGATGTACAGGAGTCCGAATGAAGTCCGGAAATTCTACCAAAGAATTAAACATCAAACCGATGGCTTTGGTGCAGGCACATCCTCCTGCAGAGATAAAGAAGGAAATCAGGTAACTGACAGAGATAGCATGAAAGAAAATTTAAACCAACTGCTAGTGTCCGACAATGGCGGCGAAGAGGATACCGCAGAACCAGTCCCTGATGATGGTTTAGAATGTTTACCTTCTAGTCAGAATGAGGTCCAAGTAGCAGTGACCCGACTGAAGAACAACAAGCCAGCAGGAGCCGACGGGTTACCCGCTGAACTATTTATGACCGTAGGCGCCACGCTGATAAGGCATATGCATTAGCTTATCTGCGCAATCTGGCTAGAAGAACGCATACCCGATGATTGGAACCTCAGCATACTATGTCCCGTACGCAAGAAAGGAGACAAGACGGAATGTGCCAACTACAGAGGAATAATTCTTCTCCCCATCGCATACAAGATACTCTCAAGCGGACTGTGTGAAAGATTAAAACCTAAAGTCAATGAGATAATTGGGCAATATCAATGCGGATTTAGACCTGGCAAATCTACTCTGGACCAGATATTTACACTCCACCAAATTCTGGAAAAGACCGGAGAAGGACAAATCAACACCTACCATCTCTTTGGTGACTACAACGCCGCTTTCGCTAGGCCTTTACGTTCAAAGGTATTTTAAGCCATGTCTGAGTTTGGTATCGCTGCAAAATTAATAAGACTCTGCAGGATGATACTTGGTGATACGCGTTTCTCAGTAAGAATAGGAATGAATTTCTCGGAACCATTTAATACCAAACGAGGTTTCAGACAAGGCGACAACCTATTGTGTGATCTCTTTAATATCCTGCGGGAGAAGATTATACGAGATGCAGAAGTGAATAGATATGGCACACTAATCACAAGAGAAGATATTCGCCTACGCCGACGACATCGACATCATAGGTCGGTCACCGGAAGTAGTAATTGCAGCCTTTGAAAGAATCGAAAGAGAGTCAGTGAAAATGGGTCTGGCAGTAATTGGCGATAAGACGAAATGGATGGTTTCAACTCCCAAAACGCCTTGTACAACAGAGTAGATAAAGAAAGTGGAGAAAGTTGGGAACCACAACTTTGAGATGGTCGGTAACTTTATCTACCTCGACATCGTAACCGAAACCAATGACATCAGTTTTGAGATAAAGCGAAGAATAATACTGGCAAACAGATGCTACTTTGGACTTTGTAAGCAGTTTAGAAACAAGGCCACCTCTCGACAGACGAAGATTACACTATACAAGACACTCATCCTACCCGTGTTGTTACATGGTTCCGAGGCATGTGTACTTGTGAAAGCAGATGAGGCAGTGCTTAGAGTATTTGAGAGAAAGATTCTTCGTAAAATATATGGACCAGTTTGCATTAATGGAGAATATAGGCGACATAAGAACCACGAGCTGTATGACGACGATAGCATAGTTACACGCATCAAAATACAACGGCTGCGTTGGCTAGGTCATGTTATGAGAATGGATGAAGCAGCTCCAGCATAGAAGTCTTTTGAAGGCAAATGCGGTGGCACACGCAAACCGGGAAGACCAAAAGCCCGATGGAAAAATCAAGTGATGGTATACAGCTGGAAACTTGTTGTCAGAGATTTTAGAATGAGCGCAGAAGATCGAGGCGCTTGGAACGGTATTTGACGTTTGGCTAGTGGAACAAATATACTGTCATAGCCAATTAAAGTAAAGTAAAGTAAGATATATGGTCCACCATGCATTTCATTGGTTAGAATTTCCTACAAAAGAGTATGTGTTTGGTTCGGGTACAAACTGTATAGATAACGGAATTGAAAGAACTGAAAAGTTCACTGAAATGAACTAGCTGGCATCAATCGGTACTTTGGTACTCGGTTAATGTATTCCTTGCTTTTCCAGTCGAGAAATATTAAGTGACATCACAGAAAGTGAGCGAATCTGCTTTAACTCAGAACCGAAGTGAACTCCGGATAAATTTTTCCACTCTTACTTCGATCTTTGGGATGAAAACGAGTTCAGACTATGCAGCCCTGGTTACGACGTGGAACGCTACACGGGGTTATGCGTGTGTAGGACCACATGCAGACGTAACGCACCGGTCCATGAGACATGTATTTATTATTATACCCTACACCAAAACTGTAAAACAGGGTATTATAACTTTGTGCATTTGTTTGCAATCCTAAGAAGGAGAAGAGCTAGACCCATTGTTAAGCATACCGATTGGCTTAGAATTACTTCCTGATTCGATTTTGCTATGCCCGTCTGTCTGTCCATGTATTCTTTTAATCAAGGTCCTGGTCGTATGGTAGAAAGCTTCGTATCTATGCGGAGTAGCTGCAAATGGGGCCACGGAAAGTCAGCGATTTCGAGAGGAGAGTCTTAGTGTGGGGTCAGTTGGCACTCACTCTTATTTAAATACTGAGTGCCAATGATACTCGAAATGACAAGGCGTGTTCCCAGGTTAGGGGCGGGTTGGAGGCGGCTCGCCATATTTAGGGATGTATGTGCGATCCCACATAGCCCATGTTGTTGGGGCGCTGGGCCAGTATTCGGACCTGGGATACTTAAAGGTTACTCTGAGAATCAAAGGAAAGGAAACAAGTAAGAGTGTGCTAAGTTCGGCCGGGCCGAATTTTATATACCCTGCACCATGGATCGCATTTGTAGAGTTCTTTGTGCGGTATCTGTTTTTAGGCAAACAAAGAATAATGAATAAGAACTGCTATGATATTGGAGCTATATCAAGTTATAGTCCGCTTCGGACCATAAATGAATTGAATGCTGAACATTGTAGAAGTCATTGTGTAATCGGAATCGGGAGATTGCTTTATATGGGAGCTGTATCAAGCTATAGATCGATTCAGACCATATTGGACATGATGATGAAGGTCATGGGAGAAGCCGTTGTACAAAATGTCTGCCAAATCGGATGAGAATTGCGCTCTCTAGAGGCTCAAAAAGTCAAGATCCCAGAACGGTTTATATGGCAGCTATACCGGGTTATGTACCGATTTGCGCCATACTTAGCACTGTTGTTGAAAGTGATACCAAAACACTACGTGCAAAATAACAGCCAAATCGGATTAGAATTGCGCCCTCTAGAGGCTCACGAAGTCAAGACCCAAGATTGGTTTGTATGGCAGCTATATTTACAATCCCAACCGACCTATACTAATAAAAATATTTGTGCAAAATTTCAAGCGTCTAGCTTTACTTCTTCAAAAGTTAGCGTGCTTTCGACAGACAGACGGACTTTATGGGGTCCTAGACGCATATTTCGAGGCATTACAAACAAAATGACGAAATAAGTATATCCCCTTTCTATGGTGGAGGGTATAAAAATGGACGCCTTAACGTTGATGACCCACGAAAACGAAAAAAATTACCATGATGTGCGGATCTGCACCTAGAATGCCTGGACTCTTTATAGAGTAGGTGCAGTATACACACAGTCTGATGCATTGGGAAACTACAAGGCAGATATTACTGACTTCCAAGTAGTGCGATGGATCGGGAGGGGCATCACAACAAGCCCTAATGGTGACGCACTGTACAACAGCTGTCACGACATGAGACATGAATTTGGCTGTGGATTTGTGGAAAGCTGGAACCTGAAACACTTTGTCTCCAGGTTTACTCCAGTGGATTATAGGGTAGCCACAATCCGTTCTAAAACATCTGCCTAATTTGTGCCCATGCCCCGACGGAAGACAAGGATGAGCAGACCAAATATATTTTCTACAAGCGCCTAGAGAGAGAATACGACTGCTGCCCCGTCTATCATATTAAAATCGTTCTGAGAGATTTTAATGTGAAGGTAGGAAAGGAAAATATCTTTGGTCCAACATTCGGAAAATTTAGCCTCCACAAGATAACGTCTGATAATGGGTTGAGAATAATAGAATTCGCCGCGCCAAAAAACATGGTAGTTGCTAGCACCAGATTTTAACATAAAAAAAGCGTGCTAAGTTCGGCCGGGCCGAATCTTGGGAACCCACCGTACTTGACACAGTTATTGGAAGTCATTAAAGAACACTACGTGTAAAATTTCAGCCAAATCGGAGGAAAATTGTGTCTTCCAGTGGCTCAAGAAGTCAAATCGGGAGATCGGTTTATATGGGAGCTATATCAGGTTACTCAGCGATTTGGCATTACCGTACTTGGCACAGTTATTAGAAACAATAACAGAACACTATGTGCAAATTTTCAGCAAAATCTGATCAAAATTGTGGCTTCCAGGGGCTCAAGAAGGCAAATCGGGAGATCGGTTTATATGGGAGCTATATCAGGTTAAAGACCGATTTGAACCGTATTTGGCACAGTTATTGGAAGTCATCAAAGAACACTACGTGTAAAATTTCAGCAAAATCGGACCAAAATTGTGGCTCCCAGGGGCTCAAGAATTCAAATCGGGAGACCGGTTTATATGGGAGCTATATCATTTAAAGACCGATTTGGACCGCACTTGGCACAGTGGTTAGAAACAATAACAGAACACTATGTGAAAATTTCAGCAAAATCTGATCAAAATTGCGGCGTCCAGGGGCTCAAGAAGTAAATTCGGGAGATCGGTTTATATGGGAGCTATATCCAAATCTTAACCGATATGGCACAGTTTCTATCCCCAATGACCTACATCAATATTAAGTTTCTGTGCAAAATTTCAAGCGGCTTTATGCGTTCGACCGCTATCTGGATTTCGACACACGGAAGGACGGACATGGTTAGATCGAATCAAAATGTCGAGACGATCCAGAATATATACACTTTATGGGGTCTCAGATCAATATTTCTAGGTGTTACAAACGGAATGACTAGATTAGTATACCCCCATCCTATGGTGGTGGGTATAAAAATTTACAAAGCCACATGGTTGTCCCCCGATCAAGAAGTAAGGAACCAAATTGAACCCGTTGTATTAGATGGAAGACATTCATCCAGTGTGGTAAATGTACGATTGATCCGAGGAGTGAACATAGGATTCGAGGAGTAAACATAGATCATTCGTTCATTACCTTGTTGTAGCATAGGTTATCACCCGTTTGAGTGTGGGAGAATCGATCTGACACTACATGGCAGCTGTACATTGAAAAGCTGCAAACACAACAGATGGCGATGGCACACTCCACTCGAGTGACCTAATTTCTTGATGAAAACAGTGCAGTGGCAAACCATTGCGCACTCCATGGAAAATGCCGCGAAATCCATACTAGGGTACCTAAAGCCTCCCCCAAGAAATCCATGGTACGACCAAGAGTGTCGAGATGCTACTGCAGCCAAGAATGTGGCATATAGAGCAACCCAAAGAATTAAGAATCAAACCGATGACTTTGGTGCAGGAACATTCTCCTGCAGAGACAAAGGAGTATATCTGGTAACTAATACAGACAGTGTGCTTGGTGTATGGAAAGAACACTTTTCCCAGCTGCTAATGTTCGACGATGATGGCGAAGAGGATAACGTAGAACCAGTGCCTGAGGATGGTATGGAATATTTATCTCCCAGTCAAAATGAGATGCAAGTAGCAGTGAATCGAATGAACAACAACAAGGCAGTAAGAGCCGATGGGTTACCCGCTGAAATATTTAAGATCAGAGGTGACACGCTGATAAGGCGTATGCATCAGCTTGTCTGTTCGATGTGGCTAGAAGAACGCATACCCGATGATTGGAACCTCAGTAGACGGAATGTGCCTTGGCTGAAATTGTGCACGAAACGTTTTGTTATGTCGTCCAACAACTGTGCTCTATATATACTGACCCCATACAGTATATATATTCTTGATCATCTTGACATTTTAAGTCGATCTAGCCACGTTTGTCCGTCCCTTCGTCTGTCGAAATCACCATAGCGTTCGGACGAACAAAGATATCCGCATGAAATTTTGCACATAGGCTTTTTATTGGTGTAGCACGTTGGGGATTGCAAATGGGCCATATCGGTTCAGATTTGGCTCCCATATAAACTGATCTGCTGATTTGACTTCGGTTTGACTGAAATTTTCCATGGTGTGTTTTGTTATGACTTCCAACAACTGTACCAAGCACAGTCCAAATAGGTTTGTAACCTGCTCTCATATAAACCGATCTCCAGATTAGTCTTCTACGGCCCCTCGAAACTTTAATTTGGTCCTGGTTTTTAGCAATATGGTAAGTAAAATACACATATGTCTTCAACTGTGTGTACATTTTTTGCAGAATCCATGGTGATGGGTTACCAAGATTCGGCCCGGCCGAACCTAGCACATTTGTACTTGTTTATCTTTGTATTATTTTGGTATAATTTAATTTCTTTGGTCTTTGATTATATGAGAGATGTGACTGACTATCATACTTAAGAGCCAATTCTGTGGCAGCTAAGCGAATAGTTTAACTGACATATTTTGTCAGCTAAACACAAAAGATAGTAGTGTTTTCCTGCCATGATGCTGATGTGCATCATAAATTGAAGCGGATGTTAAACGTTAATTCTTTTACCAGCTTTAGAAGACCGATGGGGAGATCGATCTGTGCGGGGCTCAAACTTCTCCCGTATCAATGAGTGCAGTCCGATTCAAGTTTAAGCTCAATGATAAGGGCCTCCTCCGACGAGTCCGAACGGCGTGCCACAGTGCGACACCTCTTTGGAGAGAAGTTTTACATGACATATCACCTCACAAATGTTGCCAGCATTAGAAGGGGAAAACCTCCGCTGAAAATTTTGTTTTCTGATGGTCTCTCCAGAATTCGAACCCAGGCGTTCAGCGTCATAGGCGGACATGCTAACCTCTGCGCTACGGTGGCCTTTTTAGATAAACCAAGGATAAAATAAAAGAATTACTTTGCTAATTGAATTGAATGTTGGAGACTACATTAGAAGTAAATGTGTAAAATTTCAACCAAATCGAATAAGAATTGGGCTTTTTAGGGGCTCAAGGAGTAAAATAGGGAGATCGGTTTATAAGGGAGCTGTATCAGGCTAAAGACCGATTCACACCATATTTGACACGTATGTTGGGGGTTATGGAAGAAGCCGTTGTACAAAATTTCAGCCAAATCAGATAATAATTAGGTATTCTTGAGGCTCAAATATTCAAAATCCCAGATCGGTTTATATGGCAGCTATATCAGGTTATGGACCATATTTGGCACAGTTGTTGAAAGTCATAACAAAACTACTCATGCAAAATTTCAGCCAAATCGGATAGGAATTGCGCCCTCCATTGGGAATGAAATCCAGATTCAAGATTGGTTTATATGGCAGCTATATCAGGTTATGGACCGATTTAAACCATACTCAAAACAGTTGTTGGAAATCATAACAAGACACCTCGTGCAAACTTTCAGCCAAATCGGATTCGAATCGTCCTCTAGTGGCTCAAGAAGTCAAGATCCTAGATCAGTTTTCATGGCAGCTGTATCAAAACATGGACCACTTTGGACCATTTACAATCCCAACCGACCTACACTAATAAGAACTATTTGTGCAAAATTTCAAGCGGGTAGCTTTACTCCATCGAAAGTTTATTAAGATTGGATATGTTTTAATACAATTTGAGTGCGTAATACTCGAAAGCGGTGAAAACGAAAAGAGTACAAATTCTAAGGACATTCTACATCAAAAACATGATCGTCTCTTGTGTGGAAAACTATGCTGTGTTGGTGTCTTCATATGTAAACCATTTCTGGGAATCAATGGATATGGAATTAATTTCTGAATACAAAGAATTAAGGTTGATCACGGTGTAACATTACTTTTTGTAATTATTAGCATAAATAATCGAAATAATATTGGATTAAAATTATTTTCAATGTTTTTTTCGGTTTATTGCGGGGTGGAATAATCAATAACGGTTTGGTACTAAAACTAATAACAGATTGGTATTAAAACCAATACCAGTTCGGCAATAAGGCTAGCGCCAAACGGTACTAATCATTTTATGTTTTATCCATACCATACGGAATTTTTTAATACCCACGACCGAAGGATGTGGGTGTATTCATTTTGTCATTCCGTTTGCAACACATCGAAATACCCATTTCCGACCCTATAAAGTATATATATTCTTGATCAGCGTAAGAATCTAAGACGATCTAGACATGTCCGTCCGTCTGTGCGTCTGTCTGTTGAAATCACGCTACAGTCTTCAAAAATAGAGGTATATTGAGCTGAAACATTGCACAGATTCTATTTTTGTCCATAAGCAGATTAAGTTCGAAGATGGGCTATATCGGACTATATCTTGATATAGCCCCCATATAGACCGATCCGCCGATTTAGGGTCTTAGGCCCATAATTTGGGACAGTGAGTTATGTTAGACATTTCGACATCCTTTTTCAATTTCGTCCAGATCGGTCCAGATTTGGATACAGCTGCCATATAGACCGATCCGCCGATTTAGGGTCTTAGGCCTATAAAAGCTAAATTTATTATCCGATTTTGTTGAAATTTGGGACAGTGAGTTATGTTAGACATTTCGACATCCTTCTCCAATTTCGTCCATATCGATCCAGATTTGGATATAGCTGCCATATAGATCGATGCTCCGATTTAGGGTCTTAGGCCCATAAAAGGCGTATTTATTGTCTGATGTCGCCGAAATTTGGGACAGTGAGTTAAGTTAAGCCCCTTGACATACTTCTGCATTATGGCACAGATCGGTCCAGATTTGGATATGGCTGCCATATAGACCGATCTCTCGGTTTTAGGTTTTGGGGCCATAAAAAGCGCATTTATTGTCCGATGTCGCCACAATTTGGGACAGTGAGTTGTGTTAGGCCCTTCGACATCCTTCTTCAATTTCACTTAGATCGGTCCAGACTTTAATATAGCTGCCAAATAGACTTATCTCTTGATTTAATGTTTTGGGCCCATAAAAGACGCACTTGTTGTCCGATGTTGCCCAAATTTGGGACAGAGAGTTAAGTTAAGCCCCTCCATATATTTCTGCTATTTGGTCTAGATCGATCAAGATTTGCATATAGCTGCCATATAGACCGATATCTCGACTTAAAGTCTTGGCCCCAAAAAGGCGCATTTATAATCCGATTTAATTGAAATTTGACACATGAATTTTCGACATCCATGTTGTATATGGTTTAGATCGGTTTATTTTTAGATATAGCTACTAAAAAGACCAAAATTTTGTTATACACAATTGAACAATGACTTGTACTTATAAGTATTTGGTCCAAATCGGATCATATTTCGACATAACTGCTATGGGACATAAGGTATGCAATTTTCACCGGATTTTGAGACGAAAGGTGGTTTACATACATAACCGAGGTGGTGGGTTCGGCCCGGCCGAACTTAACGCCTTTTTACTTGTTTTTGCACTATACGGTGTTGCTTTACTATCAATACCGTATGGTACTGAAATGAGCACGTTTGATATCAAATGTGTATGCATGACCATGGTTGGTTCTACTCAAAATGTCTGAGGTCTATGGGTTCTTAGATCAACATATTGAGGAGTAACATACGAAATTCTTAGTGTAATTTGCTAGTTTGAATACTTACAGTTATAGGACACTTGGAGTCAACATTCGTATTTGAAAGAAATATTTCCAATAAAACTTTTGCAATAGGATATCGTTTCCTATTCCTAAAGAAGGCGCACAAATCTTGGGTGATATTGTACAAAAACGGGCGATATCCACTAGCTCGTTTATACAGTGCAATATTGAGCTGTAATGAAGAAAACCATACATTGGCGAATTTTCTTCTCGAAGAGAGAGTTTATTTAACTTACCGATACATTTGACACTGGTGTTTTGTACAAATCAACTTTAATATCGAGCGATACAACACCGCGTCCAATTACAAGAAGTTTACATCTATCGAAATGAGCAAAATCAATGTCATGATCTTTACATTTAATGTTGGTAAATTTAAATGAAGATTTGCCAAACGTTAAATGCATCAAGGACATGGCCATAATTATAAAGCCAAGGAAGTTGCAGCAGCTGGATGTCATATTTCAAACCGTACTTTTTGAGGCAAGTAATGAGTAATGAATACCACAAAGTTACGATTGTTTTTGAATGAGCTAAATTGGTTAAATGCGTTTTACTTAATATTTATTGATTGGAAAATAATAGTTTTATGCTTCGACGACTTTCCATTAACTGTTCATTATGAAGTTAAAAACTAATTATTTACAAAAGTTTTTATCTGAAAGTTGAAATCGGTAATTAATCCTAACTGCCTTAGTATATAAATTCATGCACTTTCGTATGATAGGAAATATATTTGTTATCGTTGCTATTTTTTTTTAAAGATTTTTTAAAAGAAAGTAAATGCATTTTTAATAAAACTTAGAATGAACTTCAATCAAATATACTTTTTTTACACTTTTTTTCTAAAGCAAGCTAAAAGTAACAGCTGATAACTGACAGAAGAAAGAATGCAATTACAGAGTCACAATCTGTGAAAAAATTTCTCAACGCCGACTATATTAAAAATCCGCAACTACTTTTTGGGCAACCCAATATATACAGCATGTCAGAATAGATGTAGCTTAAGTCAGAATAGATGTAGCCTAATGGAATGGTAAAAATTTCCTACAAATCTAACGATTTGGGAACTCGTAACACTTTGGAGTAGTCCAAAGAAAGAAACAGTGGAAATTAGTTCATGACATTGATCTTTTATGCAGTACATTGTGTTATAAACATTTGCAAAAGAGAACTTAGGCCCTCTGTATATAGGACCAGTTTGAGGTGTCAAAGCTGATCACTTTTTATACCCTCCACCATAAGATGGGGGGTATACTAATTTCGTCATTCTGTTTGTAACTACTCGAAATATTCGTCTGAGACCCCATAAAGTATATATATTCTTGATCGTCGTGACATTTTATGTCGATCTAGCCATGTCCGTCCGTCTGTCCGTCCGTCCGTCTGTCCGTCCGTCCGTCCGTCAGTCCGTCCGTCCGCCGGTCGGTCGGTCCGTCCGTCCGTCCGTCAGTCCGTCCGTCCGTCCGTCCGTCCGTCTGTCTGTCGAAAGCACGCTAACTTCCGAAGGAGTAAAGCTAGCCGCTTGAAATTTTGCACAAATACTTCTTATTAGTGTAGGTCAGTTGGTATTGTAAATGGGCCATATCGGTCCATGTTTTGATATAGCTGCCATATAAACCGATCTTGGGTCTTGACTTCTTGAGCCTGTAGAGTGCGCAATTCTTATCCGATTGGAATGAAATTTTGCATAACGTGTTTTGCTATGATATCCAACAACTGTGCCAAGTATGGTTGAAATCGGTCCATAACCTGATATAGCTGCCATATAAACCGATCTTGGGTCTTGACTTCTTGAGCCTCTAGCGTGCGCAATTCTTATCCGATCAGAATGAAATTTTGCACGACGTGTTTTGTTATGATATCCAACAACTGTGTCAAGTATGGTTCAAATCGGTCCATAACCTGATATAGCTGCCATATAAACCGATCTTGGGTCTTGACTTCTTGAGCCTCTAGAGTGCGCAATTCTTATCCGATTGAAATGAAATTTTGCACGACGTATTTTCTTATTATATCCAACAACAGTGCCAAGTATGGTTCAAATCGGTCCATAACCTGATATAGCTACCATATAAACCGATCTTGGGTCTTGACTTCTTGACCCTCTAGAGTGCGCAATTCTTATCCGATTGGAATGGAATTTCGCGCGACGTGTTTTGTTATGATACCCAACAACTGTGCCAAGTATGGTTCAAATCGGTCCATAACCTGATATAGCTGCCATATAAACCGATCTTGGGTCTTGACTTCTTCAGCCTCTAGAGGGCACAATTCTTATCCGATTTGAATGAATTTTTGCACGAAGTATTTCGTTATGATATTCAACAAGTATGCCAAGTATGCCAAGTATGGTTCAAATCGGTTCATAACCTGATATAGCTGTCATATAAACAGATCTGGGGATTTGATTTCTTGAGCTTCTAGAGGGCGCAATTCCTATCCGATTTGGCTGAAATTTTGCATGACGTATTTTATTTTTACTTTCAACAACTGTGTCAAATAAGGTTCAAAACGGTTCATAACCTGATATAGCTGCCATATAAACCGATCTGGGAACTTGACTTCTTGACCCTTAGAGGTCGCAATTATTATCCGATATGCCTGAAATTTTGTACGATGGATCCTCTCATGACCATCAACAAACGTTGTTTATTATGGTCTGAATCGGTCTATAGCCCGATACAGATCCCATATAAATCGTTCTCTCTATTTTACTTCGTGAGCCCCAATGGGCGCAATTCTTATACGAATTGGCTGAAATTTTACACAGGTCTCCAACATATAATTTAATTGTGATCCGAACCGGACCATATCTTGATATCGTTTTAATAGCAGAGCAACTCTTTTCTTATATCCTTTTTTGCCTAAGAAGAGATGCGGGGAAAAGAACTCAACAAATGCGATCCATGGTGGAGGGTATATAAGATTCGGCCCGGCCGAACTTAGCACGCTTTTACTTGTTACCTCTATAACCATCTGTAGGCCATAACTTTAAAACTACTAAACTGATTTCCTTTACTCGTATCCTTTACATCATTATTGTGATTCATTATAACTTAACTCATTTATTTGTTTCACCCAAGAGAAAAAGATTGTCTATGAACCCAGTCATTGATAAGAGAAATATAGGGGATGATTCATACCAAGACGCAGTTCAGAGTGGTTTTACCTTGGCAAAAACCCAGCAAATCCTGGTTCTACCTTCATCTTAATTTTGGACACCGATCTCCCCGTGTTATGTATATCTATCTTTAAATTGTCTTAAACAACTGAAATGTACCCATGCAGGGACGATTACGACTAAGGATATATTTACTGAGATCTAGAGAGAACATTTGAACTCTACTCCGATTATGAAAATGATATCATTTTAGGAAATTTTAATGCCGAATTGTTTCATCTTTTATCCACTTACATTTCATCCACAGAAAAAATTAAGCACGACATTGACAAGTTGACCACATTCATTCGTAAAAGTGAATCAACACACAGATTTTATTAGATCAATCACAAATGTTTTTTAAAAACAACAACATTAATGTTAACCAAAACGTCGACAGCCGTTCACATTGTGACAACTTCTAGTACACCATTTTTATACCCTCCACCATAAGATGGGGGGTATACTAATTTCGTCCTTCTGATTGTAACTACTCGAAATATTCGTCTGAGACCCCAAAAAGTATATACATTCTTGATCGTCGCGACATTTTATGTCGATCTAGCCATGTCCGTCCGTCTGTCCGTCCGTCCGTCTGTCCGTCCGTCCGTCTGTCCGTCCGTCCGTCTGTCTGTCGAAAGCACGCTAACTTCCGAAGGAGTAAAGCTAGCCGCTTGAAATTTTGCACAAATACTTCTTATTAGTGTAGGTCGGTTGGTATTGTAAATGGGCCATATCGGTCCATGTTTTGATATAGCTGCCATATAAACCGATCTTGGGTCTTGACTTATTGAGCCTCAAGAGTGCGCAATTATTATCCGATTGGAATGAAATTTAGCACGACGTGTTTTGTTATCATATCCAACAACTGTGCCAAGTATAGTTCAAATCGGTCCATAACCTGATATAGCTGCCATATCAATCGATCTGGGATCTTGACTTCTTGAGCCTCTAGAGTGTGCAATTCTTGCCCGATAGGGATGAAATTTTGCACGACGTGTTTTGTTATAATATCCAACAACTGTGCTAAGTATGGTTCCAATGGGTCCATAACCTGATATAGCTGCCATATCAATCGATTTGGGATCTTGACTTCTTGAGCCTCTAGAGTGCGCAATTCTTATCCGATTTGATAGAATTTTGGAACTACGTGTTTTGTTATGATATCCAACAACTGTGTCAAGTATGTTTCACATCGGTCCATAACCTGATATAGCTGCCATATAAACCGATCTTGGGTCTTGACTTCTTGAGCCTCTAGAGTGCACAATTCTTATCCGATTGGAATGAAATTTTGCACGACGTGTTTTGTTATGATATCCAACAACTGTGCCAAGTATGGTTCAAATCGGTCCATAACCTGATATAGCTGCCATATAAACCGATCTGGGATCTTGACTTCTTGAGCCTCTAGAGGTCGCAATTATTTGCCCGAAATTATGTACTTCGGATCCTCTCATGACCATCAACATACGTGTTTATTATGATCTGAATCGGTCTATAGCCCGATACAGCTCCCATATAAATCAATCTCTCTATTTTACTTCTCGAGCCCCCAAAGGGCGCAATTCTTATTCGAATTGGCTGACATTTTACACAGGTCTCCAACATGTAATAATATAATAATAGCAGAGCAAATCTTTTCTTATATCCTTTTTTGCCTAAGAAGAGGTGCCGGGAGAAGAACTCGGCAAATGCGATCAATGGTGGAGGGTATGTAAGATTCGGCCCGGCCGAACTTAGCACGCTTTTACTTGTTTAATAATAAGTTTTTGCAATAAGTTTTTGTATGCCGCTGGGTATTGAATGAATCTGCGTTCCATCAATCCCATTGTGTGTTTATACCCTACACCACCACTGTGTTACAGGGTATTATAGATTTGTGCATTTGTTTGCAACGCTAAGAGGGAGAAGAGCTAGACCCATCGTTAAGTGTACGGATCGGCTTAGAATCACTTTCTGGTTCGATTTAGCTATGTCCGTCTGTCTGTCTGTCCATGTATTCTTGTACTCAAGGTACAGGTCGCATTTGTTGTCCGATTTTCACAAAATGTTGCACAAGTGCGTTTTTTGGTCCAAGGACGCACGCTATTGATTTTGAAAAAAATCGGTCCAGATTTAGATATAGCTCCTATATATATCTTTCATCCGATATGCTCTTTTAAAGCTGTAGGAGCCACGATTTTGGTGCGATCTCTACCAAATTTGACACAAAGTGCTTTTTGTGACGTACCAATATGTGTGCAAAATTTCATCTAAATCGGTTCAGATTTAGATATAGCTCCCATATATATTTTTCATCCGATATGGTCTTTTAAGGCTGTAGCAGGCACAATTTTGGTCCGATCTTTACAAAATTTGGCATGGAGCGTTTTATTTAACGTCCTCATATGTGTGCAAAGTTCCATAAAAATCGGTCCAGATTTAGATATAGCTCCCATATATATTTTTTCATTTGATATGACCTTTTAAGGCTTTAGAATTGGTCCGATCTGTACAAAATTTTTCATGAGATGGTTTAATTGACATTCCAATACGTGTGCAAAATTTCATCAAAATCGATTTAGATAAAACTCCCATATATATCTTTTATGCGTTTCGACTTTTAAAGCCACAATTTTCGTACCATCGTAAGAAAATCGTATAAGGCTCTATTCGATATTTCAATAGGTATGCAAAATTAAAGTCTGACTAAATTTGGATATAAGTGCTATCTTTTAAAAGTATTACGTGTACTCGGTGGTATAGGGTGTAATATAGTCGGCTCCGCCCGACTTTTGCCTTTCCGTACGGGTTTTTGTTGAAAGTTATATTTCCACGCCAAAAGTTATGAAATATGATTGCACGATATGATATAAGATATGATTGCACGAATTTTTTGCAAATTTAATTTTTTCAAGTAACTGTAAACAACACAAATGACAAATGATAAGGGGTCTCCTCTTTTATGCCGAGTGCGAACGGCGTGGCTTATAGCGAAACCACTTGGTAGAGAAGTTTTAACATGGCAGGATACCTAACAAATTTTGCCAGCATTAGTAAAGCAGTAACCACCGCTGAAAATTTGTCTGATGTTCTTGCTGGGATTTGAACCCAGGCGTTCGGCATCAAAGGTTTACATGCGAACTTCTGCGGCACGGTGGCCTCTGTTGCCTCCTAAATAAATTTAGTTGAAGAGCATAATTTTATTCTACATACCAAACTTCTGTCAAACCAGCAAAAATTAAAGCTTCCAGGAACCGAACAGGGATGATCTGGAGACCGGTTTTCATTAGAGCTGTATCAGGTTTTAGATCGATTTGGACCGTATTTGGCATAGTTGTTGGAAGTCGTAACAGAACACCACATGCAAAATTTCAGCCAAATCGGGCAACAATTGCGACTTCCAAGGGCTCATAAAGTCAAATCGGTAGATCGATTTATATGGGAGTTATATCAGGTTATAGACAGATTTGGACCGTCATTGGCACAGTTGTTGGAAGTCATAATAGAACACTACAAGCAAAATTCAGGGGCTCAAGTAGTCAAATCGGGAGATCGGTTTATATGGGAGCTGTATCTAATTCTGATCTAATATAGCCCATTTGCAATCCCCAACGACCTACATCAATATTAAGTATTCAAAATTGCGTCTTCCAGAGACTCAAAAAGTCAAATCGGGAGATCGGTTTATATGGGAACTATATCATGTTCTTGACCGATTTGAACCGTACATTGCATAGTTGTTGACAGTCATAACAAAACACTATGTGCAAAATTTCAGCTAAATCGGACAAAAATTGTGTCTTCCAGGGGCTCAAGAAGCCAAATCGGGAGATCCGATTTTAAGGGCGTTTTATCTAAATCTGAACCGATATGTCTCATTTGCAATCCCCATCGACCTACATCAATATTAAGTATCTGTGCAAAATAGCGGATAACATTACGCGTTCGACCGCTATCGTGATTTCGACATACGGCGGATGGACGGACGGATATGGCCAAATCGACTCGTCTATATATACTTGGACGAATATTTCGAGGTGTTACAAACGGAATGACTAGATAAGTATACCCACATCCTATGGTAGCGGGTATAAAATTGAACCCCTAATGAATTACAAATTGGTAGTAAAATTTACCATGATTTGGCGCTTAAGATTTTTTCTATCCTGTTTTGTAAAACCTTATCTCTAGTTGAAATTTGGGACGGTTTTGGGGCTGCCCTCTTGGTAATTACACCAAATTTTTAATATTTGATAATCACATTCATAAACTTACTCTCGAATACCTTTCATTGGAGTCCCATATTGTTCCGGTCGGTCCACTTTTGACTTTGGGCGGTACTTTTCGTGCTGTTTTGGGCTTGGGCCCTATGTATTTGGATTAAATTGTTAACATCATATTCGTATTCTACCCCCCAATACCTTTCATTTGAGTCTCATCTTGTCCCGATTGGGCCACTTTGATTTCGGGTGGTACTCTTGGGACGACACCCTAGATACTTGGACCCGATTTTAAATACCATATTCCTATTATACTCCCAAATACCTTTCTTTGGAGTCCCATATTGTCCTGATTGATCCACTTTTGATTTTGGGCGCTACTTTTGGGACAGGTTTGAGCCTGGGCGGTCTCCTAGGTACTTAGACCCAATGTTCAATATTATATTTGTATTTAACTCCAAAATACCTATCAATTGAGTCCCATATTATCCCAATCGGGTAATATGTCCTGCTGGGCGGTATTGGGGGGGGGGGTGAGCAGGCCCCTCAGGCAGCAAGGAATTGATATTTATGTCAGGTTTGTACTCTACTTTAAATACCTTTCACATGATACCAATATTGCCCAAAGCGGGTAAAAGTGTCTGTTCGATGGTGTTTTTGGGGGTGGGGGACCCCCCGACACTTTAGGTGACTTTTTATCCAAGTTCGTACTTTACTCTTAAATACCTTTCATTTGATATTCATATTTTCCCAATCGGTAAACATGTCCGTTCGGTCGGGTTTTGGGATGCCCCATCCCTCCAGGTCATTTGACCCCAAAATTGTATACCAATTTTGTGTCTGGGGTGGCACCTTATGACCTACAAAATTTCGCTTAAATCGGAGCACCTCTCTCCGAGATCTGGTGTTTTTGAAAGTGATGGTAAGGGGGAGGGTATAATCTGTTCCAACAGGATATTAAAAATATCATACGATAAGCTGCCTCTTTGTCCAAAAACGCGTTTGGCATTGAATGGTTTCGTGGAATTTTTTCCTACTTTTAGTAAGGAACGTGCATCAGCAAGTATCATCCTTCAGAGCCTTTGCAGGGATGCCAATCTCAGAAATGGCTTGAAATACCTTTGAACGCATAGGGCTATCGAAAGCGGCTTTGCTGCCAACAAAGAGATGGCAGGTGTTGATTTGTCCTTCCCGGGTCTTCCCGTAATCCTGTAAGGATTTGGCGCAGTGTGAATATCTGGGCTATGGTGGATTTATCAGGTCTAAAGCCACAGAGGTTTGCATGACAGCCTATGATGCTGAACGCTTGGGTTCGAATCCTGGCGAGACAATCGGAACAAATTTTCAGCGATGGTTTTCCCCTCCTAATGCTGGCAACATTTGTGAGGTACACCTCTCTCCAAAGAGGCTATAAAAAGGAGGCCCCTTATCATTGAGCTTAAACTTGAATCGGACTGCACTCATAGATTTGTGAGAACTTTGCCCCTTTTCCTTAGTGGAATGTTCATGGGAAAATTTGCAAAGCCACACTGATAGGGCCCAATTATTTAGTTGACTTTAGACTTTAATCTTTCACATAGTTCGCTTGAAAGTATATCGTATGCGATGGGAAGGAGACTTATTCGTCGTGTTGTTGTATGGTTCTGAGGCATACGTACTTTTGAAAGCAGTACTTGGAGCATTTGAGAGAAAGAATCTTCGTAAAATATATGGACCAGTTTGCGTTACTGGAGAATAAAGGCATCGTATGAACCACGAGCTGTATGACGATGATAGCATAGCTACACTATCAAAATACTTCGGCTGAGTTGGCTAGGTCATGTTGTCAGAATGGATGAAGAAGCTCCAACAAAGTAGTCTTTTGAAGGCAAACACGGTGATACACGCAAACCGAGAAGACCAAAAGCCCGATGGAGAGTCCAGTGGTGGCAGACGCCAAATAGATAGAATGAGCGCAGAATATCGAGGCGTTTGGATCGCTATTCTACGTTCGGCTAGTGGAACAAATGTTCTGTCATAGCCAATTGAAGAAAGTAAAGTAAGTTGGCACTGTGCATTTGTTTCTAACGCTAAAAACGGTTCAACTAAGGAGGGATCAACTAAGTATCACTTCCTGATTCGTTTCATCAAAATCGGTCCAGATTTAGATATAGCTTCCATATCTATCTTTCATCCGATATGGCCTTTAAGGCTGTAGTAGCCACAACATAGATCGGTTTAATTTGATATTTCAATATGTATGAAATGGTGTAGGCTATTATATAGTTGGCTTCGTCCGACTTTTGCTGGTTTTATGTTCAAATCTAGTGCTGCCAACTACCATGTTTTTGCCGCGCAAAATCTATTAGCCTCAACCCATTATCGAACGTTATGTCGTGGAGGCTAAATTTTCCTACTCTTGGACGAAAGATATTTTCCTTTCCTGTCTTCGCATTAAAATCTCCCAGAACGATTTTAATATCATGGGTGGGGCGGCGGTCGTACTCTCTCTCTAGGTGCTCGTAGAAAATATCCTTGGTCTGCTCGTCCTTGTCTTACGTCGGGGCATGGACACAAATAAGGTTGTTGTTGAAAAATTTGGCTTTTATGCAGATTGTGGCTAGCCTCTCATCCACCGGAGTAGGGCTGGAGATAAGGTATTTCAGTTTCTGACTTACCACAAATCCACAGCCAAATTCATGCTCCGTGTCATAGCAGCTATAGTCACCTTTTGGTGTTGTTATGACACCATTTCCGATCCATCGCAATTCCAGTAAGGCGGTAATATCTGACTTGTGTTTCTCCAATACATGCGCCAACGCACCTTCTCTATAAAAAGTCCGGACATTCCAGGTGCAGATCCGTAGATCATGGTCCATTTTTTCGTTTGCGTGGGTCATCAATGCTACGGAAGTTCGTTTTAACTATTCCTTTGTTTCTCAGAGTAATAGTAATAATTTTTTGGGGTTGGGTTACTGGTCCAGCGCCCCAACCGCATGGGTTATGTGAGATCGCATACGTATCCCTTGATGTCTCAAGCCGCTTGCTTCCCGATCCGACGCTCGCTTTCAGGCGCCCCTAACTTGGGAACAGACGTTGATGTCCCTTTCTTCTTTCTAGCATGGGACGGTCTAATAAACATATTAGACCTAAGAATGTAGCTTGCAAAGGGTTTGCCCACTGATGTAGGATAATATATAGTCGGCACCACCCCACTTTTGCTTTTCTATCATGGCGTTCTTAATTTAAATTACAGAGCAACATTCAAAATTTCTTTTGGCATATTCTAAAAAGAGTTCATATAAGTTTTCTTCTCCATTATAAAAACACGTGCAGTGTCCTTGAATATTTGCTAAATTATGTGTTATTTATGTAAAATTACTTTTAACGAAGGTGACCCACAAAAGATGTAACCAATATTTTAAAATAAAAAATAAAAACAAAAACCATCAAAAACATTGACGATAATGGTAAACAATTTGCAAGCCAAAATGTCTGCAAGGCATTGTGCCAAGAGCGGAATTGCATTCATGCTTAGGCATGGGGCAGCCTATATAAATTACACTTTTGGCCAATTGTAATGCATAACAGTTACGATCAGTTAACAACAAACAACCACCTTTCGAAACCCTTCCACATCACTAGACTTTGTGTTAATCTTTCCATAACAAAATGCAAAAATTGGTAAGAAGTTCTAATAAATGTTGTATGCAAATGATATTAATTACTTTACTTAGTTTGTTGTTATCCTTGCTACTCTGGCCTACGCTGCTGCTGAGCCTGGTCATCATGCTCATATTGCCCCAGCAGCAGTACCTGTGCCTGCGGCATATACAGCACCTGCAGTGGCTGCAGCTTACACCGCACCCATAGCTCCTGCTGCATACACAGCTCCTTTAGCTCCTGCTGCTCCCTTGGCTGCCGCATACACCGCGCCTGTGGCTGCTGCCTACACCGCTCCTTATGCTGCCCCCTATGCAGCCGCTTATACCGCCCCCTATGCAGCCGCTTATAGTGCCCCCTATGCTGCCGCTTATACTGCCCCCTATGCAGCTGCTTATACAGCTCCTTATGCTGCTGCCTTTACAGCCCCATTGAATTCTGCTTTCTTAAGTCAACGTCTGGATGTTTTCAATCGTTATAGTGCTCCTATTGTGGCTGCTGCTGCCCCAGCCCGATTGGTAGCGCCAGCAGCAGCTTATGTTGCACCAGCACCCGCTCGTGTGGTTGCA
The DNA here is from genome assembly GCF_963082655.1 of Stomoxys calcitrans. Lineage (NCBI taxonomy): Eukaryota > Metazoa > Arthropoda > Insecta > Diptera > Muscidae > Stomoxys > Stomoxys calcitrans. Next base: position 198,555,639 of record NC_081552.1, read on the forward strand.
CCCGCCATAGCCGCTGCCCCAGCAAAGTTCGTTGCTGCCCCTGCCAGATTAGTGGCACCAGCTGCAGCTCCTTTGCTGTTGTAATTGAACCGTTTATGCATCCATATCATGTGAATACCATATTGCATATTTTCATTATCTTACACTTAGCTTAAGATGTTATTAAATATCAGACCAATAAATAATTTCCTATTGTGCAACTGTTGCTTTTTATGCCCCCCACCACCCATGAATATTCGATCCAACGAACTGGGGCAAACTTCTCATATATCAATGAGTGCTGTCCGAGTCAAGTTTGATCTCAATGATAAGGACTTTCTTTTTATAGCCGAGTTCGAACGGCCTGCCGCAGTTTGACACCTCTTTGGGGAGAAATTTTTACATGGCACAGCATCTAACAAACGTTTTATACCCTCCACCATAGGAGGGGGTATACTAATATAGTCATTCCGTTTATAATTCCTCGAAATATTCGACTTATATATATTCTTGATCGTCATGACATTTTAAGTCGATCCAGCCATGTCCGTCCGTCTGTCTGTCGAAAACATGCTAACTTTCGATGGAGTAAAGCTAGCCGCTTGAAATTTTGCACAAATAATTCTTATTAGTGTAGGTCGGTTGGGATTGTAAAGGGGCCATATCAGTCCATGTTTTGGTATAGCTGCCATATAAACCGATATTGAATCTTGACTTCTAGAGGGTACAATTCCTATCCATAACCTGATAAAGCTGTCATATAAGCCGATCTGGGGTCTTGACTTCTTCAGCCTCTAGAGGGTGCAATTCCTATCCGATTTGGCTGAAATTTGGCATGACGTGTTTTGCTATGATTTCCAACAACTGTGCTAAGTATGGTTGAAATCGGCCTATAACCTGACATAGCCGCCATATAAACCGATATTGAACCTTGACTTCTTGAGCCACTAGAGGGCGCAATTCTTATGCTATTTGGCTGAAATTTTGCTTGGGATGTTTTGTTACAACTTTCAACAACTGTGCCAAGTATGATTCAAATCGGTCCATTACCTGATATAGCTGTCATATAAACCGAACTGGGGTCTTGACTTCTTGAGCCCCTAGAGGGTGCAATTCCTATCACATTTCGCTGAAATTTTGCATGAGGTGTTTTGTTATAACTTTCAACAACTCTGCCAAGTATGATTCAAATCGGTCCATATCCTGATAAAGCTGTCATATGAGCCGATCTGGGGCTGTCATATGAGCCGATCTACAGTCTTTACTTTTTTGATGTCCTCACAGCTTCTGCAAATATCGTTGCTGGCAACCTTCAGCATGTTTTCCGATTAGACAGTGACCTGTCTGGACGGACACAATGACTGAGAGGTCTGCCCTAGCCAGTGACAGCAAAGCGGTTGACCTCTTCAAGTCTAAATTAGGCCACATAGTTTAGAAGTGCTCACAGCCCCCTCTTAGTGATCATCTATCATTCGTTGTCCTTCGGGACTGGTACTGAAAACTTAGCTTACATGTCGCCACTGATTTCAATATCCCTGGAATGTGTAGAGTAGTTCCTAGTCTCGCAAGCTCTTCCGCTTTACAATTCCCTGGGATATCTCTTCACCCAGAACAGGTGAATTTTGAACTGTTCAGCCATCTCGTTGAGAGATCTACGTCAGTCGAGGGCCGAAATAATTTCTCCAGGGATTTAATGGCTGCCTGGCTGTCTGAGAAGATATTTTTGTTAATCGTCGTTAGGGCAATATATCTTAGCCATTCCACCCTATCCTTAATTGCAAGGATCTCCGCTTGATACACACTGCAGTGGTCGAGTAACCTTTTCGATATGATCACTTCTAGATCTTTAGAGTACACCCTGGTCGTTTAGTTTGCAACTATCCGTATAGAAGTCTATATAACTTCTATTACCAGGGATATCATAGTTCCAATCGGTTCTATCAGGAATAGTGGTACTGAACTTTTTTAAAAAATGGCTCAGGTAAGGTATAATTTACACTGACTGAAACATTGGACATTGTATCGAGGATAACACAGTGTTCGTAGCCTTGTTACATTGACCTCGCGGCAGTGGTCGTAGCAATTTGTCTAGCTACAATGTCCAGAGGCATTGGATGTAGCATGAAATTCAGTGCATCAGAAGGTGTTGTCCTCAGTGCGGCTGTTCCTGCACAAGCAAGCCATCCCTTGGATTCGGTTGAGTATTCAGCAGTAGGTGGAATTTTAAAACGCCGTCCACCATACCACAACACCATATAGCATTATAGGTCTGACAACTGCCGCATATACGCAATGCATGATACGCGGTCTAAACCCCCCCAATTTTTGCCAATGGCTCTCTTGCAGGTGTATAGGTGTTTAGATTTAATGAAATACGAAATCAAAACATTGACCTTGTCAATTTTATGTTTGTTTTGTTAAATTGAGCTTTTTTTAATGACTAATTGCTTGTTTCATATATTTTTATCAGATACTCTTAAGTGGATCCATAAAGATAAATTGGTTAACAAGTCATAGCCAAAGTATTTAAAGGGAAGTAAATATGATTCCGGGAAGCCCTGGTTTATTATTTAAAAATTTTATCTTATCAACATAAAAACAACATTTCGACAGCATCTCAGATCTTCCCACTTGTACAGTTTTATACATATAAGGCATAAAATCCAGTTAAGAAAAGTTAATTTCACCAAATCACTTCAACCATAAATTATTACCAAAACACAGAAAAGAAACAAAAATGAAAACGGCAACAATTGTTTTGGTAAAAATAATTTTAAATCAATGCTGAAGTAAAATCATACAAAATACCTTTTTTTTATAGGCGCTCATAATATTAATGGCTCCCCAAATCCTTGCTGCTTGCAGCGGCAGTAATGAGGACATCCATAAACTTTGTGAAGAAAAGGGATCTCCAGGAATTTTGGCACTTGAATGTGATGAGACTTGTAAAAGGTATTAATTTGACATATCCTTTCAACCAAAAAAAAAAAGATGTTTACAGTCTTTCAATATTTATTTTCAGTTTCGTTGTTTGCTACATCTCAGCCAATAAATTACTGGGGATAATTAAATATTGTCCCACGGGAAAATATTTCGATAATTCCAAAACGTATTGTCACTCACAGAAACCAGATTATTGCACGTAACATTTATAATGGGCTTTGGATGATACATCTGGTTATAGGGTTTCTTCGCAACCAGCAGGTGGATGTTTTTGACATTTTGTCGTTTCAGGATTGTAGTATCCATCACAATTAAAATATAAACCCAAGTATTGTCCAGATAATATGTAGCAATAGGCAAACCTATGTAGAAAATATTTTTAATGTTAAATTTTACCTTAGGTATTTATTTAATATTTTAAGCTTAGAAGATAAAATTATAAGAAGGATATGTTGTTTTGTTTGTTTGCTTTGGCAATTGTTTAAATACCCTAAATTATTAGGTAGCTGGCACTTTCACAAGGTATTCGACGAATGAGGTTTCTTTCAACCACTTACAGGTCAAATCCGCCAAATACCCAAACGTGGTACAGTCTGTTAGGTTTAAGTGGCAGTTGATACCACAGAAACGGGAAGAAGAAGATGCCTTCTAGTTCCTACCGTTAAACTATCCATATCGCTTTAAAAACCCCAACAAGTTGCTAATGTTCTTTAGTTTACATTAATTTGGCTATGACAGAACATTTGTTCCACTAGCCGAACGTAGACAAGCGTTCCAAGCGCCTCGATCGTCTGCGCTCATTTTAAAATCTCTGACACCAAGTTTCGAGGTGTGTCCCAGCACTTAAACTTTCCATGGGGCTTTTGGTCTTCACAGTTTGAGTGTACCACCGTGTTTGCCTTTAAAAGACTTCTTTGCTTCTTCATCCATTCTGACAACATGACCTAGCCAATGCAACCGTTGTATTTTGATGCGTGTAACTATGCTGTCGTCGTCATACAGCTCCTACAGCTCGTGGTTCATACGTCGCCTATATCCTCCATTAACGCAAACTGGTCCATATATTTTATGAAGAATCTTTCTCTCAAATACTCCAAGCACTGCCTCATCCGCTTTCACAAGTACCCATGCTTCAGAACCCATCATAACAACACGGGTAGTATCTTTTTAACTTTTAACTTTAATTTGGCTATGACAGAATATTTCTTCCACTAGCCGAACGTAGAATAGCGTTCCAAGCGCCTCGATCTTCTGCGCTCATTCGAAAATCTCTGACACCAAGTTTCGAGGTGTGTCCCACAACTTAAACTTTCCATTGGGCTTTTGGTCTTCACGGTTTAAGTGTACCACCGTGTTTGCCTTTAAAAGACTTCTTTACTGGAGCTTCTTCATCCATTCTGACAACATGACCTAGCCAATGCAACCGTTGTATTTTGATGCGTGTAACTATGCTGTCGTCGTCATACAACTCATACAGCTCGTGATTCATACGTCGCCTTTATTCTCCATTAACGCAAACTGGCCCATATATTTTACGAAGAATCTTTCTCTCAAATACTCCAAGCACTGCCTCATCTGCTTTCACAAGTACCCATGCTTCAGAACCCATCATAACAACACGGGTAGTATCAGTGTCTTGTATAGTGTAATCTTCGTTTGTCGAGAGGTGGCCTTGTTTCTAAACTGCTTACTTAGTCCAAAGTAGCATCTGTTTGCCAGTATTATTACCAGTAACTGGTGTCATTCGTTTCGGTTACGGCAGTGCCGAGGTAGACAAAGATACTGACTAACTCAAAGTTGTGGTTCCCAACTTTCTCCAATTTCTTTACCTGCTCGGTTCTACAAGGCGTTTTGGGAGTTGAAACCATCCATTTCTTCTTATCTCCATTTACTGCCAGACCCATTTTCACTGATTCCCTTTCGATTCTTTCAAAGGCTGCAGTTACTATTTCCGGTGACCGACCTATGATATCGATGTCGTCGGCATAGGCGAGTAGCATGTGTTCTCTTGTGATTGGTGTGCCATATCTATTCACATCTGCATCTCGTATAATCCTCTCCAGCAGGATATTAAAGAGATCACACGATAGGTTGTCTGAAACCTCGTTTGGTATTGAATGATTCGGAGAGATTCTTTCCTATTCTTACTGAGGAAAGCGTATCACCAAGTGTCATCCTGCAGAGTCTTATTAATTTTGCAGGGATACCAAACTCAGACATGGCTTAAAATACCTTTGTAGCGGCTGTGTAGTCAACAATGAGATGGAAGGTTTTGATTTGTCCTTCTCGGGTCTTTTCCAGGATTTGGCGCAGTGTGAATATCTGGTCCAGGGTGGATTTACCAGAAATACCTTTGTAGCGGCTTTGTAGCAACAAAGAGGTGAAAGGTTTTGATTTGTCCTTCTCGGGTCTTTTCCAGGATTTGGTGCCGCGTAAATATCTGGTCCAGGGTAGATTTACCAGGTGTAAAACCGATTTGATAGGGCCCAATGATCTCATTGACTTTAGATTTTAAGCTTTCACACAATACGCTCGAGAGTATCTTGTATGCGATGGGGAGGAGACTTATTCCTCTGTAGTTGGCAAATTCCGTCTTGTCTCCTTTCTTGTGTACGGGACATAGTATACTCAGTTTCCAATCATTGGGTATGCGTTCTTCTAGCCAGATTGCGCAGATAAGCTTATGCATACGCCTTATCAGCGTGTCGCCTCCGGTCTAAAATAGTTCAGGGAGTAACCCGTCGGCTCCTGCTGCCTTGTTGTTCTTTAGTCAGGTCACTGCTGCTTGGACCTCATTCTGACTAGGAGGTAAACATTCTATTGGGTTGCCCAAAAAGTAATTGCGGATTTTTTAAAAAAAAAGTAAATGCATTTTAAATAAAACTTAGAATGAACTTTAATCAAATATACTTTTTTTACACTTTTTTTCTAAAGCAAGCTAAAAGTAGCAGCTGATAACTGACAGAAGAAAGAATGCAATTACAGAGTCACAAGCTGTGAAAAAAATTGTCAACGCCGACTATATGAAAAATCCATCCCTCGCCATTGTCGGACACTAGCAGTTGGTTAAAATGTTCTTTCCATATCCTCAGCATGTTGTCTGTGTCAATTACCAGATTTCCTTCTTTGTCTCTGCAGGAGGATGTGACTGCACCAAAGCCATCGGTTTGAAGTTTAATTCTTTGGTAGAATTTCCGGACTTAATTCTGACTCCTGTACATCTCAAATGCTTTTTTTTCTGCGGAATAGACGTTGCTCCTCTCTCCTTTTCTGCTGATACCTCTCCTTCATCTGGCGCGTTGCTACTGGCTGCAGGGTTGCTGTATATGTCGCATTTTTGGCTTCAGCAGCATCTCGACACTCTTGGTTGTACCATGGGTTTCTTGGAGGAGGCTCCCTGTACCCAAGTACGGATTTCGCGGCATTTTCCATGGATGGGCAATGGTTTGCCACTTCACCATTATATCATCGGAACAAGGAAAGCTTTCATCAAGCAGTTGGGTCAGTCGAGTGGAGTATGCCGCTGCCATTTGTTGGGTTGCCAGCTTTTCAATGTCGAGCTTCTGTGCAGTGTCAGATCGTACTTTCCGCGCCATGTTCAAACGGGTGCGAACCTTTGCTACAACAAGGTAATGATCGGAATCTATATTCGCTCCACGGATCGATCGTATATCTAACATGCTGGATGAATGCCTTCCATCTGTCACAACCTGATCAAGTTGGTTCATCGTGTTTTGATCGGGTGACAGCCATGTGGCTTTGTTAATATTTTTATGTTGAAATCTGGTGAAACTAAGTACCACGTTTTTTGCCGCGGCGAAATCTATCAGTCTCAACCCATTACTGGACGTTATCTCGTGAAGGCTAAACTTTCCGACTGTTGAACCAAAAATACCTTCCTTTCCTATCTTTGCATTTTAATTTCCCAGAACGATTTTAATATCATGGGTGTATTCTCTCTTTAGGCGCTCGTAGAAAATATCATTGGTCTGCTCGTCCTTGTCTTCCGTCGAAGCATGGCCACAAATAAGGCTAATGTTCCACCGGAGTAAGGCTGAAGACAAGGTGTTTCCGACTAACCACAAATCCACTGCCAAATTCATAGTGACGCCATTCGCAGTCCATCGCACTTCCTGTAAGGTGGTAATACCAGCCTTGTACTTCTCTAATACATCCGCCAGCGCGAATACTGCACCTTCTCTATAAAGAGTCCTCACATTACAGGTGCAGATCCGCAAATTATGGTCCTTTTTTCGTTTGCGTGGGTTGTCAACGTTGGGGGGACCGGTTTTTACTATTCCTTTGTTTCTCATAGCAGTTCTCATTGTTTTCCGGGGGCGGGTTACTGGCCCAGCGCCCCAACCGCATGGGTTTTGTGGGATTGCACATGTATTCCTCGTTGTGGCGAGTCGCTTGCTCCAAGATCCGACGCACACCTCCAGCCCTAATCTTGGCCATTGGTTATTTGAAGGCGCCAATAACTCGCCTTGCCATCTCGAGTATCTTTGGCACTCAGCGTTTAATTAAGAGCCAGTGCCACCTGACTTCTCACTGAGACTCTCCTCTCGAAATTCTTGCTAATGTTCGCATTCGCTAAATCCGACAAGTTCTCAAAGTTCTGACTGCTAGTGCGGGACACACACTCATCAGATGTTATGTAGGAGAGATGTGCGCGTGAGTGATTTTCCATTCAAGCACGCTCACGAGAAATAAATGTAACCCACGCACGACTTTTTTATGTCGACTCCCCTTCACGCACGCTCACGAGATATAAATTATTCTCACGCACTCCCACGCACGACTCACGAGACAATCACGACTCACGGGGTACTCTCGAGGCAGTCACGACTCACAAGACACAAATATTTTTCCATTAAGAGAATAATAATTTTATTCCATGCGCCTCAAATCATACAGCATTTCAACTTGAACGAATATCAATGCATAACCACCTACTTGCTCATTTAATTTTTATGCATCACTACACAGATTCATACGTTATAACACCGTTTGATTTGAGAGCATGCAAAACATTTTGTTTTCCGTTATTTTGCACAAATACTTCTTATTAGTGTAGGTCGGTTGGTATTGTAAATGGGCCATATAGGTCCATGTTTTGATATAGCTGCCATATAAACCGATCTTGGGTCTTGACTTCTTGAGCCTCTAGAGTGCACAATTCTTATCCGATTGGGATGAAATTTTGCACGACGTGTTTTGTTATCATATCCAACAACTGTGCTAAGTATGGTTTACATCGGTCCATAACCTGATATAGCTGCCATATAAACCGATCTTGGGTCTTGACTTCTTGAGCCTCTAGAGTGCGCAATTCTTATCCGATTGGGATGAAATTTTGCACGACGTGTTTTGTAATTATATCTAACAACTGTGCTAAGTATGGTCCAAATCGGTCCACAACCTGACATAGCTGCCATATAAACAGATCTTGGGTCTTGACTTCTTGAGCCTCTAGAGTGCACAATTCTTATCCGATTGCGATGAAATTTTGCACGACGTGTTTTGTTATGATATCCAACAACTGTGCTAAGTATGGTTTACATCGGTCCATAACCTGATATAGCTGCCATATAAACCGATCTTGGGTCTTGACTTCTTGAGCCTCTAGAGTGCACAATTCTTATCCGATTGCGATGAAATTTTGCACGACGTGTTTTGTAATTATATCTAACAACTGTGCCAAGTATGGTCCAAATCGGTCCACAACCTGACATAGCTGCCATATAAACCGATCTTGGGCCTTGGCTTCTTGAGCCTCTAGAGGGCGCAATTCTTATCCAATTTGGCTGAAATTTCGCAAGACGTTTTTTATTGTTACTTTCAACATCTGTGTCAAATAAAGTACAAGTCGGTTTAAAACCTGATATAGCTGCCATATAAACCGATCTGGGATCTTGACTTCTTGAGCCTCTAGAAGTCGCAATTATTATCCGATTTGCCTGAAATTTTGTACGATGGATCCTCTCTTGACCATCAACATACGTGTTTATTATGGTCTGAATCTGTTTATAGCCCGATACAGCTCCCATATAAATCGATCTCTCTATTTTACTTCTTGAGCCCCCAAAGGGCGCAATTCTTACTCGAATTGGCTGACATTCTACACAGGTCTCCAGCATATAATTTAATTGTGGTCTAAAACGGATCATATCTTTATATCGCTCTAATAGCAGAGCAAATCTTTTCTTATATCACTTTTTGCTTAAGAAGAGATGTGGGGAAAGAACTCGACATATGCGCTCCATGGTGGAGGGTATATAAGATTCGGCCCGGCCGAACTTAGCACGCTTTTACTTGTTTAAATGATACTTTAGTCGTGATTTTCTCGTGAGTCGTGAGCATCTCGTAAGTCGTGAACGTCTCTCACTCACGCTCACGCACGAAGAATTTTAATTCAATCACGGCCACATCTCTCCATTTTATGACCATTTGTCATTCATTGTCCTTTGGGCCTGTTCCTAAAGACTTAGCTTATGTGTCGCTAGATTCATACCCTCAAATTCCAGTTCCCCGGGATTAGGTACGATAGTTCCTATTCTCGCAAGCTAGTCTGCTCCATTATACCCTGGGATATCTCGGTGGCCCGACATCCCGAATAGGTGAATTTTGAACTGTTCAGCCTCTCGTTGAGTGTTCTGCGACAGACGAGGGCGGTTTTTGAAATCCGAAGTAGGGGAACGTATTTCGGATTTCAATGGCTGCTTAGCTAAAGAAGTCTGTGTAACTTCCTTTACCAATGATATTGTAGTTCCAATCGGTTCTAACAGGAATAGTGATACAGTACTTTTTATCAACAAGCGGCACAGGCAATATGATATGCACACTGCCTGGAATATCGGATTATATCAAGGATAACACAATGTCCGTAGCCGCTGCATGACCAAAGAGAAAGTTCCCTATGCCTCACAGCATTTCGCAGCAATTTTTCCAGTCACAATCTCAAAAGGCATTAACATGAAATTCAGTGCACTAGATGATGTCGACTTCAGTGCGGCTGTAATGCACAAACAGGCCACAGCCGTTGGTAAATGCAAATTTGCCAATGATCGAGGAACAGGGGCAAACTTCTCACATATCACTGAGCGCTGTCCGATTCATGTTTAAGCTAAGGGGCCTCCTTTTTATTGCCGAATGCGAATGGCGTGCCGCTGTGTGACACCTCTAGGGGCAGAAGTTTGTGCATGGCTTAGAACTTTACAAATGTGGTCAGAATTGGGGAGGGGATTACTACCTCGAAAATTTGTTATAATGTTCTCGCCAGGATTGGAACCCAGGCGCTCAACATCATTGGCGGACATGCTAACCCCTTCACTGCGGTGGCCTCCACAGTCGTTTGTAATACATCGACATAAGTCCGAACCAGGTACATATATTCTTGATTTAGCCATGTCCGTTCGTCTGTTGAAAGCACGCCAACTTTCGTAGGAGCAAAGCTAGGCTCTTAAAATTTTGCACAAATACTTTCAATTGGTGGGATTTTAAATGGACCATATCGGTCCATGTTTTAATAATGCTGGCATATAAGGCGATGAGGTGTTTTGTTCACACTTCAAACAACAAGTATGGTGCAAATCGATTTATAACCTGATGTAGCTGCCATATAAACCGATCCTCTGATTTGGCTTTCGCCTCTAGATGGCGAAATTACCCGATTTGGGTGAAATTTTGCAATTAAAGATTTGCTATGATTTTCAGCAGCGTTACATACGCTGAAAAAATATTGTCATTCTTTAAATATTCCAGCCAAAGATAAGCAAACTTAATTTAAAGATAAGGAGGCCACCGTAGCGCAGAGGTTAGCATGTCCGCCTATGACGCTGAACGCCTGGGTTCGAATCCTGGCGAGACCATCAGAAAAAATTTTCAGCGGTGGTTTTCCCCTCCTAATGCTGGCAACATTAAAGAGGTACTATGCCATGTAAAACTTCTCTCCAAAGAGGTGTCGCACTGCGGCACGCCGTTCGGACTCGGCTATAAAAAGGAGGCCCCTTATCATTCAGCTTAAACTTAAATCGGACTGCACTCATTGAAATGTGAGAAGTTTGCCCCTGTTCCTTAGTGGAATGTTCATGGCCAAAATTTGCATTTGCAATTTAAAGATGATCCAACTTTTTAAGGAAACATTCCCTTTGTCCAAAAAAATTTTCTTCACATTGAAGTTTTTTTTTTAAATGGTAGGTTAATTAATCCTTAACTTTAAGTCTTGTTATTAAAAACAACAACTAAAAGCGTACTAAGTTCGGCTGGGCCGAATCTTATATACCCTCCACCATGGATCGTATTTGTTTAGTTCTTTGAATGACTTTTTTCAAATAGAACCTCACCAGTCATAGAAAAACACCACCTCCAAAATTTCAGCCAAATCGCATAAGAATTGCGCCCTCTGGAGGCTCAGAAAGTCAAATGGGAAGATCGATTTGTATGGCAGCTATATCAGGTTACCAACCGATGTAGACCATACTTGGAACAGTTGTTGGAAGTCATACCAAAATGACATGTGCAAAATTTCAAATAACTTGGATAAAATTGGGCCCTTTTAATGCTCAAGAAGTCTAATCGGTAGATCGGTTCATGAGGCCGCTATATCTGGTTATACAGATTTAGAAGCGAACTCTCACCACCGTTCGTGGGTAGTAGCAACATTAATTAGAGGGGCCAAGCCCTGGCAGAATTCTTGAATACTAACGACCTAATAACATTTAATAATGGTAACACACCTACCTTTGTTAATAGGATTAGGGAGGAGATTTTAGATGTGACAGTCTCCATGGAGCAATCCTTAGCAGACCATCCTTACATTAGGTTTAAAATAGCACGGCCAGCGCCGAATTCGATAAGCTATCGGAATAAGTTGAAAACCAATTGGACAAAATTCGGAGGACTACTCAGAAGAAGATTTGGGCAAGATAATTTAGATTGTCTAAGCATAGAAAACTTTGACGACAATGTCAACAGGATTACGACTGCACCAGTGGGGTCTTTCAAAGATAGATGTCCTCTTCTGGAAATGAAATCAGCCCCACAAAAACCTGGATGACAGGAGAGATTCGTAACATTGGGAAAGAGGTCCGCTGAGTTTATAACAGAGCACGTCGTAAAAACTCCGGCTCAAGGAGTACAATAAAACAAACAGAGCGGCAAAACGTGCCTCCTGGAAGCTTTTCTGACACCAGGTCGATAGCGTTAATGACGATGCCAAGATGAGAAAGTAAAAGCGTGCTAAGTTCGGCCGGGACGAATGGCCTCCACCATATATCGCATTTGTCGAGTTCTTTTCCCGGTGTCTCCTTTTAGGCAAACAAAATTAAGGAAAGGATAAAAGAACAAATTTGCTAGGCTATTGGAGCTATATCAAGTTATGGTCACATTCGCACCATAATGGAATGAATGTTGGAGACCATAGTAGAAGTTATTGTGTAAAATTTCAGCCAAATCGAATAAGAATTGCGCCCTTTAGGCGCTCAAAAAGTAAAATAGGGAGATCGTTTTATAGGGGAGCTGTATTAGGCTATAAACCGATTCAGACCATATTTGACGCGTATGATGAAGGTCATGTTGTTCAAATTTCACCCAAATCATATAATAATTGCGCCCTATAGAGGCTCAAGAAGTCAAGATCCCAGATCGGTTTATATGGCAGCAATATCAGGTTATGAACCGATTTGAACCATACTTTGCAAAGTTGTTGAAAGTCATAATGAAACACGTCATGCAATATTTCAGCGAAATCAGATAAGATTTGCGCCCTCTAAAGGCTTAAGAAGTCAAGATCCCAGATCGGTTTATATGACAGCTATATCAGGTTATGCGCCGATTTCACCCATACTTGGAACAGTTGTTGAAAACCATAACAAAACACCTCGTGCTTTGTTATGATCGGATAAGAATTGCGTCCTCTAGTTGCTCAAGAAGTTAAGATCGTTTTATATGACAGCTATATCAGGTTATGGACCGATTTGAACCATCCTTGGCGCAGTTGTGACGAAACACGTCACACGTTTCAGCCAAATCGGATAGGAATTGCGCCCTCTAGAGGCTCAAGAAGTGAAGACCCCAGACCGGTTTATATGACAGCTATATCAGGTTTTGAACCGATTTGAACCATACTTAGCGTTGTTGTTGGAAGTGATAAAAAAACACCACGTGCAAAATTTCAGTCAAATAGGTCTAGAGAATATGGACCGATTTGAACCATCCTTGGCGCAGTTGTGAAAGTTGCGACGAAACACGTCACATGTTTCAGCCAAATCAGATAGGAATTGCGCCCACTAGAGGCTCAAGAAGTGAAGACCCCAGATCGGTTTATATGACAGCTATATCAGGTTTTGAACCGATTTGAACCATATTTAGCGTTGTTGTTGGAAGTGATACCAAAACACCACGTGCAAAATTTCAGTCAAATAGGACTAGAGACTCAAAAAGTCAGTTTATTTGACAGCTATATCAAAGCATGGACCAATATGGTCCATTTACAATCCCAACCGAAAAACCTATGTGGAGATCCAGATCGTGAGATTCCTATTACTGAAAGGAAGAAAGAAGGAGGTCAGTATAGCTTTTGGTATCATAACGGGACCCATAGGAGTACTAGCTCACTTATGCATTATCGGTGCGGCAAGTGATAGCATGTATAGGGACACAAGGAAACAATACCAGACGTGAACCAACATGGGGGAGTAGTATGGAAAACAATTAAGGATTTTGTTAGTAGCATGGCATTTCTAACATAAATATCTTTTCTCGATGTTACTTTTAGTTTTTGGAGCGCACAACGATTACTGGCTTAGGTGTAGGTCCATAGTGGCTTGGGGCGGATTAATATCTGCACCCTCTTTTCAACCTAACCTAACCTACAATGGAACCGTCATGGTCAATTTATTCGATAAACTCAACATTTTCATTATGGTAAGTACACGAACGAACAACGTCTGCAATTCATAGAAAATTATTACCAAAACTCGGAATCGGTGACCATTAGTTTTGGAGTAAAAACATATTAAGTGACAAAACACATTTTTGGCTTAATGGGTTCGTCATAAAGCAAAATATGCGTTATTGGTCAGGTGGACATCCACATGTACTTCTCGAATCAACACTACATCCACAAAAAATAACTGTTTGGTGCGGTTTGCAAGCCGGCGGCGTCATTGGGCCATACTTCTTCGTCAACGTTGCCAATCGTAATGTTACCGTGAATGGACAATGCTACCACACCGTGTTTACTGACTTGTGGTTTCAACTCGACGGCGCGACCAGCAACACAACACACATTAAATCGATTCATTAAAGAGTAGGTTTGATGAGATTGATATTTCAAAAAATGGCCCATTATCTCAAGATTGGCCACCTCGTTTGTGCGATTTTACGCCTCTAGACTATTTTCATTGGAGCCACGTCAAGTCATTGGTCCATGCCAACAAGACGAATACGTTGGAAGAGCTCAAAGCCAACATTGAAACGGGAAATAGCGACCGTTTCATCTGAAATGTGTGGCCGAGTCATCGAAAGTTGGTTTCAACGTAGAGGCAGATGCAAACGTGCTCGCGGTGGCCATATAAACGAAGTCAAGTTCCATTCATTAATGTTTTGATTGTACTTCTAGTCAATACTAAAGTTTTTGAAATATCTCAAATGGTTTGCGTTTTTTTAAAACCAAGTAAATGCGTGCTAAGCTCGGCCGTGCCGAATCTTAGTTACCCACCTCCATGGATTCCTCTAAAAATGTGTCTTTATTAACTCAGTTTGTATTTGAATTATTTTATAGTAATGAAATCGGGATTTGGTTGCGGCTGCTATGGTCTTAAGTAGTCATATCGAGGAATTAGTATTTAAGGGCCCTATATCAGTACATAGACAGAAGTCTTTGTTTCAAATTTCAGCCAAATCAGGTGAAAATTGAGGCCCCTAGCAGCTTAAGAAGTCAAAACTGGCGATCGGTTTATATGGGGGCTATATCAGTATATAGACCGATTCGGATTATAATTGGTATGGATGTAGGAAGTCAGAGCAGAGATCTTTGTGCCAAATTTCAACGAAATTAAATGAAAATTCAGGCTAGAAGCCTCAAGTCAAATCCGGGAATTAGTTTATATGAAGGGTATACAGTTTATTGACCGTATCGGTCATCATACTCAACTATGAAGTTGGAGGTCAGAACGGAAGTCCTTGTGCTAAATTTGAGCCAAATCGGATGTCAGTTTTCATCCGAACCCCTAGAGGCTCAGGAATTCAAATAGGGGGATCGGTTTGTATAGGGGAAATATAAGTTTATAGACCGATTGGAATCATACTCGGTACTGATGTGGGAAGTCCTTGTGCCAAATTTGTAACAAATCGGTTGAAAACTGAGGTATCTAGGAGCTCAAGTAGTCAAAACTGGGGATGGAGTTATAAGGGAGCAATATTGAAATCTATATCGATATGGCCCATTTGCAATCCCCAATGACCTACATTGATAAAAGGGCAAAACTTGAAGCGGATACCTTTATTCGTTTGAACGCTATCGTGATTTTGACAGTCGGACATGGCAAACGGAATGACTAGGTGGTAGGTATAACAAGTAAAAACGTGCTAAGTTCAGCCGAGCTGAATCTTATATACCCTTCACCATGGATCGCATTTGTCGAGTTCTTTTCCTGGTATCTTTTTTTAGGCCAACAAAGGATAAAAGAAAATAATTGCTATGCTGCTAGAGCTACATCAAGTTATGGTCTGATTCGGACCATAATCGAATTTAATATTGGCGACCATTGTAGACGCATCAGACCGATTTACAGACCGATTTATCAGGCTGTAGGCCGGTATATCAGCCTATAGACCGATTTAGACCATATTTGACACGAATGTTGAAGGTCATGGGGGGATCCTTTGTACAAAATTTCAGCCAAATCGGATAATAATTGCGCCCTCTAGAGTCTCAAGAATTTAAGAGCCTAGATCGGTTTATATGGCATCTATATCAGGTGATGGACTGATTTGAACCATATTTAATACAGTTGTTCGAAGTCATTACGAAACACGTCATGCTAAATTTGAGCCAAATCGGATCGGAATTGCGCCCTCTAGTGGCTCAAGAAGTCAAGACCCCAGATCAGTTTATATGGCAGCTATATCAGGTTATAGACCGATTTAAACCATATTTGGCACAGTTGTTGAAAATCATAAAAAACAACTTACGCAAAATTTCAGCCAAATCGGATAAAAATTGTGCCCTGTAGTGGCTCAAGAAGTCAGGACCCCAGATCGGTTTATATCACAGCTATAACAGGTGATGGACCGATTTCAACCATACTTGGCACAGTTGTTGAAAGTCCTAACAAAATACATTATGCAAAATTTCAGCCAAATCATATAAGAATTGCGCCCTCTAGTGGCTCAAGAAGTCAAGACCCCAGATCGGTTTATATCACAGCTATATCAGGCGATGGACCGATTTGAACCATACTTAACACAGTTGTTCGAAGTCATTACGAAACACGTCATGCTAAATTTGAGCCAAATCGGATCGGAATTGCGCCCTCTAGTGGCTCAAGAAGTCAAGACCCCAGATCGGTTTATATGGCACCTATATCAGGTTATGGACCGATTTAAACAATATTTGGTACAGTTTTTAAAAGTCATAACAAAACATATTGCGCAAATTTTTATTCAAATCATATAAGAACTGCGCCCTCTAGTGGCTCAAGAAGTCAATATCCCAGATTGATTTTTATATGCCAGCTATATCAGGTTATGGACCGATTTAAACTATATTTGGCACAGTTGTTGAAAGTCCCAACAGAATACATTATGCAAAATTTCAGCCAAATCATATAAGAATTGCGCCCTCTAGTGGCTCAAGAAGTCAAGACCCCAGATCGGTTTATATCACAGCTATATCAGGTGATGGACAGATTTCAATCATACTTGGCACAGTTGTTGAAAGTCATAACAAAACACATTTTGCAAAATTTCAGCCAAATCGTATAAAAAATACGCCCCCTAGTGGCTCAAGAAGTTAAGACCTCAGATCGGGTTATATGACAGCTATATCAGGTTATAAGCCGATTTCGTCTATACTGAGCACAGTTGTTGGAAATCATAACAAGACACCTCCTGCAGCCAAATTTCAGCCAAATCTGATACGAATTGCGCCCTCTAGTGGCTCAAGAAGTCAAGATCCAAGATCGGTTTATATGGCAGCTATATCAAAACATGGACCGATATGGCCCATTTACAATCCTAATCGACCTACACTAATAAGAAGTATTTGTTCACAATTTCAAAAGCCTAGCTCCATTCCTTCGAAAGTTTGCGTGTTTTCGACAGACAGACGGACGGATTGACATGGCTAGATCGACTTAAAATATCATGAATATATATACTCTATGGGATGGGTCTAAGACGAATATTTCGGAGAGTTACAAACAGAATGACGAAATCAGTATACCCTCCCCTCCTAGGGTAGTGGGTATAAAAATGTTGCCCCGTCTTTATTGGAAACCTCGACATTACTTCAAATCAAGCACTGTGTAAAGATCGAACCAAAATTATGGCTGCTGTGCTGCCGTAATATGGCATGTCGGATGAATATATGTATATGGCAGCTATATCTTAACCTGAACCAATTTTTTCAATAGCGTTCGTCCTTGGGCCAAAAAAATGACTTGGGTCAAATTTTATGATAGTTGGACCAGTTGATCACAAGAATACATGGACAAACAGACAAACACATGGTCGAACTTGGCTATTTGGAATCCGAAAATTATTCTAGGCCGATCGGTGTACTTGTCAATGGGTGTGGCGCTTCTCCTACTAAGCCTTGCAAACAATTGCACAAAGTTTTAATACCCTGTTCCACAGTTGTAGTCTAAGGTATACAAATAATCCAATTTCGAATGTCGTGACACCTCTTAGTACTTACTCTTTACAAGTTGGATCATTGGTTTTGAAATATCCAGCTATTCCAATACCTGCACAAAATTCATTAGCATCAAGGGGTGGTGGCAGTGTGGTACTAGAACTTGTTGTGGTAAATTCTGTGGTGCTTGAGCTTTCTGTTGTAGTTGGCTTTGGTGTTGTAAACACACTCAAGCATGACGGCTAAGATATCCAACAATTATGCATAATAGTTACAAAATTATCCAATAAATGCGAACCTGGTTTGTCTCATAAGGTACACAAAGTTCTTGTGAGTGGATATTGCAAACACGGCCCTCTGGACAGTGCATTTCTAATATCGCATGGCCGCTACAAATACCAAAAGTAGTTTGAGTCAGACAGGTGAATAGGGCTCCATTATTGCAATTATTGCAATTCTCTTCATAACATATGGGAGTGAAACCTTGTGCGGTTAGACGACATATTTGGCGATCAGTAGTGCAAACGCTGTTGGGTGGACACGGGGTAATGGTTGAGGTTATTTTTCCTAAAAATCATATGGGAAAAAATCAAGAGCAACTATTGCAAATGTAAAAGATATCGAACCTAAATATTTGGAAAAGGTCCCATATTAACTCAATGAATCGATTCAAATATGTACCTACCATCATAACATATGGAGAAAGTATTCTCATTGCGACATGCTGCATTATTGGAGTCCAAACAAACTTCACAAAGACCCACTTTCGAAGCGTCACTAAAGCCAAGAACGATCAAAAACTGGGAAGTATTGGGAAATCAAAATTTGTTTGGGTTTAAAATATCACAAACACACTATAGTTACGCTGCAAAACTGTGACATTAGGTCTCATAAATACCAATGAACGCTCTCTTAAATCCAATAGAATCTGTGGTTTGTCCTTAGAATTTGAAATAAAATTTTTTAGGCCAATGATTCACACAATGTTCTGTTTTTCCGACACTGTCTGCGTCTCAGTTAATGAGTTAATAAGAATTGCCTACAAAATTCGTATAACAAGAAGTTTTGCTCAGTCTGTGTTTATTTGATGTATATTATCATATAAAGATAGCTAAAGCGATGCATAAATGCTTAATCCACGACCTTGGTATCTTAACTAAAATTTGATATTATCGTCGGTTGGGAGACATGAGACTGATGTAGCATAAACAAGTGATAGCAGAAGTAGGTTATGCTCGATGACAGTGAGAACAAATTTTTACAATAATACTTGAGGCAAAGAAAGATTGACAAAACCGACCGATATAATACCCTATACCTCTGCTTTAGATGGATTTCGAGTCCATATCGGCTTATAGACACATATGAAATCTTCCATGCACATTTTTGAGAAATTTGGACTATTGATTGAGCGATTTTTACTATAGCCTAGCACATACCAAATTCAAGTTATATAAGAATACTAGCTGACCCGTGCCCGCTCCGCTGCGCCTTCTTTTACTTTATATGGAACAAAAGTTTCCTTGGAATATTTATTTTCGACAATTAAATAACTTTTAGTGAAATACCATGCTAAGAAAATAGTATATCGCTTGACTAAAAGTTTAACAATATCAGTGCCTTTATCTGAATCCCATATGATTTTAAGTTTGGATGTAGGTGTACTCCATTCTTAAAATACTTTATTTCAGACCGATATTCTCATGATGTCTGATTAAGTGGTGTTTTCGGGGGAGAGGTAATGGTTAGAGTTGATGCCTAGAACTCACCCAGATACTTGGCCCTGAAAAAATATCAGCATCGTGCTCTTCTCTAAAATACCATTTATTTAAACCCCATATTGCCATTGGCTTAAGAGGAGTTTACAGGTTGAGGCGTCCCCCAAACACATGGCCTCAAAATAGGTTATCAAATTCGTTTTCTAATCTCAAATACCTTTCATTTGAGCCACACATTGGCATGGTCGAAAAATTTTAACCCTTTGGGGAAGGGGTGATGCCCTCAAAACATGGTCCTACATTTGGATATCAAATTCGTATTCTACTCCCAAATACCTTTATTTAAGCCCCCTAGTGCGATTGTCACTAAAAAATTGCTGGTTGTGGGGTATTTTGGGAAAGGGGTAGACCCCCAGATAATTGGTCCCAAAAATGGGTATCAATTCTTGCTCTAGCCCCCAATACCTTTCATTTAAGCTCCACATTGGCATGGTCGGTAAATATGCCAGATTTAGGGGTGTTTTGGGGATTGGGGTGGTCCCCCAAACACTAAGCCCGGAAAATATATCAGCAACGTGCTCTATTCTCATATATCTATATATCATTTATTTTTACCCCATATTGCTATTGCCCTCAAAATTGGGCAACAAATTCGTTTTTCTTATTGCAAAAGTCAGCAAATATGTCCGGTTTTTCTTTTCCCGAATATTGATATCAAATTCGTGCTTTACTCCCAAAGACCTTTGATTTGAGCCCCATATTGCTATGGTCGTAAATTTGTCCCCTTTGGGGGATGTTTTTGGTGAGAGGCGGCCCCCAAACACTTGGTCCCTTATTTGGATATCAGATTAGAATTCTACACTTTAATACCTTTTATTTAAGCCCCATATTCCCATGGTCAGTAAATAAGTCCAGTTTGGGGGTGTTTTGGGAAAGGGGTGGACCCCACAAACGTGGTCCCACATTTGGATATCAGATTCGTATTCTACTCGCAAATACCTTTCATTTGAGTCCCATATTGCCATGGTCGGTAATATGTTCGATTTAGGGGTGTTTTGAGGCTTGGGGTGGTCCCCCTAGCACTTGGTCCGACAATTGAATATCAGATTCGTTTTGTTATCCCAAATATCTTTCATTTGAGTCCCATATTGTCGTGATTGGTCAAAATATATGTTTGGTAGGTTTTAAGGTGGGGCAGCCCCCCTAGGTACCCCATCCGAAATTTGGGTACCAAATTTTTATTTTTAGGGTACTTTATGAGAACACACAAAATTTCAAGGCCTTACAAAAGAAATGACGATCTTAGTACATCCCTATCCTATGGCTGTGGACATTTAAAATCATAATGAAATTCTCTTTTGTTCTAAGCATCAAATAGAAATTACCTTTGCATTCTTCAGCCGGGCTTAAGATTTTCTGCTCTCTCATAGGTCGTACAGTAAAATAATGTCAATATTCATTTTAATAAAAATGCTGTGTGCATTCTAAAGAGGGGGAAATTAATCGGCCTTCGAAGAAGATGAAGATTTTTCCTCCCTCATTGGTCCAAAAGTAAAATTAAGTCAAGAATATTCTTATATATAACAAGTAAAAGTGTGTCCGAGCCGAATTTTGTATACCCTCCACTATGGATCGCATTTGTCAAGTTCTTTAAATGACTTTTTCGAATAGATAAACACCAGTCATAGAAAAACCTCTAAAATTTCAGGCAAATCGAGTTATAATTGCGCTCTCCAGAGGCTCAAACAGTTAAACTGGAAGATCGGTTTATATGACAGCTATATAAGGTTATATACCGATTTAGACCATACTTTGTTGTTGGAAGTTATACCAAAACAACATATGCGAAATTTCAACCATATTGGTTAAGAATTTAGCCCTCTAGAAGCCCAAGAAGTCTAATCGAAAGATCGGTTTATATGGCGGCTATATCAGGATATAGACTGATTTAGAGCACACTTAACACCGTTGTTGAAGGTGGAAATAAAACATTTCGTGCAAAATTTCGGCCAAATCGGATAAGTATCGCGCCTCTAGAGGCTCAAGAAGTGTGTTCGGGAGATCGGTTTATATGGTGGCTATATCAGGTTATGTTCTGATATAGATTACACTTGACATAAATGTTGGAAGTCATAGCAGAATTCTTCAAGTAAAGTTTCAGCAAAATCTGATAAGATTTGCGCCCTCTAGACGCTCTAGAAGTCAAGACCCAATATCGGTTTATATGGCAGCTATATCAAAACATGGACCGATTTAAACCATACTTAGCACCCTCTAGAGGCTCAAGGAGTCAAGACCCAAGATCGGTTTATATGGCAGATCGAAACATGGACCGATTTGATCCATTTACATTCCAAATCGAAAATGTAATTGTGCAAAATTTCAAGCTGCTAGCTTTACTACTTCGAAAGTCAGCATGATTTCGATAGACAGACAGACGGGCGAACGGACGGATAGACGGACGGACATGGCTAGATCGACTTAAATTGTCATGGCGATCAAGGATATATATACTTTATGGGGTCTCAGACGCATATTTCGAGGTGTTACAAACAGAATGACGAAATTAGAATGCCCCCATCCTATGGTGGAGGGTATAAAAACGGCTGAACCGATTTTCTTGATCTCGGAGATGGGAGGTGCGAATTAGGGCAGCCGCCCCCCCCCCCCCCCAAAACCAACCAAATATATATATTAAACAATCGAGATAATATGGGACTCAAATGACAGATATTCAAGATTAGAAGACGTATCTGATACCAATTGTCGGATCAAGTATGTGGGGGACCACCCCAAAACACGCGTAAATCGGACATATTTACTGACCATGGCAATATGGAACTCAAATGAAAGGTATTTACGAGTAGAATAGGAATCTGATATCCAAATGTGGGACCAAGTTTTTGGGGATCCCCCCCTTTCCCAAAACACCCCCAAACAGGACTTATTTACTGTCTATGGCAATATGGAGCTGAAATAAAAGGTATATGAGTGTAGAATTCGAATTTGAAATCCAAATGTGGAACCAAGAGTTTGGGGGCCCGACCCTCCCCAAAAACACCCCAAAGATGACAAATTTGCGACCATAGCATTATGGGACTCAAACGAAAAGTCTTTGGGAGTAAAGCACGAACCTGATATAAATTTTCGGAACAAAGTGTCTATGGGGCCACCCCACCCCCATAACACCACCCAAATAGGACGTATTTGCTGACCATTGCAATATGAAGCTCAAATAAGAGGTATGTTAGAGCAGAACACGAATCTGCGTTATCTGCACCGTAGCGCAGAGGTTAGCATGTCCGCCTATGACGCTGAACGATTGGGTTCGAATCCTGGTGAGACCATCAGAAAAATTTTCAGCGGTGGTTTTCCCCTTCTAATGCTGGCAAAATTTGTGAGGTACTATGCCATGTCAAACTTCTCTCGAAAGAGGTGTCGCACTGCGGCACGCCGTTTGGACTCCGCTATAAAAAGGAGGCCCCTTATTATTGAGCATAAAACTTGAATCGGACTGCACTCATTAATATGTGAGAAGTTTGCCCCTGTTCCTTAGTGGAATGTTCATGGGCAAAATTTGCTAAAAATTTGCATTTACACGAATCTGATATATATATTTTCAGGGCCAAGTCCCTAAGTGGGCGCTCCATCCCTGAAAACACCCCCCGAACCGGTCATGTTTGGAGACCATGGGACTCAAAAGAAAATTATTTGGGAGAAGACCACGAATCTGATATAAACATTCGGGACCAACTGTCTAGGGGTCGTCCCATCCCCCATAACAAACGCCAAATAGGATGTATTTGCTCACCATGACAATTTGGCCTTAAATTTCGGACGTATTTGCTGACTTTTGCAATAAGGGGTTTAAATTGATTAAATTAAATTATTTAATCAAATGTAAGGAATTGGGGAGTAGAGCACAAAATTGATACCCATTTTCAGGACTAACTTTATGAGTTTCGAGCCCTTCCCCAAAACACCCCACAAACAGCAATATGGGGCTCAAATAAAGATATTAAATTTAGTTAAAGGGCCTAATTTTACTCTACATATCAAACTTCTGTCAAACTAGCAAAAATTAAAGCTTATAGGCACCGAACAAGGATGATTGAGAGACCGGTTTACATGAGAGCTATATCAGGTTATCGAATGATTTGGACTGCATTTGGAACAGTTGTTGGACGTACTAACAGAACACCGCATGTTAAATTTCAGCCAAAATCGTCGAAAATTGCGGCTTGTAAGGGCTCAAGAAGTCAAATCGGAAAATCGGTTTATATAGGAGACCGGTTGTAGACCGATTCGGACCGTACTTGACACAGTTATTGGAAGTCATAATAAAATATTCTGTTCAAAATTTCAGCCAAATCCGACGAAAATTGCGGCTTGTAAGAGCTCACGAAGTCAAATCGGGAGATCGGTTTATATGGGAGCTTTATCTAAATCTGAACCGATATGACACATTTGTAATCCCCAACGATTTACATCAATATTAAGTATCTGTGCAACATTTCAAGCGCCTAGCTTTACGCGTTCGACCGCTTTCGTGATTTCATGGCTAGATCGACTCAGAACGTAGAGACGACCAAGAATATATATTTTATGGGGTCTTAGATGAATATTTCCATGTTTTACAAATGGAATGACTTGATTAGTATACTCCCAACTTATGGGGGTGGGTATAAAAACGAAGAAGAAAACACAAAACGGATCCCTCCATGTTGACGGCCCCGCAAACGTTTTAAGGACCATGATTTGCGTATCTGCACCTGGAATGCACTCTCTATAAAGAGTGCGAACATTGATTCGGATCATTACCTTGCTGTAGCAAAGGTTCGCACCCATCTCAGTGTGGCGAGAAAAGAACGATATGACACTGCACAGAAGCTGGGCATTGAAAAGCTGCATGCACAACAGATGGTAACGGCAAACTCCACTCGACCGACCCAAGTGCTTGATGAAAGCACTCCTTCTCCCGATAATACAACGGCGCTGTCATAATCCATTGTCCACACCATGGAAAATGCCGCGAAAACCCTAGTTGGGTACCGGAAGCCACTCCCAAAGAACCCAAGGTACGACAAGAGTGTCGAAATGCTACTGAAGCCCAGAATACGGCATACAGAGCGACCCTGCAATCAGTAACAACGAGCCAGTTGAAGGAGATGTATAGGGAGTATAGGAGAGAGAGAGGAGAAAAGTCTATTCCGCAGAAAGAAAAAAAGGAAATGGAAATACGTGAGTGCGAGCGTATTGAGATGTACAGAAGTTAACATTAAACATCAATCCCATGGCTTTGATACAGGCACATTCTCGCGCAGAGACAAAGTAGGAAATCTGGTAACTGACACAGACAGTGTGATGGGGATATGGAAAGAACATTTTACCGAACTGCTAGTGATCGACGATAGCGGCGAAGAGGATACCGCAGAACCAATGCCTGATGATGGTATAGCATGTTCACCTCCTTGTCAGAATGAGGTCCCGATAGTTGTAACCCGACTGAAGAACAACAAGGCAGCAGGAACCAACGGGTTACCCGCTGAGCTATTTAAGACCAGAAGCGACACGCTGATAAGGCGTATGCATCAGCGATCTGGCTAGAAGAACGGATATCCGATCGCACGATCTAGGCGGGCAATTGACCGGTGCCGAACGTAAAATAAAATGTTCACCGAACTCGCGTCTCAATAAGTCCATTGTTACGTGTGCTGTGTGGCAGATGGCACCGTCTTGTTAAAACCACATGTCAAACTCTTGCATTTTGGGCAAAAAAAGTTGAATATCATCTCACCATAGCGCTCACCATTCACAGTTACGTTACGATTTGTATCATCTTTGAAGAAGTACGGTCCAATGACAGCACCAGCCCACAAACCGTACCAAACTGTGACTTTTTCTGCATGCATTGCTAGCTTTTGCAATGCTTCTGGCTGATCTTCATTCCAAAATTGAGAATTCTGCTCATTTACGTAACCATTGAGCCAAAAATTAGTTTCGTCGCTGAAAACAATTTGAACCCGATGAACTTTCGCATTTTGACAATAAAATTCAATAATTTGCAAGCGTTGTTCGTTTGTAAGACAATTCATGATTCAATTATAGAACGAACTGAAGATGTTTGACAGTGAAACAAAAGACGAAATGTGCGTGAGCTGTTTAAATCAGTGTTGCCAAAAAGATAATAGCTAAAAAATCACCCTTTAGTTACTGCAGCCTTTGAAATAATCGAAAGAGAATCAGTGAAAATAGGTCTGGCAGTGATATGGAGATAAGACAAAATGGTTGGTATCAACTTCCAAAACACCTTGTCCAGCCGATCAGGTAAAGAAAATAGAGACCGTTGGGAACCACAACTTTGAGATAGTCTGCGACTTTATCTACCTCGTCACCGCTGTAACTGAAACGAATGACTCCAGTTTTGATATAAAGCGAAGAATAATACAGGCATATAGATGGTACTTTGGATTAAGAGGCAGTTTAGAAACAAGGCCAACTCTCGACAGACGAAGAACACATTATACTACCCGTGTTGTGTTATGGTTCCGAGGCATGGGTACTTGTGAAAGCAGACGAGAAAGTGCTGGGAGTGTTTGAGAGAAAGATTCTTCGTAAAATATATAGACCAGTTTGCGTCAATGGAGAAAATAGGTGTCATATGAATCACCAGCTGTATGACAATGATAGCATAGTTACACGCATCAAAATACAACGGTTTCGTTGGCTAGGTCATGTTGTCCTAATGGTTGAAGATGCTCTAGCAAAGAAGTCTTTTGAAGGTTATCAAGGTGGTACACGCAAACAGGGACGATCAAAAGCCCGATGGAAAGATCAAGTGGTGAGAGACACCTTAAAACTTGGTGTCAGAGATAATAGAATAAGCGCAGAAGATCGAGGCGTTTGGAACACTGTTCCACGTTCGGCTAATGGGACAAATGTGCTGTCATAGCTGATCAAAGTAAGGAAATTAAGGCTAATAAACGAGTTTGTCCTAAGAGGCCCTAAAAGTAAAAACCAGGAGATACGTATATATAGGAGTTATAGGAGTTATATATAAATCGATTTCTATGAAATATACCAATGATCAGTTGAGTCATTGGGGGTTGTTTGGTGTCGCTGTAAATTTAGTTAAAATTGTATATCTTTTCTATGGAAACAAAAAAAAACTCCCAAACATTTTGGGATATTTTCATGATTTTTATATTAAAAATAAAAAAAAAATCCAATTTAATTCAAAATCTATTTTTTATTCAAAAATAATCAGTCTTTGGGTTGTATCGCGCATCCGTAAAAGAATCGTTTAAAAATGTACTACCATACAACTGGAGCTGGGGCAGCAGCGGCATACGCCAAAGGTGATGAATAAGCGAAAGGAGCAGCGTAGGCGAAAGGTGTGGCATATTTAGCAACAACAGGAGCAGCTGCGTAGGTAGCAGCGACAGGGGCAGCAAAAGTTTTGGCAACAACTGGAGCGGCGAAAGCAGTGGCTACGGGGGCAACTGCCCTGGCAACAACTGGTGCAGCTACACGAGCCACTGGGGCCACAACTGGAGCAGTCGCAATGCCATTATAGTTGCGAGCAATCACTTGACTACTGGTGGCTGTGACAAAAGGAGCAGGAGCTGCAGCAACTACGGCAGCCGGAGCAGTATAAGCCAAAGGTGCACTAATTAAACCAGGCTTGGCAGCAGCACTGGCAATGACAGCAAGGATAACGACGGCCTAATAAAAAAGTACCATTTTACAAAAATCATATTCATCCTTAGAATGATATAAGACTTACGAATTTGAACATTTTAATTGATTATGGGTTACAGTTGTAGAGCACCAGAAGTTTGTGTGGTTTATGTTTAAAACTCTACCGCAATACCCTATTTTTATACTTCTTAAGATGATTGCCATTTCAATGCGATTAAATTCAAGCAGACGACTTTTGATTCATTGCTGGCTGGACAAATACTTGAGTGTGGCTTCGCAGACAAAATTGTTGTGTATTTGGTCTAAGTATTTATATTAGCCTCTATTATGTCTTATGGCCAATACGTGATTCGATTTCTAAATTTGGAGAGAATATTCGGTTTTGTATATAAGTTAGAGTGATAGTGACTGCATTTGCAATCAGGGACTTTTGAATGCTCAGGGTAACATTTAATCATTCGTGTGAATAACGGTGAAAACCCACTCGAGGGTTATATACGGGACGGGAATGCATTATCTGGGACTTGTTAAAACTCTATACAAATGTGGCTTTGGTATAGAAATAAAATAGTTTATATTTCGTGCAATTCTTGAGAACATTTTTCAGTGGATAGTATTTCCTCTATGCTAATGCAAATGCTTGATCGTACAATCGTCCGTATATGATACGATCTCAATGCCATCTGGAATGGAGGATAGGTAGAGGTTAAACAGTGCCGGAGATAACACCCCTCCTTGGATAACTCCCCGTTTCACACTACGGTGTTTCGATTTCTAATCCCTAAATTCCACAAATGACTGGCGACCACACAGATAATTCGTTTCATGCCTGGCTGGACATGTAGGCGCTGTCCTCAAATAGTTTGGCATGCCTTCGATAGGTCCAGTGCCACGAGGACCGTCCTATCACATGGCCTTGGCTGATTGAAGTCACGGCAAATGCGTGCCGTGATGGCATGCAAAGCAGTTGTTGTGCTATGCAGAGTGCAAATGCAAGCTTGCCCATAAACATTCCATTTAGGAACTGGGGCTAACTTTTCACAAATCAATTAGTGCTGCCCGATTCAATTTTAAGCTCAATGATAAGGGACCTCCTTTTTATAACCGAGTCCGAAAGGCGTGCCGCAGAGCGACACTTCTTTGGGGAGAAGTTTTTACATGGCAAAGTACCTCACAAATGTCGCCAGCATTTGGAGGGGATAACCACCGTTGAAAAATGTTCTGATGTTTCTGTCAGGATTCGAAACCAGGCTATCAGCATCATAGGAGGACATGCTAACCTCTGCGCTACGATGGCCTCCAGTGTTGTGCTATGAAGTCTTGGAAACCCCTTCTGATTATAGGAGAATGGAAGTTCTCCAACGAAACTCGGGAGCAGTAGCCTTTCAAGTTTATTGGCTAGTGGTGGGAAAAGGAGATCGGTTTGTACGACTCTCTCTTACTCGGCTGCAGTAGCGGGATCACTCTGCCCATCTTGCAGACATCGTGCATTATAAGAGAGTTTTAAAGACAGGTTGAAGACAGTTGTAAGGTACTCGACCCCGGTATTTCCAGATACTTCAGCCTCAATGTAAAGACTCCGCCGGGGCCCAACGCCTTGGATGACTTGGTGTCGCGGATGACAGTTGCAACTTCGTCCACGGTAAATTGTGTGGGTTGTCTATCGGTACGGAGAGCACGGATACGACAAAAGACTCTTTTCCTTGCCCTTTCACTCTCGGGATGCACAATAAATTGATGGTTAAACAGCCAGGGGCATATTTTCAGATCAGTCACAGCTACGTCGCCAAAAGTGACTGAGGTCCTGCCATCCCTTCTACCGGGGGTTCGAGAGTGACTTAACGGTAGGCCACAGCTTGCCTACACTACACAAATTCCGCGTAAGTTCGCTGACTACCCTGTTTAATTTCAGTTTCAGCTAGATGATTCTGGGTGTGAGTGAGGTCCTTGCTCGTCTGTGAGTACCCCTGCCTGCGCCGGGAAATTGGACCGGTTGCTGCGTTAATGATGTCTCAAAATCGGCCTTCTTCTGATTGATAAAACATATGGCGATCAAGGTTAAGAAGTTCAAGGTGGTCGGTCAATGGTGAGTATCATGGGAGGTGATCTTTTCCCAAAGAAATGACATCTTGCCAGGGTACGTCACTCAGGGGATGCAATGTCTGGCCACCTGCTGCACCTCCTCGTAATCCTAGTGGGGGCATCTTCATTCACCGTGCGAAACGTGGAGCCTTCAATCTGCTCTGCCAAAGCTATGCCCCGCTTGTCCGTTACCTAGGGGTCAATGCAATGAGGTGTGATGCTAATTAAAAACGATAATGGCCTGACTGTAGGCCACTTAAGACGGGCCTGTGAAGTTGGCCGTTAATTGGGACACAACAACCAACCGGCGGTATGTACACTTTGTATAGCTCTATCACGGCAGTACTTGACGGTGACCCATGTAGGGGTCACTAGCGCCAGGCGCAGGCGAGATGGGTCTATACTGCACGGAATGGTGTATCAAGAAGGTCAATCCCCCACTTCCACTCCTTTAGCGATCCTTTCGTAGCACATTGTATCAGTGACAACTGTGCAGGCTTCAGGTCAGCTTTGTCTTCCGGATCGTCTCTTCCGACTCATAAAATCTACCATCTCGTCGATCTTACCTCGGAGACCATTGCAACTCAATTGTAAGAAAGATACACTTGCCGGCACTGGCCTGACAATATTTAGGCTGGGGTGTTGCTGTTACGTGTATTGCCGCACGGAAAAGTTGAAAGAGAAACATACTCCGATGACGAGGACGCCGAAGGCGACGATGACGACGACACTTGTGTCCCACTGCTGTCTACGTTCGCACAATACCTTGCACCATTTTAAATGCGACAATACTGCCGTAGTGACGTAAGGCCAGGGCAAGATCGGAAATGCACTCACCTCATGCACCGGTTAAACCTCACCGACACCGACCGATGATGGAGGCGGTTCTGGCAAATCGAATAGAACTAGGGTCCGTTTTATTTTTTAATCCTGGTTCGGACCAGAAGCGTGCGGAGAAAACACTCCGGAATGTGCCTCTCCAATGATGAAAAAAGGATTAATATGTACACCGAGCCGGCAGCCCTTGCCTATGAAGGAATCCATCGGGTCAATCCGGTACGTAGAACCAGCTGCCTAGGGCGGGTTTGTGGGCGTGGTTTAATGTGTCGGAAAGAGAGACCTGATCCGATATGTTGATACAAGTTTGGTAATCTTCTTTCAAATACCTATAATTTGAGTTTTGGGTTAAGAGGAGAGTCCTCCTCCCTCCCGATATTAACAAATTATATAACCTACTAGCTGGACAGGGCCCGCTCTGTTGCGCCTTCTTTAACGCTTTAATATCTTTTTAGGGTGGGGACACTTCGCCCTGAATATGGATATCGAATTCGTGCTAATGTAGCCTATGTCCGCCTATGACGCTGAACGCCTGCGTTCGAATCCTGGCGGAACTTCGGACAAAATTTAAAGCGGTTATCTCTTCTTAATGCTGACTATCTTGACCTGAACGCAAATTTTAATGTCATATTTTTAATCTACCCCCAAATATCTTTCATTTGAATCCCATATAGCCATGGTCATCTGATATGCCCATTTTGGGGGTATTTGGGGGTGGGGCGACCTCCGATTACATGGACCTAATTTTTACAGAACAAACAAGCAAACCGAGTCTCATATAGCCATGATGTCCATTTGGGGCTCTTTTGGGGGGTGGGGTGACCCCCTACACTTCAATTTAATTTTGTATGCCAGATTCGTAATCTTCTCCCGAATACCTTTCATTTAAGCCCCATATTAATATTAACGACAAATTTGTCTACTTTTAGACAATTTGAGGTTAGGGCAACTTCCTGGATACTTGAACCCAATTTTTTATACCATATTCGTGTTCTACCTTTCAATACCTTTCATTTGATATCCATATTGTCTTAATCGGTCTACTTGTGATTTTGGGTGGTATTTTTGGGGTAACGGGGAGGGTCCGCCCCTTCCGATATCAACAAATTATAAAGCGTATTTTTCCTTCCTGACCATATTCGTAATCTACTCCCGAATACCTTTGGAAGTTCAAAACAGTCATTAAGCTAGGAACTATTTGTCTAAGTATTGTGTATTATCAGGTAAATTGTAGTCAATATCGTCTTTATAATATATTGGGTTGCCCAAAAAGTAATTGCGGATTTTTCATATAGTTTCACAGCTTGTGACTCTGTAATTAAAAAAAGTATATTTGATTAAAGTTCATTCTAAATTTTATTAAAAATGCATTTACTTTCTTT
The DNA here is from genome assembly GCF_963082655.1 of Stomoxys calcitrans. Classification (NCBI taxonomy): domain Eukaryota; kingdom Metazoa; phylum Arthropoda; class Insecta; order Diptera; family Muscidae; genus Stomoxys; species Stomoxys calcitrans. The sequence goes on from NC_081552.1 coordinate 198,587,141, forward strand.
TAAAAAATCCGCAATTACTTTTTGGGCAACCCAATAGTTTGGTAGTATAGTACACTCAACGAAATTTGTTATTCAAATCAGCAAAAATGTTTGCAAAAACAGCAGTTTTTGTCTGCTGAAAATGGGAAAGGAGAGATTTCTGCTGTTTTAGGAAACATAGGGCTGCTGCATTAGCAAACATTTCGGTCAGCTAAATCAACAAACAAAATCTGCTGTTTTAAGTACAAAAATCTGTTTTTTTGTTTTTTTGTGCCTCTTACATGTTTTGATTACTTTAGGCATTTTTTCGAATTTTTTTTTTTACAAATTTTGTTGGGAGAGATGTTTTTTTTTTTCAATTTTTGGAATAATACTGTATGAAACTACCTGATCCATCGATTGATATAGATTTGGAAATGTGGCTGAGGTCGCTCGCATTTTTTCTTATTGCTCTACTAAAGTATTCGTGGCTGGCATGGCCTTTTGTTTCTAAATTTAAAGAAAAATGATTATGGAAAGCATACATTCAGTGGTAATTATAGACATCCACTGAGACACACATTAACATTTGTATTTAATTTTTTATACCCTCCACCATAGAATGGGGGGTATACTAATTTCGTCATTCTGTTTGTAACTACTCGAAATATTAGTCTGAAAGCCCATAAAGTATATATATTCTTGATCGTCGCGACATTTTATGTCGATCTAGCCATGTCCGTCCGTCTGTCTGTCGAAAGCACGCTAACTTCCGAAGGAGTAAAGCTAGCCACTTGAAATTTTGCACAAATACTTTTTATTAGTGTAGGTCGGTTGGTATTGTAAATGTGCCATATCGGTCCATATTTTGATATAGCTGCATTATAAACCGATCTTGGGTCTTGACTTCTTGAGCCTCTAGAGGGCGCAATTCTCATCCGATTTGACTGAAATTTTGCACATAGTGTTTTAGTATAACTTCTAACTACTGTGCTAAGTATGGTTCAAATCGGTCCATAATCTGGTATATCTGTCATATAAACCGATCTTGAATCTTGACTTCTTGAGCCTCTAGAGGGCGCAATTCTTATCCGATTAGAATGAAATTTTGCACCACGTGTTTTGTTACGATATCTAACAACTGTGCCAAGTATGGTTCAAATCGGTCCATAACCTGGTATAGCTGTCATATAAACCGATCTTGGGTCTTGACTTCTTGAGCCTCTAGAGGGCGCAATTCTTATTCGATTTGAATGAAATTTTGCACCACGTGTTTTGTTATGATGTCCAACAACTGTGCCAAGTATGATTCAAATCGGTTCATAACCTGATATAGCTGCCATATAAACCGATCTGGGATCTTGACTTCTTGAGCCTCTAGAGGTCGCAATTATTATCCGATTTGCCTTAAATTTTGTACGACGGATTCTCTCATGACCATCAACATACGTGTTTATTATGGTCTGAATCGGTCTACAGCCCGATACAGCTCCCATATAAATCGATCTCTCCATTTTACTTCTTGAGCCCCCAAAGGACGCAATTCATATTCGAATTGGCTGACATTTTACACAGGTCTCCAACATATAATTTAATCGTGGTCTAAACCGGATCATATCTTGATATCGCTCTAACAGCAGAGCAAATCTTTTCTTATATCATTTTTTGCCTAAGAAGAGATGACGGGAAAAGAACTCGACAAATGCGCTCCATGGTGGAGGGTATATAAGATTCGGCCCGGCCGAACTTGGCACGCTTTTACTTGTTGTCTTTAATAACTAGATGCAAAGTTAAGGATTTATAAACCTACCATTTAAAATAAAAAATCCTTAATATGACGGAAAATACTTTTTAACCAAAGTGAATCTTTCCCTAAATATTCGAAAATTTGATTATCTTTAGATTAAATATGTTAACCTTTGGCTCGAATCTTTAAAATTAGGACAAACATTTTTTCAGTGTACGACTTTCTTCAGCAACTGGTACCAACATCAGTACGTAGTTTAGCGTATTTTTCGGCAACCGTAAAAACCTTATCCTTACATAACTTTGAAGTTTGCCTACTACATCAAAATGCCTGAATCGCCTTATTTGAGATGCAAAGTTTGGTATTTCTCTACAAACACCTTCCGTTTTATGCGTAGACTGATGCGATTCTCTTTCATTATGTGGTTCCAAGTCGTATTACGAAAAATTTTTTGCTGGTAAGTTTCTCTTTTCTGCATGCATTTAAAAACTGTGCTTCGGAGTGAAAACTATCCCGGACAGCACTCATTGAGATATGTGAGAAGTTTGCCCCTGTTCCTTAATGGAATGTTCATGGGCAAATTTGCATTCCCCGCACCATAAAACTATTCAAATCCAGGAATACTTAATCAAGAATGCGAATAACGTCTACTCCTCTTGTTATGAGAATTACTTTTAGACACTCCAAAACGGCTTTGGAATGAAAGATTATTGTAAAATGGTATTTATAAAGAGGGCCATTTAAATTGGTTGTCCTTAGAACGCACTCCATGTTGGGGCTTTGTATTAACTTGTCAATGACCCCCAAAATTGTACTTCAATGTTATTTATGGTCAAGAGTTTTCTCTAAAATTTTATTTCATCAGTCTTTTTAAGTCAAATCCGAAGGTTATGAGTCTTATGAATTTACCACACATATGGAGCTGGAGCAGCAGCAGCGTATGTCAATGGCGATGAGTAAGCCAAGGGGGCGCTATAGGCGAATGGGGTGGCAGCAGCAGCATATCTGGCAACAACTGGAGCGGCATAGGCAGCAGCAACAGGGGCTGCAAAAGTTTTGGCAACTACAGGAGCGGCATAGGCAGCAGCAACGGGGGCGGCAAAACTTCTGGCAACAACTGGAGCGGCGAAAGCAGCGGATACTGGGGCAATTGTTTTGGCAACAACTGGTGCAGCTACAGGGGCGACAATGGGTGCGGTAGCAATACCATTGTAATTGCGGGCCACAACTTGGCTGCTGGTGGCAGTAACAAAGGGAGCAGGAGCTGCAGCAACTACAGCAGCAGGAGCAGTATAAGCCAAAGGAGCACCAATCAAACCGGGCTTAGCAGCAGCACTGGCGATGACAGCGAAGATAAGCACAGCCTAAAGGGGTTTAGACATTACAGCAGTTCGATTTTTCAATCCTTATTTTTTTTTCTTTTATTATTAAAACTTACGGATTTGTACATGTTGTTAAGGTTTTGGAATGTAGTTGCTGAGTACTGAAAGCTTGTTAGACTTATGATTGAAATTATGTTGTCAAGTTTAATTTATATATTTTTTTGGTCAGATTTCATTTCAATGGTAAGAAATTGAATTGAAATTGTCCCATATTCCACTGACATATGTACTTGGATTTGACTTCAGTTTGAGCAGTGTGTTATTCGTGACTGGATTGACAATTTCTGTGTGTGGAATTCTTATTGAAGTTCCATAGGGCAATTCAAAACAAAAATGTGTGCTGAAGCTTTGTCAGAGTTATTGAAAAAAATGCTTTACTTTGAGTGAAGAGAAACATTTCAGCAGTTATCTTACTGTCTTTACTGGTTTGTGTAAGATATTCCTTTCAGAAAGTAAAAGTGATTTCTCAGGGATGTATAATTTAGCCAAATTAAAACTATAAATTTACTTATATATATTCTACTAGCCGAACCGGGCCCGCTCCGCTGCGCCTTCTTTAACTCTCTAATATGTTCTTAGGGTGGGGACACTTCGCCTTGAATGCGAATATCGAATTCGTGCCATTGTAGTCTATGACGCTGAATGTGTTCAAATCCTGGCGAGAACATCGGACAAAGCGGTGGTTATCCCCTCTTAATGTTGGCGACATTTGCGAGCTACAATGCCATGCATAGTCATTTAAAAAATTTTCCCCAAAGAGGTGTCGCACTGCGGGACGCCGTTCGGACTCGGCCATAAAAAAAGGTCCCTTATCATTGAGTTTAAACTTGAATCGGAAAGCACTCATTGATGGGTGAGAATTGGCCCTTCTCGGTTCCTGGAGGTAATGTTCTTCCTTAGGGTAATGTTCTCATTAGGGGAGGTATGGCACCTCAGACATTTCCGCTCCAATATGGATATCAAATTCGTGCTGCACTTCTAAATCCCACCTAGACTTGAAAGCAAATTTTAATGAAATATTCGTAATCTACACCCTTATACCTTTCATTTGAGTCCCATATAGTCATGGTCGGCTAATGTGCTCATTTGGGGGTATTTGGGGGTGGGCGACCTCCCATTACTTGGACCTAATGTTTTATGCCATATTTGTAATCTACTGCCTAATACTTTTCATTTGAGTCCCATATTGACATGAACTCTGAATATGTCTGTTATGAGGAGTATTGGGGTTGGGGGGCCCGCTGGACCCAAATTTTAATACCATAATCGTTTTCTAGTCTCCAATACCTTTCATTTGATACCCTTATTGTGCCCATCGGCCCAATTTCGGATATAGGTGGCGTTTTTGGGGTAAGGGGGAGGTTCCGCCTCCACCCGATATCTAAAAGTTATAAAGCCTATGTTTCCTTCCAGACAAACGTACACAATCTATGAAAATTTTAAGAAAATCGGTTCAGCCAAGTAACATATAATCGTAATGGGTCTAATTGGGTTTTCGAGGGGTGGCATGACTCCCTATACTTCGATATGATTTTGTATGCCAGATTCGAAATCTACTCCCTAATACCTTTCATTTGAGCCCCATATTGAAATGAACATCCAATATGTCTGTTAGGGGGAGTTTTGGGGTTGGGGCGGCCCGATGGGTATTTTAAATTTTAACACCATATACTGTACTATTACTCTCCAGAACCTTTCATTTGATACCTATATTGTCCCGATCGGTCCACTTTCGATTTTGGGTTGTGTTTTAGGCATTAGGGGAGGGTCCGTCCCCCTTCCGATACCGAAAAATTATATAGCCTACCTTTCCTTACAGACCAACGCAAAACTTCGAGAAAATCGGTTCTGCGGAAGCAAACAACCCGAGTCCCATTTATTCGTGATTGGCTAATATGCCCATTTTGGGCGTTTTTGTGGGGGTGGGTTTATCCCCTTTACTTCGACATGAATTTGTATGCCAGATTCGTTATCTACTCCCGCATACTTTTCATTTGATACCCATATTGTCCTTATCAGTCCACTTTTGATTTTTGTTGGTGTTTTTGGAGTAACGGTGGAGGGTCCGCTCCCTTTCGTTATCAATAAATTATAAAGCCTATTCCTACTTCCTGACCATATTCGTAAACTACTCCTGAATACCTTTCATTTAAGTCCCATAATGTCATGATCGTCAAATAAACCTATTTTAAGGGGTTTTGGGCCTGGGGCGTCCCCTCAGTTACTTGGACCCAACATTTATTATGAAATTCGTACTCTAGTCTTGAATACCTTTCAATTCAATCCCATATTGTCCCGATCGGACCACTTTTATTTGTGGGTAGTACTTTTGGGGCAAGGGGGAGGGTCCGCCCCCCTCCCGATATGCAAAAATTATATAGCCTATGTTTCTTCCAGACCACCCTACACAATCTGTGAAATTTTCAAGGTAATCGGTTCAGCCGTTTTTGAGGCTATACGGAACAAACAAACAAACACAAATTGAATTTTATTTATAAAACTAGCTGACCCGGGCCCGCTCCGCTGCGCCTTCTTTTACTTAATATGGGACAAAAGTTTCTTTGGAATATTTATTTTCGACAAGTAAAGATTTTTTAGTGAAATACCATGCTACGAAAATAGTATATAGCTTGACTAACAATTTAACAATATAAGTGCCTTTATCTGAATCCCATATGATCTTTATTGGTCTACGAATTTAAATTTGGATGTAAGGTGTACTCCCAGATACTTGGCCCTGAAAAAGTATCAGCATCGTGCTCTTCTCTAAAATACCATTTATTTAAACCCCATATTGCCATTGGCTTAAGAGGAGTTTACAGGATGAGGCGTCCCCCAAACACATGGCCCCAAACTAGGTTATCAAATTCGTTTTCTAATCTCAAATACCTTTCATTTGAGCCACATATTGGGATGGCCGAAAAATTTTTTCCATTTGGGGGTGTTTTGGGAAAGGGGTGATGTCCTAAATACATGGTCCTACATTTGGATATCAAATTTGTATTCTTCTCTGGAATGCCTTCATTTGAGCCCCATATTGCGATGGTCAGTAAAAAATTGCTGTTTGTAGGGTATTTTGGGAAAGGGGTAGACCCTCAGAAAATTGATACCGAAAGTGGGTATCAATTCTTGCTCTACCCCCCAATACTTTTCATTTAAGTTCCACATTGACATGGTCGGTATATATGCCCGATTTAGGGGTGTTCTGGGGATTGGGATGGTCCCCCAAACACTAAGCCCGGGAAATATATCAACAACGTGCTCTATATATCATTTATTTGAACCCCATTGGCCTCAAAATTGGATATTAAATTCGTTTTCTAATCCCATTTAAACATCTTGAACATCTTATTGCAAAAGTCAGCAAATATGTCCGGTTTGGGGTATTGGCCCTAAAAATTGTCTTGGTGAGCAAATACGTCCAATATTTAGTTCCACCCCTTTAAGACCCAGATTTTTTTGGTGAGCAAATACGTCCAATGGGGGGGGTTGGTATGATGGTGGGAAGTCCTCTGGACAGTTGGCCCCTAATGTTGATATCAGATACGTGATCTACTCCCACATATCTTTAATTTGAGCCCCATATTTCCATAGTCGGCAAACATGACCGGCTTGGGGAGTGTTTTGGGGGATGGGCGGCCACTCAGTGAGTTGGCCTTGAAAATATATATCGGATTCGTGTTCTACTCTAAAAACCCTCTTATTTGAGCCTCATATTGCAATAGTCAGCAAAAACTTCCTATTTGGGTGTGATTGTGGGTGTGGGGTGGCCCCATACACTTTTCCCAAATATTGATATCAGATTCGTGCTTTACTCCCAAAGACATTTCATTTGTGCCCCATATTGCTATGGTCGAAGGTTTGTCCCCTTGGGGGATGTTTTTGGGAAGAGGCGGCCCCCAAACACTTGGTTTCACATTTGGAAATCAGATTCGAAGTTCACACTTAAATACCCTTTATTTAAGCCCCATATTCCCATGGTCAGTAAATAAGTCCTGTTTGGGGGTGTTTTTGGGGAAGTGGTGGACCCCCCGAAACGTGGCCCCAAATTTGGATATAAGATTCGTATTCTACTCGCAAATACCTTTCATTTGAGTCCCATATTGCTATGGCAGGTAAATATGTCCGATTTAGAGGTGTTTTGGGGTGGTACCCCAAACACTTGGTCCGACAATTGGATATCAGATACGTTTTCTAATCTTAAATACCTTTCATTTGAGTCCTATATTGTCGTGATTGGTGTATATATATATGTGGTAGGTTTTGGGGTGGGGCGCCCACCCTAGGTACCCCATCCGAAATTTGGATACCAAATTTATTTGTAGGTTACTATAAGAGAGCATTTCGCTTAAATCGCACCACCCATTTCTATAAGGAACACACAAACAAACAAACCTACTAACAAACACAAATTGGTTTTTATATATAAGATTGTGATTGTCTAGTTCAGTATTCCCCTCATCTTATGGGGCTGGGGATAGTAATTGATGGTGCTGGAACTGTTAAGGAAGGTAATGAAACTATTAATAGAAATAAAGCAAATTTTCCCAATTTGTTAGTTGCAATTAACTTACTTTTTGAAATGCCTCCCAGCAGCGCTCTAAGTTAATATTTATTCTCCTCTCACCAGCATTCCATGAAGAATCATCAATCTGGTCACGTACTTTCCATAATGCAAACTCAAGTTAGTTCCATACATGCTTGCTTGTGTGTTAAATAATACCAAAAGTTTTTATGTATCTTCATTGAATTGTGTATCATTCAGAGAGGCTTTTTGGCCAAGAAATATATAAATGGCGTTTGGAAGAAGAAATTATATCACAAACCAATCGAGCTTTTAGTACTCTACAACTAAAAATCCCAAACTCTGCAATATGTACAAATTCGTAAGTTTCCTTTCGATTAAAAACAAAAAAACACTAATTGCAAGATAATCTCTGTATGGTTAACTATGTTTTGTTTCAGGCTGTTGTTATCTTCGCTGTCATTGCCAGTGCTGCTGCTAAGCCCGGTTTGATTGGTGCTCCTTTGGCCTATACTGCTCCTGCTGCTGTGGTTGCCGCAGCTCCTGCTCCTTTTGTCACTGCCACCAGTAGTCAAGTTGTGGCACGCAATTACAATGGCATTGCTACTGCTCCCATCATCGCTCCAGTAGCTGCACCTGTTGTTGCCAAGACAATTGCCCCCGTAGCCACTGCTTTCGCCGCCCCAGTTGTAGCCAAAACTTTTGCTGCTCCCGTTGCTGCTGCTTATGCCGCTCCTGCAGTTGCTACCACATCTTTCGCCTATGGAGCTCCCTTGGCTTACTCTTCGCCCTTAACATATGCTGCTGCTGCTCCAGCACCTTATGTATGGTAAATTTTAAGTCGCCTAATGAAAAGTTCCATTTAAGGAATCTGTAAGACTGATGATTGTATAATGAAATAAATGTTCTCCAGACAATTTAAAAATTTTTCTTTTTAATCGAAGGATCACTTCATATGATATTGTACTTTACCTTAATTGGCTATGTCAGAACATTTGTACCACTAGCCGAACGTAGAATAGCGTTCCAAGCGCCTCGATCTTCTGCGCTCATTCTAAAATCTCTAACACCCAGTTTCGAGGTGTCACCCACCATTTGATTTTTCCATCGGGCTTTTGGTCGTTTCGGTTTACGTGTACCACCCTGTTTGCCTTCAAAAGACTTCTTTGCTGGAGCTTCTTTATCCATTCTGACAACATGACCTAGTCAACGCAGCCATTGTATTTTGATACGTGTAACTTTGCTTTCGTCATCATACAGCTCGTGGTTCGTACGTCGGCTATATTCTCCATTATCGCAAACTGGTCTATATATTTTACGAAGAATCTTTCTCTCAAACACTCCAAACACTGCTTCGTCTGCTTTCACAAGTACCCATGCCTCAACACCATATAACAACACGGATGGTATGGTGGCCTGCCTACTTAATCCAAAGTAGCATCTGTTTGCCAGTATTATTCTTCGTTTTATTTCAAAATTGGTGTCAATCATTTCGATTACGGAGGTGCCGAGATAAAGTTGCTGACTGTCTCAAAGCTGTGGATCCCAACATTCTCCATTTTCTTTTAATGATCGGTTGTATACGAGCGTTTTTGTTGTTGAAACCATCCATTTCGTTGTGTGTCCATTTACTATCAGACCCATTCTCACTGACTCTCTTTCGATTCTGTCAAAGGCTGCAGTTATTACTTCCAGTGACCGACCTATGATATCGATATCGTCAGCATAGACGAGTAGCATGTGTTCTCCTGTGATTAATATGCCATATCTATTCACATCTGCATCCGTATAATCCTCTCCAGCAGGATATTCAAGAGATCACACGATAGGCTGTCGCCTTGTCTGAAACCTCGTTTGGTATTAAATGGTTCTGAGAGATTCTTTCCTATTTTTTCTGAGCAAAGTGTTTCGGCAAGTGTCATCCTGTAGAGTCTTATTATTTTGCAGGGATATCAAACTCAGACATGGCTTGAAATACCTTTGAACGTATAGGGTTGTCGAAAGCGGCTTTGTAGTCAACAAAGAGATAGCAGGTGTTGGTTTGGCCTTCTCGGGTGTGAATATCTGGTCTGTGGTGGATTTATCAGCTCTAAAGCCTCATTGATAGGGCCCAATTATTTAATTGAATTTAAGATTTAATCTTTCACACAGTACGCTCGAGAGTATCTTGTATGCGATGGGGAGGAGAATTATTTCTCTGTAGTTGACACATTCCGCCTTGTCTATTTTGTTGTGTACGCGACATAGTATGCTGAGGTTGCAATCATCGGGTATGCGTTCTTCTAGCCACATCGAGCAGACAAGCTGATGCAAACACTTTATCAGTGTGCCGCCTTCGGCCTTAAATAGTTCAGCGGGCATTCCGTCGGTCCCTGCTGTCTTGTTGCTTTTTCAGTTGGACCTCATTCTGACTAAGGACGTGCGTTTTCATACCCACCAGCATAGGATGGGGGTATACTAATCTAGTCATTCCGTTTGTAGCACCACGAAATATTGATCTAGGATAAATATAATAAAGCATAAATATTCTTGATCATTCAGATTTGGAGGTAGCCCCATATAAACCGATCTCCCGATTTGACTTCTTGGGCCCCTGGAAGCCTCAATTTCCATCCAATTTGGTTGAAATTTTGCACATAGTGTTTTGTTATGACTTCCAACAACTGTGTTAAGTACGGTCTAAATCGGTCTATAACCAGATATAGCTCTCATATTTTAGCAGAGTCCATGGTGGTTGGTTCCTAAGATTCGGACCGGCCGAACTTAGCACGCTTTTACTTGGTTATTCTCAGTTTTGGCTCAATGGGTACGAAAATAAGCAAAATTGTCGATTTTGGAGTAAAGATCAGCCAGAAGCATTGCAAGAACTACAAATGCATAAAGAACAAGTAAAAAGGCGTTCGAATACCCACCACCTCGGGTATATATGTGAACCACCTTTCATCAAAATCCAATAAAAATTGCATACCTTATGTCCCATAGCAGTTATATCGAAATATGATCCTATTTGGACCAAATACGTATGAGTACAAGTCAATGTTTAATGTATAACAAAATAATGGTCTTTTTAGTAGCTATATCTAAAAACAAGTAAAAGCGTGCTAAGTTCGGCCGGGCCCAATCTTACATACCCTCCACCGTGGATCGCATTTTCCGAGTTCTTCTCCCGGCATTTCTTCTTAGGAAAAAAGAATATAAGAAAAGATTTGCTCTGCTATTATTATATTATTACATGTTGGAGACCTGTGTAAAATGTCAGCCAATTCGAATAAGAATTGCGCCCTTTGGGGGCTCAAGAAGTAAAATAGAGAGATCGATTTATATGGGAGCTGTATCGGGCTATAGACCGATTTAGATCATAATAAACACATATGTTGATGGTCATGAGAGGATCCGAAATTTCCAAATTCAAAATTTCATTCCAATCGGATAAGAATTGCGCACTTTAGAGGCTCAAGAAGTCAAGACCCAAGATCGGTTTATATGGCAGCTACATCAAGTTATAGACCGATTTGAACCATACTTGGCAAAGTTGTTGGATATCATAACAAAACATGTCGTGCAAAATTTCATTCCAATCGGATAAGAATTGCGTACTCTAGAGGCTCAAGAAGTCAAGACCCAAGATCGGTTTATATGGCAGCTATATCAAAACATGGACCGATATGACCCATTTACAATACCAACCGACCTACACTAATAAGAAGTATTTGTGCAAAATTTCAAGCGGCTAGCTTTACTCCTTCGGAAGTTAGCGTGCTTTCGACAGACAGACGGACGGACGGACAGACGGACGGACATGGCTGGATCGACATAAAATGTCGCGACGATCAAGAATATATATACTTTATGGGGTCTCAGACGAATATTTCGAGTAGTTAAACCATCTTATGGTGGAAGGCCCCAAAACCTAAAACCAATATATCGGTCTATATGGCAGCTATATCCAAATCATCACCGATCTGTTCCATAATGCAGAACTATGTCAAGGGGTTTAACTTAACTCAATGTCCCAACTTTCGGCGACATCGGACAATAAATGCGCCTTTTATGGGCCTAAGACCCTTAATCGGAGGATCGGTCTATATGACAGCTATATCCAAATCTGGACCGATCTGAGCCAAATTGACGAAGGATGTCGAAGGGCCAAATACAACTCACTGTCCCAAATTTCAGCAAAATCGGATAATAAATATGGCTTTTGTGGGCCTAAAACCCTGAATCAGAGGATCGGTCTATATGGCAGCTATATCCAAATCTGGATCGATCTGGGCCAAATTGACGAAGGATGTCAAAGATCCTAACACAACTCACTGTCCAAAATGTCAGCAAAATCGGATAATAAATGTGGTTTTTATTGGCCTAAGACTCTAAATCGGCGAATCGGTCTATATGGGGGCTATATCAAGATATAGTCCGATATGGCCCATCTTCGAACTTAACCTGCTTATGGACAAAAAAGAATATGAGCAAAATTTCAGCTCAATATCTCAATTTTTGAAGACTGTAGCGTGATTTCAACAGACGGACGGACGGACATGTCTAGATCGTCTTAGATTTTTACGCTGATCAAGAATATATATACTTTATAGGGTCGGAAATGGATATTTCGATGTGTTGCAAATGGAGTGGCAAAATGAATATACCCCCATCCTTCGGTGGTGGGTACAAAAATTCACTTCTTGGTGCGATTTATGGGCTGGTGGCATCATTGGACCGAACTTCTTTAAAGATGATGCGAATCGTAAGGTAACTGTGTATGGTGAGGGCTATAGTGAGATGATAGCTAACTTTTTTTCGTCCAAAATGCAAGAGCTTGAGTTGCATGACATGTGTGTGTGGTCACATGCCACACAGTACGCGTGACAATGGACTTATTGAGAGGCGAGTTTGGTGAACATTTTATTTCATGTTCAGGACCAGTCAATTGGCCGCCTAGATCATGCGATTTATCGCCTTTAGACTATTTTATGTGGGGCTATGTTAAAGCTTATGTCTATACAGACAAGCCCGCTTCAATTGACGCATAGGAAGACAACACTGAAGCATGCCAAAATTAGACTAAGCGGATGGACCATTTGCATGAAATAGTCTTCAAACATTAAATTATATTAACCGTACTATTGATTCAAATAAAGATTTCTGAATTTTTCTCAATTTTATGTGTTTTTATACCCCCCCACCATAGGATGGGGGTACTAATTTCGTTATTCTGTTTGTAACACCTCGAAATATGCGTCTAAGACCCCATAAAGTATATATATTCTTGATCGGCATGTCATTTTAAGTCGATCTAGACATGTCCGTCCGTCTGTCTGTCGAAAGCACGCTAACTTTCGAAGAAGTACAGCTAGAGCCTTGAAATTTCGCACAAATACTTCTTATATGTGTAGATCAGTTGGGATTTTAAATAGGCCCAATCGGTCCATGTTTTGATATAGCTGCCATATAAACCGATCTTGGATCTTGACTTCTTGCGCCTCTACAGGGCGCAATTTTCGTCCGATTTGGCTGAAATTTTGCACGTGGTGTTTTGGTATCGCTTCCAACAACTGTGCCAAATGTGGTTCAAATCGGTTCATAACCTGGTATATCTGCCATATAAACCGATCTTGAATCTTGACTTCTTGAGCCGCTGGAGGGCGCAATTCGCATCCGATGTGGCAGAAATTTTGCATGAGGTGTTTTGTTATGAGTTCCAATGACTGTGCCAAGGATGACGCAAATCGGTACATAACCTGATATAGCTGCCATATAAACCAATCTGGGATCTTGACTTCATGAGCCTCTAGAGGGCGCAATTCTCATCCGATTTGGCAGAAATTTTGGCGGCTTCCCCATGATCTTCAACATACGTGTCCAATATGGTCTGAATCGACCAATAGCTTGATACAGCTCCCATATAAACCGTTCTCCCGATTTTGCTTCCTAATCCCCTACAAGGCGCAATTCTTTGCTGAATGTACTGAAATATTACATAATGACTTCTACAATGTTCAGCATTCGATTCATTTATGGTCCGAATCGGACTATAACTTGATATACCTCCTATAGAATAACAGTTCTTATTCATTATTCTTTGTTTGCCTAAAAAGAGATTCCGCGCAAAGTACTGGACAAATGCGATCCATGGTAGAGGGTATATAAGATTCGGCCCGGCCGAACTTAACACTGTCTTACTTACTTTTTTTGAAAAACTTTCCTGTAGCTCTTAAGAAATCACCCTTTAGTAATTATATTTCATATTCGGGCCGGGACTCGAACCTAGGCACACGGAGCAACAACGGGAGCCGTTGCCGTTGTCTAGCGTTTGAAGCCATCAATACAACTTCCAACAGATGCACAGAATCATGTGCATACCATGGGAGTAGTGTAATTTGTGCAGACAAAAAATTTGCCATTTCACAAAAACACATGCAATGGGAAAAGTATAGCTAATAGACAGGGTTGTCGAGCGTGGTTAATGTGGTATTTTGTATCATAGAGGCGTTATCGCTAAATTCGGTACAAGTACAACATATAAACGTACGGCCCTGGAAGCCGCACACCTAATATGGCTGATGACTAATTCTAAACTAAATTACGAAACGCGTCCCTTATTGTTTGGTGTGTGTTGCGTTCTCTGGCTTTCCTTTTGCATTTACCAAAAAAAAATCTCCTGTCATTGAGCTTGTCTCGAAGGAGAAACAAACTGAGATTGTTATATTTTATGATCCTCGACCAAACAGGCAAAAAACTTGAAAATTAAAAAATCCTCTTACGTTCGGCAGAGCCCGGCCAGGATTCATACCTGGACACACGGAGCAACAACGAGAGGCGTTGCCGTTGTTTAGCGTTCGAAACCATCAATACAACTTTCAACAGATGCACAGAATCATGTGCATACCATGAGAAATCATGTGCATACCATGGGAGTAGCGTAATTTGTGCAGACAAAAAATTTGCCATTTCACAAAAACACATGCAATGGGAAAAGTACAGCTAATAGACATGGTTGTCGAGCGTGGTTAATGTGGTATTTTGTATCGTAGAGGCGTTTTCGCAATAAATTCGGTACAAGTACAACATATAAACGTACGGCCCTGGAAGCCTCACACCTAATATGGCTAATGAGTAATTCTAAACCAAATTACGAAACGCGTCCCATAGTGGTTGGTGTGTGTTCTATTCTCTGGGTTTCCTTTTCCATTTGCAAACAAAAATCTTCAATCAATGAGCATGTCTCGAAGGTGAAACAAACAGGAATTGTAAAATTTAATGATATTCGCCCTAACAAAACTAAAAAACTTGAAAATTAAAAAATAGGCAGAGTCCGGCCAGGATTCATACCTGGGCACACGGAGCAATAGCGAAAGCGGTTGCCTAGCTTTTGAAGCCATCAATATAACTTCCAACAGATGCACAAAATCTTGTGCATACCATGGGAGTAGCGAATTTGTGCAGACAAAAACTTTGCTATTACATGAAAGCACATGCATTAAGAAAATTACAGCTTTGTCGAGCGTGGTTAATGTGGTATTTTGTATCATGGAAGCGTTTTCGCAATATATACGGTACAAGTGCAACATACCAACGTACGGCCCTTGACGTCTTCACACCCAATATGGTTGATGAGTAATTCTATACCAAATTACGAAACGCGTCCCATAGTGGTTGGTGTGTGTTGCGATCTCTGGCTTTCCTTTTGTATTTTTCTCGAAATAAAAACAAACAGAAATTTATTTTATATAGTTTTCAATTTAAAATATTGAAGAGGCATTGCTTATTGTTAATCACATCTAGTCCAACATATTTACACATTATTACTCGTAGTCGTATGGTAGGTCAGTAACATTTATTACCTCCGAATGGTTCGAGTTTAGCATAACAAATTCCCATTGTCTGCAATTTTGTTTATGGGTATTGTTATTGTTTCCCTACAATTGCATTTGGTCATGAAGTTATTGACCTTTGGTACCAGTTGGAAAATACCATTCATATACATATTAAGTGTGGATCGATGTACTGTTTACATTTATGCTTCACTTACTCGTTATAGGCTTAGGTTTTCATTGCCAATGTCAGTGGGGCAGTGGGAGAACCGTTTTACTAAAATTCCCAACGCTCACCGATCAATCTGGTCACGTATCATGGTGTGCCTGCATAAAAATACTTTAACTGTAATTTGTGGCTTCCATGACAAACCCCTAGCGTATAGTTGGAGTTGGCTACTGGACACTGGGACATGATCACAGTAAAAATAATCACAGATCTTGTTTTTTTTTGTAATAGTTTGGTCACGTGTCAATTTCAATGGGATAGTCATTGTTGTTGTTTAGTTATGATTGTTGAGGTGTATAAATTATTGCCTTCAACGGGGGTTTAAACATAAGCAGATGAAACTTTTAGTAGTTAGCACCTATCGGTTAGGAAGCAGTCCAATACAAGTCAACATGTTCAAATTCGTAAGTTTTATATTTCTGTGTATGTACCAGAGTTTAACTTTCAATGAAATTTTCTAATAAATTCTAGATTACCATCATTTTTGCTATCATTGGCTGTGCTGCCGCCAAGCCAGGTTTATTTGGTACTCATGTAGCCTATGCTGCGCCTGCTGCTGTAGTTGCTGCAGCTCCTGCTCCTTTTGTCACTGCCACTAGTAGCCAAGTTGTGGCCCGTAACTACAATGGCATTGCTACCGCTCCCATTGTTGCTCCAGTAGCTGCACCAGTTGTTGCCAAGGCTGTTGCCCCTCTTGCCGTTCCATTTTCTGCATCTGTTGTTGCTAAGGCCATTGCTCCAGTAGCCACTCCGTTTGCTGCACCCGTCATTGCCAAATCTTATGCTGCCCCGTTAGCTGCTGCTTATTCCGCTCCCGTTGCTGTGAACTATGCGGCAACCGCTCCTTTGGCTTACACCTCTCCCTTGGCTTACTCGGCACCATTAGCCTATACAGCCGCTGCCCCAGCTGTGTGGTAAAGAATGTTTCATGTTAACGAATTTTAAAGACTGATCTATTGGAATAAATTTACTAAATGTTAAAAAGAACAAACCTCATTTTATTACATCAAAATCATTTTTTATACCCCACACCACCACTGTGATACAATGCAAAATGCAAATTTGCCCATGAACACTCCATTAAGGAACTGGGGCAAACTTCTCACAAATCAATGATTCAATTTTAAGCTCAATGATAAGCGACCTCCTTTTTATAGCCGAGTCCGAACGGCGTGCCGCATAGCGACACCTCTTTGGGGAGAAGTTGTTACATGGCAAAGTACCTGACAAATGCCGCCAGGATTAGGAGGAACTAACCACCGCTGAAAAATTTGCTGATGTTTCTGCCAGGATTCGAACCCAGGCGTTCAGCGTCATAGGCGGACATGCTAATCTCTGCGTTACTGTGGCCTCCACTGTGATACCTGGTATTATAACTTTGTGCATTTGTTTGCGTCGCTACGAAGGAGACGAGCTAGACCCATTGATAAGTATACCGATCGGCTTAGAATCACTTTCTGATTCTTTTCAGCTATGTTCAGGTCGCATTTGTTGTCCGATTGTCATGAAATTTTACACATGCCACTTCTTTGGCCCAAAGCCATGCGCTATTGATTTTGAAAAAATCGCATCAGATTTGGATATTGTTCCCATATATATCTTTCATCCGATATGGTCTTTCAAGGCTGTAGTAACCACAATATTGGTCTGGACTTTAGAAAACTTTGCACGATAAGTTTTATTTGACGTCTCAATACGTGTGCAAAGTTTCATCGCATGAGATTTGGATATAGTTCCCATATATATCTTTCGTCCGATATGGTCTTTTAAGGCTGCAGTAGCCACAATTTTGGTCCGATCTTTACAAAATTTTGCACGAAAAGTTTTATTTGACATTATTTTATTATTTTATTTGCCTGATTGGGAAATCAGGGCTGCGGAGCAGTTTTTACTCGACTTCGACTCTGAGAAGATTGTTCGACTGCGTCTCTGGAGTCAACTTCAAGCACTTAATTTTTAATTTTTTTTTGTAAATACACTTTCAAATTTTTTTCAAAAATTAAAAAAAAATATTTTTATTTTCTAAGCCAATATCCTTTTATAACAAAAACAAGCAAAAAGACGTTACGTTCGGCCGGGCCGCTTTTTGGATACCCACCACCTCGGGTATATATGTAAACCACCTTTCGGCATAATCCGGTGAAAAATGCATAATTTATGCCCCTATAACAGCTTTATCGAAATATGGTCCAATTTGTACCAAATTCGGCACGGACATTGACTGGTCCAATAAGTACAAGTCATTGTTAAATTTTGTAGAACAAAATATTGGTATTTTTGATAGCTATATCCAAATATAGACCGATGTGTAACAACAATATAGGGCATGGAAAACGAAAAGCCCAACATAAACAGTGACTCAAATTTCAGCGAAATCGGATTATAAATGCGCCTTTTATGGGGCAAAGACTTTAAATCGAGAGATCGGTCTATATGTCAGCTACATTCAAATCTGGATCGATCAGGGCCAAATTGCAGAAATATATCAAAGAGCCTAACACAACTCACTGTCCCAAATTTGGCAAAATCGGGCAATAAATGCGCCTGGAAGAAAGAAGTCGAAAGGCCTAATACAACTTACTGTCCCAAATTTCGGCGAAAGATCTTAAATCGAGAAATTGTTCTATATGACAGCTATATCCAAATCTGGACCGATCTGAGCCAAATTACAGAAAGATGTCGCAGAGCTCTAAACAAATCACTGTCCCAAATTTCGACGAAATCGGACAATAAATGCGGGTTTTATGGGCCCAAGACCTTAAATCTACAGGAGCCTAATACAACTCACTGCCCCCAATTTCGGCGAAATCGGACAACAAATGCGCCTTTTATAGGCCCAAGACCTTAAAACAGAGATCGGTCTATAAGGCAGCTACATCCAAATCTGGACGGTACTGAGCCAAATTGACGAAGGACGTCGAAAGGCCTAATACAACTCACTGTCTCAAATTTCGGCGATATCGTCCCCTAAATGTGCTTTTTATGGGCCAAAAACCTTAAATCGGAGGATCGGTATATATGGCAGCTATATCCAAATCTGGACCTAACACAAAAAATGCGCCTTTTGTGGGCCCAAAACCTTAAATCGAGAGATCGGTCTATATGACAGCTATATCCAAATCTGGACCGATCTGAATCAAGTTGCAAAAAAATTACGACGGTCCTAATACAGCTCACTGTCCCAAATTTCAGCAAAATCGGATAATAAATGTGGCTTTTTTGGGCCTAAGGACTTAAATCGGCCGATCGGTCTATATGGGGGCTAACTCCAGATATAGTCCGATATTAATTTGCCTATGAACAAATAAAGAATCTGGGCAAAGTTTCAGCTCAATATCTCTAAGACTGTAGCGTAGTTTCAACGGACAGACGGACGGACATGGCTAGATTGTCTAAGATTTTTTCGATGATCAAGAATATATATACACTGATAGAAAAAGACGGTACTTTGGAAATACCGCCTAGTATTATTTTGTTCGCGTCATTGGTAAATATTTTTAATACCATTTGGTATCAATTCAATACCAGACAAAGGAGGCTATTAAGAATTGACGGCGTCACATTTGTATTCTTTTCATCTCACCAGAAGTGTTGTTGAGCTTTGTACCTAAAATATTGACGCCATTATAAAATATAAGTTAAACAAATAAATAAAAAGTTTTAATACAATTTGAGTGCTTAAAAAGCTGATCAGGGTTGTTCGAAAGCGGTGAAAATAGTACAAATTCTGAGTACATTCATTCTACATCAAAAACATGACAGTCTCTTGTGTGGAAAACGATGCAGTGTTGGTGTGTTCATATGAAAACCACTTCTGGGAATCAATGGCTATGGAATCAATTGTGGAATACAAAGAATAGAGGTTGGTCACGGTGTAACATTACTTTTTGTAATTGCTAACATAAATAATCGGAATAAAATTAGATTAAAATTATTTCAATGGTTTTTTTTTTTGCTCATTAGAAGATGGGATAATCAATAATGGTTTGGTATTAAAACTAATAACGGTCTGGTACTAAAACCAATAACAGATTGGTATTAAAAGCAATACCAGCTTGGTTATAAGGATAGTACCAAACGGTATTAATAATTTTTTGTTTCATCCATACCATCCGGTATTGTTTATGTACAACACGGTGTTGCTTTACTATCAATACCATATGGTAATGAATTGAGCACGTTTGGTATCAATTTTTCTCTAGGTGTACTTGAAAGGGTCGGAAATGGATATTTCGATGCAAACGAAATGACAAAATGAATATCCGCCCATCCTACGATGGTGGGTATAAAAAAATAAATAAAAAGTTCGGCCAGGCAAAATCTTGGGAACCCACCACCACGGATTCTGCTAAAAATGTATACCAACTAAATTTGATTAAAGGCCTCATCAGTCAAACCGGCAAAACTTAAGACTTCTAGCAACCGAACAAGGATGATCGAGAGACCGGTTTACATGGGAGTTATATCAGGTTATAGAATGATTTGGACCGTATTTGGCACAGTTTTTGGAAGTCGTAACAGAACACCGCATGCAGAATTTCAACCAAATCGGATGAAAATTGCGGCTTGTAAGCAATCAAGAAATCATATCTGGAGATCGGTTTATATGGGAGCCTATCAGGTTGTAGACTGATTTGGACCGTATTTGGTAGTGACCCACGGACGGACACCATTATTTTTGCTACAAATCGCTTCAGATTAAGTTATAGCTCCCATATATATGTATCGCCCGATTTGCACTTATGGGGCCGTAGTAACAACAATGTAGCCTTTGAGTGGAGCGGACGTGTTTTTGTTTCGCTCCTCAAAGAAACAAAAATATGTATCCGTATCTCGGAATAGGTACTACCTATTACGAAAATTTTTTTTGCAGTAGGAGTAGGCTATAAATTAACTCCAAAGAATCAACAGCTGCGGTGGTGATGTCAGACCCTATAGCGTTGTTGTCCTCCCCTCCCATATGTATGTGCCTTGGCACCTGTAGTGGAGATGCTTCAAGCGCACAACTAGTTGTCAGACTAATTAATGAGAAAGAGACGGATAAACCAGAGGGATGCACAATTCGTCCCGAGCCTTTAAGTAAAGGTGGTGTTTCTGACTCGGATTCAGACAGTGACGGTGTCAATGAAACAGTCATCGCAGCCAAATCGAGAGACGAGGGGATTGGGATGACGGTTCTGCCGTCATCTGAGCGATGTCTTTGCTAAGCTCACAAGCACACCGAGAGCGATCCGGTGCGCGACGAAGGAGACAGAGGAGTATGTACCGGTAGCGCAATCGGGCGAAAGTGCAGGATGCTGGAAGGGATAGAACTGACATTCCAAGCAGTTCTACGGAAGCTGGAAAAAAATCAGATTTCCCGCAGAGCATTACTCTGCTAAAATGCTGAAGAAGAAAAACAGCTCAAGACAGATGGTTGCTGAGAATGGTAAGGAGCCGCCCTCTTACGCCAAAGTGGCAAGAGTTGACTTATGCAGTCATCGCTATCTGCTGTGCAGCCGGATTCCACAAGATCATCGGTCCTAAATGGAGGATCTGGTTAACGATCAAATTGTCAAACATGTGTGGAACTCTGTAGAGGGTCCACCCATACAAATGATAAGCTGCGAGTATAGCGGTGACATCTTTACGCTGCGATTTGCGTCGGCGGAATGTATTGATACCGTCAAACGGCTCGTCAGAGGTATTCACGCTCCCTAGGAGGGCGCAAAGCTCGACCTGGTGAGAAAGATGGACATCCCCCAGCTCACAAAGGCGACGGTCTTCATCAAGAGGGCAGTAAATTTGTCACGGAACGAATGTTGGGATTCTTGGGCAAGATAAACCAAGGTTTGGTCGGAGAGAAGTGGGAGGTCTTCCATAGGGAGGTGAAGGCGGAAGGAACTCTCCTTATGGTTGGCATTGATCAAATCTCCGTGACTAGTTTGGTGGCGGGTGACTCAATACCGCCCAACGAACAGGGGGCTGACAACGGGACAATCAAGGCCTGTCTCAATATTAGAAAGACTAGGATAAGCAAAGATTCGAATACTAAAATATCAGGCAGTGCAATGGCGAGAGACCCAACACAGCCTAACAAACAGGGACCCAACGACGGACCCATCAGCGACTTCAAGATTCGGAAGACTAAGGTTGGTAAAGATTCTAATATTGAAACATTAGACAGCGCAGCAACAGGAGTCTCAATGCAGCCTAACCAACAGGGAGCCGGCGATGGTACCGTCATCTACTCCCAAAAAGCCCATTTACTTTAGATTTGGAAGACTAAGATAGGCAATGATTCTAAAACATCAGGCAGTATAGGTAATGGAAACTCAATACAATCTAACGAACAAGGGACCTGACGATGGACCCATTATCGACTTCAAGATTTGGAATACTGGGATAGGTAAAGATCCAAATATTGAATTATTACGCAGCGCAGCGACAGGAGTCTCAATGCAGCCTAACGAACAGGGAGCCGATGATGGAACCATCACCTACTCCCAAGAAGCCCATTTACTTAAGATTTGGAAGACTAAGATAGGCAAAGATCCTATTATTGAAACATCAGGCGGTACAGGGAATGAAAACTCAATACAGCCCAACGAATAGGGACCCGACGATGGAACCATTACCGACTTTATAAAGAGTCGGAAGACTAGGATAGGCAAAGAACCTAATACGATGACACCAGGCATTGCAGTGACAGGAAAGTCAATGCAGTCTAAAGAACAGGGTGCAGACGATGAGATCATCCCTACTCCCAAGATGGCCATTTACTGGAGCACCAATGATTGAGGTAATCCAGACAAACCTCCACCGGAGCGAGACTACTGCACACGCTCTGATGGAGAAAATCAGCAAGGGCAAGATTCATATTGCCTTAATTCAAGAGCCATGGACGACCCGGAACAAAGTTTCTGGACTGAACCATATGAACTACCAATTATTCTATGCTAACACTGGCACACGGCCGAGGACCTGCGTTATTTGTCATACAAATTTGAATTATATATTTTCCCCAGAGTTGTCAACGGCGAATGGCATCACTTTATCTGCCTTTCGACTCTTCGACACCGGAAACAAGGTACTAACAGAGTGCGATGCGAACTCTCATCACATTTCGTGGGGCAGTACCAACACTAATAAGCGGGGCCAAGCCCTGACAGAGTTCTTGAATACTAACGACCTAATAACACTTAATATTGGTAAAACCTCTACCTTTGTTAATAGGATAAGGGAGGAGGTTTTTGATGTGACAATAAGTTCGGATAATCTAATCGATGAGGTTCAGGATTGGAGGGTATCCATGGAACGCTCTTTCTCTGACCATCGCTACATTAAGTTTACACTAGCACGGTCAGCGCCGAAACCGATAAGCTTTCGGAATAAGTTAAAAATCAACCAACTGGACAAAATTCGGAAGACTACTCCGAAGAAGACTTGAGCAAGATAATTTAGATTGTCCAAGCATAGAAGACATTGACGAAAATGTCAACAGGATTACGACTGCACTGGTGGGGTCTTTCGAAGATAGTTGTCCTCTTCGGGAAAGCAAATCAGCCCTCTTCGGGAAAGCAAATCAGCCCAGAACCTGGATGACCGGAGAGATTCGCAATATTGGGAAAAAGTTTCACAGGCGTAAAAAAACGGAAGTTTATTGGGATGTGTATTACACACCGCTCAAGGAAAACATAAAATTACCAGAGCGGCAAAACGTGCCTCGTGGGAACTGTTCTGCGAACAGGTTGATAGCGTTAATGACGACACAAAAATAAAAAAGTTTCTCTCAAAAACCCATGTCAAAACTGATACTTTAGTAGATGACATGGGAGTGAGAGCAGAGACAACGGAGGACATGTTGAGGCTTGTGGCTACCGCTCTTGGTATCTTTGTTGTAAAGTTTTGGTTCTTTGGCTTGTCTTCAGTGCTAAAATCGAATAAAGAAAAATATTAAGTTTTCGCACTCTCTTTAAAATTCCTCCTAACAGACTCGTTCGTGGCGGTAATTCGATGCCGTCGTGGGTTAATTTATTTCGGGAGCGTGGAAGTGTCGCTTAGCTCAGAAATGGACTTTAACGGACCATCAGAACTAGGGAAAATTTCGAAAGAGGGAAGCAGTTGTGCGTTTGGGGTTCTTTGAAATCCCTGGTTTATGTCGATCGCCCACTGGCCATAGCACTTTAACGGACCATCAGAACTAGGGAAAATTTCGAAAGAGGGAAGCAGTTGTGCGTTTGGGGTTCTTTGAAATCCCTGGTTTAAGTCGATCGCCCACTGGGCATAGCACACCTCAAAAACCACATTCGCGACGGCATTGCCAACATACCGAATGATATGCTGCAAAGGGTAGACACGAATTTCAAACACCGACTTAACTAGTGTATGCGCAATGCGCAATCCGTTAGTGTGATTTTGTCATAGTATCCATTCAGGAGTTAAGTAAAGATTGTCCTCGTTTTAATCTCAATCTTAGAGCACATTTTACAAATGAAGTTTCAATGGCAATGACACCGAACAGTTACTTTTGATTCACACATTTCCAAGCTAAAAAACATCAAGGCTATTTCAGTAACAGTTTCCTTCCGACACAAGGCTATCATGAGGGCATCAGAAGAGACATTGCATTGAATTCAAATGGGAAATGCAACACAGTGCATACCAACTCGTACAAACATGAGTACAATTGGAAGCATAAAACTTGTATGTTGTTCGCAAATCGGATACAATGTTCCAAAATACTGAACTAATTTTGAAAACTTCACACGTTCGACAATGTCTTCCAACTTAAAACACAGCAAAGCACCATTACGAGAAATATGCTCCCCATTTCGTTGGTTTGCCTGACATTTTTGAGTATAAAACTAAAACTCATCGAAACGAATATTCAGTTGTTTGCTCATAAACAAAATCTAAACATTCAAAATTTATTTTTGCAAAAATGGCTAAATTCGTAAGTATATCCGGTTAAAAAGGAGTCGGTATGTTGAAACAAAAAATGTTTATGAAATATTATTGATAATTTTTAGGTGATTGTCTTGTGCGCTTTGGTAGCCTGTGCCGCTGCTAAACCCGGTGTTGTAGCTCCTTTGGCCTACAGTGCTCCTTTTGCTGCTGCTGCTTATACTGCTCCTGTGGCTGCCGCTTATGCAGCTCCCTATGCCGCTCACTATGCAGCTCCTTATGCAGCTGCCTACACTGCTCCCGTCGCCTACTCCGCTCCCTTGGCTTATAGTGCTCATGTAGCTGCTCCTGTCGCCTACACTGCTCCTGCTGCCGTCGCTGCTCCTTTGGCCTACGCAAATGCCCATTTGGATGCTGCCTATGCCAGCAGTCGTGTTGATATTAAACAAAATTACAATGCCGCGGTTGTTCCTGCCACCTATGCTGCCACTCCTGTAGCTGCTGCTGTGGCCCCAGTGGCTCCCTTGAAATACACCGCAGCCCCTGTAGCTGCCGCTGTGGCCCCAGTTGCTCCCCTGAAATACACCGCCGCCCCAGTTTTGTTTTAAACTCAAACAACAGATAATATTGATGTGAATAAAACATTTTTGTTGGTGCTTGAAATGAAAATTTGGTTTTCTTTGAGTAATTCATGACTTAGTGGTTTCAAATCAAACAAGCGAAAGTGCGGTAAATTCGGCTGGGCCGAATCTTATATGCATACATTTTTATAGCAAGTGTACATGATACCCAACACCATAGGATGACAGTTATATTTTTAACATAACGTTTGAAATGCATCGAAATCTCTATTTCCGACCCTATCTTACATAGAACAAGTAAAAGCGTGCTAAGTTCGGCCGGGCCGGATCTTGGGAACCCACCACCATGGATTCTGCAAAAAATTATACGAAATAAAATTAGTTGAAGGGCATCATTTTATTCTACATATCAAACTTCTGTTAAACCAGCAAAAATTTAAGCTTCTAAGAAGCGAACAAGGATGATGGAAAGACCGGTTTACATGGGTGCAATATCAGGTTATAGACAGGTGTTACAAGCAGAATGACGAAATTAGTATACCCCCATCCTATGGTGGAGGGTATTAAAACGATTTAGATCGAACTTGGCACAGTTGTTGAAAGTCGTAACAGAATACCATGTACAAAATTTCAGCCAACTCGGATTAAAATTGAGGCTTCCAGGCGCTCAAGAAGTCAAATCGGGAGATCGGTTTATATATATTAAATATAAAATTCGGATGTGGAAACCCCAAAACAGCTTACTGTATTATAAATACTCCTTTTATGGGCCCAAGAACCTTAATTGGGAGATCGGTTTATATGGCAGCTATATCCACATACAGACCGATCTGAACCATATAGGGCACGGATGTCGAAAAGCCTAACATAGGTCCTCGTGCCAAATTTTTTGCGAAATCGGATAATAAATGCGCCTTTTATGGGCCTTAGACACTATGGCAGCAATTTCCAAATATAGCCCGATCTTGACCATACTCAGTACGAATGTTAAGGAGCAAACTATTGTGCCAAATTTCAGTGAAATCCGACAATAAGTGTGGCTGTAATGGGCCTAAAACCTTAGTTTCAGCTAATTATTTTAATTTTTAAAGCCTGTAGCGTGATGTCAACAGACAGGCGGACGGACGAACATGGCTAGATGGTCTTAGATTGTTGAGACTATAAAGAATATATATACTTTATAGGGTCGGAAATGAATATATCGATGTGTTGCAAACGAATGGACAAGATAAATATACCGCCATCCTGCGGTGGTGGGTATAAAAATTGGAAAAAAAAACCCTTGAGTTCTCAAATCGCAAGCCCAGATTTCATATTCGGGCTTATGTTTTTATATCCATTACCATAGGATGGGGGTGTACCAATCTAGTCATTTCGTTTGTAACACCTCGAAATATTGATCAGCTACCCCATAAAGTATATATATTCAGGATCGTCTCGACATTCTGAGTCGATTTAGCCATGTCCTCCGTCCGTGCGTTTGTCGAAATCACGATAGCGGTCGAATGCGTTATAAAGAGTTATAGCCCCCATATTAACCGATTCCCGAATTTGACTTCTTGAGCCCTTAGAAGCCTCAAATTTCATCCGATGTGGCTGAAATTCGGGGCAAAGACTTGAGTTATGTCTTTAAGTATCCATGACTAGTACGATTTGAATCGGTCTATAAACAGATATAGCCCCCATTTAAACCGATCCCCGGATTTAACTTCTTGAGCCCTTAGAAGCCTCAAATTTCATCCGATGTGTCTGAAATTTGGAACAAAGACTTGTGTCACAACTTTCAACATCCATGTCGAGTATGATCCGAATCGGTCTATAAACAGATATAGCCTCTATATAAACCGATCCCTGGATTTGACTTCTTGAGCCCTTAGAAGCTTCTTTTTTCATCCGATTTGGCAATAAGGGTAAATCTGTGATTTATAACAAGGTCTTGAGCACAAGATGGCAACGAATATGCAATTGGAAAAACTTTGTGGAAGTGAAAACTTTGAAGACTGGAAGTTTGCAGTTCCATTTGCAGGCATATTTCCAAATGAAAGATCTGTGGAAATCCATTCAAGACACAGAAGAAAAAGAGGATAAGAATATTTAAGCAAATGCGGAATTATTTTATTGGTTGACAAATCTGTTTATCCCCATATCCGAGAATGCGGTAGTGCGAAGGAAATTTGGACGGCATTAGCCACAGTTTATGAAGACAATGGTTTGGTAAGGAGAGTTGGATTAATTCAAAAATTCTGCTGAAAAAAATTGAAAGATTGCGCAAACGTTGAAGAATGTGTAAATGAAATAATCAACTCCGCCCATAAATTACGAGCTGTTGGACTTCATATGGATGAAGAATGGATTGGATCAATGCTTCTGGCTGGATTGCCTGACGAGTATAAGCCAATGATTATGGGAATTCAAAGTTCAGGTATTAAGATTACGGGAGATGCCATAAAACTAAAGATACTGCAGGATGTTAGGATAGAGGAACCGAAATGGCGCTTGGACCAAAATGTTACAATTGCAATCAATATGGTCATATTGCTGTCAAATGTCCTAACAAGTCAATCAAGAAAACATTTATAAAAAACGAGAGTGGAAATTCTGCGATGGGAGCTTTTTCGGTACGTAATCCAAATAACAATGACTGGTTTTTTGATTCGGGTGCAACTGCCCACATATGTTCAAGTTCGTAATTGTTTAGTAGTCGATATGAAGAAAAGAAAACAGAGGTAATAATTGCAAATTGGAAATGTTGACATGGTTTCAATAGTGAGAAACTCCAGGGAAAACGTTTCGTTCAAAGATGTTCTTCATGTTCCTGATTTGTGCATTAACCTACTGTCAGTTTCAAAAATTGTTGAAAACGGATACAAAGTTATATTTAACGGAAAAGACTTCAAAGTTATCAATGATAGTGGCAAAAACCATTGTTACTGGAGATTTGGTAGATGGAATGTTTCGTATGAATACATCAAGTAACAAATCTATGATATCTCAAAGAAAATTTGAAGAAAGCAATTTGTGGCATAAGCGAATCGGACATGTAAATAATGAAACTTTGAGAAAAATGGCTTCAGGAGCTGTTCTAGGTGTAAACTGTGAAATAAGCAATGATAATTTCATCTCTTGATTAAAAGGTAAGATATCAAGAAATCTTCAGGAGCTGTTCTAGGTGTAAACTGATAATGATAATTTCATCTCTTGATTAAAAGGTAAGATATCAAGAAATCCTTTTAACGACACGGGAACAAGAGTTGGTGGTACACTAGATTTAATACATATTCAATTGGTGGTTCGCAATATTTTCTTACATTTATCGACGACTTCTCAAGAAAAGTATTTATTTATTTTCTGAAACAGAAATCTGAAGTTGCTGATAAGTTTGTTGAATTCAAGAATTATGTTGAAAATCAAACAGGAAGAAAAATTACATCCTAAAGAAGAGACAACGGCACAGAATTTTGCAATGGAAGAATGAAGCGGATAATGATTGACAACGGCATTTATCATCAGACTAGGGTACCATATTCACCTCAGCAAAATGGTGTATCCGAAAGAATGAACCGTACCATAGTTGAGAAAACGAGATGTTTTTTAGCTCAGTCTTGTTTGCCAAAAAAGTTTTGGGCTGAACCAGCAAACACCGCAGTTCATTTAATTAACCTGATTCCAACCAAAATACTCCACGATGCTTCGCCGGAAGAGGTTCGGTCTGGTTAAAAACCTTGTTTAAAGTATCTGAGAGTATTTAGATGCAAAGCCGTGATACATATCCCTAAACAAAAAAGGAAGAATCTGGATTTAAAGGGGAAAGAAGGAAAAAGAAGAAGAAAACTTACCGTTTTTATTATCCTGAGGAAAATAACATCGTATTGAGCAGAGACGTTAAATTTTTGGAGAATCAATTCTGTGAAGATGTGCCCAAAAATGACGATCCATTTTATAGTTTTCGCCGATGTGATTCAGTGGGGAAAATATCTGATGATGATGATTTAAACGTTACCTTGCAATACTCAAATGATCAAACAGCAGAACATAAAAATGAGCATGATAATTCAGAATCTGAATACTACTCGGACGAAGCGAATGGTTCATTACCTCATGGGCCTGCAACTGAATCTGAGAATGTAAATCCGATATCATCAGAAGTTGGAATCGCACCGTCGAAAAATGTACAAAACATCTACAAGAACTTCAAAGCCAGTAAGTAGATATGGATATGCATGTCATACATCAAATGAAGATGAGGAACCCAAGACCGTACAACAAGCACTAGAAGGAATTAATAAACAAGAATGGAATAAGGCAATGGATGACGAAAAACAAGCCTTGTTACAGAATAGAACTTGGGAAATAACTGACTTGCCAAAAGGAAAAAAACCAATTCATTGTAAATGGTGTTTAAAAAAAAAAAAAAAAATAACGCAATTCGAATGGTGAAATTGAGAGATATAAAGCTAGACTTGTCGTGAAGGGATATTCTCAAACGTATGGGATAGATTATGAGGAAACCTTTACTCCAGTGGTGAGATATTCCTCAATACGTCTCCTTTTAAGTTTAGCAGTGCAACATAATCTTTACATAAAAACAGGACTTGAGTTATGACTTTCAATATCTATGCCTAGTATGATTTGAATCGGTCTATAATTAGATATAGCCCCCATTTACACCGATCCCCGGATTTGACTTCTTGAGCCCTTAGAAGCCTCAATTTTCAGCCGATGTGACTAAAATTTGGAACAAAAATGGATGTTACGACTTTCAACATCGATGTCAAGTATGATCCATATCGGTCTATAAACAGATATAGCCTTCTTATTAACCGATCCCCGGATTTGAATTCTTCAGCTATTAGAAGCCTAAATTTTCACCAGATTTGGCTGAAATTTGGCCCAATCCGAATCGGTTAATATGGTGATAAAGGCCCCGCCAAGTACCGATATCCTTATATGACTTCTTGAGGCCAAAACAATTCAAATACAAGCTCAATAAATAAGTGTACATTTTTGGCGGAATCCATGGTGGTGGGTACCCTAGATTCGGCCCGCCCGGACTTAGCACCCTTTTACTTGTTTTTACTGTACATGTCCCTTAAACATATAATTGTAGTCTCCACAGTAAATTTACTAAAGAATGCCGATTTTACAATCATCTTTGCCCTTAATTTTATAAAAAAACAAT
Source organism: Stomoxys calcitrans (assembly GCF_963082655.1). Lineage (NCBI taxonomy): Eukaryota > Metazoa > Arthropoda > Insecta > Diptera > Muscidae > Stomoxys > Stomoxys calcitrans. Next base: position 198,617,439 of record NC_081552.1, read on the forward strand.
TCGCGGAAAATTTATTTTTGGGTTTTTAAACACACTTATGGCTGCAAAATTAAAAAAAAAAAAATACATATCTCCATTACTTTTTTTTCGTACAAAAAAAGATTTGGTAGCCTGAACAATTTTTGAAATTCCGAGGTAACCAAGTTTAGGAGCCTGTCAAGAGGCGCCCGAACCACCTAGAGCTTTGCAGTTTTGCCCGTGATCTCGATATCATCTCAGCTTTATCCATTTCAAAGAGCTATCTCTTTTCGTTCTCAAATGGCATATTTTTTGCTAGTATTTTTTTCGATTCCATCCCACTGTGCACTGTCATGACGAATGGACGGATATGGCTAGATCGACTTAGAATCTCAACACGATCAAGAATATATACAATTTTTGGGAGCGCAGATCAATATTTTAAGGTGTTATAAGCGAAATGGCTAGGTTGATATACCACCCTCCTATAGTGGTGGGTATACAACAATTTTTTTAAAATCTTGCGACATATTGTACGAAGACAAAGAGTAACCCATTCACTTTCGATTCCCATAGAAAAAATGCAGTCCATGCTGTTCTAACAAACATTCCTAGCATTTTTCTTTGCGTTTTAAACATATATACGTTGTTTTACTTCTTCTTGCCTTTCGGTTAATGTATCAGTCGAACAATTAAGATCATTGTACCAATGAACGTGGTAACAAGTTTTGCTTATGCGACTTGCTCCAAACGTCATAGGACCTTTATGGCAATTCCGGTGTTACAAATTTTCAACTATGGCCATCTCTTGTCTCTGAGTTTGGATAACAAGACAAGTTAAATGAGACAATTGAATGGATGAATGTAACAAAGCAACTACACAACTAAATCGAAAAACGCCTCATTGCATCATTTAATCAGGTGAGTGCATTGATATGCAGAGCTTTATGGTAGACACAGAGCTTTGAAAGAAAAAAAATCATTTTTGAGGATATGCTTTAGACATTTAAGGAGTTTTTTGGGATATCTTAAAAACCATTGAATTATTTATTAGGCCAAAAATATTGTATCAAAAATCCTTTTATTCATTAGCGCTGTAGCGCATGGGTGCCCTGTCCATAGTGTCTTCGAACGGCTTGTAATTTGATCATTATAAAATTCCTACATGTTTGACTTGTTTAGAGATTGGATTCCGAATTCAATCAATTCTTGTACATTTAATCGGGCCTTTTTCGTTAATGTTACAAACTAATGGTAGTCGACATTCAGTTTTGTTGGATGCTATTTTTGGAATAAAGAAGGATACATGTAGTGGTTTAGTTGGGCTTAGCTGTGGCCATTGTGATTCATGTCATTTTAAACTTTTTATTCCTTTCCCATTAAGGGTTGGGTGAGTACATGGCCACTTCAAGAAAATTCTAAAGAGCCACTTCTTTAGAAATTTATTTACATATTAACAATGCCTTTAGTTAAGGTATGTTTCCAGGTATTTTTATATCCACAGCCATAGAATAAAGAACTCAAGTCCTTAAATGATGCTGTAATTATACGCCAATTTCCCTAAAATTTGGAACAAAGAGTTGTACTTTTTTTGAAAGGTTAATAAAAACAAGACGGAACCATCAACGAATTTCTCGAGATTAGGATGACTACGATGGATAAAGATCCAAATGCTGAAACATAAGGCAGTACAGTGACGGAGTCAATGCCGCCTAACCCACAGGGAGCCGACGATAAGACCATCACCCACACTTATTTACTCAATATTTGAAAGACAACAGGCAGTGCAGGGACGGTAGTCTCAATACAACGCAACGAACAGGGACCTAATGATGGGACCGTTACCGAATTTCCCAAGATTCGGAAGACTAGGATATGCAGAGATCCTTATATTAAAACATCAGGCAGTGCAATGATGGAAAACTCAATGCAGCCTAAAGAACGGGGAGCAGACGATAAGACCATCACCCACACTCATTTACTCAATATTTGAAAGACAACAGGCAGTGCAGGGACGGAACAGGGACCTAATGATGGGACCGTTACCGAATTTCCCAAGATTCGGAAGACTAGGATATGCAAAGATTCTTATATTAAAACATCAGGCAGTGCAGTGACGGGTAACTCAATGCATCCTAACGAACAGGGAGCAGACGATAAGAACATCATCCACTCCCAAGAAGCCATCTAACCAATGATTGAGGTCATCCAAATAAACCTCCACCGCAGCGAGACAACAACTCACGTTCTGGTGGAGAAAATCAGCATAGTGCCTTAATCCGGAACAAAGTTTCTGGACTGAACCACATCAACTACCAATTATTCTATGCTAACACTGAAACTCGGCAGAGGACCTGCGTTATCTGCTTATTTATTACAAGTAAGAGCGTGCTAAGTTCGGCCGGGCCGAATCTTATATACCCTCCACCATTGATCCCATTTGTCGAGCTCTCTTCCCGGTATCTCTTTTTAGGCAAACAGAGAATATTGAATAAGAACTGTAATGCTAGTGGAGCTATATCAAGTTAAAGTCCGATTCGGACCATAAATGAATGCTGCACATTGTAGAAGTCATTGTGTAATATTGGGTTGCCCAAAAAGTAATTTTTCATATAGTCGGCGTTGACAAATTTTTTCACAGCTTGTGACTCTGTAATTGCATTCTTTCTATCGTCAGTTATCAGCTGTTACTTTGAGCGTGCTTTAGAAAAAAGTGTAAAAAAGTATATTTGATTAAAGTTCATTCTAAGTTTTATTAAAAATGCATTTACTTTCTTTTAAAAAATCCGCAATTACTTTTTGGGCAACCCAATATTTCAGTTCATTCGGATAAGAATTGCGACTTGTAGGGGCTCAAGAAGCAAAATCGGGAGATCGGTTTATATGGAGCGGTATCTAGCTATTGATCGATTCAGACCATATTCAACACGTATGTTGAAGGTCATGAGAGAAACCCTTGTACAAAATTTCTGCCAAATCGGATGAGAATTGCGCCCTCTAGAGGCTCAAGAAGTCATGATCCCAGATCGGTTTATATGGCAGCTATATCAGGTTATGTACTGATTTGCGCCATACTTAGCACAGTTATTGGAAGTCATAATAAAACACCTCATGCAAAATTTCAACCAAATCGGATGAGAATTGCGCGCCCTATTCGCTTAAGAAGTCAAGACCCAAGATCGGTTTATAAGGCAGCTATATCAAAACATGAACCGATTTGAACCATACTTGGCACAGTTGTTGGATATCATACTTCGTGCAAAATTTCAGCCAAATCGGATAAGAATTGCGCCCTCTCGAGGCTTAAGAAGTCAAGATCTAAGATCGGTTTGTATGGCAACTATATCAGCTTATGGACCGATGGGAACCATACTTAGCACAGTTGTTGGATATCATAACAAAACACGTCGTGCAAAATTTCATTTCAATTGGATAAGAATTGCGCTCTCTAGAGGTTCAAGAAGTCAAGACTCAAGATCGGTTTATATGACATATCAAAAAATGGACCGATATGGTCGGTTTACAATCCCAACCGACCTACACTTATTAGAAGTATTTGTTCAAAATTTTAAGCGGCTAGCTTTACTCCTTCGAAAGTTAGCGTGATTTCGACGGACAGACGGACGGACAGATGGACGGACATGGCTAGATCGACATAAAATATCACGACGATCAAGAATATATATATATTATATGGGGTTTCAGACGAATATTTCGAATATCCTATGGTGCAGGGTATAAAAATCTATTTGTGTTTGTTTGTTTGTGTGTTCCTTATAGACTCAGAAACGGCTGAACCGATTTTTTTTCCAGATGGTGCATAATGACCCCGTGGTGAAAATAGGGTACTACATTTTTTGATATCTAAAGGGGGGCGAACCCTCCCCCTTACCCAAATTTTCAGAAACGCCAGATCTCGGAGAATGGTGGTGCGATTTAAGCGAAATTTTTTGTGCTCTCAAATTTCGGATGGGGTACCTAGGGGAGCCGCCCTACCCTAAAACCTACCAAATATAGATTTAGACCAATCAAGACAATATGGGACACAAATGAAAGGTATTTAGGATAAGAAAACGTATCTGATATCCAATTGTCGGACCATGTGCTAGGAGGACCACCCCAACCCCCAAAAAACCCCTAAATCGGACATATTTCCCGACCATAGCAATATGGGACTCAAATGAAAGGTATTTACGAGAAGAATACGAATCTAATATCCAAATGTAGGACCACGTTTCTGGGGGTCCACCCCTTCCCCAAAACAGAGATCTGAGATCTGTTTTAGACTGCCTGAACATAATACGGTCCTCCAGGCAGAGATCCGGACGATCAAGGAATGCGTGAGGTGGTGTGGTGTGGAATGCGAGGACTTCAAGTGTGAACATCTTTACGGACAGTTAAATGCCCATAAGGGCAATAACAACCAGGACGGTAAGGTCACGAACAGTCTTGTAGTGTAAGGAGATTAACGCCTTCTCTGAGGATGGCGCGATCCGCATCGTTTGGGTGCCGGGCCATAACGGAGTAAGAGGAAATGAAAAGGCAGACGATTTGGCAGTGAAGGCCAGAGAGCTGCCGTCGATAAACTTGGGTAACCTGAAGCCTTTCGGGTCGACGAAGTCCGATTTAAGGGCGCGGGCGACAAACACTACCGAACACTGGAACAGCGAAACAGTCTGTGGGACGGCGAAAATCGTATGGGGTGATCCGGATCATGAGAGGACGAGGCTATTAAAGAAAGAAAGTAAGAAGGAGGTCAGTATAGCTTTTGGTGTCATAACGGAACACATAGGATAACGAGCTCACTTATGCAAAATCGGTGCGGCAAGTGATAGCATGTTCCTATGTCATTGCCCGGCTTTCGCGTCTAACAGACACCGGTACTTAGGTGGGAACAGAATACCAAACATTAACCATCTTAGGGGAGTGGTATGGAAAACAATTAAAGATTTTGTAAGTAGCACGGACTTCCTAACTTGAAATTTTCTTTTTCGGGGTTAGATTAGGTTGAAAAGAGGGTTCAGGTATTAATCCGCCCCATGCCACTTTGGACATACACCTAAGCCAGTAATCGGCTTGTTGTGCGCTCGGGGTTACTATTTAGTTTTTAGAGCGCCCAACAAGCCGACTACTGGCTTAGGTGTATGTCCATAGTGGCATGGGGCGGATTAATATCTGTACACTCTTTCCAACCTAACCTAGCCGCATAAAAACAAAAGTACGTCAGTTATTATTTTAATTGGTTTTTTTATTTGAGAATACAACATCCCAATTTTTTCATACAGTCTTGAAAATGACATCGGGTTAATGGCGACCCCATGCGCATGGGGAATTCGTCGAACAGTGTTGTCAGAAATTCCCATGGCAGCTGCGCGTTTGTGAGCCGAACGCCGGGTAGAACGCATAACTGACTGCTTCCCTCTTTCGTTATTTTCCGGAGCTCTAATGATCCGTTGAAGTTTATTTCTGGGTTTAGCACCACTTCCACACTACCGAAGTGAGTTAACCCCCGACAGAAACGAATTACGAAAGGAATGAGTCTATGAGAAGGAATTTCAAAGCAAGCGCGGAAGTCACGTTGCGTTGCAACAAGTGAGCGACCGTAAGAAAAGAAGCTCTCGACGGCGAAGGCCCGCTGTTTCTTAGATCAGGGCATAATAGCAACTGAATGGGGAGAGAAACAAATTTGGGTACTTCCCCCTCCAGATGCGCCACGTCTCAACCGCCTCCCCGCCCAACTAACCACTCGGGATTTTTTTTTCAAATAAGTAAGTTTCACTGGTGTTATTTCATATTTCTTCAATAACTAGCCACATCCAAAATTAGTTTGTTTGTGTATCACAGCCGCTCTGAGGGCGACAAGACCTCTGGTCATTGTGGCTAAACGAATTAAGGAAGCTAATATCGATAGTTTGCCAATGAGATAGTCAATTGTAACTAAAGGGTGATTTTTAGCTATTACCTTTTTGGCAACACTGGTTTAAACAGCTCACACACGTTCCATCTTTTGTTTCACTGTCAAACATCTTCAGTTTGGTCTATAATTTAACCATGACTCGTCTTATAAACGAACAAAGCTTGCAACTTGCTGAATTTTATTATCCAAACGCGTGCTCTGTTAAGAAAGTTCATCGCGCTCTGCTTCCATTTTACAACGAAGCTCATTTTTGCCTCTATGGGTACGCAAAAAAGCAGAATTTTCAATTATAAAATGAAGATCAGCCAGAAGCATTGCAAGAGCTACCAATGCATCCAGAAAAAGTCACAGTTTGGTGCGGTTTATGGGCTGGCGGCATAATTGGACTGTACTTCTTCAAAGAACCAACCGCCCCACCACCAGAACCTACCAAATATATATATATATATCAAATGAAAGGTATTTAAGATTATAAAACGAATCTGATACCCAATTGTCGGACCAAGCGTTTGGGGGACCACCCCAACTCCCAAAACACCCAAAAATCAGACATATTTACCGACCTTGGCAATGTGGGACTCAAATAAGAGGTATTTGCGAGTAGAATACGAATTTGGTATTCAAATGTGGGACCAAGCTCCTGTGCCTCCACCCGTTCCCCAAAACACCCCTCAAACATGACTTATTAACTGACCATGGGCTTCTCATATACAATTGTGGGACCAAGTGTTTGGGGAGCCACCCCTCCCAAAAAGGACAAATATACAACCATAGCAATATGGGGCTCCAATGAAAGGTCTTTGGGAGTAAAGCACGAATCTGATATCAATATTTGGGAAAAAATGTGTATGGGGCCACACCACCCCCCATAACACCACCTATATAGGACGTATTTGCAGATCATTACAATATGGGGCTGTAATAAGAAATATTTTAGAGTAGAACGCGAATCTGATATAAATTTTCAGAGCCAAGGATTGGCAACCCCATCCCCCAAAACACCTTCGAAAACGGTCATGTTTGCCTACTTTGGAAATATGGGACTCAAATGAAAGGTATTTGGGAGTAGACCACGAATCTGATATTAACATTCGGGACCAACTCCCTAGGGGACGTCCCATCCATAACAACGCCCAAATATTTGCTCACCATGACAATTTTGGGTCTTAAAGGGAGTGGATCTCGACATTGATAGTTTTTGGGGCCCATACCCTTAACCGGACATATTAGCTGACTTTTGCAATAAGGGGTTTAAATGTATGGTATTTGAGATTACAAAGCGAATATGATATTCAAAGGATAATTTTGTTCCATATAAAGTAAAAGAAGGTGCAGCGGAGCGGGCCCGGATCAGCTAGTAAAGTATATATACAATATATATATATATTCTTGCTAGCCATGTTCGTCTGTCTGTTGAAATCACGCTGCAGACTTTGAAAATAGAGACTGAGCTGAAATTTTGCACAGATTCTTTTTTTTTGTCTATAAGCACGTTAAGTTCGAAGATGGGCTATATCCCCCATATAGACTGATTCGCCGATTTAGGGTCTTATGCCTATAAAAGCCACATTTATTATCCGATTTTGATGAAATTTGGGACAGTAAGTTGTGTTCGACATCCTTCTTCAATTTGGCCCAGATCGGTCCAGATTTGGATATAGCTGACATATAGACCGATCTCTCGATTTTAAGTCTTGGCCCCATAAGAGGCGCATTTATAATCCGATTTCACTGAAATTTAACACTGACTTATGTAAGGCTTTACGACATCCCTGTCGCCTATAATTCAGATCGGTTTATTTTTAAATATAGCTACCTAAAAGACCAAATTTTTTTGTTGTACACAATTGAACAATGACTTGTACTTATAATTACTTGGTCCAAATCGGGACATATTTCGATATAGTTGCTATGGGGCATAAGGTATGCATTTTTCACCGGATTTTGACGAAAGGTGGTTTACATATATACCCGAGATGATGGGTATCCAAAGTTCGGCGCGGCCGAACTTAACGCTTTTTTACTTGTTATACCCTCCACCATAGGATGGGGCGTATACTAATTTCGTCAATCTGTTTGTAACTACTCGAAATATTCGTCTGAGACCCCATAAAGTATATATATTCTTGATCGTCGCAACATTTTATGTCGATCTAGCCATATCCGTCCGTCTGTCCGTCCGTCCGTCTGTCTGTCGAAAGCACGCTAACTTCCGAAGGAGTAAAGTTAGCCGCTTGAAATTTTGCACAAATACTTCTTATTGGTGTAGGTCGGTTGGTATTGTAAATGGGCCATATCGGTCCATGTTTTGATATAGCTGCCATATAAACCGATCTTGGGTCTTGACTTCTTGAGCCTCTAGAGTGCGCAATTCTTATCCGATTGGAATGAAATTTTGCACGACGTGTTCTGTTACGACATTCAAAAACTGTGCCGAGTATGGTTCAAATCGGTTCTAAACCTGATATAGCTGCTATATAAACCGATCTTGGGTCTTGACTTCTTGAGCCTCTAGAGTGCGCAATTCTTATCCGATTGGAATGAAATTTTGCACGACGTGTTTTGTTATGATATTCAACAACTGTGCCGAGTATGGTTCAAATCGGTTCATAACCTGATATAGCTGTCATATAAACCGATCTTGGGTCTTGACTTCTTGAGCCTCTAGAGTGCGCAATTCTTATCCGATTGGAATGAAATTTTGCACGACGTGTTTTGTTGTGATATTCAACAAATGTGCCAAGTATGGTTCAAATCGGTTCATAACCTGATATAGCTGTCATATAAACCGATCTTAGGTCTTGACTTCTTGAGCCTCTAGAGGACGCAATTCTTATCTGATTGGACTGAAATTTTTCACGACGTGTTTTGTTATGATATGTAACAACTGTACCAAGTATGGTTTACATCGGTCCATAACCTGATATAGCTGTCATATAAACAGATATGGCGTCTTTACTTCTTGAGATTTTAGAGGGCTCAATTTCTATCCGATTTGGCAGAATTTTTTTTTCAACAACTGTGTCAAATAAGGTTCAAATGAGATCATAACCTGATATAGCTACCATAAAAACCGATCTGGGATCTTGACTTCTTGAGCCTCTAGAGGTCGCAATTATTATCCGATTTGCCTGAAATTTTGTGCGACGGATCCTCCCACGACCATCAACATACGTATTTATTATGGTCTGAATCAGTCTATAGCCCGATACAGCTCCCATATTAATCGATCTCTCTATTTTACTTCTTGAGACCCCAAAGGGCGCAATTCTTAATCGAATTAGCTAACATTTTACACAGGTCTCCAACATATAATTTAATTGTGGTTAAAGCCGGGCCATATCTTGATATCGCTCTAATAGCAGAGCAAATCTTTTCTTATATCCTTTTTTGCCTAAAAAGAGATGCCGGGAAAAGAACTCGAGAAATGCGATCCATGGTGGAGGGTATATAAGATTCGGCCCGGCCGAACTTTGCACTTGTTTTTTTTTTTAATCTTTTCTATAGCCCTTTAAAAGAAATCCACCTTTATAAGCTAGAAGGTATTTTGATTTTTTTGTTCCGTGGTATCACAATGAACCAAAATATCTAAGTGAGTTTAATTTCCACTAAAACCTTATCTAACCTTCTTTAACTTTACTTTTCCCAATGAGACTGTGCCTGTTAGCAGTTGATTTTGTTATTATTTCTTTAAATGTTGTAAATTTTGCATACAAATCATATGTCATTGAATCTTAAACATAAGCGTGTGTACACTTCCGACACTGTAGTGTAAAGACAAGCTGATGTTGTGACCTCTGGTTTTTGTATGTGGACTATTCTTTTTAGCTGCATTTTTAAGTAAAACAGCTCACGTTCCATTTTATTTTGAGACATTGCGATTTGAGTAGGTATATAAGTGGAACAGTTGGTGCAAAGTTTATTCATTCATTCGCATTGTGAACTCTAAATCAAAAGCCAAACCCGACTTACTCCAAAAATCAAAATAAAATAATGGCAAAATTCGTAAGTGCATTGCAAATATCATGCTTGACAAATTGTTTTTCTCAAAGATTTTAATATTTTTTATAACTTATTCTATAGATTGTTGTATTGTGCGCTTTGGTTACCTGTGCCGCGGCTAAACCCGGTGTGGTAGCTCCTCTGGCTTATAGTGCTCCTTTGGCTGCTGCTTCCTATGCAGCACCCTATGCCGCTGCATATTCAACTCCCCTAGCTTATTCCGCTCCTTTCGCTTATACAGCGCGAGTAGCTGCTCCAGTGGCTTATGCTGCCCGTGCTGCCGTAGCTACTCCATTGGCTTATACTGCTTACGCTGCTCCCTTGGCTTATGCCAATGCTCATTTGGATGCCGCCTATGCCAGCAATCGTGTGGATATCAAACAGAACTACAATGCTGCCGTTGTACCAGTCACTTATGCTGCCTCTCCAGTTGCAGCTGCTGTAGCTCCCGTGGCTCCAGTTGCTCCCTTAAAATATACTGCCGCTCCAGTTTTGTTATAAATTAGACGTAGATTTTTATCATAATAAAATTAATGCAAACTAAATGTATTTTTTTTTAGCGAATTTTAAATTTAGTCATTTGGGACTCTCTATATCACAGAGTATATTAAGCTCAACGATTAAGAAACTGCGGATTGAGCTAGTGTTAGATAAGAACCAATGTGATGTGGCGAAAATGGTAGAAACCCCAGGAGCTTTTATTAACGATTGAAATAAGAAGCCCCAGGATATGAAGAGATAAGAGATTATGGTACAAAGACCTTTATGAACTAAGGAAGGTTGGGAGACCGGCTATGAATAAGGAAATGGTAACAGGTATGTATGGGAAGCTGAAATACACATATTTAGGACTAACAACTAAAAGTTCTTTTACTTTATATGGAACAAAATTTTCCTTGGAATATTTATTTTTGACAATGAAAGAGCTTTTAGTGAAATACCATGCTACGAAAAAGTATATTGCTTGACAAACAGTTTAGCAAAATAATTATCTGAATCCTTGAATGTAAGGTGCACTCCATTCTTAAAATACTTTATTTCAGCCCGATATTCTCATGATGTCAGATTTAGGGGTGTTTTCGGGGGTGAGGTGGTCCCCCAGACACTTGGCCCTGAAATAAAATCAGCGTCGTGCTCTTCTCTCAAATACTGTTTATTTAAACCCCGTATTGCCATTGGTTTTATGGTAAGTTTACAGGATGAGGCATCCCCCAAACACATGGTACCAAAATTGGTTTTCAAATTCCTTTTCTAATCTCAAATACCTTTCATTTGAGCCACATATTGGCATGATCGAAAAATTTGTACCCTTTGGGGAAGGGGTGATGCCCTCAATACATGGTCCTACATTTGGATATCAAATTCGCATTTTACTCCCAAATACCTTTATTTGAGCCCCATATTGCGATAGTCACTAAAAAATTGCTGTTTGTGGGGTATTTTGGGAAAGGGGTAGACCCCCAGAAAATTGGTCCCGAAAATGGGTATCAATTCTTGCTCTACTCCCAATTACTTTTATTTAAGCCCCACATTGATTTGGTCGGTAAATATGCCCGATTTAGGGGTGTTTTGGGGAGTGGAGTGGTCCCCAAATCACTAACCCCTGAAAATATATCAGCAACGTGCTCTATTCTCATATATTTGAACCCCATATTGCCGATGGCCTCAAAATTGGATATCAAATTCGTTTTCTTATCTCAAATACCATTCACTTAAACCGTTTATTGAAAAAGCCAGCAAATATGTCCGGTTTGGTGTATGGGCCCTAAAAACTATGAATATCGAGCTCCACTGTCTTGAAGACCCAAATTGTCTTGGTGAGCAAATACGTCCTACTTGGGAGTTGTTATGGTGGTGGGACATCCTCTAGACAGTTGCTCCCGAGTGTTGATGTCAGATCAATGGTCCACTCCCAAATACCCTTCATTTGAGCTCCATTTTTCCATAGTCGGCCAACATGAACGGTTTGGTGGGTGTTTTGGGGGATGGGGCGGCCGTTCAGTGATTTGGCTTTTAAAATAAATATCAGATTCGTGTTCTACTCTAAAATACCTCTCGTTGAGCCTCATATTGCAATGGTCAGCAAATACTTCCTATTTGGGTGGTGTTATGGGGGTGGGGTGGCACCATTAACACTTTCCCCGAACATTGATATCAGATTCGTGCTTTACTCCCAAAGACCTTTCATTTGAGCCCCATATTGCTATGGTCGTAAATTTGTCTTCTTTGGGGTATGTTATCGGGGATGGGCGGCCCCTCAAACACTTGGTCTCACATCTGGATATCAGATTAGTATTCTATACTCAAATACCTTTTATTTAAGCCCCATATTGCCATGGTCTGTAAATAAGTCCTGTTTGGGAGGGGGGCCTTTGGGTAAGGGGTGGACCCCCAGAAACTTTGTCCAAAATTTGGATATCAGATTCGTATTTAACTCGCACATACCTTTCTTTTGAGCCCCATATTGCCATGGTCGGTAAATATGTCCGATTTAGGGGGGTTTTGAGGGTTGGGGTGGTCCCCCAAACACTTGGTCCGACAATTGGATATCAGATACGTTTTCTTACCCTAAATACCTTTTATTTGAGTCCCATATTGTCGTAATTGGTGTATTTATATATTTGGTAGGTTTTAGGGTGGGGCACACCCCCTAAGGTACCCCATCCGAAATTTGGATACCAAATTTTTGTTTGTAGGTTGCTATAAAGGAGCACACAAAATTTCGCTTAACTCGCACCACCCATCTCCGAGATCTGGCGTTTCTGACAATTAGGGTAAGGGGGAGGGTCCGCTCCCCCTTCAGATATCAACAAATGTAGTACCCTATTTTTGCTAGAGGGGGACATTACAGTCTATTAACACATTTTTCGATCAGAAAGTGACCTGTCATGGTGTACATAATGATCTAGACCTCTGTTTTAGCATAGCAAAGCGGTAGACCTTTTTAGGTCTAGATTGGGCCACATAATGTTACAGAGTTCATAGCCCGCACTCTTTTAGAATAAACAAATAAAAGCTTGCTAAGTTCGACCGGGCCAAATCTTGGGTACCCACTACCATGGATTCCGCTGAAAATGTAGCCTTTTTAACTGAGTTTTTATTTGTATTGGTACTAAGAGGGGCGTATATGACCATATTAACCGATTCGAAAAAAACATGATATAGATGTTGTAAGTTATAAGATAGGGGTATGGACCAAATTTCAACCAAATCAGGTGAAAATTGAGGCCTCAAAGGGGTCTAGAAGTCGAATTCGGAGATCGGTTTATATGCAGGCTACATCTGTTTATAGACCGATTCCGATCATACTTGGCATTGATGTTGGAAGTCATAACTCAAGTCCTTGTTCCAAATTTGAGCCAAATTGGATAAAAATTTAGGCTTCTGAGGTGTCATGAAGTCAAATCCGGGGATCGGGCTTTATCTGTTTATAGTCCGAATCAGAGTGTTCAATGTCATAACAAAAGTCTTTTTTCAAAATTCAATCCAAATCGGATGAAAATTGAGGCTTCTAGGGGCTCTACAAGAAAATCGGGGGTTCGGTTTCTATAGGGCTATATCTAAATCAGAGCCGATATGGTCCAACGACCTACATCAATATGAAGTATCTGTGCAAAATTTCAAGCGGCTAGCTTTACGCGTTCGACCGCTATTGTGATTTCCACATACGAATGGACATGGCTAGTTCGACTCAGAATGTCGAGACGATCCTTATATACACTTTATGGGGTAGCAGATCAATATTTCAAGGTGTTACAAACGGTATGACTAAAAAAATACATGAAATCATTATTTGAAACGATAGTACCGTCCATATAATTTAATGTTTGAAGATTATTCCATGCAAATGTTGACCGTGACTGCGCCTCAAATGGTCCATCCGCTTAATCCCATTTTGGCATTCTCTTTCCAACATATCGGCCGTTATCTCACGAAAAAATGCTTCAAAGTTGTTTTCCAATGCGTCAATTTAAGCGGGCTTGTCGGTATAGACATGAGCTCTAACATCGAAACTTTAATGGGTCTTTACCCTATTTTCAAACATGTCAAATCTAGAAGATGGGGAGATTTAAGCGAAATTTAGTTTAAGTTTATAATAACTCAAACACAGAAATTTTATATCCTTATTTAGGGTGGGATATATAGCGCACCAAATGGAAATATAGGCCAATAATGACAATATGGGGCTCAAATGAATAGTATTTGTGACTAGGGCACGAATCTGATGTATGGGAATCCAACTCACCCCAAAAATAATGCCATACTGGACATATTTACCGACCATAGCAGTAGGGAGTAGAGCACCAATATGATATCCACATTGGGGGCGAAAGATCGGAATGGCAGGATACCTTACAAATATGACCAGCATTAGTAAGGGGATAACCACCGCTGAAAATTTTGTTGATGTTCACGCCGGGATTTGAACCCAGGTGTTCAGCGTCAATAGGTGGACATGCTAACCTCTGCGCCACGGTAGCCTCCGTGGGCTCAATTGTTGTTTAGAAGTTCAAAAATTTAGTATGGACTTATTCAAAAGTTTAAAAATGTTAATGTAATGTCAGCAGACAGTGTTTGCTGATATCAGCAGATTAATTTCTCAGGGTATGGGAACGCCATAACATATCTAATTTAATACATAGTAAGAACTGACGAATTCTCCTTAGTTCACTCACCGTACTCGGCTTCACATGCCACAATTTAAAATTATAACCATAACAAATTTGCTTACCTGCAAAAGAAGAGAAAGAAATTTATTTAGCATTTCATAAAAAAAGAGCAATGAAAAAAAAATTCTCGGATTTAAAAAAAAAACAAAATTTTAAATGTGTAATTAGTAAAGATCAGACTGGATTTAAAAGGCAAATGTTGGTTTCATTCTCAGGTCTTTAAAACCCCTAGCCAATGTTAATCTTAAACAAAAAAGCGTGCTAAGTTTGGGAAGTAAGTTCTTGGGAACCCACCACTGCTTTCTGCTAAAAAATGGGAGCTATATCTAGTTATAGACCGATCTTGGCGCAGTTATCGAGAGTCATAACAGAATACTATATGCAAAATTTCAGCCAATCGGATGAAAATTGAGGCTTCCAGGGGCTTAAGAAGTCAAATCAGGCGATCGGTTTATATGGGAGCTATATCAGGTTTTAGACCGATTTCGACCGTACTTGGCACAGTTGTTGGAAGTCGTAACAGAACACCATGTGCAAAACCCACCACAGCTTTCTGCTAAAAAATGGGAGATATATCTAGTTATAGACCGAACTTGGCGCAGTTGTTGAGAGTCATTACAGAACACTATATTGAAAATTTCAGCCAAATCGGTCAAAAATTGTGGCTCCCAGGGGCTCAAGAAATCAAAACGGGAGATCGCTTTATATGGAAGATACATCAGCTTCTTGACCGATTTGGACCGTACTTGGCACAGTTGTTGGAAAATTTCATTCAAATCGGACAAACAATGCCAGCCTATAACCTGATATATTTAGCTCCCATATATGACTTCCTGAGCCCCTGGAACCTGGAATTTTTGTCCGATTTGGCTTTGCCAAGTAAGGTCCCAATTGGTCTGTAACCAGATATAGCTCCAATATTTTAGCAGAATCCATGGTGGTGGGTTCCCAAGATTCGGCCTGGCCGAACACAGTACGCTTTTACTTGTTTTTACTCCATATGGCCCCTAAACCCATGCAAACAACTTTTTGCACCTAACAATACACATATTGCCTCCACAGCAATTTTACCAAAAAATGCCGATTTTGAAACCAACGTTGCTCAAAAGGTGTATATTGGGGTTTTTTTTTAATTTCGGGGAGAATTTATTCTTGGTTTTCTAAGGACACTTTTATCTGCACAATTCAAAAATAATTACTACGATATCCCAATTCGTTTTTCTCTTAGTTTTTTTTTTCTTTATTGAAAACGTTTAGTTTTAGTTTTTATTGTTAAATCACAGTTTTGTTTATTTTGCTGATGAATAGCCGAGTCTTTACCATGCAACTGGGGCTGCGGTGTATTTGAAGGGGGCCACGCGAGCAACTGAAGCTACAGGGGCTACAGCAGCAGCTACGGGAGCGGCAGCATAGGTGGCAGGAACAACAGCAGCGTTGTAGTTCTGCTTAATATCAACGCGGCTGCTAGCGTAAGCGGCATCCAAATGGGCATTGGCATAAGCCAAAGGAGCAGCGACGGCGGCAGGAGCAGCATAAGCTACAGGAGCAGCCACAGGAGCGACAGCGGCAGGAGCAGCATAAGATACAGGGGCAGCCACAGGAGCAACGGCTGCAGGGGCAGCATAAGCTACAGGAGCAGCCACAGGAGCGGCTACATGAGCACTATAAGCCAATGGGGCAGAGTAGGCAAGGGGCGAAGCGTATGCGGCAGCGTAAGGAGTACCATAGGCAGCAGCAACGGGGGCGGTATATGCAGTAGCAGCCAAAGGAGCACCATAGGCAGTAGAAACGGGGGCACTGTAGGCAGCACCAGCCAAAGGAGCTCCATAGGCAGTAGCTACGGGGGCACTGTAGGCAGCACCAGCCAAAGGAGCACCATAGGCAGTAGAAACGGGGGCACTGTAGGCAGCAGCAGCCAATGGAGCACCATAGGTCAAGGGTGCTACAGCACCAGGCTTGGCAGCAGCGCAAGCAACCAAAGCGCACAAGACAATTATCTAAAAATAAAAATAGCACAGGAATTTATTGACAATTCCAGGAAATTCCATTTTACGGATGCATTATTGGTTTATGTGTCTACTTACGAATTTGGCCATTTTATTATTTGAGTGGGTGCTAATGTTTTGCTTGGCTGGCTACTCAGAAAACTGTGAATACTTATGAAGCAAAAAGCTTCTCTTTTATAGTTCCTCAAACTATAGTTGGTTGAAATAAATTGGAACGTGCTGCGTATCCAAAATTAGGAATCATTGGACGCATAGAAAATGTAAATTTTTTTTATAGTTTCATTACTTTGGGAATATGTGTGTGAGTAGTAGGCGGTAACTACTTTTTCGAGATATCGTTTATAAATGTATTTGATTGAAGGCAACCTTCTCAGAGGAGATAAACTGTATTAGCTATTTAAAAAAGGAACTAAAACCAACGGAGAGGTGATCTATATGGCATCTTCACCAAATAGGGACATATGAACTACTAAGTGATGTGCAAGTGTGTCAAGTAGAGAATGTTGCATACCAGGAAACGGTTCTAGGTCTTGGCCTATCAAGGAAAAAATAAAACAAAACAAAACAAAATAAAATAAAATAAAATAAAATAAAATAAAAAAAAAACTTTAATAAAATAAAATAAAATAAAATAATATGGGAACTTTCCTTAAATCTGGTTCGATTTTGATGAAATTTTTAGCATGTAGTGCGACGTCAAATAAAACATGCAAAATTGTATAAGGATGGGACCAAAATTGTGGCTACTACAGCTTTAAAAGGGCATATCGGATGAAAGATGTATATGGGAGCTATATATAACTTTGATTCGATTCTGATGAAATTTTACACACATACTAGGACGTCAAAAAAGCAATTCGTGCCAAATTTGGTACAGATCGGACCAAAATTATGCCTTCTACAGCCTTAATAGGTCAAATCGGCTGAAAGTTACATATGGGAGATATATCTAAATCTGAACCGATTTAGATGAAATTTTGCATATATATTAAGACGTCACACGAAACATCTCATGCTAAATTTGGTAAAGAGCGGACCAAAATTGTGCCTTCTACAGCCTTAATAGTTCAAATCGGATGAAAGTTATATATGGGTGATATATCTAAATCTGAACCGATTCAGATGAAATTTTGCACATATATTAAGACGTCACCCGAAACATCTCATGCTAAATTTGGTAAAGATTGGACCAAAATTGTGGCTCCTACAGCTTTAAGAGGGCACATCGAATGAAAGATATATATGGGAGCTATATCTAAATCTGAACCGATTTTTCAAAATCATCAAATCAATAGCGTTCGTCCTTGGACCAAAAAAGAGACTTATGCAAAATTTAATCAAAATCAAACAACAAATGCGACATGTACCTTGATTACAAGAATACATGGACAGACAGACGGACATAGCTAAATCGAATCAGTAGTAATTCTAAGCCGATCCATATACTTAACGATGGGTCTAGCTCTTCTCCTTCTTAGCATTGCAAACAAATGCACAAATCTATAACTCCCTGTACCACAGTGGTGGTGTAGGGTATAAAAAGTATAAGCGGGCTAAGTTCGGCCGCGCGGAATCTTATATACCCTCCACCACGGATGGCATTTGACCAATTCGGGCCAAAGACGATAGTAGATCCCATTGTGCAAAATTTCAATCAAATCGGATAAGAAGATAAGAAGCGCTCTAAAGGGACTTAAGAAGTAAAACGGGGAAGTCGGTTTATATGGGAGCTAAATATATCAGGTTTTAGACCGATTTGAACCATACTTAGCACGTGATATGGAGGCAATTGGTGAGAAGATTGTGCAAAATTTTAGCAAAAGAATTGCGCTCTCTAGAGGCTCAAGAAATAAAATCTGGAGACCGGTTTATATGGGAGCTATATCTAAATATAAACCGATATGGCCGCATTACAATCCCAGCCGACTTCCACAAATAGAAAGTATTTGTGCAAAATTTTAAACGCCTAGCTTTCTTCTTCGAAAGTTAGCCTGCTTTCCACAGTCAGACGGACGGACATGGCTAGATCGACTTAAAATGTACAGACGATCAAGAATATGTATACTTTAGAGGGTTTTAGATTAATATTTCGAGTTGTTTCAAACGGAATAGCGAAGTTAGAGTACCCCCATCGCATGGTGGAGAGAATAAAAAAAGGAATCATCTTCCCCACATGCCCTTCGCATGCTATCACTTGCAGCACCGATTTTGCATAAGTGAGCTCGTAATTATATGTGTCCCGTTATGATACGGAAAGCTATATTGTCCTCCTTCTTACTTCCTCTCAGTAATAGCCTTGTCCTCTCACGATCCAGATCACCCCATAGGATATTCGCCGGCTTACCGACTGTTTCGATGTTTCATAGTGTAACAAGCGCTTAACTCGTTAATCTCCTTCTTATACTCCAAGACTGTTCGAGACCTTACCTTGTTATTGCCCTTATGGCCATTTCACTGTCCGTAAAGATGTTGACACTCCATGTCCTCGTGTTAACACCACACCGCCTCACGCATTCTCCGTGATCGCCCGGATCTCCGCCTGCAGGACGATTTTATGGTCAGCAAGTCTATAACAGATCTAAATCCCTGGGTTCTTAATGCAGACCCCCAGGACCACTCTGTCCTCTATCTTTGATCCATCCCTGTAACATGATCTTCCAGATGGCAATACTACGGTTCCGTCAGTCCAAGACTGTGCTAATGGCAGCAGTGCCTCGCACACGTCCTCAAGTGTCGTCTCAGGTGTACAATCGGAGACCTCTTCCATTCCTTCCAGATTTCGTATCGTTGGCTCGATTGTACCGGGATGGTATAAGTGATTCTATCCTCAATCCATTCTCCCATCGCTTTAAGTCTCATAGCACCAGTGGCTGCCTCATACTTCATCTGTATAGCAATGGGTCGGATATCTAGAATAGTCTTCAGTGCCTTAGTGGGCGTGGTCCTCATCGCTCCGCTTGTGCCAAGACAACATGTTCTCTGAACTTGTTGTATGGTACTAATGTTGCACTTTTTCTCCACAGCATTCCACCAAAGTACTGGGCGTATGTAAGTATCGGTATAATCACGCTCCTGATGAGCCAGTGGGTTATCCTCGGATTCAGGCCACATTTCGAGCCTACGGCCCGTCTACGTAGTGCCCAACATCTGTGAGCCTTCTTAGTACGCTCCTATTAAGTTTCCTATCCAAGATCACTCCAAAGTATTTGGCCTTGTCATATATTGAAATCGTTTCATTGAGGAAACGTGGTGCGTCAAATTGGACCACCTTAGTTTTCCTCGTGAAAAGGCATATTTCAGTCTTCTCTTGTTTAACATTGCGACCCCTGGGTCTAACCCAGTCATAGGCCACATGAGAGACCTTTGCGGCCCTTCTACATAGTTGGTTTGCATCCTTACCCCTTAGAAGTATTATAACATCGTCTGCATAGCAGATAGGTTCAAATCCCTCCTCAGTGAGCTTCCGTTATGGGTTATTTATAGTAGTCATGCCATAAGATATGTTTCTATCTACCTCCCCAGAGTCTTCAGCATAAAGGACGACAGACTAATAGGACGAAAATTGTTCGTCTTCGTGCAATGAAAATGAACTTTGTGTCCATCCATCCCACAGGCACATACGACATGCTGATACAAGCAAAGTAAATCTCATTTAGTCAAACAGCCAGTCTACCGGACACAGCTTGTAATTCAACCGGTGATACCTCATCAGGGCAGATGTATCCATCATGGAGATGCAGAAATCCACCCATGATTTTTTCAGAGCTTTTTCAGCTGGCCCTTGTATTTTCTTAGCTCAGCCTTATAGACGTCCCAGTTGTGATTATAGGGAAAATAAGGAACTGAATTTTTTGATATCCGAAGAGGGGGAGGGGGGGGGGGCGGACCCTCCTCCATACCCCAATTTTCAAAAACGCAGATACGTGCACCGATTTAAGCGAAATTTTGTATGCCACCTTATGGTACCCCAAAAACACTAAATTGGTATTAAATTTTTGGGTCCGATAACGTGGGGGGACGCCCCATCCCAAAACCCACCCAGGGGGACATGTTTACCGATTGCAACAATATGGGTATCAAATGATAGGTATTTAAGAGTAGAGTACGAACTTGATATACAAATTTCGCATAAAGTATTCGAGGGGTCCCACACCCCAAAAAACCCCCCAACAGGACTCTTTCACCGCTTACGGCAATATGCGTATCAAATGAAAGGTATTTAAAAGTAGAGTACAAATCTGACATAAAAATGTATCCCTTGTTGTCTGAGGGGCCTTTCCACCCCCAAAACCTCCCGCACGGACAAGTTTACCGATTGGGACAATATGGTATCAAACGAAAGGTATTTCGGAGTAGAGTACAAACTTAGTATAAAATTGTATAAAAATTTCGCCCCGATTGTTCGGGGGTGGGGGGGGGGTTCTCCACCCCCAAAAATCCCCCAAGAGAACTCTTTCACCGCTTTGGGCAATATGAGTATCAAATGAAAGGTATTTAAACGTAGAGTACAAATCTGACATAAAAAAAGTATTCCTTGGTGTCTGAGAGGCCGCCTCACCCTCAAAACCTCCCCGCAAGGCATATTTACCAATTGAGACAATATGGATATCGAATGAAAGCTATTGGGTTGCCCAAAAAGTAATTGCGGATTTTTCATATAGTCGGCGTTGACAAATTTTTTCACAGCTGACTCTGTAATTGCATTCTTTCTTCTGTCAGTTATCAGCTGTAACTTTTAGCTTACTTTAGAAAAAAAGAGTAAAAAAAAGTATATTTGATTAAAGTTCATTTTAAGTTTTATTAAAAATGCATTTACTTTCTTTTAAAAAATCCGCAATTACTTTTTGGGCAACCCAATATTTAAAAGTAGAATAAGAATCTGATATAAAACCACAAAATCCACCAGCAGGGCTTATTTACCAACTGGGACAATATGGTTATCAAATAAAAAGTATTTAGAAGTTGAGTGCACATCTGTTATAAGAATTTGGTCCAAGGTGTCTACGGGGCCTCCCAAAACCCCTTAAACGGGTGTGAATGTCCAACGTCACAAAAATGGGTATCAAATGAAAGGTCTTTGGGAGTTGACTACGAATCTGGTATACATTTTTGGGATTAGGTCTGGGACCGCCCCACCGACTAAATACCCTTCAATAGGGCGCGTAGTTCAAGCGGAATAATATGTGCATTAAAGGAAAGGTCTTTGTCAGTAGAGTGCGAATCTAATGTTGATTAAAGAATCTGGGTCATGTCCAGCCGTCCTGTCATTCAGCAGGATATGTATATCGCGACAATAAAGTACTGAATAAAATTATCTTTTGGGTCTTAGCGAGCGACCCTGTCCTCCTAATAAAAACAACACCAAACTGTCATGTAGGACGACAGATAATATATTGTACTTAAATGCAAGAATGTGTCAGAGGGCAATCCACCTCCCCTTATCCTACCCAAAAAAGGAATTAAAAATAATATATGAAGGCCGATCAGGATAAAATAGGACAGCAATAAAAGGACGTTGGTAGTAGAGTACACTTTTGGTAGTAGAGTACACTTTTTACCCTCAAATTGTGATAGACACAGGAGGACCTACGGATTTTTAAAAATCTGGTATCCCAAGTGGTAGCTTTGAAATTGAAATTTTGAATGTGGATAACCAAAACTACAACAAAATAATAATTAGTGTGGATCTGTACGAGACCCTTTGCCTTGAAAATCTTGACAGCCATCTTAAAAATGCTTGACATTATGGGGCCAAACAAAATCGTGCCCCCTAAACTCCCTTCAAACCGGCCATATTTGATAGTAGAAAACGAATTTGATAACCAATTTTGAGGCCAAGTGTTTAGGGGTCGTCTCACCCCATAAACTCCCCCTAAACCAATGGCAATTGAGGCTAAAAGAAAAACGAAATTTGATATTTTTTCAGGGCTAAGTGCGTGGGTGGCCGCCTTACCCTACACACCTCTCAATGGCAAACTGGACATATTTGTGGATTATGGCAAAAAGGAGGCTCAAATCTGGTAGCTGTTTTATAGGCAAGTTTTTCAGACACGTCTCACCTCATAAACTTTCTCTAAACCATACATATATACCGACTCTAGCAATATGTAGCTTAAATGTGGTGTTTGAATCTAATATCCACTTTCTTGGCATCTCTAATCCACCACCAAAACCAAGAGGATGAAGTAGTTCTAACATTCAAACTTTGAGGGGCGCTCCCTCCCTTTACCCTATTTTCAAAAATGTCAAATCTCAGAGATTTAAGCGAAATTTGATTTGTTTATAATTACTCAAAAGTAGAATTTTGGTATCCTTATTTAGGGTGGGATATCTAGGGAGGCCGCGCCACCTGCAAAACCTGCCAAATGGAAATATAAACCAATAATGACAATATGTGGCTCAAATGAAAGGTATTTGAGACTAGATCACGAATCACCCCCAAAAATACCGCCATACCGCATATATTTACCGACCACAGCAATGATATCCACATTGGAGCGAAATATCAAAACATGACTTATTTCCTGGTGGATCGTGGATCGGGCCCTGTCCAGCTAGTATTTCTATAAAATTTACTTTGAAGGCAAAATTTAAAGAAATTTACCCTATAGATAAGTTTTTGTATAAAATATTCTCTAACATATTGTCACAGACAAATTTTTTTTTTAACTTTTCTTTAAAGCTTAAATTTCAATAAGTTTTTTGAACAAAATTCAAAAAGATTTCATTAAAATTTGGTTTCGCTTGAGACTTCTTACTCGATAATGACTCATTCGTTGTGAATATGCACATAGACTTAAAGCGAAGGAATGAATACCTTAACCTGATTAATATGCCTCAAAGAAACTCGCTGCTTTATGCAGTAAACATAGTTGGGTGTACTAGTCAAGCAATCATGACAATTACTACTTTGGAGGTTAATATGAAGAATCGGAGAACCCTTGTGTGATAGTACGAGTATAAATATTACAACTTCATTTAGGGTAATTATCAGTAACCACTGAAACAAAGCCAAGTTCACACCAAACATGTTCAAATTCGTAAGTTTATGAAGGATTTCATACAAAGCGTGAGTTTATTGTTCTTATGACTTCTTTTAAGGCTGTTGTCATCTTTGCCGTCATTGCCTGCGCTGCTGCCAAGCCTGGCCTGATTGGTGCTCCTTTGGCATATACAGCTCCTGCTGCTGTTGTTGCTGCCGCCCCAGCTCCATTTGTCACAGCCACCAGTAGCCAAGTGATTGCTCGCAACTACAATGGTATTGCCACTGCTCCAGTTGTTGCTCCCGTTGCCGCACCTTTAGTTGCCAAAACTATTGCGGCTCCTGTTGCTGCCTATACTGCTCCTTTGGCCTATAACGCCCCCTTGGCATACTCTGCTCCCTTGACCTATGCTGGTGTTCATTCTCCCCTCTTATTGTAAAACGATCACAATTGAGGCAAACGGATTTATGTAAAATCGATTTTTTGATATAAGCAATAAAAATATGATAATTTATTAGAATCTTTATAATATTAATAAATGGTTGATAATGGAGACTACTATGGCATAGAGGTTCGCATGTCATAAAAGAAGAGCAGTGGTTATTGCCTCACTTATGCTGGTGACACGAAAAGTTATAGTAAAATATCTGCTTTTTGAGAACGGGCAGAGATAACTCTTTTAAAATGTGATTTGTTAGAGATGAGATGTTAGTGCGAAATTTCAATGCCTTAGATAGACTGGGGGTTATCTGGTAGGCCTCTCAGTTTGGTCACTTCGGTTTTTCGAAAATTTGTTCGAGTTGCCAAATTTGTGGACCGATTTTAAAAAACCCTTCATGTCTACAAAATATCTTTTGATTCCGAAGATATTTGATTTTTGTTCTTTTTATACCCACCACCATTGGATGGCGGCATATTAATCTAGTCATTCCGTTTGTAACACCTTGAAATAATGATCTAGGATCCCATCTTATATATAAAAATCAATTTGTGTTTGTTTGTTGGTTTTTTTGTATGATTGTGTGTTCCTTGTAGACTCAGAAACGGCTGAACCGATTTTCTTGAAATTTTCACAGATGGTGCATAATGACCCCGTGGTGAAAATAGGGTACTACATTTTTTGATATCTGAAGGGGGACGGACCCTCCCCCTTACCCTAATTTTCAGAAACGCCAGATCTCGGAGATGGGTGGTGCGATTTAAGCGAAATTTTGTGTGCTCTCATATAGTACCGGATGGGGTACCTAGGGAAGCTGCCCCACCCTAAAACCCACCAAACATATATTTAGAACAGAAAACATATCTGATATCCAAATGTCGGAGCAAGTGCTAGGGGGACTTCCCCAAGCCAAAAAATACCCCTAAATCGGACATAT
Organism: Stomoxys calcitrans; assembly: GCF_963082655.1. Classification (NCBI taxonomy): domain Eukaryota; kingdom Metazoa; phylum Arthropoda; class Insecta; order Diptera; family Muscidae; genus Stomoxys; species Stomoxys calcitrans. Next base: position 198,642,351 of record NC_081552.1, read on the forward strand.
TTACCGACCATGGCAATATGGGACTCAAATGAAAGGTATTTGCGAGTATAATACGAATATGATATCCAAATGTGGGACCACGTTTCTGGGGGTCCACCCCTTTTCCAAAACACCCCCCAAACAGGACTTATTTACTGACCATGGGAATATGGGGCTTAAATAAAAGGTATTTGAATGTAGAATACGAATCTGATATCCAAATATGGGACCAAGTGTTTGGGGGGCCGCATCCCCCCAAAAACATCCCCAAAGGGTAAAAATTTACTACCATAGCAATAGGGGGCTCAAATGAAAGGTCTTTGGGAGTAAAGCACGAATCTGATATCAATGTTCGGGAAAAGTGTCTATGGGGCCACCCCACCCCCATAACACCACCCAAATACGAAGTATTTGCTGACCATTGCAATATGGGATTCAAATAAGAGGTATTTTAGAGTAGAACACGAATCTGATATATATTTTCAAAGCCAAGTCACTGAGTGGCCGCCCCATCCCCCAAACCGGTCATGTTTGCCGACTATGGGAAAATGGAGCTCAAATGAAGAGTATTTGGGAGTAGACCATGAATCTGACATCAACATTCGGGACCAACTCTCCAGGGGACGTCCCATCACCATAACAACCCCAAATAGGACGTATTTGCTCACCAAGACAATTTGGGTCTTCAAGACAGTGGAGCTCGATATTCATAGTTTTAAGGGCCCATACCCCAAACCGGACATATTTGCTGGCTGTTTCAGTAAGGGGTATAAGTGAATGGTATTTGAGATTATAAAATGAATTTGATATCCACTTTTGAGGCCATTGGCAATATGGGGTTCAAATATATGAGAATACACCACGTTGCTGATATATTTTCAGGGCTTAGTTTTTGGGGGACCACCCCACTTCCCAAAACACCCCTAAATCAGGCAAATTTACCGACCATGTCAATGTGGAGCTTAAATGAGAGGAATTGGGGGTTAGAGAAAGAATTGATACTCACTTTCGGTACCAATTTTCTGGGGTCTACCCCTTTCCCAAAATACCCCACAAACAGCAATTATTTACTGACCATCGCAATTTGGAGCTCAAATGAAGGTATTTTGGAGTAGAATTCGAATTTGATATCCAAATGTGGGACCATGTATTAAGGGGATCACTCCTTCCCCAAAACACACCCCAAAGGGTAAAAATTTTTCGACCATGCCAATATGCCAAATGAAAGGTATTTGAGATTAGAAAACGAATTTGATGACCAATTTTTGGACCATGCGTTTGGGGGACGCCTCATCCTGTAAACTCCACCTCAAAACCAATTTGGGGTTTAAATAAATGGAATTTGAGAGAAAAACACGATGCTGATATTTTTTCAGGGCCAAGTGCCTGGGGACCACCTCACCCCCGAAAACATCCCTAAATCAGATATCAAGAGAATATCGGGCTGAAATAAAGTATTTTGAAGAATGGAGTACACCTTACATCCAAACTTAAATTCATAGACCAAAAAAGATCACATGCGATTCAGATAAAGGCATTTACATTGTTAAACTGTTAGTCAATCGATATACTACTTTTGTAGCATGGTATTTCACTAAAAGCTCTTTAATTGTCGAAAATAAATATTCCAAGGAAAATTTTGTTCCATATAAAGTAAAAGAAGGCGCAGCGGAGCGGGCCTGGGTCAGCTAGTAGAGTATATATATTCTTGATCGTCTCGACATTCTGAGTCGAACTAGCCATATCCGTCCGTCCATCTGTCGAAATCACGATAGTGGTCGAACGCGTAAAGCTAGCGACTTCAAATTTTACACAGATACTTAATATTAAAATAGGTCGTTGGGGATTCCAAATGGGCCATATCGGTCAAGAACCTGATATAGCTTCCATATAAACGAATCTCCAGATTTAACTTCTTTAGCTCTTATAAGCCGTAATTCATGTCTGATTTGGCTGAAATTTTGCATATGGTGTTCTGTTATGATTTCCAACAATTGTGCTAAGTACGGTCCAAATCGGTCTATAACCTGATTTAGCTCCCATATAAACCGATCTCCCGATTGTTCATCCGATTTGGGTGAAATTTTGCATGTAGTGTTCTGTCATTCCAACAACTGTACGGTCCAAATCGGTCCATAGCCTGATATAGCACCCATATAAACCGATCTCCGGATTTGAATTCTCCTGATCTGATTTGAGTCAAAATCGGTCTATAATCAGATAAAGCTCCCACATTTTAGCAGAATCCATGATGGTGGTTTCCCAAGATTTGGTCCGGCCGAACTTAGCACGCTTTTACTTGTTGTAATTTGGGCCTATGCCCAAATCATATTATGCGATTAACGAAGGCATTTGAAGTTCGATTTTCATTTTTGTGAAAACCTAAAGTCATCCTCAAAGCCAGTAAGAAAAGGTGACGGATCTCATTCAGATTCACACTAATTAGGGTTTTTTTTTATGGGTTTCCACATTCACAATCATATTTCAAAGCTACCACTTGAGATAGCACATTTTAAAGATCCGCAGGTTCTCCTGTTTCTATCCCAAATTGAAGGTAAAAAGTGTACACTTTTTCATTTCTACAACCAATGACATTTTATTGCTGTCCTATTCTACCCTGATCGGCCTTCATATATCATTTTAAATTTCTCTTTCTTTGGGTAGGATGGGGGGAGGGCGATTGCCCTCTGACACGTCCTTTCATTTGTGTATAGTATATTCTCTGTTGTCCGACATGACAGTTTGGTGTTGTTTTTATTGAGAGGAGAGGGTCGGTCCCCCGACGCTACGACCCAAAAGACAATTTATTTGTGTAGCGATCTACATGTCCTGCTGAATGGCAAGACGTGACCCAGATACATAAATCGTTAGATCAACGTTAGATTCAAACTCTACTGACACAGACCTTTTTTGAATTCCTATATTGTCCCGATCGAACTACACGTCCTATTGAAGGGTATTTAGTGGGTGCGCCAGTCCCAGACACCAAGGTATAAATTTTTACCACAGCTTTTTACTCTAATTTTAAATACCTATCATTGATATCAATATTGTCCCAATCGGCATATATGTCCTGCTGGGGGGTTTTGGGGGTGGGGAGGCCCCTCCGACACAAAGGAATACATTTTTATGTCAGATTTGTATTATACTTTTGAAAATCCTTTCATTTGATACCCATATTGTCCCAATCGGTATACATGTCCGTTCGGGTGGGTTTTGAGATGGGGTAAGTTGACACCAAAATTGTTTCCAATTTCGTGTTTTTGGGGTACCATAAGGTGGCATGCAAAATTTCGCTTAAATCAGTGCACCCATCTCCGAAATCTGGCGTTTTTTAAAATAGGGGTATTGGTATGGGTCCACCCCCTTCAAATATCAAAAAATTTAGTACCCTATTTTCACCGGGGGCTCAAACTCTACCATTTATGAAAATTTATTGAAAATCGGTTCAGCAGTTTTTGAATATATACGAAACAGACAAACAAACTAACAAACAAGCAACCAAACAAACAAACAAAGCGCAACAATTTTGTTTTTATATAATAGAATAGCATTCCGGTTGTCCACTTCGCTACCCCAAGAATAACTACACAGGGAAAAATCATTATATATTGTCATGGTATAAATGAATCGCAATTTTGAGCGCTTTGGCTCAATTTGTAAAGAATGTACCATTTTGAATGTTTTAGTACCTATTTTGCACTTTTTGATACCAAAATGTATGAATTTTGAATGGATCATTCAGCCAGTCATTTAATATTTCCTTGTACCTACATTCCAAATTTTAGACCTCTAGATCCATCTGCAAAGAATGTACCAAATGGTACCAATTTTGGTACCAAAATGTGCGAATCGTGAATAGATAATTTAGTCACCCATTATATATTTCCCAGTTTACCTACATGCCAAATTTCAGATCTCTAGCTCCAACTACGCAGAAAGTACCAAATGGTACCAATTTTGGTACCAAATATTAGGAATTGTAATATCTCCTAGTCACAATCATATTTTACCTAATTGTAACTGCATGCCAAATTGCAATGCTCTAGCATTATCTGTAAATAAAGTAGTAAATGATACCAATTTTGGTACCAAAATTTAGGAATTTCTAATAGATCATTTAATCAACCATCACATATCTCCAAGTTGAACCTATATGCCAAATTTCAGCCCTCTAGCTCCATCTGTAAAGAAAGTACCAAATGGTACCAATTGCGATACAAAACGTACGTTTTCTCCCGTTACCAGTAGTATTTTTCCATTTTTATACCCACTACCGATTGATAGGGGTATATTCATTTTGTCATTCCGATCCTATAAAGTATATATAGTCTTGATCAGAGTAAAAACTAAGACGTTTTAGCCATGCCCGTCCGTCTGTCTGTTGAAATCACGCTTCAGTCTTTTAAAATAGAGATATTAAGCTGAAACTTTGCATAGATACTTTTTTTCCATAAGCAGGTTAAGTTCCAAGATGGGCTATATCGGACTATATCTTATATAGTCCCCATATAGACCGATCCGCCGATTACGGGTCTTAGGCCCATAAAAGCCACATTTATTATCCGATTTTGCTAAAAATTGTGACATCGAGTTGTATTAGGCCCTTCGATATCTTTCAGCAATTTGGCCCAGATCGGTCCAGATTTGGATATAGCTGCCATATAGACCGATCTCTTGATTTTAGGTCTTCCGCCCATAAATGTCACATTTAATGTCCGATTTTTTCCAAAATTTGGAACAGTGAGTTGTGTTAGGCCCTTCAAGATCCATCTTCAATTTGGCCCAGATCGGTCCAGATTTGGATATAGCTGCCGTGTAGACCGATATCTCGATTTAAAGTCTTGGCCCCATAAAAGGCGCGTTAATAATCCGATGTCACTGAAATTTGGCTCAGAGACTTATGTTAGGCTTTTTGACATCCCTGTCGTAAATGATTCAGATCGGTTTATTTTAAGACATTGCTACTAAAAAGACCAATATTTTGTTACAATTGAACAATGACTTGTACTTATTAGTTTTTGATCCAAATCGGAACATATTTCGATATAGCTGCTATGGGGCATAAGGTATGCATTTTTCACCGGATTTTCACGAAATCACCCGAGGTGGTGGGTATAGAAACTTAACGCCTTTTTACTTGTTTCTTTTCATCCTCATCCTTGTAAACCAATTGTCTTTTAAGTCTATTTTCAAAATTCGATGTCTATCCATCTGCCCTGTACAAAGTTCACCCATTTCGTACCTATTTGGTACTTTTTTTAGTACCCAAATGTACAAATTTCCAAAAACTCAGGCTATAAGTAATTATAGTCCTTATAAATTAAGATTGCCATAGTGTACCTAAGTTCCAAAATTCAGAGCTTTAGTTTAATTTACAAAGAAAGTACCAAATAGTACCAATTGCGGTACTAAACGTACTATTTCTAACACTTCCGGTACGATTTTCCAAAATTTGTTTTTTTTTTTCAAGACGCTCTTCAATTTGAGCCCAAGAACATAATTCTAGCCCTTTCCGTTCGCGCTGGCCAAATATGTACCATTTTGTACCTTTTGGTACTTTTTAGTACCTAAATGTACGAATATCACCAAATCCAGCCTTAACCCGTGACTACGACCCAAGACCAACATTCATGCAAACTTTCAACATTCATGCCAAATTTCAAGATTCATGTAAAATTTCATGAGCTTTGGCTGTTTGGGCTGAGCGATGATTAGTCAGTCAGCAATCAGACAGTCAACTCTTTTATATATTTAGATAGGTTCCCTTTAAATACGGAAACCACGATAGGAATTCGTTAGATCTTAGAAGCCGAACTTAGCACATTTTTATTTGTTTTTTTTCCTCGATTCTATCCCACTGTGCGACGCCCAAAAATTTTCATATTATTTTAATAAATTATCGCCTTTTATTGTTCCCATTCAAAATTCGATTGTACATGATATTCGTTGGCTTCAATGGTGTTTGTTTTACAATAGCAGAGGAGAATGAACACCAGCATAGGCCAAGGGAGCAGAGTATGCCAAGGGGGCGTTATAGGTCAAAGGAGCAGTATAGGCAGCAACAGGAGCCGCAATAGTTTTGGCAACTAAAGGTGCGGCGACAGGAGCAACAACTGGAGCAGTGGCAATACCATTATAGTTGCGGGCAATCACTTGACTACTGGTGGCTGTGACGAATGGGGCTGGGGCGGCTGCGACTACCGCGGCAGGAGCTGTGTAAGCCAAAGGAGCACCAATCAGACCAGGCTTGGCAGCAGCGCAGGCAATGACGGCAAAGATAACAAAAGCCTGAAAAGTAATCATTAAATCAAATAAACTTCTGTTTGAAATGGTATAGTCTCCAAACTTACGAATTTGAACATTTTTCAGTGATTATGATTAAGCGGTAACTGATGATGATACAAACTTGAGTTGTGATATTTATATTCATACCCTTACAACAAGTGTTCTTGAATTCTTCATATTGGCCTTCAATGTATTAATTCGCGTGATTGTTTGGTAAGTACCACTAACTATGTTTACTACATAGAGCTGAATGTTTGTTCAAGGCATATTAATTAGGTTTAGGTATTCCCTCGCTTCAATACGTTTCGATATGAATATCAATCACAAATTATGACTCATTAACGGTTATTTTGGACTTAAAAGCCCATTGATGCATGATAATGCCATTGTTTAGATTTTAATAAGTATTATGATATTTTTGATCTTTTCGAAGATAGATTTTGATTGAATAGAAAAAATTAAAATTCACTTTAAAACTCAGAACCTGGATTTGCTTTTGTTTCCATATGGAAAAGAATATGTATATATATTTTATATACACCACCATAGGATAGGGGTAAACTTATATATTCATTCCGTTTATAGCACCTCCAAATATTGATCTAAGACCCTATATATATTCTTGGTCGTCAGGACATTCTGAGTTGATCTAGCCATGTCCGTCCATCGGTCTTTCGAAATCACGAAAACGGTCGAACGCGTAAAGGTAGCCGCTTGATATTTTGCAGCTCGAGTTCGTCTCGAAAGAGAAACAAACAAGAAATTTTGCACAAATACTAACTATTGATGCAGGGAAGTGAAAACTGACCATATCGGTTCAGATTTGGATATAGTTCCCATATAAACCGATCTCTCGATTTGACTTCTTGAGCCCCTGGAAGCCGTAATTTTTTTCCGATTTGGTTGAAATTTTGCACACAGTGTTCTGTTATGACTTCCAACAACTGTGCCTTGTACGATCTTAATCGCTGTATTACGTGATATAGCTCCCATATAAACCGATTTTGCCATGTGACTTCTTGAACCACTGGAAGCCCCAATTTTTGTTCAATTAAGCTAAAATTTTGCAGATGGTGTTCTGTTGTGACTTTCAACAATTATACTAAGTAAATTCCAAATCGGTCTATAAAATGTTTTGAGATGGGACGTCCCCCATGGTTAGTTGGGACATGTTTACATATTCGGACAATATGGCTATCAAATGAAAGGTATTTAAGAGTAAAGGTCGAACTGAGCATAAAAATGCCACCCTTAGTCTCGGGGGTTCCCCCTGCCCGAAAAACACCACTCAACAGGACATTTTTACCGCTTTGGGCAATATGGCTATCAAATGAGAGGTATTTAAGAGTAGAGTACGTACTTGACATAAATAAAGTCAACGTTCTTGGCATAAAAAGTGTGGGGTGAGTTCCCCACCCACAAAGACAATAACCAACAGATCACTACCCTACCCCAAAACCTACCAAATATATATATACACACCAATCACGACAATATGGGACTCCAATGAATGGTATTTAAGATTAGAAAACGTATCTGATATTCAATTGTCGGACCAAGGGTTTGGGGTTTGGGGGATCCCAACCCTCAAAACACCCCTAAATCCGACAAATTTACCGACCATGGCAGTATGGGACTCAAATGAAAGGTATATGAGAGTAAAACACGAATCTGATATCCAAATTTGGGACAAAGTTTTTGGGGGTTCACTCCTTCCCCAAAACCCCCCTCAGGCAGGACTTATTTACTGACCACGGTAATATGAGGCTTAAATAAAAGGTATTTGAGTGTAGAATACGAATCTGATATCCAGATGTGGGACTAAGTATTTGGGGGGCCGCCCGAAATCAAAGAAAGAAGAAGAAGACAAATTTACGACCATAGCAATATGGGGCTCAAATGAAAGGTCTTTGGAAGTAAATCACGAATCTGATATCAATGTTCGGAAAAGGTGTCTATGGGGGCACCCCACCTCCATTACCATACCCAAATAGGAAGTATTTGCTTACCATTGCTCAAATAAAAGGTATTTTAGTGTAGAACACGAATCTTATATATATTTTCAAAGCCAATTCACTGAGAGACCGCCACATCCCCCACAACACCACCCAAACCGGTCATGTTTGCCGACTATGAAAAAATGGAGCTCAAATGAGGCGTATTTTAGAGACGACCATGAATCTGACATCAACATTCGGGACCAACTGTCTAGGGGACGTACCACCACCATAACAACCTTTAAGTAGGACTTATTTGCTCACCAAGACAATTTGGGTCTTCAAGACTGTGGAGCCCGATATTCATAGTTTTTAGGGCCCATACCCCAAACCGGACATATTTGCTGGCTTTTACAATAAGGGGTTTAAGTGAATGGTATTTGAGGTTTGAAAACGAATTTGATATCTAATTTTGAGGCCAATGGCAATATGGGGTTCAAATATATGAGAATAGAGCACGTTGCTGATATATTTTCAGGGCATTGTGTTTGGGGACCACCCCACTCCCCAAAACACCTCTAAATCGGTCAATTTTAACCGACCATGTCAATGTGGGATATAAATGAAAGGAATTGGGGGGTAGAGCAAGAATTTATGCCCACTTTTGGGACCAATTTTCTGGGGGTCTACCCCTTTCCCAAAATACCCCACAAACAGCAATTTTTTACTGACCATCCCAATATGGCGCTCGAATAAAGGTATTTGGGAGTAGAATACGAATTTGATATCCAAATGTAGGACCATGAATTTAAAGCATCATCTCTCTCCAAAACACCCCCCCAAAGGGTGAACATTTTTCGACCATACCAATATGTGGCTCAAATGAAAGTTATTTGAGATTAGAAAACGAATTTGATAACCAATTTTGGGGCCATGTGTTTGTGGGACGCCTCATCCTATAAACTCCCCTCAAAACCAATGGCAATATGGGGTTTAAATAAATGGTATTTGAGAGAAGAGCACGATGCTGCTCACCCCGAAAACACCCCTAAATCATACGTCATGAGAATACCTTACATCCAATCTTAAATTCGAAGACCCATTAAAATCATATTGTTTGCCAAGCGATATACTATTTTCGCAGCATGGTATTGCACTAAAAGCTCTTTAATAGTCGAAAATAATTATTCCAAGAAAAGTTTTGTTCCATATAAAGTAAAAGAAGGCGCAGCAGAGCGGGCCCAGTCAAGCTAGTCTGACATAAAAATGCATTGTTTGTTGACTGAGGGGTCTCCCACCACCCAAAACCCCCCAACAGGACATATTTACCTATTGGGCCATTATGGATATCAACTGAAAGGTATTTAAATAAAAATTTATTCCTTGGTGTCTGAGGCGCGCCCCACACCCAAAAAACCCCTCAACAGGACATATTTATCGATTAGGATAGTATGGGTATCAAATGAAACGTGTTTGAAAGTTGAGTACACATCTGTTAAAAGAATTTGTTCTAAGGTGTCTACGGGGCCTCTCCACCCCCAAAACGGGCATGAATGTTCAACGTCATAAAATGGACATAAAACGAAAGGTCTTTGAGAGTTGACTACGAATGTGATTTACACATTGGGACAGAGTCAGGGATCGGCCCACCCACCTAATACGCTTCAAAAAGGCTATAAGATGAAAGATCTTTGAGAGTTGACTAGGAATCTGATATATTCGTTTGGGACAGAGCCTGGGACGAAAGACGTTTAGTTCGATCGGGAAATATGGGAATTAAATGAAAGCTCTATGTCAGTAAAGTTCGAATCTAATGTTGATATAAGGATTCCGTTCAGACGGATATGTAGATCTCGACATTAAAGGACCAACCCTCTCCGCCCAATAAAGGCAACATCAATCTGTCATGGAGGACGACCAAGAATAAATTGTATTCAAATGAAAGGATGTGTCAGAGGGCAATCGCCCTTCCTCATCCTACCCAGAAAAAAGGATTTGAAAATAATAAATAATGAATGCCGATCAGGATAGAATAGGACAGCAATAAAAGGTCTTTGGTAGGAGAGTACACTACTTACCCTCAACTTGGGATAGACACAGGAGGAGTAACTTTGAAATATGATTGTGAATGTAGATAGGTTAGGTTGAAAAGAGGATGCAGATATTAATCCGCCCCATGCCACTATGGACATACACCTAAGCCAGTAATCGGCTTGTTGTGCGCTCTAAAAACTATAAAGCAACCTTTAAAAACAACATTTTAAGTTAGAAATTTCGTGCTACTTACAAAATCCTTAATTGTTTTCAATACCTCTCCCCTTAGTTGGTTAATGTCCGATATTGTGTCAACACCTTAGTACCGGTATCTGTTGGACGCGAAAGTCGGGCAATGACAAAGGAAATGTTCCAATGCGTCTCATCATCTTCCCCGCATGCCCTACACACGCTATCACTTGCCGCACCGATTTTACATAAGTGAGCTCGTAGTCCTATGTGTCTTGTTATGATACCAATAGCTATACTGACTTCCTTCTTGCTTCCTTTCAGTAATAGCCTCGTCTTCTCACGATCTGGTTCTCCCCAGAGGATTTTCGCCGTCCTACCGACCGTTTCGCTGTTCCACAATGTTGCATGCGCATTCGTCGCCCACTCCCTAAACTCGGACTGCGTCGCCCCGAAAGGCTTCGGGTTAACGAAAACTATTAAAGGCAGTCCTCTGGCCTTCACCGCCAAATCGTCTGCCCTTTCATTTTACCTTACTCCGTTATGGCCCGGCGACCAAACAATGCGGATTTTTCCATCCTCAGAGAAGGCGTTAATCTCCTTCTTACACTGCAAGATGATTCGTGACCTTAACCTCCAGGTTGTTATTGCCCCTATGGCAATTTTACTGTCGGTAAAGATGTTCATACTCGAAGTCCTCGCGTTAGCACCACACCACTTCGCGCATTCCGCGATCGCCCGGATCTCCGCCTGCAGGACCGTATTATGGCCAGGCAATCTAAAACAGATCTCAGTCCCTGGGATCTCAATGTAAACCCCCAGGCCCACTCTGTCCTCTAGTTTTGGTCCATCCGTGTAACATGATCTTCCAGATGGCAATACTAGGGTTCCGTCAATTCAAGACTGTGCCGATGGTAGAAGTGCCTCGCACTCGACTTCAAGGTCCAACTCAGGTATCCGGTCGGAAACCTCTTCCCTTTCTTCCAGTTTTCTTATACTATACTGCGATGGTATGAGCTGCTCCCATCTTCAACTCATTCTTCCATCGCCTTAAGTCTCACAGCCGTAGTTGCTGCCTCACACTTAAGGTGTATGTCAATGGGTCGCATATCTAGAATAGTCTCCAGTGCCCTAGTGGGCGTGGTCCTCATTGCTCCGCCAATGCCAAGACAACATGTTCTCTGAACCTGTTGTATGGTCCTTATGTTGCACTTTTTCTCCATAACAGTCCACCAAACTACTGAGGCGTAAGTAAGTATTGATCTAATCACGCCCCTGTGGAGCCAATGGACTATCCTAGGATTCAGGCCCCTACAGCCTACAGCCCGTCTACATAATGCCCAACATCTGTGAGCTTTCCTAGTATGCTCCTGAATGTGACACTTCCAATTCAGTTTCCTGTCCATGATACCACCTAATCAGATATCGAAACCGTCTTATTGAGGAAACGTAGTGCGTTAAATTGGCCCACCATCGTCTTCCTCGTGAACAGGCATATTTCAGTCTTCTCTGGGTTAACATTGAGACCTCTGGGTCTAGCCCAGTCATATGCCATATGCAGGACCATTTCGGCCCTTCTGCATAGCTCGTTCGGTTCCTTACCCTTTAGAAGTATTTTAACATCCCTCCTCAGTCAGCATCCGTAATAGGTCATTTATGGTGGTCACCCATAGGAGTGACGATAAAATTCCCGCCTGTGGCGTGCTCTGTGCCACTTTCTCCCTCGTATTTATGCCATAAGACACACAATTTATCCACCTATTTCTTAGCATATGGTTTATCCAGTCTCTAAGGACCGGTTCCACCCGGTACTGGTCAAAGGATTGGATCAGTGTGTCGCTCCGCACATTGTTAAAAGCCACCTCGATGTCAATGCATACCGCCAGTGTGTACGTTTGCTGGATGTCATACTCTTTATCATGATGTCCACAATACGTTCCATGGTTTTGAGTAGAAAGGACGCAAGGCTTATGGGTCTGTAGGCATTTGGTGTCGCATAACTTGCCTTGCCGGGCTTAAGTATAAACACAACCCTTGCCTCCTGCCAGGCTTTTGGAGTATATGCAAGTCCTGGGCACAAAATTTTGGCCAGACGAGGCGTCAGATAGTCTGCCTCTTTCTGCAGTAACGCCGGAAATATTCCATCGGGTCCGGGTGACTTAAATGGTTTGAAGCTCCTCAAGGGTTGCTTCACAATAAATTCCGTTATTATAAACCTTTGATCAAGGTCATTATTCCAAGATTGCAGTGTCTCCGTGAGTCCCTTCGTGTCCTGTGGAAAATGGGTTTTCATCAAAAGCCTCAACATGTCCTCCGTTGTCTCTGCTCTCACTCCCATGTCGTCTACTAAAGTTTCAGTGTGGACATGGGTTTTTGAGAGAAACTTTGTTGTCTTGGCGGCGTCTTTAACGCTATCGACCTGTTCGCAGGAAAGCTTCCAGGAGGCACTTTTTGCCCCTCTGGTAATTTTTTTGTATTTCTTGAGCCGTGTGTAATACACATCCCAAAAAACTTCCGCTTTTTTACGACGTCCTCTGTTAAAAAGTCTGCGGACCTCTTCCCCAATATTGCGAATCTCCTCGGCCATCCAGGGTTTTTCTTGGGCTGATTTCCTTTCCCGCAGAGGACAACTATCTTCGAAGGACCCCATCAGTGCAGTCGTAATCCTGTTGGCATTTTCGTCAATGTCTTCTGTGCTAGGACAATCAATTATCTTGCCCAAGTCTTCTTCTGAGTAGCCTTCCGAATTTTGTCCACTTGGTTTCAACTTATTCCGGAAGCTTATCGGATTCGGCGCTGGCCGTGCTATTCTAAACTTAATGTAGCGATGGTCAGAGAAAGAGTATTCCATGGAGACCCGGACCAGCAGGTCTTTAGTATTCAAGGAATCCGCCAGGGCTTGGCCCCACTTATTAGTGTTGGTACTACCCCACGAAATAGGGTGAGAGTTCGTATCGCACCATATTAGTACCTCGTTTCCTGTCTGTTTTGATGTCCTCACCAGCCCTTGCAGCTCCGAATTGAGTCCTTATAAGCCACCATTTTTATCCGATTCGGCTGAAATTTTCCATGAGGTGTTTCGTTATGACTTCCAACAACTGTACCGAATACGGTTCAAATCAGTCAATAACCTGATATAGGTCTCTCGATCACCCTTGTTCGGTTCCTAGAAGCTTTAACTTTTGCTGGTTTGACAACATTTGGTATGCAGAATCCATGTTGATGGGTTCCCAAGATTTCTCCTGGCCGAACTTAGCCCGCTTTTACTTGTTTATGATTTTTTTTGCCTATAAAAAAGAGATTTTGAGGTCTCTTCCAAGCATACAATTTACATGTTGACATTTTATATCCAATATTTATTATATTCACTCACTGTACGATATACATCTCAAAATACACCTTAAAATAGAACAGACATAATAGGAGACACCAATTTTTTATAATACTGTTGGTTGAGCTTCAGTTACGATTCTACATCGATGGGTTGTTAAATTTCCTGCATAAATTATTTCACCCTTTAAAGTACAGAAAATCTTTACGGTAGAAGAATGTTTCTACAGAAGCTCTTAGTTTGTTGTAGGCAAAAACTTGTATTGCTAATATAAATTCTCCTTCAGGAAGTGGCACAAGACGAACTTTATCCTCATCCAATATCAAATCCTTTACAATGATATCATCCTTGAGGAAAGAATGGAAAAAGTAAACAACGAAATTAGTAAATAACAAGTAAATACGTCCTTTCAGTAATACCCTAGTCTTCTCACGATCTGGATCCCCCCATAGGATTTTCGTCGTCCTACCGTACGTTTCGCTGTTCGACAGGGTTGCATGCGCATTCTTCACCCACGCCCTTAAGTCGGACTACGACGGCCTGAAAGGCTTTGGCTTAATCAACTTTATTGACGGCAGTTCTCTGGCAAATCGTCTGCTTTCTTATTCCCAGTTACTCCGCTATGGCCCGGCACCCAAACGATGCGGATCTTGCCATCCTCAGAGAAGGCGTTAATCGCCTTCTTACATTCCACCACTGTTCGTGATTATACCGTACTGGTTGTTATTGCCCTTATGGCCTATTTATTGTCCGTAAAGACGTTCATACTTGACGTATGAACGCGTTTACACCACACCACCTCACCCATTCCGTGATCGCCCAGATCCCCGCCTGCAGAACCGTATTATGGTCAGGCAGTCTAAAACATCCGTGTAACATGATAAAGGGTCTAATGCCCATAAAAACTTTATTTTTTATCCGATTTTGCTGAAATTTGAAATAGTTAGTAGTTAAAGGCTTCCCGACAACTGACCCAACTATGGTTCAGATCGGGCTATATTTAGATATAGCTACCATATAGACCGATCACCCGATAAAGGGTTTGAAGGCCATAAAAGCTTAATTTATAACCCGATTTCGTTGAAATTTGCAACAGTGTGATATTTCGACCCCCTCGAAATCTGACCTAAATATAGATTAGATCGGTCAATATTTAGATATAGCTGCCATATATAGCGATCTGCCGATAACGGGACTGAAGCCAATAAAAGCTTTATTTATTACCCGATTTCGCTGAAATGTTAAACCGTGAGTTTTTCTGAGCCTCAAGATATCCGACCTTAATATGGTTCAGAACGGTTTATAACTGGATATATCTGCCAAAATAACCAATATTTTGTTCTACAAAATTGAAAAGTGGCATATATATTAGATCACTCAATGCCCGAGCCGAATTTGGGTGCATAAGTTATCCAATTTTTACCGGATTGTGACGAAAGGGCGTTTACATATATACCCGAGGTGGTGGGTATCCAAAGTTCGGCCCGGACGAACTTAATGCCTTTTTACTTGTTTTATTTTCCGTTTGGTGGTTTATTGCATTCCATATATCCAGAATATATGTGCTTTATGGAGTCGCTGATCAATATTTCGAGGTGTTACAAACGGAATGACTAGATTAGTTTACCCCCATCCTATGGTGGTGGGTACAACAACGTTTGGAAACTATTGAATTTTATTATCAAAGCTCTAGGATATCATCAGCGTTTTCTGTTAAGAAAGTTCATCGCGTGCTTTTTCGTCCTCAGCAACAAAGCTCATATTTGGCGTAATGGATACGTAAATAAGGAGAATTGTCGATTTTGGAGTGATGATCAGCCAGAGGCATTGCCACCAATGCATCCAGAAAAGGTCACAAAGTGGTACGGTTTATGGACTGGTGGCATTATTGGACCGTACTTCTTCACAGTTAATGTGAATCACGTAATATAACTGTGAATGGTGAGCGCTATCGTAAGATGATATCCTAGAGCTTGACTTGCATGATCCGATGAATCCGTACATCAATCTATAAGTCAGGTATTTCCAAATATGATCCGATTCGGCCTGTTCAAGAACTTAACGTGTGTATTAAGGAAATACGGATCTGTGCAAAATTTAAACTCAATATCACATTTTTGAAGACTCTAGGCTGATTACAACAGACAGAGACAAAGACGGTCAGATACACATACATCGTTAAATCGTCTGAGAATTTTACGACTATCCGAAATATATATACCTTGTAGTAGAGGAGAAGGTTACCGTGGCGCAGAGGATAGCGTGTCCGCTAATGACGCCGAACCCCTGGCTTCAAATCCCGGCATGAACATCAACAATGCTGGCTAAATTTGTAAGGTATCCTGCCATGTTAAAACTTCTCTACCAAGTGGCGTCGCTATGAGGCACGCCGTTCGGACTCGGCATAAAAAGGAGGCCCTTTATCATTGAGCTGATACTTTAATCGGACTGCACTCATTAGACAGAGAAGGACAAAATAACACCTACCATCTCTTTGTTGACTACAAAGCCGCTTTCGAAACTCCTTTACGTTCAAAAGTATTTCAAGCCATGTCTGAGTTTGGTATCCCTGCAAAATTTATAAGACTCTGCAGGATGACACTTGGTGATACGCGTTCCTCAGTAAGAATATGAAAGAATTTCTCAAAACCATTTAATACCAAACGAGGTTTCAGACAAGGAAACAGTCTATCGTGTCATCTCTTTAATATCCTGCTGAAGAAGATCATACGAGATGCAGATGTGAATGAATATGGCATACTAATCACAAGATAACGCATGCTACTCGCCTATGCCGATGACATCGACACCATAGGTCGGTCCCCGGAAGAAGTAACTGCAGCCTTTGAAAGAATCGATAGAGGGTCAATGAAAATGGGTCTGGCAGTAAATGGAGATTAAACGAAATGGATGGTTTCAACTCCCAAAATGCCTTGTACAACCGAGCAGATAAGAAAGTTGGGAACCACAACTTTGAGATAGTCAGTAACTTTATCTACCTCGGCACCGCCGTAACCGAAACGAATGACACCAGTTTTGAGATATAGCGAAGAGTAATACTGGCAAACAGATGCTACTTTGGACTAAGTAAACAGTTTAGAAACAAGGACACCTCTCGACAGACAAAGATTACACTATGCAAGACACTGATACTACCCGTGTTGTTATGATGGGTTCTGAAGCATGGGTACTTGTGAAAACAGATGCGGCAGTGCTTGGAGTATTTGAGAGAAAGGTTCTTCGTAAAATATATGGACTACAGTTTGCGTTAATGTAGAATATAGGTGACGTATGAACCACGAGCTGTATGACGACGATAGCATAGCTACACGCATCAAAATACAACGGCTGCGTTGGCTAGGTCATGTTATCAGAATGGATGAAGCAGCTCCAGCATAGAAGTCTTTTGAATGAAAAAAAAAGGAAGACCAAAAGCCCGATGGAAAGATCAAAAGGTGGGAGACACCTCGAAACTTGTTGTCAGAGAATTTAGAATGAGCGCAGAAGATCGAGGCGCTTGGAATGCTATTCTACGCTCGGCTAGTGCAACAAATGTTCTGTCATAGCTAATCAAAGTAAAGTAAGCACTCATTGGTATGAGAGAAGTATACCCTATTTCTTAATGCGCTCGTATGTTATGAGTTGTCGGCTCACGCATGAGTCATGTGATACGTGAGTGAGATCTAAATCCAATGACGTGATGGTGCATGACCGTGATTGAATAAATATTCTTCGAGCGTGAGTGAGTGAAATCTTGCTCACGACACTAATCATGACTCACGAGAAAATCATGATTCGGGAGTCGTGAGTACCTCGCGAGTGTTTCGTGAGTAGTGATTTTTCTTGTGAATCGTGATCGTGTATGACCGTGAATGAATAAAAAATTCTTCGTGCGTGAGTGTGAGTTCTTGCACACGATACTAATCACAACTCACGAGAAAATCACGACTCGGGAGTCGTATGGGAGGAGGACTTCGTGAATCGTGATTTTTGTGTTGCAACCGAAATGACTAAACGAATATAACCCCTATCCTATGGTAGTGGGTACAACGGCTGAATTGGCTAATTCCTGTTGTCGGAAGAAGCTCCAGCAAAGTAGGCTTTTAAGGCAACCACTGTGACACACACTAACCGC
Source organism: Stomoxys calcitrans (assembly GCF_963082655.1). Taxonomy (NCBI): domain Eukaryota; kingdom Metazoa; phylum Arthropoda; class Insecta; order Diptera; family Muscidae; genus Stomoxys; species Stomoxys calcitrans. The sequence continues at coordinate 198,660,244 of NC_081552.1, forward strand.
GACGACCAAAACCCCGATGGAAAGATCAAGTGGTGAAATACATCTCGAAACTGGTTGTCAGAGATTGGAGAAGGAGCGCAGAGATCAAAGATGAAAGTGCTTGGAAATTTATTCTAATTTCGGCTAATGGGACAAATGTTCTGTTATAGCTAATTCAAGTAAAAGTAAATCAAGCCCCACGTCAAAATGAATCTAACCGGACAGAAAATGTTGGCACCAAATCGGTTTGACAATTTGTCAAGTCGTCAATACATAACATACTTACATCATAGGGACAGGAATGATTTATATTTGAATTTGCGGCAAAAAAATTAAAGAATGCATGCGCTAAGGAAAAACGATTTGGTTTGAGAAAGTAAGCACACACATCTTGGTGAACATTAAATAGAAGTTTGCGACGTCCGTTGTCCTTTCGATACAAAAGGAAATGTACCTGTAATTGTATTCAGATGTTATAGAGACCATATTTTTTGAAGATTCCTCTACACAGTAGAGTGTCTTACCGAAGTATTTGTGACTGGAGTTTTAAATAATTGCACTCTTATATTAAGACTGACAATGCCACGTCCAACGACAGATAATTTGCATGTTTCGAAACGGCAAAAATCGGCATCGGCAACTTGACACTTTAGATTGGTAAATTTGAACGAGGATTTTGCCTCAACCATATACATCAGACTAATGATGGCAAGCCATTGGCTAAGGATATGGTTTTGGAGGAATATTTTTGTCATCTTGGTTGGTAATGCGAAGACTTTGAAATTAATATTGCCAGAAAGACAGATTGCAAATTAATGAGCATTTGTATTTATAGGTTTTTGATACATTTCTATATTTAAATTGAAATTATTTGCAGCAAATTATTGGGAACATTTAGTTTCGGAATGCATATGTTAATTTTCTCTTATTTTTTAATTGAAAAGAATTCATGCAAAACCTTTCTATATAGTATTTATAAAAAGGTTTTGCTTGAATGAATTTTTTTTCGATTTTTAATTAAAATTTGGTGACAAATAGTTTCAGTTTGCGGACAAGTGAGAAAAGTATAGTGTTTAGTGGTAACGACCACATAATACTCTATACACTATTGATGTGCCTGCAACACGATGATGTGTCTAACAAGTGACGAGCGGCTAAAATAGCCGCATGGAGATAACACCAAAGATATATGCATCTATTAATATGGGATTTGTAGTTAATTATGTATGGAATCGCCGTCATCTCATAATGTATCACCAGTCGAGCAATTGTCTTGTGTCCAATAAACTGGTTTCCTGGCTTAGGAAGATAAACTCTGCTTGTATCAGCATGTTATATGTATATACAGGAGGTATAAAAGGCCACAAGGTTAATTTTTCACTCGGAAAGCAGGGGTGAAAATAACAGGCTGATACACTGATAGAAAAATGACGGTACCTTGTTAACACCGCCTGGTATTATTTTTTTTTTATTTTTTAATGCTATTTGGTATTAATTCAATGCCAGACGAAGGAGATTATAAAGAATTGACGGTTTTACATTTGTATTCTTGTTATTGCGTCAGAAGTGTTGTTGAGTTTTTTACTTCAAATAGTGACGGCCGGGCCGAACTTTGGATACCCACCACCTCGGGTATATATGTAAAACAACTTTCGTCATAATCAGTTGAAAAATGTATAATTTATGCCCCCATAGCAGCTTTATCGAAATATGGACCAAATTCGACGTGGTTTAGAGAGGTCTTATAAGTACAAGACATTGTTCAATTTTGTAGAACAAAATATTGGTCTTTTTGGTCTTTTGAACCATATACGACACGGATGGCGAAAAGACTAACATAAGTCACTGTGTCAAATTTCAGCGAAATCGGATTATAAATTTGCTTTTTTTGGGGCCAAGACATTAAATCGGGGGATCGGTCTATACGGAAGCTATATCCAAATCTGAAGCGATCTGGGCCAAATTGCAGAAAGTTGTCGAAGAGCCTAACGCAAATCACTGTCCGATATTTCGATGAAAGCGGACAATAAATGCGCGTTTTATGGGCCCAAAACCTTAAATGGAGAGATCGGTCTATATGGCAGCTATCTCTTAAGCTAGACCTATCTGTGCCATATTTCAAGAAGATGTCGAAAGGCCTTACTTAACTCACTGTCCCGAAATTCGGCGACATCGGACAATAAATGCGCCGTTTATGGGCCCAAAACCTTAAATCGAGAGATCGGTCTATATGACAGGTATCTCTTAAGCTACACCTATCTGTGCCATATTTCAAGAAGATGTCGAAAGGCCTTACTCAACTCACTGTCCCGAATTTCGGCGACATCGGACAATAAATGCGCCTTTTATGGGCCAAAAACCTTAAATCGAGAGATCGGTCTATGTGGCAGCTATATCTTAAGCTAGACCTATCTATGCCATATTCCAGGAAAATGTCGAGAGGCCTTACTTAAGTCACTGTCCCGAATTTCGGCGAAATCGGAAAATTAATACGCCTTTTATGGGCTCAAAACCTTAAATCGAGAGATCGGTCTATATGGCAGCTATATCTTAAGCTAGACCTATCTGTGCCATATTCCAGGAAGATGTCGAGAGGCCTTACTCAACTCACTGTCCCGAATTTCGGCGACATCGGACAATAAATGCGCCTTTTATGGGCCTAAAACCTTAAATCGAGAGATCGGTCTATATGGCAGCTATATCCAAATCTGAACCGATCTAGGCCAAATTGAAGGAATATGTCGAAGGATTTAACGCAACTCACTGTCCCAAATTTCGGCGAAATTGGACAATAAATGCGACTTTTATGGGCCCAAAACCTTCCATCGAGAGATCGGTCTAAATGGCAGCTATATCCAAATCTTGACCGATCTTGACCAAATTGAAGAAGGAAATCGACTGGCCTAGCACAACTGACTGTCCCAAATTTTAGTAAAATCGGATAATAAATGTGGCTTTAATGGACCTAAGTCCCTTAATCGGCGGATCGGTCTATATGGTGGCTATATCAAGATATAGTCCGATTAAGCCCATTTTCGAACTTAACTTGCCTATGGACAAAAAAAGAATCGTTGCAAAGTTTTAGCTCAATATCCCTTTTTTAAAGACTGTAGCGTGATTTCAACAGACAGACGGACGGACATGGTTTACTTTATAGGGTCGGAAATGGATATTTCGATGAGGTACAAATGTAATGACAAAATAAATATACCTCCATCCTTCAGTGGGGGGTATAAAAATAAAATGTTTTAATACAATTTGAGTGCGTAAAAACCTGCTGAAATACTCGAAAGCGGTGAAAATGGAAATAGTACAAATTCTAAGAGCATTCTACATCAAAAATGTGATAGTCTTTTGTATTGAAAACGATGCTGTGTTGGTGTATAAGTATGAAAACCACTTCTGGGAATCAATGGATATAGAATCAATTGCTGAATACAAAGAATTGAGGTTGGTGTAAGTGTAACATTACTTTTCGTAATTATTAATTAAATTATAATAATATTATTTTCAATGTTTTTATACCCATCACCATAGGATGGGGATATACTAATCTAGTCATTCCGTTTGTAACGCCTCGAAATATTAGTCTAATACCCCATAATCGTCTCGTCGTTCTGAATCGACCTAGCCATGTTCGTTCATCCATCCGTCCGTCCGTCTGCCTAAATCACGATAGAGGTCGAACGCGTAAAGCTAGCCGCTTGAAATTTTGCACAGATGTAGATTGTTGGGAATTGCAAATGAGCCATATCGATTCATATTTAGTTATAGCTCAAATATAAACCGATCTCCCGATTTGACTTCTTGAGCCCCAACAAGCCACAACTTTTGTCCGATTTGGCTGAAAATCTTCGTTATGACTACCAAAAACTGTGTCAAATCGGTCTATAACCTGATATAGCCCCCATATAAACCGATCTCCAAATTTGACTTCTTGAGCACCAGGAAGCCGCAATTTTTGTCCGATTTGGCTGAAGGTAGTGTTACGTTATGACTACAAACAACTGTGTCAAGTATGGTTCAAATCGGTTAAGATCCTGATTAAGCCCCCATATAAATCGATCTCACGATTTGACTTCTTGAGCCCCTGCTAACCGCAATTTTTGTCCGATTTGGCGGAAATTTTGCATGTATTGTCCTGTTATTGTCGGTCTATAACCTGATATAGCTGTCATATAAACCGATCTCTCGATTTGACTTATTAAGCACCTGAAAACCGCAATTTTTGTCGGATTTAGCTGAAACTTCACATGTAGTGTTGTGTTATGACTTCCAATAACTGTTCTGAGTACGGTCCAAATTGGTTTATAACCTGATAAAGCTCCCATATAAAGCGATCTCCCGATTTGACTTCTTAAGCCCCTGGAAGCCGAAATTTCTGTCCGATTTGGCTGAGATTTTGCACATAGTATTCCGTTATTACTTCCAAGTATGGTTCCAATCGGTCAATATCCTGATATAGCCCCCATATAAACCGATTTTCCGATTTGACTTCTTAAGCCCCCCTTTGGATGTAGTGTTGTGTTATGACTTTCAATAACTCTGCGTAGTACAGTCTAAATCGGTTAATAACCTGATATACCTTCCATATAATCATATCGCCCGATTTGACTTCCCGAGCCTTTGCAATCCGTAATTTCAGTTCGATTTGGCTGAAATTTTGCATGTAGTGTTGTGCTATGACTTCCAACTGTGCAAACTCCCATATAAACCGATCACCCGATTTCACTTCTTGAGCCCCTGGAAGCCGTAATTTTCGTCCGATTTAGCTGAAATTATACTCATAGTGTTCCGTTATGACTTCCAACAACTGTGTATGATTCAAATCGGTGAAGATCCTGATATAGCCCCCAAATAAACCGATTCCCCGATTTGACTTCTTGAGCCCCTGGGTTTGGCTGAGATTTTGCATATAGCGTTTTATTATGACTTCCAACAACTGTGCTAAGTGCGGTCCAAATCGGTCTTTAACCTAATATAGCTCTCATATAAACCGATCGCCCATTTGACTTCTTGAGCTCTTACAAGTCGCAATTTGTTTCCGATTTGGCGGAAATTTTGCATGTAGTGTTCTGTTATGACTTCCAAAAACTGCGCTAACCACGGCCAAAATCAGTCTATAACCTGATATAGCTCCCATGTAAACCAGTCTCTCGATCATCCTTGTTCGGTTCCTAGAAGTTTTAATTGTTGCTGGTTTGACAGAAGTTTGGTATGTAGAATAAAAGTATGCATGCCCTACAACTCAATTTCTATTGCATAAATTTGTAGCAGAATTCATGGTGGTGGGTTCCCAAGATTCGGCACGGCCAAACTTAGCACGCTTATACTTGTTTTTGGTTCATTAGGGGAAAAAATAATCAATAACGATTTGGTACTAAAACCAATAACGGTCTGGTGCTAAAACCAATAACAGATTAGTATTAGAACCAATTCCAGTTCGGTAATAGGGCTAGTACCAAGTGGTACTAATCATTTTATGTTTCATCCATACCTTCCGGTATTGTTTTTGTACCATTTTACTCCATTTTACTTCACTCTCAATACCGTATGGCATTGAAATGAGCAGGTGTGGTATACAATTTTCTCTGGGTGTAGGATTTAAAGGTTGTCAAATGTGACATGCGTCTCACATGCAACCGTCGTCTTACTTCCGCTGTTCATATTATGAACAATAGGACTGAAGATTGGAGGCCACCGTAGCGCAGAGGTTAGCATGTCCGACTATGACGCTGAACGACTGGGTTCGAATCCTGGCGAGACCATCAGAAAAAAAATTTTCAACGGTGGTTTTCCCCTCCTATTGCTGGCAAAATTTGTGAGGTACAAAGCCATGTAAAACTTCTCTCCAAAGAGGTGTCGAACTGCGGCACGCCGTTCGGACTCGGCTATAAAAAGGAGGCCCCTTATCATTGACCTTAAACTTGAATCGGACTGCACTCATTGATATGTGAGAAGTTTGCCCCTGTTCTTTAGTGGAATGTTTATGGGCAAAATTTGCATTTGCAGGACTGAAGATTTAAAAGGGGCTATATAAAAAAGGTAATTTTTATACCCTTCACCATAGGATGGGGGTTTACTAATTTCGTCATTCTGTTTGTAACTACTCGAAATATTCGTCTGAGACCCCATAAAGTATACATATTCTTGATCGTCGCTACATTTTATGTCGATCTAGCCATGTCCGTCCGTCTGTCCGTCCGTCTGTCTGTCGAAAGCACGCTAACATCCAAAGGAGAAAAGCTAGCCGCTTGGAATTTTGCACAAATACTTTTTATTAGTGTAGGTCGGTTGGTATTGTAAATGGGCCATATCGGCCCATGTTTTGATATAGCTGCCATATAAATCGATCTTGGGTCATGACTTCTTGAGCCTCTAAAGGGCGCAATTCTTATCCAATTTGAATGAATTTTTGTACGAAGTATTTTGTTATGATATCCAACAAGTGTGCCAAGTATTGTTCAAATCGGTTCATAACCTGATATAGCTGTCATATAAACCGATCTTGGGCCTTGACTTCTTGAGCCTCTAGAGGGCGCAATTCTTATCCGATTTGAATGAATTTTTGCACGAAGTATCTTTTTATGATATCCAACAAGTGTGCCAAGTATGGTTCAAATCGGTCCACAACCTGATATAGCTGTCATATAAACCGATCTTGGGCCTTGACTTCTTGAGCCTCTAGAGGGCGCAATTCTTATCCGATTTGAATGAATTTTTGCACGAAGTATCTTTTTATGATATCCAACAAGTGTGCCAAGTATGGTTCAAATCGGTTCATAACCTGATATAGCTGTTATATAAACCGATCTTGGATCTTGACTTCTTGAGCTTCTAGAGGGCGCAATTCCTATCCGATTTGGCTGAAATTTTGCATGATGTATTTTATTTTTACTTTCAACAACTGTGTCAAATAAGGTTTAAATCGGTTCATAACGTGATATAGCTGCTATATAAACCGATCTGGGATCTTGACTTCTTGAGCCTGTAGAGGTCGCAATTATTATCCGATTTGCCTGAAATTTTGTACGACGGATCCTCTCTTGACCATCAACATACGTGTTGAATCGGTCTATAGCCCGATACAGCTCCCATATAAATCGATCTCTCTATTTTACTTCTTGAGCCCCCAAAGGGCGCAATTCTTAATCGAATAGGCTGACATTTTACACAGGTCTCCAACATATATTTTAATTGTGGTCCAAACCGGACCCTATATTAATATCGCTTTAATAGCAGAGCAAATCTTTTCTTTCATCCTTTTTTGCCTAAGAAGAGATGCCGGGAAAAGAACTGGACAAATGCGATCCATGGTGGAGGGTATATAAGATTCGGTCCGGCCGAACTTAGCACGCTTTTACTTGTTTTAGCTATCATCTTTTTGGCAGCACTGGTTTAAACAGCTCTAGCACGTGTTGTTCGTGTTTTGTGTTCCTGTGAAACATCTTTAGTTTGGTCTATAATTTAATAATGAATCGTCTTAGGTTATGTTAGGATAGGTTGAAAAGAGGGTGCAGTTATTAATCCGCCCCATGACACTATGGACATATACCTAAGCCAGTAATCGGCTTGTTGTGCGCTCTAATAACTATAAAGTAACCTCTAAAAAGAAAATTTTAAGTTAGGAATTCCGTGCTACTTACAAAATCCTTGACTGTTTTCAATACCACTCCCCTAAGTTGGTTCATGGCTGATATTGTGTCTCCACCTAAGTACCGGTATCTGTTGGACGCGAAAGCCGGGCAATGACAAAGGAAATGCTCCAACGTCTCATCATCTTCCCCGCATGCCCTACACATGCTATCAATTGCCGCACCGATTTTACATAAGTTAGCTTGTAGTCCTATGTGTCCCGTTATGATACCAATAGCTATATTGACCTCCTTCTTGCTTCCTTTCAGGAATAGCCCCGTCTTCTCACGATCTGGATGCCCCCATAGAATTTTTGCCGTCCTACCGACCGTTTTGCTGTTCCACAATATTGCATGCGCATTCGTCGCCCACTCCCTTAACTCGGACTGCGTCGACCCGAAAGGCTTGGGGTTAACCGAGTTTATTGACGGCAGTCCTCTGCCCTTCACCGCCAAATCGACTGCCCTTTCATTTCCCCTTACTCCGTTATGGCCCGGCACCCAAACGATGCGGAGGAGGCGTTAATCTCCTTCTTACGCCTTCAAGACTTACCGTCCCGGTTATTATAGCCCTTATGGCAATTTTTCTGTCGGTAAAGATGTTCACACTCGACATCCTCGCATTAGCACCACACCACTTCACGTATTCCGTGATCGCCCGGATCTCGGCCTGCAGGACCGTATTATGATCAGGCAGTCTAAAACAGATCTCAGTCCCTGGGTTCACAATGTAAACCCCCAGGCCCACTCTGTTCTCTAGCTTCGATCCATCCGTGTAACATGATCTTCCAGATGGCAATACTAGGGTTCCACCAATCCAAGACTGTGCCGATGGCAGCAGTGCCTCGCACTCGACTTCAAGGTTCATCTCAGGTATCCGATCGGAAACCTCTTTCCTTCCTTCCAGGTTTCCTATCGTCGTCTCGATTATACCGCGATGGTATGAGCTGTACCCATCCTCAATACATTCTCTCATCGCCTTAAGTCTCATAGCCGCAGTAGCTGCCTCATACTTAATCTGTATATCAATATCTAGAATCTCCAGTCTCCAGTGCCCTTGTCGACGTGCTTCTCATCGCTCCGCCTATGCCAAGATAACATGCTTGTTGTATGGTCCCTATGTTGCACTTTTTCTTCATAGCAGTGCACCAAACTACTGAGGCGTAATTAAGTATTGGCCTAATCACACTCCTATTGAGCGAGGAGACTATCGCATTCAGTCCCCATTTAGAGCCTACGGCCCGTCTACATAGTGCCCAACATCTTTGAGCCTTCTCAGTATGCTCCTGAATGTGACACTTCCAATCACACCTAAGTATTTGACCTTGTCAGATATCGAAATCGTCTTACAAACGAACAAAAATGCAAATTTGCCCATGAACATTCCATTAAGGAACAGTGGCAAACTTATGACTCCTTGTGGAGAAATTTTAATAAGGCTGCCATACCAAATGGTACAGTACCTCACAAATGTCGCCAGCAGTAGGAGGGGATAACCACAGCTGAAAATATCTAAAATATTCTCGCCAGGATTTGAACCCAGGCGTTCAGCGTCATAGGCAGACATGTTAACCTTTGCGCTACGGTGACCTCGAAAACGAAAGACGCTTGCTGAATTATTGAATTTTATTATCAAAATGCGTGCTCTGTTAAGAAAGTTCATCTCGTGCTTCTTCCTTTCCATCGACCACTAATTTTTGGCTCAATGGATACGTAAATAAGCAGATTTGTCGATTTAGAAGTGAAAATCAACCAGCAGCATTGCAAGAGCTATCAATGCATCCAGAAAAAGTCACCGTTTGGTGCGGTTTATGGGCTGGTGGCATCATTGGACCGTACTTCTTAATAGATGATGCGAATCTCGTAATGTAACTGTGAATGGTGAGCGCTATCGTGAGACGATATCCAAGCATTTTTTTTTTCCCAAAATGCAAGGGCTTGACTTGCATGACATGTGGTTTCAACAAGACGGTGCCACATGCCATACAGGACGCGGCAACAATGGACTTATTGAGAGGCGAGTTCGGTGAATATTTTATTTCACGTTCAGGACCGGCCAATTAGCCGCCTAGATCGTGCGATTTAACGCCTTTAGACTATTTTTTTGTGGGGCTATGTTGAAGCTCATGTCTATACAGACAACCCTGCTTCAATTGATGCATTGGAAGACAGCATTGAAGCATTTATTCGTGAGATACCGACCGAAATGTTGGAAGGAATATGCCAAAATTGCACTAAGCGGATGGACCATTTGGTCACGGTCAACATTTGAATTAAAATAATCTTCAAACATAAAATTATATGGATCTTACTATCGATGTAAATCAAGATTTCATGCATTGTTGCGATTTTTTTTTCTTTGAAAAACTTTCCTTTAGCTCTTAAAAAATCACCCTTTTTATATAATTTTTATCTTAATTTCTTTATTTTGCATGCGCATTCGTCGCCCACTCCCTTAACTCGGACTGCGTCGACCCGAAAGGCTTGGGGTTAACCGAGTTTATTGACGGCAGTCCTCTGCCCTTCACCGCCAAATCGACTGCCCTTTCATTTCCCCTTACTCCGTTATGGCCCGGCACCCAAACGATGCGGAGGAGGCGTTAATCTCCTTCTTACGCCTTCAAGACTTACCGTCCCGGTTATTATAGCCCTTATGGCAATTTTTCTGTCGGTAAAGATGTTCACACTCGACATCCTCGCATTAGCACCACACCACTTCACGTATTCCGTGATCGCCCGGATCTCGGCCTGCAGGACCGTATTATGATCAGGCAGTCTAAAACAGATCTCAGTCCCTGGGTTCACAATGTAAACCCCCAGGCCCACTCTGTTCTCTAGCTTCGATCCATCCGTGTAACATGATCTTCCAGATGGCAATACTAGGGTTCCACCAATCCAAGACTGTGCCGATGGCAGCAGTGCCTCGCACTCGACTTCAAGGTTCATCTCAGGTATCCGATCGGAAACCTCTTTCCTTCCTTCCAGGTTTCCTATCGTCGTCTCGATTATACCGCGATGGTATGAGCTGTACCCATCCTCAATACATTCTCTCATCGCCTTAAGTCTCATAGCCGCAGTAGCTGCCTCATACTTAATCTGTATATCAATATCTAGAATCTCCAGTCTCCAGTGCCCTTGTCGACGTGCTTCTCATCGCTCCGCCTATGCCAAGATAACATGCTTGTTGTATGGTCCCTATGTTGCACTTTTTCTTCATAGCAGTGCACCAAACTACTGAGGCGTAATTAAGTATTGGCCTAATCACACTCCTATTGAGCGAGGATACTATCGCATTCAGTCCCCATTTAGAGCCTACGGCCCGTCTACATAGTGCCCAACATCTTTGAGCCTTCTCAGTATGCTCCTGAATGTGACACTTCCAATCACACCTAAGTATTTGACCTTGTCAGATATCGAAATCGTCTTACAAACGAACAAAAATGCAAATTTGCCCATGAACATTCCATTAAGGAACAGTGGCAAACTTATGACTCCTTGTGGAGAAATTTTAATAAGGCTGCCATACCAAATGGTACAGTACCTCACAAATGTCGCCAGCAGTAGGAGGGGATAACCACAGCTGAAAATATCTAAAATATTCTCGCCAGGATTTGAACCCAGGCGTTCAGCGTCATAGGCAGACATGTTAACCTTTGCGCTACGGTGACCTCGAAAACGAAAGACGCTTGCTGAATTATTGAATTTTATTATCAAAATGCGTGCTCTGTTAAGAAAGTTCATCTCGTGCTTCTTCCTTTCCATCGACCACTAATTTTTGGCTCAATGGATACGTAAATAAGCAGATTTGTCGATTTAGAAGTGAAAATCAACCAGCAGCATTGCAAGAGCTATCAATGCATCCAGAAAAAGTCACCGTTTGGTGCGGTTTATGGGCTGGTGGCATCATTGGACCGTACTTCTTAATAGATGATGCGAATCTCGTAATGTAACTGTGAATGGTGAGCGCTATCGTGAGACGATATCCAAGCATTTTTTTTTTCCCAAAATGCAAGGGCTTGACTTGCATGACATGTGGTTTCAACAAGACGGTGCCACATGCCATACAGGACGCGGCAACAATGGACTTATTGAGAGGCGAGTTCGGTGAATATTTTATTTCACGTTCAGGACCGGCCAATTAGCCGCCTAGATCGTGCGATTTAACGCCTTTAGACTATTTTTTTGTGGGGCTATGTTGAAGCTCATGTCTATACAGACAACCCTGCTTCAATTGATGCATTGGAAGACAGCATTGAAGCATTTATTCGTGAGATACCGACCGAAATGTTGGAAGGAATATGCCAAAATTGCACTAAGCGGATGGACCATTTGGTCACGGTCAACATTTGAATTAAAATAATCTTCAAACATAAAATTATATGGATCTTACTATCGATGTAAATCAAGATTTCATGCATTGTTGCGATTTTTTTTTCTTTGAAAAACTTTCCTTTAGCTCTTAAAAAATCACCCTTTTTATATAATTTTTATCTTAATTTCTTTATTTTTTTAACAATTAGTTTTGTTTTCTGTGTCGTTTTTATAGTAAAAGAGGAGCATGTGCAGCAGCATAGGCCAAGGGAGCTGAGTACGCTAATGGAGCATTATAAGTCAAAGGAGCGGAGTATGCGGCAGCAATTGGGGCAGTGTAGGCAGCTGCCACTGGAGCAGCAATAGTTTTGGCAACTACAGGTGCAACAACTGGAGCAGTAGCAATGCCATTGTAATTGCGGGCAATCACTTGACTACTGGTGGCTGTGACAAAGGGGGCTGGGGCGGCAGCAACTACAGCAGCAGGTGCTGTGTAGGCCAAAGGAGTACTAAACAGACCAGGTTTGGCAGCAGCACAGGCAATGATGGCGAACAGGGCAATGGTCTGTTAAAAATGAAAAAAGCAGATGGTTAACAACAAAGCACTTAGAATCTCAAAAAAAAAAACTTTTTTTAAAATCTTACCAATTTGAACATTGTGGAAGTGATTTAATTGGTTTTGATATTCTGCGAAGAATACGTTCAAGAAGATTAATACCTTTAAAGTCGCACTCTGTGGTATTTATACCTGCCACAATACAAAGCTATATGACTAACATTTTTTCGAATGACTCATTAACGAATTCAGTGGGTGTAGGTAAATTCATGGCTTACAAGCATGAGAGGGAATACCTAAACCTATTTAATATGCAGCATACAATTTGTTTTCTTGTGTGTAACTGAACAAAATATTCTGTAGGTCAGTTAGTAGTATGATATAAAGCTTTTTGTAGGGCAATTAGCGAACTGGGCTGCTATAAATATTAAAGCAAAATTTTATGGAACTAACAGTTATCTTCACATTGAAGTCTTCTAAAGTTCCAAAATCATTCAAAATGTTCAAAATTGTAAATTAAGTATATTTGAATTTTGCAGAATTGTTTTAAACCCTTTGTTTTATAGGCTGTTGTTATCCTTGCCGTTATTGCCAGTGCTGTTGCCAAGCCTGGTTTGATTGGTGCTCCTTTGGCCTATACAGCCCCTGCTGCTGTAGTTGCTGCTGCTCCAGCTCCTTTTGTCACAGCCACCAGTAGTCAAGTGATTGCCCGCAATTACAATGGCATTGCCACTGCTCCTGTAGTTGCCCCCGTTGCTGCACCCGTTCTAGCAAAAACCATTCCCGCTCCAGTTGCTACTGCTTTCACAGCTCCTGTTGCTGCTGCCTACACTGCTCCTTTGGCCTACAATGCACCATTAGCATACTCTGCTCCCTTGGCCTATGCTGCAGCCCATGCTCATCCATTCTTATTGTAGACCATCTTATTATCAAGTAATCGGATATTACCATTGAAATAAAAAAGAAATGCTAATTTATTGAAACAAAAAAGAAACCAGTAACAAATTAATTTCTTCCAAGTTGAATCTGGGGAATCCACCGCCATGAATTCTGCTAAAGCTTTGGACAAAACTTACCATGAATGTTGGAAGTCATAACAAAGGTTAGGTTGGGCTAAAGTGGCAGTCTGCCATCAGACTCACTTCGACGTTTTCGTCCATTGTGATACCACAGGAACGGGAGAAGGAGGCCCGGCACGGGATAGCTGTGAGCACCACACAGGCTGGAACATTGAGCTCCAATTTGTGTGGCGTTCATTGCTGTCACGAGAAGTTTAGCTGCGAGCAACCGGGCTCGCTTCTCGTCCAGAGGTTCCGGATAGTGGAATGCTCCATACGGAGTAGCTGCAACGACACTCGTGGATAATCAGCGGTATCGAACGGAGAGTCTCAGTGGGAGGCCGGGCGGCAACGCCTCTTGCACAAATACTGAGTGCCTATGATGCTCGATATGACAAGGTGAGTAATAGGAGCCTTTAAGTAACCAATGACAACCCTGTTCCCGTGGTGATCGGTCCTTTGGACCGATTTCAGGAGCATGACGATGATCGTCACCTCCACATGAAAATGTGGCCCCAACAACAAAAGAAGAAGGAAGATGCCTTCTAGTTCCAACCGTAGAACCATTCAGATAGTTTAAACAAGTAAAAGCGTGCTAAGTTCGGCCGGGCCGAATCTTATACCAGTTCCCGTGGTGATGGGATCTTTGGACCGATTTCGTCAAGCACCTACAGGAGCTTGACGAGGATCGCCACCTCCACATGAAAATGTGGCCCCAACAACAAAAGAAGAAGGAAGATGCCTTCTAGCTCCAACCGTAGAACCATTCAGATAGTTAAAACAAGTAAAAGCGTGCTAAGTTCTGCCGGGCCGTATCTTATACACCCTCCACCATGAATCGCATTTGTCGAGTTCTTTCCCGGTATCTCTTTTTAGATACACCAAGGATAAAAGAAAAGAATTGCCTTGCTAATTGAATTTTGGCGACCACAGTAGAGGTATATGTGTAAAATTTCAGCCAAATCGAATAAGAATTGGGCCTTTTAGGGGCTCAAGAAGTAAAATAGGGAGATCGGTTTATAGGGAAGCTGTATCAGGCTAAAGACCGATTCAGGACATATTTGAAACGTATGTTTGAGGTCATGGAAGAAGCCTTTGTACAAAATCGTGCAACCAAATCGCATAATAATAAGGCCCTCTAGAGGCTTAAGAAGTCAAGATCCCATATCGGTTTATATGGCCGCTATATCAGGTTATGAACCGTCATGTCATTGCCCGCCGTTCGCGCTTAACAGACATCGGTAATTAGGTGGGGACACAATACCAGGCATGAAACAACTTAGAGGCGCGGTATGGAAAACAATTCGGAGTTTTGTAAGTGGCACGGAATATATGACTTCAATTTTTTTTCGAAGTTAATTCTTTGTATTTAGAGCGCACAACAAGCCGATTAGTGGCTTGGGTGTATGTCCATAGTGGCATGAGGCGGATTAATATCCGCAGGCTCTGAAATTTTATATGAGGTGTTTTGTTATGACCTCCAATAACTGTGCTAAGTATGGTTAAAATCGGTTCATAACTTGATATAGCTGCCATATGAGCCAATCTTGAATCTTGATTTCTTGAGCCACTAGAGTGTGCAATTATTATCCAATTTTGCACAAAGTCTTTGGTTGCGACTCTCAATAAGTTTGTCAAGTATGGTCTAAATCGGTTCTTAACTTGATATAGCCGATATCATCCAATTTGGCTGAAATTTTGCATGAGGTGTTTTGATATGATTTCCAACAATTGTGCTAAGTATGGTTTAAATCGGTCGAGAAACTAATATAGCTCCCATATAAACCGATCTGGGATCTTGACTTCTTAGGCCAACGGCCTGAGTGTACAATTCTTATCCGATTTGGCTGAAATTTTGCATGAAGTGTTTCGTTATGATTTCTAACAACTGTGCCAAGCATGTTTAAAATCGGTCCATAACCTGATATAGCTGCCATATATACCGATCTTGGATCTTCACTTCTTGAGCCACTAGAGGGCGCAATTTTAATCCAATTTGGCTGAAATTTTGCATGAGGTGTTTTGTTATAATTTCCAACAACTGTGATAAGTATGGTTTAAATCGGAGCATAACCTGATATAACTCCCATATAAACTGATCTGGGATCTTGATTCATTGAGCCACTAGAGGGGGCAATTCTTATCCAATTTGGCTGAAATTTTGCATGAAGTGTTTCGTTATGATAATTAACAACTGTGATAAGCATGGTTTAAATCGGTACATAACCTGATAGAGCTTCCATATAAACCGATCTGGGATCTTGACTTCTTGAGCCACTAGAGGGCGCAATTCTCACCCGATTTGGCTGAAATTTTGCACAAAGTGTTTTGTTATGATTTCCAACAACTGCGCTCAGTATGGTTGAAATCAGTCCATAACCTTAAATAGCTGCCATATACCGAACTTGGATCATGACTTTTTGAACCACTAGAGGGCGCAATTCTCATCCAATTTGGCTGAAATTTTGTATGATGTGGTTTGTTATGATTTCCAATAATTGTGCTAAATATGGTTTACATCGGTATATAACCTGATATAGCTCTTATATAAATCGATCTGGGATCTTGACTTCTTGAGCCACTAGAGGGCGCAATTCTCACCCGACTTGGCTGAAATTTTGCACAAAATGTTTTGTTGTGATTTCCAAAAACTGCGCTCAGTATGGTTGAAATCAGTCCATAACCTTAAATAGCTGCCATATACCGAACGTGGCTCAAGAAGTCAAAACCCCAGATCGGTGTATATGGCAGCTATATCAGGTTATGGACCGATTTGAACCATACTTGGCACAGTTGTTGGATATAATAACAAAACATGTCGTGCAAAATTTCATTCCAATCGGATAAGAATTGCGCACTCTAGAGGCTCAAGAAGTCAAAACCCAAGATCGGTGTATATGGCAGCTATATCAGGTTATGGACCGATTTAAACCATACTTAGCACAGTTGTTGGATATAATAAAAAAACATGTCGTGCAAAATTTCATTCCAATCGGATAAGAATTGCGCACTCTAGAGGCTCAAGAAGTCAAGACCCAAGATCGGTTTATATGGCAGCTATATCAGGTTATAAACTGATTTGAACCATACTTGGCACAGTTGTTGGATGTCATAACAAAACACGTCGTGCAAAATTTCATCCCAATCGGATAAGAATTGCGCACTCTAGAGTCTCAAGAAGTCAAGACCCAAGATCGGTTTATATGGCAGCTATATCAAAACATGGACCGATATAGCCCATTTACAATACCAACCGACCTACACTAATAAGAAGTACTTGTGCAAAATTTCAAGCGGCTAGCTTTACTCCTTCGGAAGTTAGCGTGCTTTCGACAGACGGACGGACATGGCTAGATCGACATAAAATTTCACGACGATCAAGAATATATATACTTTATGGGGTCTCAGACGAATATTTCGAGTAGTTACAATCAGAAGGGCGAAATTAGTATACCCCCAATCTTATGGTGGAGGGTATAAAAAATAAATCGTTAAACTTGGTCCATGGATGAGGGTATATAAGATACGTCCCGTTTACCCTAGCTTATGCAAATAAGTGGCCCAAACAATTGGTGTAAAGTCACCTTAAACAATAAATGATTCATAAGCAAATTTAGTTAGTTTAGTTTGCTATGCACAGCATTGAACATTACAATTAAAAGAAGGGAATATCTACAACTATTTAATATTCGACAAGCAAAGTGTCGTTTGCTCTGTACTGCATTAACCGAAAATTTATTCTGTAGGTCAGGCAAGAAGAATTCGAAGAACGTTTTATGGAGGACAGTCTTCGGCAACCATTGCAACTATAAATATGGAAGCATGATTTTAGGGAACTATCAGTTATCCACCCACTGAAGTCATAATCAGTTCATAATTCTTCCAAAATGTTCAAATTTGTAAGTTAAAACATTTAATTTTTTTTTGACTTAATTTTTAAATCATAATTCCCATTCTATATAGGCTGTTGTCATCTTTGCCATTATTGCCTGCGCTAGTGCTAAGCCTGGCCTGATTGGTGCTCCTTTGGCTTACACAGCTCCTGCTGCTGTTGTCGCTGCTGCTCCAGCTCCTTTTGTCACAGCCACCAGTAGTCAAGTGATTGCTCGCAACTATAATGGCATTGCTACTGCTCCAGTTGTTGCTCCTGTTGCCGCTCCTGTTGTGGCAAAAACTTTTGCCGCTCCCGTTGCTACCGCTTTCGCAGCTCCCGTTGCCGCTGCCTATAACGCCCCCTTGGCTTACAGCGCTCCATTAGCATATTCTGCCCCCTTAGCTTATGCTGGAGCCCATGCTCCTCTTTTACTTTAAAATAATGTTTAAAATTGACAAAAAAATGGCGATTGATTATTTATTGAATAACAAAATATAAAAAAAATATAAATGTTTTACACCAGTAAAATAAAAAGTGGACGAAAACTTGAAAATATCTTAAATTTGTTGGTACCATTATATGGGGTATAAAGTAAACCTCTAGGTCATATTGTAATTGTTTGCTATGCTAAACAATAGACATGCTAGTTGGAAAATTGGAAATATAACCTTCGAAAGCTTAAAATTAGGAGGTATCTAAACTCAGGAGCTATTTTTGTTCTTGTCAACACTGATCCTTGGAAATTGGCCTCCCACAGCCCTAGTACAAAAACGTGAAATTACTAGTCAGGAATCCGGCCAGCAGTCATGCTTCCTCAGTTCCAGTGTAACTGACTCCCGAGAATTTCGCACTGATTGCCCGATCGACGATCCCTTCCTGGCTAGCTCGTCAGCAATCCGTTCTTATATAGTCGACTCAGCCCGAATTTTGCTTTTCCTTACTTGGTTCTGATAAAAATAGCTTATGGTATGATAAAACACTTCCCATCATACATACCTCGCGGCATTGATTTCATAAAAACCAGGGGTAAACCCAGCATTAGTGCAAACAATTTAAATTTTTCCGACGGTGTATTCATTTTAGACCCATCCCTTTATACAGCAGGTCCTGGGAAAGGCGGGGTATACCCAGCCAACGGACCTCTTCTTTGGAAAATGACTTCGAGCCCGTCAACTGTGAGGACACCAAGACAGGTAAAACAAGTAAAAAGGCGTTAAGTTCGGCCGGGCCGAACTTTGGATACCCACCACCTCGGGAATATATGTGAACCACCTTTCATCAAAATCCGGTGAAAAAAGCATACCTTATGTCCCATAACAGTTATATCGAAATATGATTCGATTTGGACCAAATACTAATAAGTACAAGCCATTGTTCAATGGTGTATAACTAAATATTGGTCTTTGGTAGCTATATCTAAAAATAAACCGATCAGAACCATATACGATACGGATGTCGAAAAGTCTAACAAAAGACACTGTGTCAAATTTCAGTGAAATCGAATTATAAATGAGCCTTTTATGGGGCCACGACTTTAAATCGAGATATCGGTCTACATGGCAGCTATATGCAAATCTTGATCGATCTAAACCAAATTGCAGAAATATGTGGAGGGGCTTTACTTAACTCTCTGTCCCAAATTTCGACAACATTGGACAACAAATGCGCCGTTTATATGCCCAAAACATTAAATGGAGAGATTGGTCTATATGGCAGCTATATCCAAATCTGGACAGATCTGACCGAAATTGAAGAAGGATGTCGAAGGGCCTAACACAACTCACTGTCCCGAATTGCGGCGACATCGGACAATAAATGCGCTTTTTATGGCCCTAAAACCGAAAGATCGGTCTATATGGCAGCTATATCCAAATCTGGGCCGATCTGTGCCATAATGCAGAAGTATGCCACGGGGCTTAACCTAACTCACTGTCCCGAATTTCGGCGACATCGGACAATAAACGCGTCTTTTATAGGCCTAAGACCCTCAATTGGAGGATCGGTCTATATGGCAGCTATATCCAAATCTGGACCGATCTGAGCCAAATTGACGAAGGATGTCGAAGGGCCTAACATAACTCACTGTCCCGAATTTCAGCAAAATCGGATAATAAATGTGGCTTTTATGGGCCTAAGACCCTAAATCGGAGAATCGGTCTATATGGCAGCCATATCCAAATCTGAACCGATCTGAGCCAAATTGACGAAGGATGTCGAAGGGCCTAACACAACTCACTGTCCCAAATTTCAGCAAAATCGGATAATAAATGTGGCTTTTATGGGCCTAAGACCCTAAAATGGCGGATCGGTCTGTATAGAGGCTATATCAAGATATAGTCCGATTTAGCCCATCTTTGAACTTAACCTGCTTATGAACAAAAAAGAATCTGTGCAAAGTTTCAGCTCAATATCTCTATTTTTGAAGACTGTAGCGTAATTTCAACAGACAGACGGACGGAAATGTCTAGATCGTCTTAGATTTTTATGCTGATCAAGAATATATATACTTTATAGGGTCGGAAATGGATATTTCGATGTGTTGCAAACGGTGGGTATAAAAATTTGTAATGCTGTATAGGGCATGTCCTGACAAATCGTCCACAAAATTCCCAAGATTCTGACTCTCTTAGTCGAATGTGAAACTTTGTTGAGGTACACCCAACATAATGGTACCTTTATAGACAGACGGAATATTCAGCGTTTCTCTCGGCACCCTCTACCTTGCTCCTGTATCTGAAATATCCTGTAGATGAAATAGCTGTTCAGAGCTTTAAGCCATACCAGGCATCCATAGGAAAAACTGACTGAAACACTGAATCCCCCTTGTGAGGCTATCTTCGACGATTCTTTTCCAGTTCAGTCTCTGGTCAAGAATCAAGTCTAGAAACCGGCAGCTCTGAGCCATACCGCTGATCGTTTGCGAATGTAATCCTAATAATCATGGAACATTCCATTATGCGCAACCTGTGGACGCTCCCGGTAGCTCTATGTAGAATTTCTCATGATACCTATGAAATCCACACAAATCTGTGCTCAGAGTTTCAGCTCGTGTGCTGCTCCCAGCTATCCCGTGCAGGCGCAGTCTGTGCCTCAATAAGGGCATTCCTCCTTGCGCTTGTATCTTCTTTTTCATCTTGCAGAGGGCACAGTTGCTCCAAGCTCATAGTAATTGCAGACAATACCATGCCATGAAAGGTCAAAATTAAACCAACGAGGTAAACAACAAAAGCCCCCAAGCTGGTGAAATATCATTCTTCCCACTGTGCAACAGTGACCATTCCCAAATACCATTGATAGACCTATATTTATTTCAGATGTAATTTGATTAATTACATTCTACGACGATTCTAGCCACTGTTCTGTTGTTATGTTTCTTTTCACTGTGCCGTCTATCCGCATGAGCCACACACAACCACAGTCATACATAAATACGTATGGACCATACATACGATCGTCACGTCCGACCAGCATGCTAGACACATTTATTTACATAAATACGCTTAGCCTGGCCACACGCCATTCATACTTGTATAAGTTTCAGTACAAGTGATGAACGTTCAGACACACCAATGTAAAGGGCATACGGTCGCGCATGGAAATTTACATTTTTGCTTGTTGGCACAGATGCTTTCACTAATTGTCATTATGCGACGTCTATCTTAACAACACAAGTTGGATATAATTCTCACTTGGTTGATGTAGCAATTGCTTCTTCATGTCACCTTTTCTAGGGCTGGCCATGAGTCGTTTGAGCAGACAGGAAAGCAAGACGTGTGCCATGGTCCACAGTCAGAACGCATAGAAGCCCGAAGCAGTTCATCACCGACCGACGGATCCGTTGGTACCACCTAACGCGGTTCGTTTCGACTTGGTCACACCCTAACGCGACTCTTTTCAACTGGTTCGCACCCTAACGCGACTCGTTTCGACTTGTTCGCACCCTAACGTTGATTCGTTTGCACATTAACGTGACTTGTTCGCACCCTAACGCTGATTCGTTCGCACTCTAACGCGACTTGTTAGCACCCTAACGTGATTCGATCCGACTTGTTCACACCCTAATGCGACTTATTCGCATCCTTACGTTGATTCGCTCGCAGACTAACGGACTTGTTCACACCCTAACGTGACTTGACCGCACCCTAACGCTGATTCGTTCGTTAAGGATTAAAGTGGGTTATTATTTAGGATTTTTTGGTTCTTAAAGGTAAATCCTGGACGACTGCTGGTCTACCTCAGCCGAAAATAAAACCACATTACCTGCTTTCTATCAAGTTGCAGCAGGAGTAGAATTTATTCAATCTCTTTTTACCATATCAACGACTTTCCAGTTCAGTTTCTAGAATAAAACATTTGGAAAGACCGTCAGCTTTTTGTCCTCCAAGACAGGAGCCTTGAAAAAGCCCAGCTTTTGTTTCCTTTCTTAAAATTTTGCCAAGTCCATTAGACTATGCCCATCCAGACAACTTTCTTTACGCTCCCCAAGCGAGTTCCGAAGCAGTAGACAGAAAGCGGCCGTTCAGTATGATAACGATGTCATCGTTAAGTCAACAACCTATATTCCTTCCTTCTCGAACCACTAGAGAGTCCCTTTGACAATACAAACCCAAACAAGTAAAAGGGCATTAAGTTCGGCTGTAAGTTCCCACCACTTTATATATATTAGCCACATTTCATCAAAAACAGGTAAAAATATCGAATAATGGTCTGATCATGGCAAAATTCAGCACAAACGTCATGAGTCCAACACATCTCACTGTTCTACAATTCAGCTATTTATGGATGAAAGACCATAAATCAGGAGCTCAGCGTATATGGCAGTTATATCCAAATATGGTCCGATCTTAACCATACTCTGCTCTGACGATGAAAGGCGTACCACAGCTCTGAGTGCCAATTTTCATCGAAATCGCGTAATAAATGAGCGTTAGGCCTAATACTGGGAGATCAGTCTATATGGCTAGAATTTTCCGATCTGAAATATATTTGATTCGGATCTCGAGAATCTTGGGACTACTCACTACGCTGCTTCTATGGGTCTTAGACCTTAAATCGGGCGATCGGGGACTACGGCAAGATCTTGTCCGATATGAACTATTTTCGATACGAATCACGAGGGTCCGAAGACAATTCACTGTGCCAAATTTGATTCATAGACCTTAAAGCGCGAGTTCGGTCTTTATCACAGCTATATCAAGATATTATTCGATGGGAAACACATTCGATACGAATATTGGGGGAACGAAAACAACTCACAGTGTCAAGTTTCTGCGCAATTGGGTAATAAATGCGTCTTTAATAGCCCCAAAAATGTGTGCAAAGTTTCAGCTCAGTAATTCTAAAAATGGCTTGATTGTCTTAGAATTTAAAATCGATCAATCGGGTATCCCCAAATTCACTTCGATGTGGCCAACTACAATACATCATCAACGGCATCAGTAACCCGTCAACCATTTGCACAAGCATTTGGAGTTCTGCTTATCAGTGAAGAGTCGCATATGTTTCTAATATATGAAGGTGTCAAGTAGTCTCTCCAGGGCATTTAAGATGAAAAAAGGGAGATTAGGTGGTAAGGCCTCTGCCGGGAATCAAACCCATGAGCACACTATGATCTCGGCTACATGGGAGACCATGAGAGCCTAACTGGCCTGTGGTCCTTCGCAATGGTGTGCCGTAGTTTTCCCTCTTATGGGAAGAAAACCAGACTATCCCGCCGCCAACTCGCACAGCAAAATGCAGCTCCTAAAAATCACATCAAAAAGTCACCATGCTTACCTTTGCAACATAGCAGGCAGTAGAATGCCATTCGGTCCCCTCAACTTTTAGGGTTCAAACGAATGCACTGCCCATACTCTCTTTCCCTCCGTTATCATCTCTTCAATAAAGACAGTGCGTCAGCACGAAGTTTTATCCGAGAGACGGGGATACAGTCCAATTTCATTGACCCGCTGTGTATGTCAGGGCAACCAGTGAAGTGTGTCGTAGTCCACAGCTTGAGGGTCTCAGAGCCCACTCTGTCCAGTTTCCGTGGGGGTTGATAAAACGTATCCTGCAAAACCTCCAGGTTCTCCTGTTTGCATCGTGCATCCTGAGATAGAACCAAATCTCGCCCTATTGTAGAGCCTCTTTGAAGTATTTTTGAGATTTCTCAAGTCCACGTTCCAATAATCAGGCTACGATATTTTATCAGGAAGATAAGAGGGCAGTATACCTCATAACCAACAATATCGTCAAATTCAATAGGTTCGCAGCCAATTATAGCTCCTCACTACCATTAAGGCCACGGTGGTTTCCCCTCCTAATGCTGGCAACATTTGTGAGATACTATGACATGTAAAACTTCACTCCAAAGAGGTGTCGCACTGCGGCACGCCGTTCGGACTCGGCTATAAAAGGGAGGCCCCTTATCATTGAGCTTAAACTTGAATCGGACTGCACACTTTGATATGTGAGAAGTTTGCCTCTGTTCCTTAGTGGAATCTTCATGGGCAAAATTTGCAAATTTTACTACCATTAAGCTTCGCGTCCGAATCGGTCTATAACCTAATATAGCTCCCATATAAACCGATCTGCCGATTTGAATTCTTGAGACCATGGAAGGCGCAATTTTTGTCCGATTTGGCTGAAATTTTGTATTTAATGTTCCGTTACGACTTCCAACAACTGTGCTTAGTACGGTCCGCATAGATCTATAACCTGATATAACTCCCATATAAACCGATCTGCCGTCCGACTTGGCTGAAACTTTGCATTTGGTGTCCCTGTGTCAAGTACGGTCCGAATCGGTATATAACCTGATATAACTCCCATATAAACCGATCTCCCGATTTGACTTCTTGAGCCCCTGGAAGCCGGTCCGAATTGGTCTATAAGCTGATATGGCTCCCATATAAACCCATCTCCCGATTTTACTTCTTGAGCCCCTGGAAGCCGGTCCAAATCGGTCTATAAGCTGATATAGCTCCCATATAAACCGATCTGCCGATTTGACTTCTTGAGCTCATGGAAACCGCAATTTTTGTCCGATTGGGCTGAAATATATATATAAACCGATCTCCCGATTTGACTTCTTGAGCCTTTGGAAGCCGGTCCAAATCGGTCTAAAAGCTGATATAGCTCCCATATAGACCGATCTGCCGATTTGACTTCTTGAGCATATGGAAACCGCAATTTTTGTCCGATTGGGCTGAAATTTTTTATGCAATGTTCCGTTAGGACTTCCAACAATTGTGCCACGTACGGTCAGAATCGGTCTATAACCTGATATTACTCCCGTATAATCCGTGTTCATTTCCTTGTTCGTTTCCTAGAAGCATTAATTTTTGCTGGTTTGACAGAAGTTTGGTATGTAGAATAAAATTATGAGCCACAACTTAATTTATTTTGAATCCATTTTTAGCAGAATCCATGGTGGTTGGTTCACAAGATTCGGTCCGGCCGAACTTAGCACACCTTTGCTTGTTTTCTGATGTTCTCGCCAGGATTCGTGCCCAGCTGTTCAGCGTCAGAGGCGGACATGCTAACCTCTGCGCAACGGTGGCTGCCATTTAAAAATCTAAACATATTTTCCACTTATTGTGTAAGGTAGCCGACAGACTCCTCGGTTGAGCACTCCATTCAGTCTTCCAAACTTTTGTAATATTGGGTTGATGTTTGGCATCTCCTCATCTGCTTGTCTTGGATAGCAATGCCTTAAATACATTTGGACTACTATCACCTTTTACTAATTCCATTCTCAATGTTGATCTAGTTTTCGGAATAAGTACAAAGCTATGTATGTGTGTTCTTACTAAGGCTAAAACAGATTTCTGGTATTTCGCTTAACTACCAAAAAGTGTACCAATTTTCCCTTAAACGTGCTCTATGGATGATGGTTTTTGCGAAATCACCAAAAACCAAAGATTCTTAAGGCGTTTTCAGTTTTTTTTTTTGGTTTTTTGGAGACCGTTTGTTGCCGTTGCTAATTTTTGTAAGCTTGTCTGTATGTTGTTGTCATCGTTGTTGTGGCAGATAATTGCTAATTTTGCTGTTATAAAAGTATGACCAAATCCATGATTGATTGCAGTAACACATAGCACTTCAAAAAGTGAAGTGTGTGTTCGGACTCCATCAAATCGTAGTTGAAGTTTACGGTTACTCGTTAGTTACCAAAATCCTTGTGTGATTTAGAAAAATCAAAACAAAAATCAATAAAAAAAAAAATGAAAATTTTGGTGAGAACAACACTGACGGTCAGATCTCGGAAAGTGTTTAATAGGCACATGAATTGAATGTGTTTTGCAGATCCTTGTATCTTTGATTGCTGCCGCCGTTGCTGCCCCCGGTGGATTGTATGGTGGATTATATGGTGGTCATGGGGGCATTTCCTATGGGGCCGCGTCTATAGGATATGCTGCAGCAGCTCCTGCCATTAGTTATGCCGCTGCTGCTCCCGCCATTAGCTATACTGCCGCAGCGCCTGCTATTTCTTATGCAGCAGCAGCTCCAGCTGTTCAATATGCTGCTGCTGCTCCAGTCATCGCTGCTGCCCCTGCAATTGCAGCAGCTCCTGCCATTGCGGCAGCCCCAGCCATTGCTGCAGCTCCAGCAATTGCAGCTGCTCCTGCTGTTCAAATTGCTGCCGCTCCTGCCATTGCAGCTGCTCCCGCAATTGCAGCAGCCCCTGCTGTTCAGGTTGCCGCTGCTCCAGCCGTTAAATTAGCACAAGTTGTTACCCCAGCATTTACCACCGTCTCCAAATACAGCTCAGTAAGTAGAAGCTATTATCGTGGAAGTTGACCCAAAGACTGAGGTAAATCGAAGTGATTGTGGACTGGCTGCGAAGTAATATTTAGGAAAGAAAATTGAAACAATTGGATAAGGCTTATTAAAGGACCCTTTGGTCCTTATTGTTTAAATTTTGGGAACCCACCACCATAGATTCTGCTGAAAATTTCTATAAATTAACAAAGTTGAAGGGCATATGTGAACTGTACGTACCAAATTTCTGCTAAACCAGGCAAAAATTTAATTTTCTAGGAGCCGTATAAGGCTTATCGGGAGATCGATTTAATTCGCAGCTTTAACAAATAATAGACCGATTTGGACAATAATTCCCATCGAGGTTGGCAATCGCAACAGAACACCCCATGCAAAGTTTCAGACAAATCGGTTAAACATTGAGCTCAACGTTATCAGATTTTCGACCGGTTTGGACCATTCTAGACATGAGAGTTGGAACAAAATACAATTTCAAGGGTTGCGTAACTGACTGACTGAATGATTGACTGATCACCGCATAGTCCAAACGGCTACAGCTAGAATCATGCAATTTTGCACGAATGTTGGTCTTAGGTCGACGGCACGGGATAAGACTCGATTCGGTGATATTTGTACGTTTAGGTACTAATAAGTACCAAAAAGTAAGAAATGGTACATATTTATCCAGAGCGAGCGGAAAGGGCTACAATTTTGTTCTTGGTCGACTTTAAAAATTAGGGTTTGGTGAAAAACATTTTGGAAAATCGTACCGAAAGTGGAAGAAATAGTACGTTTAGTACCGCAATTGGTACTATTTTGTACTTTCTTCGTAAATTGAGCCAGAGCTTTGAATTTTGGAACTTAGGAACACCATGGCAACCTTGATTGGGTGACTATAAGAGTTTTTGGAAATATAGTAAAGGGTGATTTTTTTGAGGTTAGGATTTTCATGCATTAGTATTTGACAGATCACGTGGGATTTCAGACATGGTGTCAAAGAGAAAGATGCTCAGTATGCTTTGACATTTCATCATGAATAGACTTACTAACGAGCAACGCTTGCAAATCATTGAATTTTATTACCAAAATCAGTGTTCGGTTCGAAATGTGTTCATTCACCGTAACGTTGCGTCCAACAGCATCTTTGAAAAAATACGGTCCAATGATTCCACCAGCGTACAAACCACACCAAACAGTGCATTTTTCGGGATGCATGGGCAGTTCTTGAACGGCTTCTGGTTGCTCTTCACTCCAAATGCGGCAATTTTGCTTATTTACGTAGCCATTCAACCAGAAATGAGCCTCATCGCTGAACAAAATTTGTCAAAATTTGAACACATTTCGAACCGAACACTGATTTTGGTAATAAAATTCAATGATTTGCAAGCGTTGCTCGTTAGTAAGTCTATTCATGATGAAATGTCAAAGCATACTGAGCATCTTCCTCTTTGACACCATGTCTGAAATCCCACGTGATCTGTCAAATACTAATGCATGAAAATCCTAACCTCAAAAAAATCACCCTTTACATTAAGGTACTAAAAAAAGTACAAAAAATTTACATAATGGGTGAACTTTGTATAGGGCGGTTAAATAAAGCCAGAATTTTCAAATTTAACTTAAAAAGAAATCGGGTGCAAAATGATGAGGCCAAAAAAAAAAAAAATGGAAAAACCATCCAGCAGGACATATTTACCGATTGGGACAATATAGAACTCAACTGAAAGGTATTTGGGAGTAGAATACGAATATGGTATAAACAACTAAAACTGTGCAAAGTTCGTCCGGGCCGAATGTTGGGAACCCAAGGCCATAGATTCTGCTAAAAATTTATACAAAATAAATTAAGTTGAAGGGCATTATTTTATTCTATATACCAAACTTCTGTCAAACAAGCAACAATTAAAGCTTCTAGAAACCGAACAAGGACTGGTTTATATGAGAGCTATATCAGATTATTGACCGATTCGGACCGTACTTGGCACATTTGTTGAAAGTCATAACAAAATACTACATGGTCAACTGCAGCCAATTCGGATAGAAATTGCGGCTTCCAGTGGCTCAAGAAGTCAAATCGGGAGATCGGTTTATATGGGAGCTATATCAGGTTATAGACGGATTTAGACCATACTTAACACATTTTTTGATAGTCATAATCAAATAATTTTTTGATAGTCATACAAATCGGGAGATTGGTTTATATGGGAGCTATATCTGAATCTTCTCCACAAAGAAGTGTAAAAACATCTCCACAAAGAGGTGTCCCACTGAGGCACGCCGTTCAGATACGGCTATAAACGGGAGGTCCCTTATCATTGAGCTTAAAACATGAATCGGACAACACTGATTGATATGTGAGAAGTTTGCCCCTGTTCCTTAATGGAATGTTCATGGGCAAAATTTGCAATATGTGAATCTGAGCCGATATGACCCATTTCCAATCCCCAACGACCTACATCAAAATTAAGTATCTGTGCAAAATTTCAAGCGGCTAGCTTTACTCGTTCGACGGTTATCGTGATTTCGACAGACGGACGGACGGACGTAGCTAAATCGACTCAGAACGCCCATTCTATGATTTTGGGTATAAAAACTGGGTCCAAGTACTTAGGAGACAGCCCAGGCCCCAAAAAAAGCGCCTAAAATCAAGAGTGGGCCGATCAGGACAATATGGAACTCAAGTGAAAGGTTTTCGGGAGTAGACTACGAATATGGTATTAAAAATTGGGTCCGCCCAGGCCTAAAACCGCCCCAAAAGTAGCGCCCAAAATCAAAAGTGGACCTATCGGGACAATCAGAGTCTCAAAGGTATTTGGGAATAGGGTATTAATATGATATTTAAAATTATGTCCAAGTACCTAGGGAGGCGTCCAAAGCCCAAAACCACCCCAAAAATACCATAAAAAATCGAAGTGGACCTATCGGGACAGTAAGCGACTTAAGTGAAAGGTTTTCGGGAGTAGAATACGAATATGGTGTCCTAAAATTGGATCAAAATAATTTGGGCGTCGTCGCAAGAGTGGAGCCCAAAATAAGAAGTGGAACGATCGAAACAATAGAGGACCCCAATGAACGGTATTCGAGAGTAGCGTATGAATATGAGTTTAAAACATGGATTCAAGTATCTAAAAAGCCGTCCCAAGCCCAATACCGCCATAAATCAAAAGACCGATCGGGACCATATGGGATTCCAATGAAATGTATTCTAGTAGAACATGATTATCGAATATTACAAATTGGGGTTATTACCAAGGGCCAGCCCCACAACCGCCCCAAGTGGGCATATTAGACCATCATTAGATGAAAATGGTTTTAAAAATGAGGTTCAAGTGATAGGTGGTTGCCTACCCCTCAAAACACCTTCAAAAATGTGAATATTTGTCAATCATGGCTGAATGGGGTTCAATATAAGGAATTTAGTAGTAGGAAAACAAATTGTACTGGAGGGATACATATGGCTGTAAGTAAGAATCTTGTTTTTCGGGTGGTGCTAATGAAGGCGCAGCAGAGCGGGCCGGGTACAGCTAGTATAATAATAGCATGTAAAAAGCTAAGTTCGGCCTGGCCAAATCTTGGAAACCCATCACCATGGATTCCGCTAAAATATGGGAGCTATATCTGGTTATAGACCGATGTGGACCATACTCAGTACAATTGTAGAGAGTCATAACATAACACTACGTATTATGTAACACTATAATTGCGGCTAGTAAGGGCTCAATAAGTCAAATCGGGAGATCGGTTTATATGGGACCTATATCAGGTTCTTGACGGATTTGGACGGTACTTGGCACAGTTGTTGTAAGTCGTAACGGACCACCGTCAAGATGTCAAATCGGGAGATCGATTTATATGGGAGCTATATCCAAATCTGAACCGATATGGCTCAATTGCAATCTCCAAAGACATACGTCAATATTGAGTAACTGTGCAAAATTTTAAGCGGCTAGCTTTATGCGTTCGACCGCTATTGTGATTTCGACAGACAGACAGGCGCACATGGCTAGATCGACTAAGGATTTCGAGACGATCCAGAATTTATATACTATATGAACTATATAAACTAAATCAACTAATTTCATTTTGTGTCATTTTTACGCAGAATCCATGGTGGTGGAAATCGGACCACAAGATTTGGTAGCCCGAACAATTTTTGAAACACCGAGATGACCAACTTTAACCTAGGTCCTTGAAATTTTACTCACGATCTCGCTAACACCTAAACTCTAACCATTTTAAATTTCTATTGATATCTCTTCGTGTAACAGCCATGTTGGCTTGCGAATCCTTCAATGTTGGAATCCGATGCTGCTAACTACGATGTTCTTTGCCGCGGGTGAAGGTGAAGAGCTAGACAGTTCAGGTCACAAGTTTCATCCGATCGTCTTAAAATTGTGTGCAGGCATCTTTTTTGTAAACAGATTCTCACAAAACTGGGCATAAATGATAACCTTCTGACTCTCGACTTTCCTGTTATTTGGATGTAGCTTCCATATATAAAGTCTATGTCAGCACATTTATCGATTTTCCCAAAATTTTACAGATTTTCGTTTGAACCGGTTTGAGGTTAGCTATAGCTCCCAGATATACGGTAAAAATGTTAGTGCTATATCAACGGAATTAAAATTTTACACCAAAGTTTTTCTTATGACTCTTCTGATCACAGATGAATTTCTTAGAAATCGGTTCAGAATTAGATATAGCTCCCATATATACACATAACCCGATTTTCATTTCTGGAGCCTTTGCAAGCATAAAAATCAACTGATTCTTTTAAGCTATCCACAATTTTTATACCCTCCACGATAGGATGGTTTAAATCGGATCATAACCTGATATAGCTATCATATAAACCGATCTTAAGGCCTTGACTTCTTGAGCATCAAGAGGGCGCAATTCTTATCCGATTTGGCTGAAAATTTGCACGTTGTGTTTTGATATCACTTCCAACAAGTATGGTTTTAATCGGTTCATAGCCGGATATAGCTGCCATATAAACGATCGGAATAAAGCTAGACGATTGAAATTTTGCACAAATATATCTTATTAATGTAGGTCGGTTGGGATTGTAAATGGATCAAATCGGTCGATTTTTTAATATAGCTACCATATAAACCGATCTGGGATCTTGACTTCTTGACCCACTAGAAGGCACAATTCTCATCCGACTTGGCTGAAAATTTGCACTTTGTGTTTTGGTATCACTTCTAATAACTGTGCTAAGTATAATTTAAATCGGTCGATAACCTGATATAGCTGCCATATATACCGATCTTGGATCTTGACTTCTTGACCCTATAGAGGGCGCAATTCTCATCTGATTTGGCTGAAAGATTGCATGAACTTGTTTGTTATGATTTCCAACAGCTGTACTAAGTATGGTTCAAATCGACCTATAACCTGATACAGCTACCATATAAACCGATTTTGGATTTTGACTTCTTGAGCCAATAGAGGGCGCAATTCTCATTCGATTTGGCCGAAAATTTGCATGAACTTGTTTGTTATCATTTCCAACAACTGCGCAAAGTATGGTTCAAATCAGTCTATAGCCTGATATAGCTGCCATATAAACCGATCTGGGATCTTGACATCTTAAGCCTCTAGAAGCCGCAATTCTAATGCTATTTTGCTGAAATTTTGTACAACGGATTCTCCCATGCCCTTCAATATACATGTCCAATATAGTTTAAAATCGATTTATAGCCCGATACAGCTTCCATATGAACCTATCTCCCGATTATGCTTCTTGAGCTGCAAGGCGCCATTCTTATCCGAATGGATTGAAATATTACCCAATGACTGCTACTATGTTCTTCAACATTCAATTCACTTATGGTCCGAATCGAACTATTACTTGATATATCTCCAACAGCATAACAATTCTTTTCTTTCTATCCCTGTTTGCCTAAAAGTAACTCGACAATTGCGATCCATGATGGAGGGTATATAAGATTCGACTCGGACGAACTTAGCACTTCATCACTTGTTTCTTCTGCAAATACCACAATTTGTATAGATTAAGCTAAAACTCTGATTTAGCTAAAACTCCCATATATTCGGCAAACATTTAGTGATTTGTACACCAATCTTCACCATGAATTAGCATGCATTCTGCTATAACTCACTTCATATATGGATTTTGGTTGAAATTCTTCATTTCAAATTTTAATTTCGTAGACTTAGCATGCATGCACTATGTGATGTAGGGTATCAAAAGGTCGGCTATGCCCGACTTTGGCCCGATATGTTTTTGAAAGTTTTAAATGGCCTATATTTAAGTTGCTTTCACAGTAATAATTGGTTTTTTTGTTTGTTTGTGTAGTTCGTTAGCCATCCACCAACTGCTAGAGTGGTGAAGATTGCTGCAGCTCCTGCTATTGCTGCTGCACCTGCCATCGCTGCGGCCCCTGCCATTGCGGCTGCACCTGCCATCTCATATGCTGCAGCTCCTGCCATTGCAGCCGCTCCTGCCATTGCAGCCGCTCCTGCCATTGCTGCTGCTCCCGCCATTTCATATGCTGCTGCTCCCTCCATTTCATATGCTGCTGCTGCTCCCGCAATAGCTGCTGCCCCCGCCATCTCATATGCTGCGGCTCCCGCAATTGCTGCCGCCCCTGCAATTGCTGCCGCTCCTGCCATCTCCTATGCTGCTGCCCCGGCAATAAGTTATGCTGCTGCTGCTCCAGCGATTTCATATTCTGCGCCCGCTGTCTCTTATAAAGCTGTTGCAGCCGCTCCTGCCATAAGTTATGCTGCTGCCGCCCCTGCAATATCCTTGGGCTATGGCTTTGGAGGCGGTTTTGGCTATGGAAAGGGTCATCACAAATAAATCAAATAAAAACTATTTAACGTCAATTATTTTCGCCAAGTGAAAGGACATGCCAGCTAACCATAATAACGATGAAGTAAAGCAAAAAAACTCTCTTTACAAAGGAACCCTAAAAAAAACTTGTAAAAACCAAATTAAAAAAAAAAACAAATGCGCGAAGTGAAAATACACTGCACCACAGTAAAGGTGTGTGTAGTTGGTATTTACAACACAGTCATTGTTGTTGGAAGCAACGCATTTTAATGTATCAACTATTGGGAACATGTTTTTTATTTAAAGATTTTTTATATTGCTTTTTATTATTTACTAACTTTACTGAAAGGATATTTAGAACGATTACGAAAATACACACATCATAACGGAGATATTATTAGCAAGCTTTGTGCACAATTTTACTAATATTTATAAATTGTGAATTAAAAAATAAATTAACAAAAAATTTTTTTTTCTCATAGGCTTATTGTATGTAACATATGTGCCAATGATCAGAGTGTTAAAATAAAAGTTTAAGAAAAAGTCATTATTATTTAGGAAAATTTTTTAGATTTTCAAATCAATTTTAAAAAGTTCATACGAAAAACAAAAAATTAAAAAAAATTCCCCTTATTTCACTATTGCAATGATTATTTGTGTAAAATATATTTTCATATTTGCAAAATAGTAGTATTTAAAATTTTTTTTTTTATATAATATATTAACGTCTGAATTTTTCTTAATAAGACAACTTTCCGTTTTTTTGTTATATTTTAAATAAATGCAAAGAAGCTATTTGCTTCATAAAATTCAAAGGCCTGCGCAAGACCACTCATTTTTGCTTTCAAGATACACTTACAATATTAGAGTGTATCAAGAACTGAACTCAACATTGTATGAGACAAGTGAGAACTGAGTAAAACAGATAACAAGACATCAAGGCAACGAGATGAGTGAATGCAACAAAAACAAAACCCTTAAGCAAAAATAACTATTGATTCAGATGTCAGTGAGTGCACGTTGTACAATGCATGTATTCTGGCACATTTTCTAGTACGAAAATTGTATGAAGGCAACGTAGTTAATTTGGCAACGGCATGCGTAAACACACACACACAAACATGCGTAGCGAATCATTTAGATAAATGATAGCAGACGAGCTCGTTTAAGAGTCGTAGACGATTTCCCTATTGCACAGTGGGAGAAAATTGAAAAAAACTATTAAACAAGTAAAACGTCGTTAAGTTCGGTAGGGCCGAACTTTGGATACCCAACACCTCGGGTATATATGTAAACCACCTTTCGTGAAAATCCGGTGAAAAATGCATACCTTATGCCCCAAAGCAGCTATATCGAAATATGTTCCGATTTGGACCAAATATTACTAAGTACAAGTCATTGTTCAATTGTGTATAACAAAATATTGGTCTATTTGGTAGGTATATCTATAAATAAACCGATCTGAACCATATACCACACGGATGTCGAAAAGCCTAATATAAGTTACTGTGTCAAAATTCAGTGAAATCGGATTATAAATGCGCCTTTTATGGGGCCAAAACCTTAAATCAAGAGATCGGTCTATAAAACAGCTATATCCAAATCCGGACCTATGTTTGCCATATTGCAGAAGTATGTTGAGGGGGTTAACTTAACTCACTGTCCCAGATTTCGGCAATATCGGACATTAAATGCGGCTTTTATGGGCCCAAAGCCCTAAATCAAGAGATCGGTCTATATGGCAGCTATATTCAAATTTGAACCGATCTGTTCCAAATTGAAAAAGGATGTGGAAGGTCGGAATACAACTAATTGTCCCAAATTTCGGCGACATCTGACAATAAATGCGCCTTTTATGGGCTCAAAACCTTAAATCGAGAGATAGGTCTATATGGCAGCTATATCCAAATCTGGACCGATCTGGGAAAAATTGAGGAAGGATGTCAAAGGGCCTAACACAACTCAATGTCCCAAATTTCGTCGACATCGGACAATAAATGCGCCTTTTATGGGTGGGCTCAAAACCTTAAATCGAGAGATCGGTCTATATGGCACCTATATTCAAATCTGAACCGATGCAAGATTGCAGAATTATGTCGAGGGGCTTAACTTAACCCACTGTCCCAAATTTCGGCGACATCGGACTCTAAATGCACCTTTTATACCCCGAAAGTCTTAAAATGAGAGATCGGTATATATGAAAGCTATATGCAAATCTGGACCGATTTGGGCTAAATTGAAGAAGGATGTCCAAGGGCCTAACACAACTCACTGTCCCAAATTTCAGCAACATCGGATAATAAATGTGGATTTTATGGGCCTTAGACCCTAAATCGGAGGATGGGTCTATATGGCAGCTATATCCAAATCTGAACCCATCTGGGTCAAATTGAAAAAAGATGTCGAAGGTCTTAACACAACTCACTGTCCCAAATTTCGGCGACATCGGATAATAAATGTGGCTTTTATGGACCTAAGACCCTAAATCGGAGGATGTGTCTATATGGCAGCTATATCCAAATCTGAACCCATCTGGGCCAAATTTAAAAAAGAAGTCGAAGGTCTTAACACAACTCACCGTCCCAAATTTCGGCAACATCGGAGAATAAATGCGCCCTTTATGGGCCCGAAACCTTAAATCGAGAGATCGGTCTATATGGCAGCTATATTCAAATCTGAACCGATCTGGGCCAAATTGAAGAAAGATGTCGAAGAGCCTAACACAACTCACTGTCCCAAATTTCAGCAAAATCGGATAACAAATGTGGCTTTTATGGTCCCAAGACACTAAATCGGCGGATCGGTCTATATGACAGCTATATCCAAATCTGGACCGATCTGGGCCAAATTGAAGAAGGATGTCCAAGGGCCTAACACAACTCACTGTCCCAAATTTCAGCAAAATCGGATAATAAATGTGGCTTTTATGGGCATAAGACCCTAAATAGGAGGATGGGTCTATATGGGGGCTATATCAAGATATAGTCCAATATAGCCCATCTTCGAACTTAACCTGCTTATGGACAAAAAAAGAATCTGTGCAAAGTTTCAGCTCAATATCTATATTTGTAAAGATTGTAGCGTGATTTCAAGAGACAGACGGACGGTCTTAGATTTTTACGCTGATCAAGAATTTCGATGTGTTGCAAACGGAATGAATACACCCCCATCCTTCGGTGGTGGGTGTAAAAATATGTCGCGTGAAAACGGGCAGAGAACTCGTGATCTCGTTAACACCTGTGTGCACAATATTTCAAGGCCCTAGGTTGTCCGGGCGCCTTTTGGCAGGCCCCTAAAAATTGGTCACCTCGATATTTCGAAAAATTGTTCGGACTGCCAAACCTTCTTTAATGGTCTGATTTTCAATTTTTTTTACTGGATAGTGCTAAAAAATCACTACAAAAAAGTACGCCATATTTCCACTGATTTCGGAGACATTCGACTTTATTATTTTTTTGTGCAATTTAGACTGAGACTAAAGCTTCTAGGAACCGAACAAGCATGTTCGAGAGACCGGTTTTCATGTGAACTATGTCAGATTATAAACTGATTTGGTTCGTATTTGGCACAGTTATTGGAAGCCTTAACAGAACACCGCATGCAAAATGTCAGCCAAATCGGGACAAAATTGCGGATTGTAAGGACTCAATATGTCAAATCGGCAGATCGGTTTATACGGAGGCTAGACCAGGTTATTGACCGATTTGGATCATACTCGGCACAGTTGTTAAAAGTCACAACAGAACAGTACATGTAAATTTTTTAGACAAATCGGACAAAAACTGCGGCATTCAAAGGTCCAAGAAATCAAAAACTGCGGCATGTAAAGGTCCAAGAAACCAGGAAATCGTTTTATATGAAAGCTATATCTAAATCTGATTCGATATGGCCCATTTGCGATCTACCACGACCTACATAAATATTAAGTATCTATGCAAAATTTCAAGCGGCTAGCTTTACGCATTACACATCATCATGATCTCGACAGACATACGAACAGACATGGTAGATCGACTCAGATCAAGAATAATATTTTATGTGGTCTTAGACGAATATTTCGTGGTGTTACAAATGGAATGACTACATTAGTATACCCCCATCCTATGGTTACCCACCGCCAAAAACGAAGAAGAGAAAAAAAAACGGATCCCTCCATGTCGACGGCCCCCGCAAACGTTTTAAGGACCTGGAATGCACTCTCTATAAAGAGTGCGAACATTGATTTGTATATTTTTATACCCAACACCGTAGGATAAGGGGTATACCCATTTAGTCATTCCGTTTGCAACATATCGAAATATCAATTTCCGACCTTAGGTTAGGTTATGTTAGGTCAAAAAGAGGTTGCAGATATTAATCCGCCCCATGCCACTATGGACATACACCTAAGCTAGTAATCGGCTTGTTGTGCGCTCTAAAAACTATAAAGTAACCTCTAAAAAGAAAATTTTAAGTTAGGAATTTCGATCCTTAAATGTTCTCAATACCACTCCCCTAAGTTGGTTCATGGTTGATATTGTGTCTCCACCTTAGTACCGGTATCTGTTGGACGCGAAAGCCGGGCAATGACAATGGAAATGCTCCAACGTCTCATCATCTTCCCCGCATGCCCTACACATGCTATCACTTGCCGCACCGATTTTACAGAAGTGAGCTCGTAGTCCTATGTATCCCGTTATGATACCAATAGCAGTATAGCTTCCTTTCAGTAATAGACTCTTTTCTCTTCTGGATCACGATCTGGATCACCCCATATGATTTTCGCCGTCCTACCGACCGTTTCGCTGTTCCACAATGTTGTATGTGCCCACTCCCTTAACTCGGACTGCGTCGACCCGAAAGGCTTTGGGTTAACCAAGTTTATTGACGGTAGTCCTCTGGCCTTCACCGCCAAATCGTCTGCCCTTTCATTTCCCCTTTCTCCGTTATGGCCCGGCAGCCAAACGATGCGGATTTTCCCATCCTCAGAGAAGGCGTCAATTTCCTTCTTACACTGCAAGACTGTTCGTGAGCTTACTGTCCTGGTTGTTATTGCCCTTATGGCAATTTTACTATCGGTTAAGATGTTCACACTCGACGTCCTCACGTT
Source organism: Stomoxys calcitrans (assembly GCF_963082655.1). Taxonomy (NCBI): domain Eukaryota; kingdom Metazoa; phylum Arthropoda; class Insecta; order Diptera; family Muscidae; genus Stomoxys; species Stomoxys calcitrans. The sequence continues at coordinate 198,698,289 of NC_081552.1, forward strand.
AGCACCACACCACTTCATGCATTCCATGATCGCCCGGATCTCCACCTGCAGGACCGCATTATGGTCAGGCAGTCTAAAACGGATCTCAGTCCCTGGGTTCTCAATGTAAACCCCCAGGCCCACTCTGTCTTCTAGCTTTGATCCATCCGTATACCATGATCTTCCAGATGGCCTTAGTATTGCCATCAATCCACTGTGAGAAAATCCGACATGTACTTTATACACAAACCAACATGGACAGACAGACGGACATAGCTAAATCGAAATAGAATCAGAAAGTGATTTTGAGTCGATCGGTATACTTATAAATGGGTTTTTCTCTCTTCCATCTGGGAGTTACAAACAACTGCACTTTGGGGCACCTTTTGTGGGCCTTAGAACGTAAATCGGGAGATTGGTATTGGTATTAGGCAGTCCACTGTGTTTATGGTCCCAAGAACTTAAATTGGGAGATCGGTATATATGACAGATATATCCGAATCCGGACAGATGTGGGCCGTATGGAACAGGGATGTCGAGGAGCCTAACGCAACTCATTGTGTCTAATTTAATCAAAACCGCTTATGAATTCGCCTTTAATGCGCCTAAAACCTTAAATAGGTAGATCGGTAGCGACATCCAAATCCGGACCGATCTGGGCTTTACAAAATAAGTATGCCAAGAGGGCTAACAACCCACTATCCCAAATTTCAGTGAAATATCCCAAATATGCCTTTAATGGACCTAAGACCTTTACTCGTCAAAACGGTCTATATGGGGGTTATATCCAGATATAGCGCATCGTCGAACTTAACCTGCCTATATACCCCCATCCTTCGGTCAAGGGTATATGTTTCGGGAGATGTTTCGTGAAATTTATAGAGTGTTGCTAGTCTTAAAAGCTTTGGCATGGATACCAAACAATTTTTCAAATCCTGAATCCATATTTGATAGACTATGGGACAGCAATCCAAATCTTTCAACCAACGACTGGAAGATTGGATGAGCCGGGAGACATGCGGTATACGTATTTAGCTCCGGCTTCCTCGAAAACCTTAACAAATCTAAGGGAGTTGAATCCCACGAATTAAACATGGGGCAACTTAAGATAATAGAAGCGTCCACATCGCCAAACCTGGTGGATTGCTGAAACAATGCAAAACTTTTTACATTGATCAATAGAGGATGGAAAGGCCCCGAGACGGGACGATCTTGCACTTTAGAGAAATGTTTCTTGGAACCCTTGGTTGGTTTTTTGAAAGACTTTTTCAAATATAGAGGACCTCTATCAAGTAATGGACCGATTTGGACAGTAATTGTCACAAAAAAGTCCATTATTTGAGGCAAATCGGATATTAATTTCGCAAGATGCTTATGAAGTGAAATCTGAAGATTGGTTTATATGGCAGCTATATCAGGTTATAAACCGATTAGCATCATACTAGCCACATTTGTGGAAGTCATAACTAACTACCTCATGCGAAATTTCCATATCGAGTGGTAATTGCCCATTCTAGAGGCTCAAGAAGTCAATTCTGATGATCGGTTTATATGGCAGCTATATCGGATTATAAGCCGATTTGCACCCAATCCCATGCAAAATGTCAGCTAAATCGGAAAACAATTTCGCCCTCTAGAGCCCTTGGCTTATAAACCGGCAAGAGACCAAAAGTTGAGGTCTCAAACCACGTATCATGTATTGGTATTAAAATGTAGTTGTGAGACCGCTACGTAGTGTTGTGATCGGCCGGCTCCAAAGGATGACTTATTTGTACACCACAGCAGCATTTAGGACAACCACAACTGATGTACTGAATTGAATGCTTCACCAAGTGTCTCTGGACATTGTGATATAACCAATTGCTGCGACTACAGATAAAAGGTAGAGATATCCATCTCTATGGTCAAGCAGTGCAGACTCATCCTCTATGGTCAAGCAGTGCAGACCCATCCTATGAAGAAATACATCTCGATTGGAACGCATCGATATTGTCATTTTTAGTACAAAACCAGTAAGGAAGGGCAAAAGTCGGGCGGAACCGACTGTATAATACCCTACACCTACACTATAAGTATAATGTGGGAGCTATATTCAATTCTGAACCAATTTTGATAGATCTCGGCGATCAAATACGGTCAAACAGTAATAACTACGGTTGACAAATGACAACATTTTTGCAAATGACCCAAAATCTGACGAATATATATATATGGGAGCTATACCAAATTCTGAACTGATTTCAAGCAAACTTTTCAGATTATGTGGTAGTCGTCGGAGAAAGCGTGGTGTAAACTTTTGGGAAGATTGGTCAAATAATGCGCTTGCAGCGGCTCTTGGGGTGAAAATCTGCCGATATACATATATGACAGCTATATCTAAATCTTAGCCGATTTCTATGAAATTCGCCAGTAATATCGAGAGTCATAGGAAAATCCTTCCTGCCGAATTTCGAGAGAAGCGAAGAAACAAAAGACCATTTTATTGCAATATTACTGCAAATCGGATTAACATATATATGGGAGCTATATCTAAATTTGAATCGATTTCGAGTAACCTTCTCAGATACTGTCAAAGTCATTGAAGAAATCGTTGTACGAAGTTTGGGGAAGATGGGTCAATAAATGGGCTTGCAGTGGCTCTAGGAGTAAAAATGGGGCGATATATATGTATATATAGGGTTGCCCAAAAAGTAATTGCGGATTTTTTAAAAGAAAGTAAATGCATTTTTAATAAAACTTAGAATTAACTTTAATCAAATATACTTTTTTACACTTTTTTTCTAAAGCAAGCTAAAAGTAACAGCTGATAACTGACAGAAGAAAGAATGCAATTACAGAGTCACAAGCTGTGAAAAAATTTGTCAACGGCGACTATATGAAAAATCCGCAATTACTTTTTGGGCAACCCAATATATATGTATATATATGAGAGCTATATCTTAATCTGAACCGATTTCCATGAAATTCACCAGTAATAATTTGAGAGTCAAGAGAATCCTTCCTAACAAATTTCAAGAGAATCGGTTAAACAATGACCATTATTACTGCAAATCGGACGAATATATATATGGAAGCTATATCCAAATCTGAACCGATTTCTATGAAAATAACCGGTAATTTCGGGAGTCATAAGAAAATCCTTGCTGCCAAATTTCGAGAGAATCGGTTAACAAATGGCCATTTTATTGCAGTATTACTGCAAATCGGACGAATATATATATGGGAGCTATATCCAAATCTGAACCGATTTTTTCTTAACTTTAATAGGCTTCGTCTCTAAGCCGAAGAACATGCCCATACCAAATTTGAAGACGATCGGATGAAAACTGCGACCTGTACTTTGTACACAAATTAACATGGACAGATGTACAGACGGACGGACAGACAGACGGACATAGCTAAATCGAATCAGAAAGTGATTCTGTGTCGATCGGTATACTTACCAATGGCTCTATCTCTCTTCCTTCTGGGTGTTACAAACTAATTCACTAAGTTATAATACCCTGTACCACATTAGTGGTGTAGGGTATAAATACAATTAACTACCAATGTAAAGGAGTTTATGCTGCTATTTTGCTTACAAAAAGTGACAAATTTTTCAATGTTTACCTTCACAAATCGAAACCAATCAACCAAGGACATTGACGCAATCGCCAGTCGTTAGAAATAGCAAACAATCCTATTTGGTTTGTTGCAACATCCACATTAAAACTGTAAAGGGAGCCAGCACAAGTGGGCAATCTCTATTTGGGGCTAATGTGTGTGGTCAGTGCATTTGACAGAGAAGACAATCGTTTATGGTGCTAATTAAAGAAAAATGCATCCAAGCACTTAAGTAGATCAAAAATCATTTATTCGCATCGTTTTTAACAGATTTTCCTTCCTTGTTAAGCAAAGTTTATTTATTTTTTTGTCAATGTCATGTCTGTCCATTTGTCCAGATGCTCATTAACATTGACAATTTAGGTGAATAGTTAGCGATGGTTTAGATTTTAAGTGCATTGAAATTCTGCTATAAAAGTATGAACAAATCCATGGTTAATTACAGTAAAGCAATAGACGTCAACAGAACATTTTCACATTCTGCCACCAAGAAAAATGAAACTTGTGGTAAGAGCATACTGTGGACTGAAAAATAAATTTAAAGTTTATATGCGGCACTTTGCAGATCCTTGTCTCTTTGATCGCTGCTGCTTTTGCAGCACCTGGAGGATTATATGGAGGTTTCGGAGGCCATGGTGGTCTTTCTTATGCTGCTCCTGCCATTAGCTACGCCGCCGCTGCACCGGCTGTCAGTTATGCTGCTCCGGCGGTGTCTTATGCAGCTCCTGCTATAGCTGCTGCTCCTGCGGTGTCGTATGCGGCACCCGCTGTAAGCTATGCTGCTCCCGCCGTTCAAGTTGCCGCAGCCCCAGCTGTTGTGAAGGCCGTTGCTGCTCCAGCTCCTAGCAGTTATGCAACTTTTACCTCTGTAAGTGGCAATATCTAAGTTCAATAATATTAGAAACAAGTAAGGAAGGGCAAAAGTCATGCGGTGCCGGCAGTATAATACACCACACCTTCCCTATAAGTACAATGTGGGAGCTATATCCAATTCTAAACCAATTTGGATGGACCTCGACGGATGTTTTCCGATGGGCTATTAAACAATCCGTATCAAATTTCGAGCAAATGTATTCAAACTGTAATAACTACGGTTGACAAATGACAACATCATTGAAAATTACCCAAAATCTGACGAACATTTATATGGGAGCTATATCTAAATCTGAACCGATTTCGAGCAAATTTCCCACATAATGTGGCAGTCGTAGACGAAAGCGTTGTGCAAAATTTTGGCAAGATTGGTCAAACAATGCGCTTGCAGTGGCTCTTGGAGAGAAAATCTGGCGACATACATATATGACAGCTATATCTAAATCTGGGCCGATTTCTATGAAATCCGCCAGTAATGTCGAAAGTCATAGGAAAATATCTCCTGCCAAATTTCGATAGAATCGGTTAACAAATGACCATTTTATTGCAATATTAATGCAAATCGGACGAACATATATATGGGAGCTATACCTAAATCTGAACCGATTTCGAGCAAAGTTTATAGATACTGTGGCAGTCGTCGAGAAAAGCTTTGTGTAAAATTTTGGTAAGAAGGGTCAATATGCGCTTTCTGTGACTCTGGTAGTTATGCGCTTTCTGTGACTCTGGTAGTGCGCTTTCTGTGACTCTGGTAGTTAAAATCGGGCGATATATATATATATGAGAGCTATATCTATATCTGAACAGATTTCAATGAAATGTCGAGAGTAAAGAGAATATCCTTCCTGCCAAATTTCGAGAGAATCGGTTACAAAATGACAATTTTATTGCAATATTACTGCAAATCGGACGAACATATATATCGCAGCTATATCTAAATCTGAACCGATTTCGAGCAAACTTTATAGATATTGTGGAATTCGACAAGGAAAAATCTGTACGAAGTTTTAGGAAGATTGGTCAACAAATGAGCTTGCAGTGGCTCTAGGAGTGAAAATCGGGCTATATATATATATATATATATATATATATATATATTTATATATATAGCCCGATTTCCATGATATGAACCGATTTCCATGAAATTCGACAATAATGTCAAAAGTCATAATAAATTCCTAACTGCCAAATTTCGAGAGAATCGGTAAACAAATGACCATTTTATTGCATTATTACTGCAAATCGGACGTATGTATATATGGGAGTTATATCCAAATCTGAGTCGATTTTTTCCAATTTCAATAGGCTTCGTCTCTAGGCCGAAAAACATGCCTGTACTAAATTTTAAGACGATCGGATGAAAACTGTGACCTGTACTTTGTACACAAAATAACATGGACAGACAGACGGGCAGACAGACGGACAGACAGACAGACACACACATAGATAGATAGACAGACAGACAGACATAGCTAAATCGAATCAGAATGTGATTCTGGGTCGATCGGTATACTTATCAATTTGTCTATTTCTCTTCTTTCTGGGTGTAGGGTATAAAAATACCACACGTTTATTCCAATATCAAGAACTCGGGTTCGGTATATATGGTACATTCTAGGTACATTTGTTGGCTATCAAATCAAAACATCTCATGCGAAATTTCAGCTAATTCAGATAAGAATTGCGCCCTCTAGAGGCCCAAGAAGTGAAAATCAAAAATCGACAGCTATATCAAAACATGGACCTATATGGCATTACCAATCCTAACCGACCTACACTAAAAGCAAGTATTGGTGCAAAATTTCAAGCGCCTAGCTTCACTTCTTCTAAATTGGCGTGTTTTCGACTCATAGGCAGACAGGCAGAGGGAAGGGTGGACATGGCTAGATCTTTTTAAAATAAAATTTTATGACAATCAAGATATACCATGCATATTCTTTGTAGGGTCGAGAATGGATATTTCGTTATGTTACAAATAGAGTGGCATCATGAATATTTCCTCATCCTTCGGTGGTGGGTATAAAAAATTAATTTGAAATTAATTTCAATGTGGAGGGTATAGAGGATTCCAACTAACCGAATTTAGTTTGCTTTTATTTGTAATCAATAACAGCATCCTCTATTTTTTTTCCTAGGTTGTTAATCATCCAGCCTCCGTAAAGACGGTAGCTATTGCAGCTCCTGCTCCAGCTATTAAAGTTGCAGCTGCCGCTCCAGTAGCTGTTGCTGCTGCTCCTGCCGTTTCATATGCAGCTCCTGCAGTTTCCTATGCAGCTCCCGCAGTTTCCTATGCCGCTCCTGCTGTATCCTACGCTGCTCCTGCTATTGCCGCTGCTCCCGCCATCTCTCTGGGATATGGTCATGGATATGGCCATGGCTTCGGAGGTTACCACCATTAATAACAGTCACTTTGAAGGTTTTAGACATACAAACAGCCGCCGTTTAAACATTTGCTTCAAAATCATTTCATATACACATGTAGTCAGTTATATTGATTTACTTTAGTATTTATATAAGGAAACGAGGAAGAGAAAAATTCTTCGTTAGCCAACGAACAGAGAAGAAGTTGGCAAGGAAGAGACCGCAGTTTGGGAGTTATCGTCAAGAGAAACGCCGTTGATCAGCACTTGATGTTAAGAACATTTTAAGCAGAAAGAATCAAATATTTTAGGTATTGTAGAAAATTCAAATCCAACATTTACTCAATAATTAATAATTTATTTATTAAATGCTCTAATTTTATGTTTTCACTATTAACCCATGATAGATGATAGATGGCAAAGAAAAAAGTTCAAGAAGAGAAATGTTATGAAATTATTAAACCAAAATAAATACATGGAGCTTTTTTCATAAAATTTACATCATTGCGTACAAAATAGAAAGATTCTAGAAATCCTTCTGTCCCTTTGACATGGATAACAAGTAAAAAGGCGTAAAGTTCGGGCGGGCCGAACTTTGGATACCCACCACCTCGGGTATATAAGTATACTACCTTTCGTCATTATTCGGTGAAAAAGGCATAACTTATGCCACCATAGCAGCTATATCGAAGTATGGCCCGATTTGGACTGTGTCAAATTTCAGTGAAACCGGATTATAAATGGGCCCAAACTTAAAATCGAAAGATCGGTCTATATGGCAGTTTCGACATCCCTAAATTAAAGAGGGGATGTCGAAGGGCCTAACACAAATCATTGTCCCAAATTTCGGCGAAATCGGATAATAAATACGCCTCTCAGGGGGCTAAGTTTTTAAATCGAGAGATCGGTCTATATGGCAGCTTTATCCAAATCTGGACCGATCTGGGCCAAACTAAACAAGTAAAAAGGCATTAAGTTCGGCCGGGCCGAACTTTGGATACCCACCACCTCGGGTATACATGTAAATCCCTTTTAACACAATCTGGTGAAAATTGGATAACTTAAGCACCCAAATTCGGCACGGACATTGAGTGGTCTAATATATATAAGTCATTATTCAATTTTGTAGAGCAAAATTTTGTTTTTTTTTTGGCAGCTATATCCAAATATAAACCGATCTGAACCATATTAAGGTCGGAAATCGCAAGGCTCACAAAAACTCACCGTTTCAAATTTCAACGAAATCGGGTAATAAATAAAGATTTTGTAGGCTTCAGTCCCCTTATCGGCAGATCGGTCTATATGGCAGCTATATCTAAATATAGTCCGATCAGAAACACATTTGGGTCCTGTATCAGGAGGCCTTAAACTCCTCATTAGGTCGGATGTCGGGAAGCTAAAAATAACTCACTGTTTTAAATGTGAGCGAAATCGGTTAAAAAATAAAACATTTATGGGCTTCAAACCCCTTATCGGCAGATCTGTTTATATGACAGCTATATATAAGTATTATCCGATCTGTACCATATTTGGGTTGGATGTCGAGAGACCTAAAGCTACGCTCTGTTCCAAATTTCAGCGAAATTGGATAAAAACTAGAGCATTTATGGGCATTAGACCCTTTATCGGGAGATCGGTGTATATGGCAGCTATATCTAACTATAGTCCGATCTGAACCATATTTAGGTCAAATGTAGGTAGGCTTAAAATAACCCACTGTTTTAAATTTCATCGAAATCGGGTAATAAATAAAGCTTTTATGGGCTTCAGACCCTTTTTCGTCAGATCGGTATATATGGCAGCTACATATAAATATAATCCGATTTGAACCATATTTGGGTCAGATATCGATAAGCCTTAAACTACTTACTGTTTCAAATTTCAGCGAAATCGGTTAAAAAATAAAACATTTGAGTCGATACACAGTTAAAATAATATTGAACAAGTAAGAGCGTGCTAAGTTCGGCCAGGCCGAATTTTATATACCCTCCACCATGGATCGCATCTGTCGAGTTCTTTGCGCAGTATCTCTTTTTAGGCAAACAAAGAAAAACGAATAAGGACGGAGGAGGAGGAGCTATATCAGGTTATAGTCCAATTGGGCGCAAGAAGCAAAATCAGGAGATCGGTTTATATGGGAGCTGTATCAAACTATAGATAGATTCAGACCAAATTGCACATGTATGAGGCTCAAGAAGATATTAAAAATTTTAGCCAAATCGGTCAAAGATTGTGGCTTTCAGGAGCTCAAGAATTCAAATTGGGAGATCGGTTTATATGGGAGCTTTATCAGCTTATAGGCTTATTTGGGCCGTAATTAGCACAGTTGTTAAAAGTTGTAACAAATCACTACACGCAAAATTTCAGCCAAATCGGACAAAAATTGCGGCTTCCAGGGGCTCAAGAAGTCAAAACGGAAGATCGGTTTGCAGGGTATCAAATGAAAGGTATTGGAAAATAGAATACGAATATGGTATTAAAATTTGGGTCTAAGCACCCATCGGGCCGCTCCAACCCCAAAATCCCCCTTAACAGATATATGGGACGTTCATGTCAATATGGGCCTTCAATGAAAGGTATTCGGGAGTAGATTACGAATCTGGCATAACAAATCAGATCGTAGCATAGGGGGTCACCCTACCTCCCAAAACGCCTTAAATGGGCGCATCGGTTTTTTTGTTTGATCCGTAGAATCAAAAACGTCAGAACCGATTTTATTAAAATGTTCACAGAACTTTGTCTGGAAGGAAACATAAGCTATGTAATTTTTAGATATCGGATTGAGGCGGTCACTCCCTCTTACCCCAACATCGCTATCCAAAATCAAAAGTGGACCGATAGACACAATATTGGTATCTACTGAAAGGTATTGGAGAGTAGAAAAATAATATCAACCCAAAAATCCTCCAAACAGATATATTCGACGTTCCTATCAATATGGGACTCAAATGAAAAGTATTCGGCATTAGATTACAAATACGGCATAAAAAATTAGGTCCAGCTAATGGAAGGTCGCCCCACCCCCACATACCCCCAAATGGGCATAGTAGCCGACCATGGCTATATGAGATTCATATGAAAGGTTTTTAGGAATAGATTACGAATATGACAATAAAATTTGCGTTTAAGTCCAAGTGGCGCTTTTCCTCTTAAAAATACGTCAAATAGGTTAATTGACCCATTATAACAATATGGGACTCATATGAAAGGTATTTTAGAGTAGAAAAAGAACTTTATATCCAATTTTGGATCCAAGTGTTTTTGGGAATATGAAGTTCAATTTAGGGGGTGCTTTAGAACGTCACCCCCTAAACTGAACTTCATTGTCGACTATGGCAAATTGGAGCTCAAATCAACGATATTTGGGAGTAAAGAACGAATTTGATATCTATTTTCAGGGCAAAGTACCGGTGGCCGCCTCAACCCCAAAAACACCCTCCAAACGGTTCATATTTACCGACCATGGCAATATGGGGCTCAAATTAAAGGGATTTGGGAGTGTTGCACGAATTTGATATCCATATTTGAGTCGAAATGTCTGAGCAGCCATCGCTCCCCTAAAAAGCACTTCTCATTGCCCTAATTTTTGAAAACACCAGATCTCGGAGATTGATTATGCGATTCGTTAGAATTTTTTTGCACTCTTACAGTCACCAAGGAGTGTAAGAAGGAGATTAAAGCCTTCTCTGAGGATGGCACAATCCGCATCGTTTGGGTGCCGGGCCATAACGGAGTAAGGGGGAATGAAAGGGCAGACGATTTGGCAGTGAAGGCCAGAGGACTGCCGCCGTGGTTACCCCGAAGCCTTTCGGGTCGACGCAGTTCGATGTAACACTGTAAGCATGGAACACTGTGGAACAGTGAAACACTCGGTAGGACGACGAAAATCTTATGGCGTGATCCGAATCGTGAGAGGACGAGGCTATTACTGAATGGAAGTTAGAAAGGGTTTAGTATAACTTTTGGTGTTATAATGGGGCACATAAGACTACGAGCTCACTTATGCAAAATCGGTGCGTTGATAGCATATGTAGGGCACGTGGAGAAGATGATGAGACGTTGGAGCATTTCCCAAAAAGTAAAATTTTCTTTTTCGAGGGCGCACAACAAGCCGATTACTAGCTTAGGTGTATGTCTATAGTGGCATGGGGCAGATTAATATCTGCACCCTCTTTTCAACCTAACCTACCGTAACCTAGAGTCACCAAAAACAAAATATGGTTTCTATTGTTGTAGTCTGGTACCTTGGGGCCGCCCAAATTACGACAATTCAGTGTCATAGGCGGCATAGGCGTACATATGCTACAATGGCACGAATTCGATATTCACATTTAGGGCGAAGTGTCCCCACCCTAAAAAAGATATTAGAGAGTTAAAGAAGGCGCAGTGGAGCGGGCCCGCTTCGGCTAGTTTACCATATTTTTGACTTGTAGAAAATTTGGTATGTTTTTGGTCGGGTTAGGTAGGAGTTTTCTTAAATTTTGGTAGAAAATATTTTTTTTGAGTGGCAATACGGAACAGGACATATTGGATTGCCAGCTCACTTATGGAAAATCAGTGCGGCAAGTGATATGATGTGTAGGGCATGTGAAAAATATGATAAGACGTTGGAGTATTTCCTATGTCATTGCCCGTCTTTCGCGGCTAACAGAGACCGGTATATAGGTGGGGACACAATACAGCACAACTTAGGGGCGTGGTATGGAAAACAAGGAAGAATTTTGTAAGTAGCACGGAATTCCTTAGTTAGATTTTCTGTTTTGAGGTAACTTTTTAGTATTAAGAGCGCACAACAAGCCGATTACTGGCTTAGGTGTATGTCCATAGTGGCATGGGGCGGATAAATATCCGCAACCTCTTTTCCACCTTACCTAACCGATCCTCACAAAATTTGTCACTAAGGTTTCTCTTCTTTATCACTGGTAAATTTAATAGAAATCTGTTCAGAGTTAGATATACCTCCCATATATAAGTATCTCCCGATTTTCACCTTTAAGCCCTATGCTAACATAATTATCAACCGATCTTCTCATTATTTTGCACTAGGATTTTTCTATACCAATATTTCTGGATTTTGATAGAAATTTTACATTTCAAATGTAACCTTCTAAAACTTAACCAGCATGCCCAGTGTGATGTAGGGTATCAAAAGGTCGGCTTGGCTCGACTTTACCTTGTTTACCTGTTTTGTCCTAACAATTTTTTGAATTAAATTTTTTTGTTGAGGCATTTTTTTGTTTCTTTGTCCGGAGTCGAGATAATTTTCTCGACTCCGACTTCAAGCAAAATGGCTCGACCCAACTCCAAAACTCCGAATCCGCAGTCCCTGGTAAGCGTAGCCGCCTATGATGCTTAACGCCTGAGTACAAATCCTAGCAAGAGCATCAGAAAAAATTTTCAGCTGTGGTTATCCCCCCTAAAGCTGGCGACATTTGTCCCCAAAGAGGGGTCGCACTGCGCCACGCCGTTCGGACTTGACTATTGAAAGAAGGTTCATTATCATTGAGCTTAAAACTGGAATCGGATAGCACTCATTGACAACTGAGAAGTTTGGCTCTGTTCATGAGCAATTTTCAATTGCAACTAATACGGAATGAATTTTATTTAAATTTCAATGGGTCAAATACGTTCTTTCATCACAAAAATACATTGATAGACAGACATGGCTTGATAAGCTTAGAAAGTTATTATGGGACGATAGATATGTTTATCAAGGGATTTGTCTTTTCCACTTGGTGGTGTTAAAAACAAATGCACTAAAATTTAAATACCAGCCACACAATAGTGGCGTAGGTTATGAAAATTGCCATTGTACTCATCCGTAGATATGATTTATGAGTACATAGACCAAGTCACGTTACTAAATGACTGTTTTTTGAAATTGTTATACATTTAATTAATAGCTTTAAAATCGAATCGAAGAATTCTGAATATTTAAAAACAAACTTAACTAACAGAATTCCATGAATTTTTGTACGTTTTGGGATTAAGAATTTCGCTAAAATAAGTTACCTGATCTTTTTGTCTGCACTTGACTATAAATTCCCACGTAATTTTTATATCCACCACCACAGGACGGAGGTATATTCATTATGTCACTCCGTTTGCAACAATCGAATTATCGTTTTCCAATCCCCCAAGCATATGCATTCTGAATCCTCATAAAATTGTAAGACCAACTAGCCATGTCCGTATGTCTGTCCACCGTCCACCTTCTGTGGTGAGCCCCGTGGCACTTGGTGAGTTATGTAACGAGCCTCAATGGCCGTACCGAGTGGGGTTCAGATCCAAATATATCTGTAAATAGCTGTAATACAATATATACCCATTTGAGATTTAAGGTCTTGGGCCCATATAGAGTATTTATTATTCATTTTTGTTGAAATCTGGCACAGTGAGTTGTCAACAGCCGTTCCGAGTAAGTTTCAGTAAGGACTATATATGGATATTGCTGCCATAACTGCCGATCACCCCATTTAAGGTCTTGGCCTCATAAAAACCCGTTAATAACTCTATTTCACTGAAGTGGTTCGCGCAGTGATTTGTGTTAGACCCCATCGTCCATCGTACCGAGTTTGGTTAAGATCCTACCATATTTCTTTGTAGCTACTATGGGTTCGTTAATTGTGCATTTTTACCGGATTTTTCCGAAAATCGGTTAAAATATGTATATGTAAATATCGATAGTGGTGGGAATCTATAATTCGGCCCGGCCGAACTTAATGACTTTTTACATGTTTCACTTGGTTTGCCAGCCTTTCTTATCATTTAGTAAATGCTAGGGGTTATTATCGTAGACAAGTACAATTACAACATTATAAAATGTTCGCACTTGTTGTAATGTTATATGTATCTTAATGAAATTGTCATCTATTGTGTAACAACGTTGTTGTTAGGGATTGCAGTTGGGTATTTGGCGTTTAAGCGCGGCCGTGCTGAATCTTACATACCCTCGTTCTTTGTATGACTTTTTCAAATATATACGAAATACATCAAGTCACGATCCGATATGGACCGTAGTTGCCATGATTACTGCAAACTCAAATTTTGCCAATGAACATTCCACTAAGAAACAGGGGCAAACTTCTGACATATAAATGAGTGCAGTCCGATTCAAGTTTTAAGGTCAATGATAAGGGACCTCCTTTTTATAGCCGAGTCCGTACGGCGTGCCGCAGTTCTACACCTCTTGGGAGAAAAGTTTTTACATGGCTTAGATTCTGACAAATGATACCAGCAACGCTGAAAATTTTCTTCGATGGTCTCCCCAGGATTCGAACCCTGGTATTCAGCGTCACAGGCGGACATGCTAACCTCTGCGCTACGGTGGCCTCCTTGCCATGACTAAAATGTCATCCAAAACGGACATTTATTGCGCCCTCTAGAGGCTCAAGAAGTCAAATCGAGCTATCGCTCTATATAGGAGCAATATCAGCTTATGGCACGACTGTTGGAAGTCGATACAAAATTTAACGTGTAAAATTTCAGCGTGATCAAGTCAACTCTCAGTATTGCTAGAGATATACTTCACAGTGAAGTGGGCTACTGAAAGTGGTCTAGGGGTAAATCTTTGCAAAGCAGTAGTTATTTTCAGCAGGAGATACAAGTTATCCACAGTGGCACCTGCCTCCTTGGTGCCTTGGTTGGAGTTGTCTTTCTAGCCCTTTCCAAAATGTTGAGTTTGAAGTTCAATTTCCCGTCCAGCAAAACGACTCGCTTGTAGATATATAGGGCAAGAAAGACAACTCCTGCCCTATATATCTACAAGCGAGTCATGCACTGGGTATATACTGCAGTTGTCAGAGCCCATAATGCTATTGTATATGGTTGTTGCTATTGTAGCAGTGTGTTGTGTCCCTTCTTTCGTCTGCTTGATTCTGTTGAGTATACAGATCCAGGAATTCAGCTACTAATATGGGTTGTATCCAGAGGGATCTGGGTCTGAGACGAGTGGGTCTGGCTGGGCAGTTAAATAGCTGACGTGTGGTCCCTGGCCACAATCGGGACACACATCCTGCACATTGGCATAAATCCTGTTGAGGCGGTTGCATCTTCTGGCCAGAACCACTCTGGCTTTACGATCCAGAAGATGCAAGATGATGTTTGCCGGGGGAGGTCAATTTCTTTAAGGACCTCATTCCGCCGGTAGCATTTCACCGCATCTGCTACTGTGTCTGCATGAATATGTGTTTAGCCCCGCTCGATATACCGCTTGAGCCAGAGGTTCTCTCTTTTAGCGCTGGACCTCATACTCTAGATCATTTATATCAGTGATGGGCACACTAACATTATTGAAAAGATCAAACTGTGTTTGTGTGACTTACATCAAACAACAACTTAATGAAAAATCTTTGAAATAGACGCAGCCGAATAAAGCCACACGAAGTTGTTTACATTGTCCACGTCCTTCCAGTCTTTTTCCATATTCCCGCGGGCATCGAAATTTATGCCCGAATGTGTATACTGCACATCTATGATGTACATCCAGCCTTCTGGTTGATGGGTACCTATCCACAAGATGGTGATTTGGAGGCTCTCTGCGATAACAGCCCAGAAGATATTGCTTAGACAGCATGTACTCGTGTCTTTGCACGGGTAGGATCTTTGTCTCCTGATGGAGGTGGTCCACGTGAGAACTGAGGAGACAGTCCGTTGCATTTTGAAGAGCGTCATCTTACAAATCTGAATATTATTCCAGCGCTTGTCACAAAGCTCACGAGACCACACTGGCCGTGCATAACTTACCACAGACCGACCAAATGCATTGTACGAGGTCTATAAGGTTTCTTTGTCAGCACCCCAAGTGCTGCCGGCAAGTGACTTGAGGACCTTGTTTCTACTTTTTACTTTATCGCGAATTGCTGTGGCATGTAAGGAGAATTTGTAAGAGCTGTCAAATGTTACACCAAGGATTTTGGGAACACTTTATGGTCGGAATCGTTTTTCCATCGACAATCAATTTTAATTTATTATTCACCTCTTGCGAATTTGTAGTGAACAATGTGGCTGAAGATTTGGTGGCAGATATCTTCAGATCTCTTGTAGCGCAAGTTCGTTGAGGTAGACGTTCAGCCTATCGCAGATGTCATCAATGGGTGGGGGGTCTGATGCCATGATCGTACAATCGTCCGCATATGATACGATCTCTATGCCGTCTGGAGGGGGTGGAATGGAGTATAGGTAGAGGCTGAACAGTGCCGGAGATAACACCCCACCTTGGGGAACAACCTGTGTCACTCTACCGTTTTAGGACTTCTTATCCCTAAATTCCACAAAGGACTGCCGACCACACAGATAATTCGCGACCCAGCGTTTCAGCCCTGACTGGGAGACGTATTGGCGAGGTCCTCAAATAGTTTGGCATGACTGACCATGTCGAATGCCTTCGATAGGTCCAGTGGCATGAGCACCGTCCTATCACATGGCCTGGGCTGATTGAAGCCATGGCAAATGTGAGCGGTGATTGCATGCAAAGCAATTTTTGAGCTATGCGCCTTGGCTACTGTTGAGAAAAGGGAGATCGGTCTGTACGACTCCCCCTTGCTGGGATCTCCTCCAGGCTTTAGTAGCGGAATCACTTTGCCCATCTTCCAGACAACGGGTATTAAAGAGTGTTAAAAGACAGCTTGAGGACAGTTGTAAGGTGCTCAACTCCAGGCTGATCCCGATTCTTCAGCATCGGTGTAGAGATTTCGTCGGGGCCCACGCCTTGGATGATTTGTCGCCACGGATGACATTCGCAACTTCGTCCATGAGGAATTGTGATGGCTCTCCATCGGCTCGGAGACCACGGATACTCCTTAAATTGACGGTTGAATAGCCTGGCGCATCTATTCGGATCAGTCACAGTTACCTCGCCAAAAGTGACTGAGGTCCTGTTGTCCCTTCTACAGGGGTTCGAGTGTGACTTAACAGTAGACCGCAGTTTGCCTTAACCGGTTCCCATTTTTAAATTGCTCCAAGTATTCCAGCCACAATTTCCGCTAACTGGTTCTGGGGTAGCTGTATGACGACGATAGCATTGTTACACGCATCAAAACAAAACGGCTGCGTTGGCTAGGTCATGTTGTCAGACGGGATGAAGAAGCTCCAGCAAAAAAGTCTTTTGAAGGCAAACCCCATAGTACACGCAAACCGGGAAGACCAAAATCCCGATGGATAGATCAAGTGGTGGGAGACACCTCGAAACTTGGTGTCAGAGATTTTAGAATGAGCGCAGAAGATCGAGGCGCTTTGAACGCCATTCTACATTCGGCTAGTGGAACAAACGTTCTGTCATAGCTAATTAAAGTAAGGTAAGTAAGATTCTGGGGTGAGTGGGGTCCCTGCAACGAATTCCATCATGCTCGTCTAGAAGGTGATGGCATACAAAGTACCACTGCCTGCACCGAGTATTTGGGCCGCATTAGGGGTATGCGAGCCGCTGGTATAAAGCGAGCGGCTGCTGCGTTAATGATGTCTAGGAATTTCCTCTCGGCCACTTGCACATCAGAGGGGGGTGGCAGTTCACTGAAGCGGCGATTGGTATACTCTCTGAAGCCAGCTCAATTGTCCGGCGCTCAGAGATTACGAAGTCGGGTGGTCGGTCGATAGTGAGAATTATGGGGAGGTGGTCTGACCCCAAAGAGATGACGGCTTGCCAGGATACGTCACTCAGGAGATCTGGGGATGCAATGGAGATGTCTGGCAAGCTGCTGCACCTCCTCGTTATCCTAGTGGGGGCATCCTCATTCACCGTGCAAAACGTGGAGCTTTCAATCTGCTCTGCAAAAGCTATGCCACGCTGTTCGTTGCCTAGGCGAATGCCACGACGTGTGATGCGCATTAAAGTCCTCTAGAACCAGACGATTATGGTCAGATAGCAACCCACTTATGACGGGGTTGTAAGCTTGGCCATTAATCGGGACACAGCTACCAACCGGCGGTATATACACGTTGTATATCTCTATCTCGGCAGTACCAGACCTGACTGCTACCCCCATACATTCCATGTATGGGTCACTAGCGTCAAGCGCAGGCGAGATAGGTCTATACTGCACGTAATGCTGTATCACGAAGGCCAATCCCCCACCTCCATTGCTTAAGCGATTCCTACGTAGCACATTGCATTTGTGACAACTGTGCAAGCTTCAGGTGTTGGTCAGCTTTGTCTCCTGGATCGCTGCAACCAATATGTTCTTCCGACTCATAAAATTCACTATCTCGTCGATCTTGCCTCTCAGACCACTGCAATTCGATTGCAAAAAAGATATACTTCCCGGCACAGGCCTAACAATATTGGGGCTGGGATGCTGCTGTTTCCTATATTGCCCAACGGGAGAGGTCGGGGGGTCACATAGTCAGACGACGCTTGTGACCTTCTGCTGTCTATGTTCGCACAGCGGCTTGCAACATATTCAGTGCGATTATACTTCCTTAGTGACATAAGGTCAGAGCCAGATCGGAAATTCCGGTACGGACCAGAACCGTGCGGAGAAGGCACTCCGGGATGTGCCTCTCCCATAACGAAAAGAGGACGAACGGGCTGAGGCAGCAGCACTTGCCGATGAGGATTCCTTCGGTACAATCCGGTGCGTAAAACCGGCTGCCATGGGGTTGGCTATATAGTGTTGTGGTCTGGTGGACAACGCTTCAAAAGTTCCGTATCCAAAGGCTGGCTTTTTTATGTATAACAGCCGCACTGAGGACTACTCCATCACTAAAATTAATGCTAACTGTCCCAAATTTCAGGGAAATCGGACAATAAATGCGCCTTTAATGGGCCAAGTACCTTAAATATGGACATACCTAATACATGGACAGACAGACAGACATAGCTAAATCGAATCAATTCTTCTTCTTAGCTTTGCAAATAAGCGCACAAAGCTTGAATACCCTGTACCACAGTGGTGGTATAGGTTATAACTAGCATGCAAAGTACAATACTATACTCCATTTAAACATGTGCCCCAACACACATTCCCTAGATTTCCCGGCCACCACAATTAAGGCCATCTCTATCAGAGATTCCATCACGTAAACTATTTTCCCCCAAGTATGGTTTGCCATTGCCCATAAATGTCTAGAGGCAGTAACTAAACTGTAGCTAAATTAGTGATCAATAAAAATCACAGCATTTACAAGTGATGGCGTTAAGCTAGCCTACTCTTTGATGGCTCCTTATGCACAGCCAAAGCTAAAATTTGACAGGTAACCAGTGGCCAGTAAGTGAAGCTGCTCATGGGCAGTTGCATCATTTGTGTTTACACATTTGAGCTTTGGACTGATTTTTACAATCCCGATTTGGGCTCTCGATGAGATTCTTTTGGGCAACTGGCTTTTAAATTTTTGTTATAAAAGTATCTTAAAATCGTCAATGGATTGCAGTAAAGCCCAAGGCATTTGAACGAATAGATTTAATAACGGTTACAGTTTTTTATTGGAAAAAGAAAAAATATCGAACAAAACTAACTGAAAAAAAAAAAAGAAATTGTGCCTAGAAATGAAAGTTTTGGTGAGCAAAGTTGAAAGAAAACAAAACTAAGAAACGGCTACGAAAGTCTAATAGGAATGCATAAATAAAATATATCCATTAAATGTGTGTTGCAGATCTTGTTATGTTTGGTCGCTGTGACTGTGGCTGCGCCCGGTGGATTATACGGTGGCCACGGTGGTTACATCAGTGGCGGCTATGCCGCTGCCCCAGCCATTAGTTATGCAGCAGCTCCAGCTGTTACATATGCAGCACCAGCTGTTAGTTATAAAGCTGTAGCAGCAGCACCTGCCATCAGCTACGCTCCTGCCGTGTCATATGCAGCTCCCGCAGTTAGCTATAAAGCTGTAGCAGCTGCACCTGCCATCAGCTACGCTCCTGCCGTATCATATGCTGCCCCTGCTGTTTCCTATGCTGCTGCAGCTCCGGCAGTCAGCTACAAAGCAGTGGCGGCAGCTCCTGCCATCAGTTATGCTGCTGCTGCTCCTGCTATCAGCTATTCTGCACCTGCCATAAGTTATGCTGCCCCTGCTGTAAGTTATAAGGCTGTGGCTGCTGCTCCTGCTATAAGCTACGCCCCTGCGGTTTCATATGCTGCTCCAGCCGTTTCATATGCTGCTGCTGCACCCGCGGTTCAAGTTGCCGCAGCTCCAGCTGTTGTAAAAGCAGTTGCAGCTCCTGCTGCCACAAGTTTCACCACCTACAGCAGTGTGAGTTTAAATTTGTTATATAACACACTATAGAAAACTAGTGAAATGTTTTAAGTTCGGCCGGGCCGAAGCTTATATATCATCCAATAAGTATCTAATTTGTCTGACAATTACATTTGACTTTTTCAATATATATGAGCTACATCAAGTTATTGACCGATATGGACCGGACTTGTTATGGGTGTTAGAGGTCATAGAAAAATACTACCTCCCAAATTTCAGGCAAATCGAGTAAAAATTGCGCATTTCAGCGGCTCAGAGTGTCAAATTGGGAGATCGGTTTCTAAGGCAGCTATATGAGGTTATCAACGGATTAAGACCATACATGGCACAGTTATTGGAAGGCCAAACCAACCAAATTGGATAAGAATTGCGCCCTCCCGAAGCTGAAGAATGCAGCTATATCAGGTTATGAACTGATTTAGACCATGCTTGGCACAGTTGGTTAAAGTCATTCCCCAACGATATGTGCAAAATTTCAGCCAAATCGGATAAAAATTTCGCCCTCTAGAGGCTCAAGAATTCAAGGCCCAGCTATATCAAAACATGGACCAATTTGGCCCATTTACAGTCCCAACCGACATTCACTAATAAGAATTATTTGTGCAAAATTTCAAGCGCTTAGCTTTACTCCTTTCAAAGTTACGGTGCTTTCGATAGACAGACGGACGGATGTACGGACGAGATCTTTGATGCATATTCCGAGGAGTTAAAAACGGAATGACGAAATTTATATACCCCCCTCCTATGGTGGAGGGTATAACAAGAGTATATTACCATTTTTATTGGAAACTATCTTTTCTACACGATAATATAAATGCTACTGCTGAAATGATTGAGAAGATAATTTTAAATGGAATGAGGACATTAATTCCATTTAAATCAGTCGACAGAAGTTGGTTTAACCAACTTCGAAAGAAGTCATATCGAAAGAGCTGGCATACAGGAACTGGCGCTTGGCTCAAAATGCCAATACTGAACTGCTGCGCAAGCAGACAAGATCTTCGTGTACCAAAATGTTAAGGCGAGAACAATTTCTTTACGAACAGCGCCTATGCACTAAGGTTCTTGTTTCTATACCAGGGAGTAAGAGCTTTTGGTCGTTCATGAAAAGGCTAGAGTGTAGTTCTTCATCTATCCCAACTCTTGCTAAGGATGATCAAACGTTGACTAACCCGGTTGACAAGGCTAACCTGTTGGCTGATATATTTGCAGGGAACTCTTCCCTGCCGGATATCAATCAACCACTCCCCTTAATCGAAAATGTTTCTGACTTCATGGCCCAGATATTTTTTTAGAACTCGTGGCGTTAAAAGGGGAGAATCTAGACGTAAATAAATCCCTGGGCCTGGATGGCATATCAATACTTGGCTTGCTCGTCTATTATGTAACCTTCTCAACCTTGCCTACTGTGCGGGAGTCTTTCCGGTGCCAAGGGTGGGGCCAACAACTCTACGAATTACCGGCCAATTGCGATATGCTCCGCTCTCTCCAGGGTTATGGAAATCGTGGTTAATTACAATCTTGTGAGGTATTTAGAGTCTAATGGACTTCTTAGCGACCAACAATGTGGGTTCCGCAGAAATCGCTCTACGGACGACCTCATGGAATTTCTGTCGGAACGTTGGAGTCGCCTAATCTACCAGTTTGGTTTAAGAGTAAGCTTGTGGGTCTGGATATCTCCAAGGCTTTTGATAGGGTCTGGCACGTTGCACTACTATCAAAGCTTGTTGCATTTGATGTCGCTAATGGCTTCGTTCGATTTATTTCGAGCCGTTATAGATGGGTGCTCATCTAATGAGCATAAATTGACCGCAGGTGCACCCCAGGGATCTGTCTTTGCTCCTTCTCTTCTTCTTATTTCCATCAACGATCTGTTGAGTCAGACATCGAATCCGAACTACTCATTTGCGGATGACAGCAATCTCTGTCATTCGAACTCATTCGACCACAGGCCGAGTCTTCGAGAGATAGAGGATAAGAGGCGGACGATACACTCTGCTAGGATTTGTTGGCCATTTCTGAGTGGGGTCGGATGTGCTGTTTTGTCACACAAACGATTCGCTGACCCATTACGATCATCTTTATCTATTAACGATATAGATGTTAAGCCATCAGAAGCTCTTTATGTTCTGGGCATGAAAATACAAAGTGCTGTTCTATCGGTACTTTCTCAGTGTGTTTTCGTTTGATATTCGTCTTCCTATTCCTTATGCAAGAATGTTTATCAGAAATACTAGACATTCTAGGAACTCACACCCGTTTGTAATTGATTGGCCAGCGGACCGGATGCAGTACAGAGAGAATTCTTCACACTACATTCTTTAAGACACTACATTCTTTCCCCCTCCCCCCCCCCAAATTGGAACGTCAAAAAAAAACATCTCACGCAAGGTTTTTTAAAGATCGGACAAAAATTGTGGCTACTATAGCCTAAGAATCATATTGAAGATATATATGGGAGCTTTATCTACATCTGACCCCTTAAAAGTCCATATCAGATGAAAGATATACATGGGAGTTGTATTTCAATATCCTATGTACATGTACCTTGATTATAAGCATACATGGACAGACGGACTTAGCTAAATCGAAACAGGAAGTACTTCTAAGCCGATCAGTAGTACATTTAAAAATGAGTCTAGCTCGTCTCCTTCTTAGTTCTGTAAATACATGCCTGAAGCTATAATACCCTCTACCGCAGTTGTGGTGTAGGGTGTAAATATTGCGCAATATTTTGAGAAAGTCGGTTAAAAAATACGCTGATAAGGGCTTTAAAGGTAAAAAATTCGGTGATGACATATATATGGGAACTATTGGGTTGCCCAAAAAGTAATTGCGGATTTTTCATATAGTCGGCGTTGACAAATTTTTTCACAGCTTGTGACTCTGTAATTGCATTTTTTCTTCTGTCAGTAATCAGCTGTTACTTTTAGCTTGTAAAAAAGTATATTTGATTAAAGTTTATTCTAAGTTTTATAAAAATGCATTTACTTTCTTTTAAAAAATCCGCAATTACTTTTTGGGCAACCCAATACATAAAAATCTGAACTGATTTTTTCGAAATTCAACATCGAACAGGAGTCGCTGTGAAACTCTTTGTGCTAAATTCCGTGAGAAGCAGTTAACAAATCATCTGAGTTTACTAATGACCACAATATTGAAGTAAAAGTCCAAAATTGAAGACGATCGGATGAAAATTCCGACCTGTAACTTGTACACAAATTAAAGTCGACAGACAAACAGAGGGACTGACACACGGAAAGAAAGATGGAAAGATAGACGGACATAGTTAAATGGAATCAGAATGAGATTCTGAGTAGCGACAGACCAAGGCTTCTGACAGGAATCAAACCCACGGCCAAGCACTCTACCAACTAGGCTACCGGGGCGCCCAAAAGGACTAGAATACAAATCTAACATATAAAATTGGGGAAAAGTGTCAAAGGGCCGCCATTCACTCATAAAAATCCCTAGATAAAATTTTTTTTGGTAAAGGTTTAAAAAAACAAAATATCGGTGGCCTTTAAAAAACATTTAAAAAAGCTTCAAATCACTTTTTTTAACTCACCACCGAAGAATGGGGGTATATTAATTTTGCCATTCCGTTTGCAACACATCGAAATAACCATTTCCGACCCCATAAAGTATATATATTCTTGATCAGCGTAAAAATCTAAGACCATCTAGCCATGTCCGTCCGTCTGTCTGAAATTAATTAAGCTGAAATTAATTAAGCTGAAACAAAGACGAGCAGACCAAGGATATTTTCTACGAGCGCCTAGAGAGAATATGGCCACTGCCCCGCCCATGATTTTAAAATCGTTCTGGGAGATTTTAATGCGATAGATAGGAAGGAAGACATTTTTGGTCCAACAGTCGGAAAGTTTAGCCTCCACGAGATAACGTCCAGTAATGGGTTGAGGCTGATAGATTTCGCTGCTGCAAAAAACATCGTAGTTAGTAGCTCCAGATTTCAACATAAAAATTTTCACAAAGCCACATGGCTGTCACCCGATCAAAACACAAGAAACCAAATTGATCACGTTGTGATAGATGTTAGATGTACGATCGATACGTTGTGCGAATATAGATTCGGATCATTACCTTGTTGCAGCAAAGGTTCGCACCCGTTTGAACATGGCAAGGAAAGTACGATCTGACACTGCACGGAAGATGGACATTGAAAAGCTGCAAACATAACAAGTGGCAGCGGCATACTCCACTCGACTGACCCAACTGCTACATGAAAGCACTCCTTGTTCCGATGATATAATGGCGCAGTGACAAACTATTGCTG
Organism: Stomoxys calcitrans; assembly: GCF_963082655.1. Taxonomy (NCBI): domain Eukaryota; kingdom Metazoa; phylum Arthropoda; class Insecta; order Diptera; family Muscidae; genus Stomoxys; species Stomoxys calcitrans. The sequence goes on from NC_081552.1 coordinate 198,722,586, forward strand.
ACTCCATGGAAAATGCCACGCAATCCGTTCTTGGGTACCGCAAGCCTCATCCAAGAAACCCATGGTACGACCAAGAGTGTCGAGATGCTACTGAAGCCAAGAATGCGGCATATAGAGCAACCCTGCAATCAGTAGCAACGCGCCAGATGAAGGAGAGGTATCGGGAGAAAAGGAGAGTGGAGAAACGTCTATTCCGCAGAAAGAAAAAGGAAATGGAAAGACGTGAGTGTGAGCGAATTGATATGTACAGGAGTCAGAAGGAAGTCTGGAAATTCTACCAAAGAATTACTCATCAAATTGATGGCTTTCCAGACACATCCTCCAGCAGAGACAAATAAACAAATCTGGTAACTGATACAGATATAGTGCTGGGGATATGAAAAGAACATTCTACCCAACTGCTAGTGTTCGATGTTGGCGGCGAAGAGGATACCGCAGAACCAATCCCTGATGATGGTATACAATGTTTACCCCCTAGTCAGAATGAGGTCCAAGTAGCAGTAACCCGACTAAAGAACAACAAGGCAGAAGGAGCCGACGGGTTACCCGCTGAACTATTAAAGACCGCAGGCGACACGCTGATAAGACGTATGCAACAGCATATCTGCGCAATCTGGCTAGAAGAATGCATACCCGATGATTGGAACCTCAGTATAGTATATTCCGTACACAAGAACGATGACAAGACGAAATGTGCCACTACGGAGGAATAAGTCTTCTCCCTATAGCATACAAGATACTCTCGAGCGTACTGTGTGAAAGATTAAAACCTAAAGTCAATGAGATAATTGGGCCCTATCAATGCGGCTTTAGACCTGGTAAATCCACCCTACACCAGAAATTCACACTGCGCCAAATCCTGGAAAAGACCCGAGAAGGACAAATCAATACCTACCATCTCTTTGTTGACTTCGATACTCCTTTATGTTGAAAGGTATATCAAGCCATGTCTGAGTGTGGTATCCCTGCAAAAGTAATAAGACTCTGCAGGATGACTTTGCTGATACGCGTTCCTCAGTAAGAATAGGAAAGAATCTCTCCGAACCATTTAATACCAAACGAGATTCCAGACAAGGAGACAGCCTATCGTGTGATCTCTTTAATATCCTACTGGAGAAAATTATACGAGATGCAGATGTGAATAGATATGGCACACTAATCACAAGAGAACACATGCTACTCGCCTATGCCGACGACATCGATTTCATAGGTCGGTCACCGAAAGTAGTAACTGCAACCTTTGAAAGAATCAAAAGAGAGACAGTGAAAATGGGTCTGGCAGTAAATGGAGATAAGACGAAATGGATGGTTTTAACTCCCAAAAAGCCTTGCACAACCGAGCAGATAAAGAAAATGGAGAAAGTTGGGAACCACAACTTTGAGATGGTCATTAACTTTATCTACCTCGGCACCGCCGTAACCGAAACGAATGACACCAGTTTTGTGATTGAGCAAAGAATAATACTGGCAAACAAATGCAACCTTGGACTAAGAAAGCAGTTTAGAATCAAGGCCACCTCTCGACAGACGAAGATTACACTATACAAGACACTGATACTACCCGTGCTGTTATATGGTTCTGAAGCATGGGTACTTGTGAAAGCAGTACTTGGAGTATTTGAGAGAAAGATTCTTCGTATAATATATGGATCAGCTTGCGTTAATGAAGAATATAGGCAACGTATGAACCACGAGCAGTATGAGCTGCATGACGACAATAGCATAGTTACACGCATCAAAATATAACGGCTGCGTTGGCTTGGCCATGTTGATAGAAAGAAAGAATTCTTTTGAAGACAAACACGGTGGTACACGCAAACCGGGAAGACCAAAAGCGAGACACCTCCTAAGTTGTGGGAGACACCTCGAAACTTTGTGTCGTGGCGCATGGAACGTTATTCTACGTTCGGCTAGTGGAACAAATATTCTGTCATAGCCAATTAAAGTCAGTAAGTAAGAGTTGTGTTAGACCACTCGACATCCTTTTTCAGTTTGGGCCAGATCGTTCCAGATTTGGATATAGTTGCCATTTAGACGGATCTCGATTTCGCTGAAATTTAGGTCAGTTAGTTGTGTTGGGCCCTTCGTTATTTTTTTTAATTAATTTGACCCTGATCGGTCTAGAAATGGATATGGCTGCCATATAGTCCGATCTCTTGGTTTAAGGTCTTGGGCCATAAAAGATACAATTATTCTCCAATTTTGCTGAAATTTAGTACAGTAAGTTGTGTAAGGCCCCTCGATGTTCTTCTTGAGGACGGCCCAGATCGGTCCAGATTTGGATATAGCTGCCATATAGACTGATCTCTCGATTTCAGGTCTTATGCGCATAGAATGCGCATTTTTTGTCCGAGTTGTGTCAGGACCCTGGATATGATTGTTCAAGATGGCCCAGATTTGGTTATAGCTGCCATATAGACCGGTCTTTCAATTGGAAGTGTCAGGCCGATTTCGCTAAAATTTGACACAGTAATTTATGTTAGGCTTTTCGACAGCATTGTCCTATTTCCGGGACGAATTCGGCCGAAATCGGACCATATTTCGATATAGCTGCTATGGGTGCATAAATAATGAATTCTTCACCGGATTTTGATTGAAGGCGGCCGATCTTAATGCCTTTTCATTAAAAGTTTTGTTTGATTTGAAGACACTACTATCTACATCAATTTAAAAATCTTTCTAAAACGCACGTGTTGAAAACTTTTACTTTTTAGTTAAAGTTCAATATGTTTTATAATTTCATACAACTGGGACTTACTTTAATCGCTAAATCAGGAAAATTGCTATAAGCGCTTACCTGAAAAGAGAAATTTTAGACAGCTGTTAGATTTGGAAAACGAGAATTTGTATATTTTTTTATATCAATCAACACAGGGGCTGGGGCGGTCCCCTATCAATGCAATGGATTTGGAGGGAGGAAAGGGGTATATCATAATGGGGGGGACTCTCTGTAATGCATAGTCCAGTCTGCTGGCAAACCAACTACAAACTGGTGCTAGTTTCTGCAAAGAACAGTATTTCTGACAATAGAAATATTGGGTTGCCCAAAAAGTAATTGCGGATTTTTTAAAAGAAAGTAAATGCATTTTTAATAAAACTTAGAATGAACTTTAATCAAATATACTTTTTTTTACACTTTTTTCTAAAGCAACCTAAAAGTAACAGCTGATAACTGACAGAAGAAAGAATGCAATTACAGAGTCACAAGCTGTGAAAAAAATTGTCAACGCCGACTATATGATAAATCCGCAATTACTTTTTGGCCAACCCATACATCGCATTGTATCTTCATGTCCAGAACATCAAGAGCTGCTGATTGCTCGACATTTATACCGTGATAGATGGAGATGATCGTAATGAGTCAGTGAATTGTTTATGTGACAACAAACAAGATTTGAGTCTGTCATTAAATGAAATTCTACTCTATTCATTCGACCCCATTCAGAAATGGCCAGCAAATCATGACAGAGTGGATCGTCCATAATCTGCCTCTTGTCTTCAATCTCTCGAAGACTCGGATTACTGTCATCCACAAATGAGTAGATCAGATTCGATGTCTGACTCAATATATCATTGATGAAAATAAAAAATAGACAAGGAGAAAGCACAGAGCCCTGGGGTATACCTGCATTCAATTTATGCTCATTGGACGAGAATTCCACTTTAACGACCCGTATATATCGACAAAATCGATATTTTATTCTCAGTCTGAATATCGATGGATATTTTTCTTATCGATATTATCGGCAAAGTAATTTTTATACTCACCACTGTAGGATAGGGGGTGTATTTATTTGGGCATTCCATTTGCAACACATGGAATATTCAATTTCCGACCCTGCAAAGTATATATATTTCGGATCGTCGTAAAATTCTCAGACGATTTAACGATGTCCGTGTGTCTGTCCCGTCTGTTGTAATCACTCTACAGCCTTCAAAAATTGAGATATTGAGCTGAAATTTGGCACAGAAACGTATTTCTGATGAACGCTGGTTAAGTTCTTCAACGGGCCAAATCGGACCATATTTAGATATTGCTGCTGTATAGACCGATCTGACGATAAAGGGTCTAATGCCCATTAATGCTTAATTTTTTATCCGATTTCACTGAAATTTGAAACAGTTGGTTGTTTAAGGCCTCCCGACATCTGACTCGAATATAGTCAAGATCGGACTATATTTAGATATAGCTGCCATATAGACCGATGTGCCGATAAAGGGTCTGAAGCCCATAAAAGCTTTATTTATCACCTGATTTCGCTGAAATTTGAAACAGTGGGTTAATTTAAGCCTCCCGATATCTGACCTAAGTATGGTTTAGATCGGACTATATCTAGATATAGCTGTCATATAGACCGATTGCCGATAAAGGGTCTGAAGCCCTTAGAGGCTTTATTTTTTATCCGATTTCGCTGAAATTTGAAACAGTGAGTAGTTTAAGGCCTCCCGACATCTGACTCGAATATGGTCAAGATCGGACTGTATTTAGATACAGTTGTCATATAGATCGATATGCCGATTAAGGATCTGAAGCTCATAAAAGCTTTATTTATTTCCCGATTTTGTTGAAATTTGAAATACAAAATTCAACAGTGACTTAGACCAAGCCGAATTTGGGTGCATAAGTTATTCAATTTTCACCGGATTGTGACGAAAGGGGGTTTACATATATACCCGAGGTGGTGGGTATGCAAAGTTCGGCACGGCCAAACGTAATATCTTTTTCCTTGTTTTCTCTTTGTAAAATTGAACAAAAATAAGCGATTGCAGTGAATGTATCCTTTAAGATGCATTACGCCTTTAGAGGGCGCAATTTTCATCCGATTGGGCTAAATTTGTTTTTATTCGGTCTGTGCATTGATATTACAAATTGCAAATTTTGCCCATTAGCATTCCGCTAAGATACAGGGGCAAACTTCCCACATATCAATAAGTGCAGTCCGATTCTAGCTTAAGCTCAATGAAAAGGGACCTCCTCATTTTTATAGCCGAGTCCGAACGGCGTGCCGCAATGCGACACCTCTTTGCACAGAAGTTTTACATGACATAGTACCTCACAAATGTTGCCAGCATTAATTGGGGAAATCCACCGCTGAAAATGTTTTCAGATGGTCTCGCCAGGATTCGAACCCAGGCGTTCAGCGTCATAGGCGGACGTGCAATCTGCGCTACGGTTATATTGCTTCTAAATCGATCTCCTGATGTTTAATTCTCATTTTCATTTGAAATATAGGTAATGGTAAATTAACGATAGTATCGATACTATCGTTATATATTATTGAAGTTATCGAATGTTGCTATTATCGATAGTTTGTTAGCTTCACCCGAATAGTGCGATCTCTGAAAAAGTTCGTTATAAATCGAACGAAGCCATTACCAACACCAAAAGAGTCAGGCTTTAATTTTAGTGAACCGTCCTAGACCCTTTCAAATACCTTGAAGATGTCCAGAGTCACTAGTTTATCTCAACAAACTGGTGGATTGAGCCTCGCATTCCGACAGAATTGCCATAAAGTCGCCAATGGAGCGATCTTTTCGGAACCCATACTGTTGGTCGCTAAGAGGTCCATTAGACTCTGAATACCTTACAAGATGATGATTAACCATGTTCTCCATAACCTTGAAGAGAGAGGAGCACATCACGATTGGTTGGTAATTTGCAGGGTAGTTCGCCTCGCCCTCACCCTAAAGATTTTCAGAATACAATTTTACAAAACTTTCTTCAATTTGATAATTTTTTAATAATTTCAAATAACAGCACACAAAATATCTACTAAAATCATATTTGTGCTTTTTAGTTAGGTTAGGTTGAAAAGAGGGTGCAGATATTAATTCGCCCCATGCCATTATGGACATACACCTAAGCCAGTAATCGCCTTTTTGTGCGCTCTAAATACAAAAAAATGATCTCGAAAAAGAAAATCTAAGTAAAGAATTGCGTGCTACTTATAAAAGCCTTAATTGTTTTCCATGCCACTATCCTAAGTTGGTTCATGTCTGGTATAGTGTCGCCATCTAAGTGCCGAAATCTGTTAGACAAAGGAAATACTCCAACGGCTCATCATCTTCCTCGCATGCCCTACGCATGCTATCACTTTGCGCACCGATTTTACATAAGTGAGCTCGTAGTCCTATGTGTCACGTCATGATACCAATAGCTATACTGACCTCCTTCTTACTTCATTTCAGTAATAACCTCGTCTTCTCACGATCCGGAACACCCCATAGGTTTTTCGCCGTCCTACCGACCGCTTCGCTGTTTCACAGGATTGCATGCTCATTCGTCGCCCACGCCCTTAATGCGGACTGCTTCGACCCGACAGGCTTCGGCCCACTCTGTCCTCTAGCTTTGATCTATCGTTGTAACATGATATTTCAGATGGCAATAATAGGGTTCCGTCAATCCAAGACTGTGCCGATGGCAGCAGTGCCTCGCTCTCGACTTCAAGGTTCATCTCAGGCATCCGATCCCTTCCTTCCAGGTTTCCTATCGTCTTCTCGATTATACCGCGATGGTACGAGCTGCTCCCATCCTAAATCCATTTTCCCATCGCCTTAAGTCTCATAGCCGCAGTGGCTGCCTCACACTTAATGTGTATATCAATGGGTCGAATATCTAGAATAGTCTCCAGAGCCCTAGTGGGCGTGTTCCTCATCGCTCCGCCTATGTGTTCTGAACCCGTTGTATGGTTCTTTTGTTGCACTTTTTCTCCATAGCAGATTACCAGATATTGAGGTGTAAGTAAGTATTGGTCTAATCACGCCCTTGTAGAGCCAGTGGACTATCCCCGGATTCAGGCCCCATTTCGAGCCTACGGCCCGTCTACATAGTGCCCAACATCTCTGAGCCTTCTCAGTACGCTTCTGAATGTGACACTTCCAATTCAGTTTCCTGTTCAAGATCACACCTAAGCACTTGACTTTGTCAGATATCGAAATAGTCTTATTGAGAAAACGTATTGCGTTAAATTGGCCCACCTTCGTCTTCCTCGTGAACAGGCATATTTTAGAACTCTGGGTTAACATTGATACTTCTTGGTCTAGCCCAGTCATGTGGCAAATGCAATACCATTTCAGTCCTTCTGCATAGCTGGTTCGGATCCTTACCCCTAAGAAGTATAATAACATCGTCTGAGTACGGGTTCAAATCCCTTCTCAGTCAGCAACCGTAATAGGTCATTTATGGTGATCACCCATAGGAGTGGTGATAATACCTTGCCTCCTGCCAGGCTTTCGGAGTATATGCAAGTCCTAGGCAAGCTGTGAAAATAGTTGCCAGATGAGGCGTCAGAAAGTCTGCCTCTTTCTGCAGTTAATGCAAATTTTGTACATTCCGCAGGGGCAAACTTCTCACATATGAATGAGTGCAGTCCGATTCAAGTTTGAGCTCAATGATAAGGAGCCTCCTTTTTAAGCCGAGTCCGAACGGCGTGCCGCAGTGCAACACCACTTTGGAGAGAAGTTTTACATGTCATAGTACCTCACAAATGTTGCCAGCATTAGGAGGGGAAAACCACCGCTGAAAATTTTTTCTGATGATCTCGCCAGGATTCGAACCCTGGCGTTCAGTGTCATAGGCGGACATGCTAACCTCTGCGCTTCGGTGGCCTCTTTCTGTAGTAACGCCGGAAATATTCCATTAGGTCCGGGTGACTTAAATGTTTTTAAGCTCCTCAAGGCTGCCTTGACCATCCCCTTCCCCCTGATTCCCGCTGATCAAGAATATAAATATCTTTATAGGGTCGGAAATGGATATTGCGATGTGTTGCAAACGGAATGACAAAAAAAAAATATACCCCAACCCTCCGGTGGTGAGTATAAAAATGTTGTACCTTATTTCCACCGGGGGCCCAAACTCTGTCATCTGTGAAAATTTCATGAAAATCGGTTCCGCCGTTTTTGAGTCTAAGCGAAACAGAAAAAGTAATTGCGGATTTTTTAAAAGAAAGTAAATGCATTTTTAATAAAACTTAGAATGAACTTTAATCAAATATACTTTTTTACACTTTTTTTCTAAAGCAAGCTAAAAGTAACAGCTGATAACTGACAGAAGAAAGAATGCAATTACAGAGTCACAAGCCGTTGAAAAAATTTGTCAACGCCGACTATATGAAAAATCCGCAATTACTTTTTGGGCAACCCAATATAAAAAAAAGAAAGATAGATAGAGTGTAACTTCTTTAACTTGTTGTTTGCCTTTGAGTAATTCATAAACTGTTTATTTTAGGTTGTTACTCAGCCAGCTGCCGTTAAAACAGTAGCTGTAGCTGCTCCTGCCCCAGCCGTAAAAATAGCCGCAGCACCTGTAGCAGTCGCCGCTGCCCCCGCTATATCCTATGCAGCACCAGCTATTTCCTATGCCGCCGCACCAGCAGTCTCATATTCCGCCCCCGCGGTCTCATATTCCGCCCCCGCGGTCTCATACTCCGCCCCTGCGGTCTCATATGCTGCTCCCGCCGTCTCATATGCCGCTCCAGCTATCTCATATGCTGCTGCTGCACCTGCAGTTACCTATGCCGCTGCTGCTCCCGCTGTTGCATATAAGGCTGTGGCTGCCGCTCCAGCTGTAACTTATGCTGCCGCTGCTCCTGCAATCTCTGTGGGATATGGTTATGGAGGAGGCTATGGCTATGGCTATGGCGGCCATGGTCACCATTAGGATGTAGCTGATGAACATGATTGCCACCTGTACCGCCACCATTGCGAAACTACCTTTTAGTCATGTTAGTTTAAGGACTACAGCTTCATAAAGATGGGAGACCCATTCCATGCTATACCCAGCAGAAAGAATCATTTTATAACTAACTATGCCAAACAAGTGATAATGTTAATTTTCAGTGTTTTTCTACAACTATCACATACAAACGATTTTATTAGCTAATGTAAGAAACAAAATGCTGAAAGGGTCAAAGAGCCTGCTAGAAAAAATACAAAAAAAAAAATAAATATACATACATATACATGAAGAACATAAAAGCTTGTTTTAAGGGAATCTTTCGTTGCCACTGCAAATGTATCCATGAACATTCCTTTAAGGAACAGGGGCAATCTATTCACTTACCACTGAGTGCTAGCCGATTCAAGTTTAAGCTCAATGATAAGGGGCCTCCTTTTTATAGTCGAGATCGAACGGCGTGTTGCAGTGTGAGACCTCTTTGTGGGTACCTCACAAATGTCGCCAGCATTAGGTGAGGATAACTACCGATGAACAATTTTTTCTGATGTTCTCGCCAAGATTCGAACCCAGGCTTTCAGTGTCATTGGCGGACATGCTAACCGCTGCACTACGGTGGCCTCTTTCATTATAATCAACAGGTAAAAGCGTGTTAAGTTCGTCCGGGTCGAATGTTATATACCCTCCACCATGGATCGCATTTGTCGAGTTCTTTTCGCGGTATCTCTTTCTAGGCAAACAAAGAAAAAAAAAAAACAGTAAAAAGGCGCTAAGTTTGGCCGGGCCGAACTTTGGATACCCACCACCTCGGGTATACAAGTAAATCACCTTTCATCAAAAGGTTATATCGAAATATGTTCCGATTTGGACCAAATAATAATCATATACGACACGGATGTCGAAAAGCCTAAGTCACTGTGTCAAATTTCAGTGAAATCGGATTATAAATGCGCCTTTTATGGGGCCAAGACTTTAAATCGAAATATCGGTCTATATGGCAGCTATATCCACATCTGGACCGATCTGGGCCAAAATGAAGAAGGACGTCGAAGAGCCTAACTAAACTCACTGTCTCAAATTTGCGGAGCGGACCCTTACCACCATTTTTTAAAAGCGAAATTTTGTATGCCACCTTATGGTGCCTCAAAAACACGAAATTAGTATAAAACTTAGGGGCCAAATAAACTGGGGGGACGCCCCATCCCTAAACCCTCCCGAACGGACATGTTTACCGATTGGGACAGTATGGATATCAAATGAAAGCTATGTAAGAGTAGAGTGCGAACTTGACATAAAAATGGCGCCCTAAGTGTCTGGGGGGTCCCCCATCTCCAAAAACACCACCCAACAGGACACTTTACCGCTTTAGGCAATATGGGTATCAAATGAAAAGTATTTAAAAGTTGAGCACACATCTGTCATAAAAATGTATTGCTTGGTGTCTGAGGAATACGAATATTGTGTCAAAGGGCGTCGCCCCAGGAGTACCGCCCCAAATAAAAAGTGAACCGATTGCGGCAATATAGGACTCCAATGAAATGTATTCGGGAGTAGAGTATGAATATGATATTTAAAATTGGGTCAAATTACCTAGAGCGCCGCCCCAGGCCCAAAACCGCACCAAAAGTACCGCCCAAAATCAAAGCGGACCGATCGGGACAATATGGGACGCAAATGAAAGATTTTAGGGAATAGAAAGGTATTCGGAAGTAGAGTATGAATATGATATTAAAAATTTTATCCAAGTACCTAGGGCTCAGCCCCAGGCCCAAAACCGCGCTAAAAGTACTGCAAAAAATCAATGTGGACCGAACGATATAATATGGGACGCAAATGAAAGGTTTTCGGGAGCAAAATACGAATATTGTGTCAAACATTGGATCCTAGTACAAGGGCGTCGCCCCTGGAGTGCCGCCCAAAATAAAATGTGGACCGATTGGTATTCGGAAGTAGAGTATGAATATGATATTAAAAATTTGATCCAAGTACCTAGGGCGCAGCCCCAGGCCCAAAACCGCGCCAAAAGTACTGCAAAAAATCAATGTGGACCGAACGAGATAATATGGGACGCAAATGAAAGGTTTTCGGGAGCAAAATCCGAATATTGTGTCAAACAGAGGGCGTCGCCCCAGGAGTACCGCCCAAAATAAAAAGAGGACCGATATCAACAATATAGGACTCCGATAAAAGCTATTCAGGATAAGAGTATGAATATGATATTACAAATTTGATCCAAGTATCTAGGGCGCCGCCACAGACCAAAAACCGCCCAAAATCCTAAGTGGAAGGATCGGGACAATATGGGAAAGAAAGATGAAAGATATTTGAAAGTAGAGTACTAGTATTTTACATAAATGAGCTCGTAGCCCTATGTACCCCGTTATGATACCGAAGCTATACTGACCTCCTCCCTACATCCTTTCAGTAATAGTCTGGTCTTCTCACAAATCGGATCTCCACACAGAATTTTTGTTGTCTTACCAACTGTTTCGCTATTCCACATTGTTCCACATCGCCCATGCCCTTAACTCGGACTGCGTCAACCCGTAAGGGAACGGGGTTGGACAGGTTTTTTTTGACGGCAGTCCTCTGGCCTTCACTGCCACATCGTCGGCTCTTTCATTTCCCCTTACTCCGGTATGGCCCAGCACCCAAACGATGTGGATCTTGCCATCCTCAGAGAAGGCATTAATCTCCTGGTTGTTATTGCCCTTATAACCAGTTTATTGTCCGTAATTATGTCCGTAATCGCCCGGAACTCTGCCTGCAGGACCGTATTATGGTCAGGAAGTCGAAAACAGATCTCAGTCTTTGGGTCCTCAATGTAGACCCGCAGGCCTACTCGGTCCTCTAGCTTTGATCCATCTGTACAGCATCATCTCCCAGATGGCTATACCAGAATTCCGTCAATCCAGGAAATTTAGCTCTGGCAGCAGCGTCTTGCACTCGACCTCAAGTGTCGTCTCAGGTATACGATCGGCAACCTATTCTAATCCATTCAAGTTTCTTTTCGTTGCCTCGATTACACCGCGATGGTATGACCTACCCCTACCCTTTATCCATTCTCCCATCACCTTAAGTCTCACACTTAATCTGTAGGTCTATGGGTCGGATATCTGGAATAGTCTTCAGTGACCTAGTGGGCGTGGTCCTCATCGCTCCGCCTATGCCAAGACAATATGTTCTCTGAACCTATTGTGTTATACTAATGTTGCACTTTGTCTCCATTGCAATCCACCAAACTACTGCGTCATAAGTAAGTATTGGCCTAATTATGCTCCTGTAGAGCCAGTGGACTGTCCTCGAATTCAAACGCAATTACGAGCCAAAAGATCCCAACATACCTGACCCTTCTCAGTACGCTCCTGAATGTGACACTTCCTATTCAGTCCATGTCCAAGATCACTCCTATGTATTTGAACTGTTATATACCGAAATTGTTGTATTGTGAAAACGTGGTGCGTCAAATTGGCCCATCTTCGTCTTTCTCGTGAACCGGCAGTCACTTTGGGTTAACAGTCTTCTTTGGGTTAATAGCGAGACCCTTTGGTCTAGTCCAGTCGTATGCCAACTGCAAAACCCTTTCGGTCCCTCTGTATAGCTTAGTAGGATTCTTACCTCTCAGAGACATTAAAACGTCGTCAGCGGAGCAAACGGGTTCAAATCCCTCCACATTGAGCACCTGTATAGGTTTTTTGGATATAACCCCCATATAAACCGATCCCCGGATTTGACTTCGTGAGCCCTTAGAAGCCTCAATTTTCATTCGACTTCGCTTAAATTTGAAAAAGGATCCCCGGATTTGTCTTCTTGAGCCCTTAGAAGCCTCAATTTTCATCCCATTTGGCTGAAGTTTGGAAAAAAGACTTGTGTTGTGACTTCTAACATCCATGCCAAGTATGATCAGAATGGCAACTCTTGCCTTATACACCTGCAAGAGAGCCGTTTGCGAAAATTGGGGGTTTAGACCGTGAGACCGTGCGTCATGCATTGTTTATATACTGCAGTTGTCAGACCTATAACGCTACATGCTGTTGTGGTCTGGTGGACGGCGCTTCAAAAGTCCACCTACTGCTCAATACTCAACCGGATCCAAAGGACGGCTTCCTTGTGCAACACAGCCGCACTGAGGACGACACCATCTGATGCACTGAATTTAATGCAACATCTAATGCCTCTGGGCATTGTAGCTAGACAAATTGCAGCGAGCACTGCCGTGAGGCTAAGGGAGCTTTCTCATTGGTCATGTGGCAGCTACGGACACTTTGTTATCCTTGATACAATATCCGATATTCCAGGCAGTGTGGATTACACCCTACCTGAGCCGCTTTTTGATAAAAAGTACTGTACCGCTATTCCTGATAGAAGCGATTGGAACTACGATATCTCTAGTAACAGAAATTATATAGACTTCTATACGGATGGTTACAAACCAGACGACCAGGTGGGCTTTAAGGTGTACTCTAAAGATCTGGAACTGGTCATATCGAAAAGGTTACCCGATCACTGCAGTGTGTATCAAGCAGAGATCCTTGCAATTAAGGAAGTGGTGGAATGGCTAAGAAATAATGTCAGTACGACAGTTGGAGGGCACCGTAGCGCAGAGGTTAGCATATCCGCCAATGACGTTGAACGCCTGGGTTCAAATACTGTCGAGACCATCAGTTAAAATTTGCAGCGGTGGTTTTCCCCTCCTAATGCTGGCAACACTTGTGAGGTACTATGCCATGTAAAACTTCTCTCCAAAGAGGTGTCGCACTGCGGCACGCCTTTCGGACTCGGCTATAAAAAGGAGGCCCCTTACCATCATCCCTATCATGAATCCGACTGTACTCATTGATATGTGAGAAGTTTGGCCCTGTTTCTTAGTGGAATGTTCATGGGGAAATTTTGCATTTTGCGACAATTGGCATAAATATCTTCTCATACAGCCATTAAATTCCGGGATATCGTATTTCTGTACACAAAAACCGCTCTCGACTGTCGCAGATCTCTCAACGAGATGGCTGAACAGTTCAAAATTCACCTGTTCTGGGTGCCAGGCCCAGAGATATCCCAGGGAATTGTAAAGCGGACGAGTTTGCGAGACTAGGAACTACCCTACACTTTCCAGGGATACTAGAATCTGTGGGTATGCCTCTAGAGACATGTAAGCTAAGTTTTGAGGACTAGGCCCGAAGGACAAATGATAGATGGTCACAAAGAGGGGGCTGTGAACATTCCAAAACTATGTGGCCTAATCTAGACTTGAAAAGGTCTACTGCTTTGCTGTCATTGGCTGGAACAGACGCCTCAATCATTGTGTCCGTCATGACAGGTCACTGTCTAATCGAAAAACATGCTGACAGACTGAAGGTTACCAGCAACAACTTTTGCAGAGGCTGTGAGGACATCGAAGACGAAGAGATTATAGAACACCTTCTGTGTGTGTGTCTATCGCACGGGCAGTCAGAAGGAGTTCTCATTTCGTTAGGTTCTCAATTCTTTGAGAACCTGTCTGATTTAGCGGATGTGAACATTCGCAAGTTATTGGGGTTTTTTAAAGCGATATGGATGGTTCAACGGTAGGAACTAAATGGCATCTTCCGTCTTTTGTTCCTGTGGTATCACAGGGGACGAAAACGTCTAAGTGAGTCTGATGGCAGACTGTCACTTAAACCTAACCTATGATCCGAATCGGTCTATAAACAAATGTAGCCCCCATATAAACCGATTCCCGGATTTGATTTCTTGAGCCCTTAGAAGCCTCAGTTTTCATCCGATTTGGCTGAAATTTGGAAAAAAGACTTGTGTTATGACTTTCAACATCCATGCCAAGTACGATCCGAATCGATTTATAAACATATATAATCCCCATATATACTGATCCCTGGATTTGACTTTGTCAGCCCTTAGAAGCGTAAATTTTCAGCTGATTTGGCTGAAGTTTAGACCTAATTATTATTTTATGACTTACAACATCAGTGCCAAGTTTTATCCGAATCGGTCAATATGATGATATGGGCCCCCGCCTTAGTATCGATATTCCGACATGACTTCTTGAGACCAAAATAATTCAAATACAAACTCAGTTAATAGGGGAACATGGTTATTGGAATCCATGGTGGTGGTTACCCAAGATTTGGCCTCGGCGAACTTAACACGCTTTTACATGTTAGCAGTTAGAGCGCACAACAAGCCTATTAATGGCTTAGGTGTCCATAGTGACATGGGGCGGATTAATATCCGCACAGTCTTTTCAACCTAACCTAACCCAACATTACCCAATGCAAATCGGGACACTTAGAATTGCTTCAAAATATTTTCCTTTTGTTGTATCACTTAAAAGCACCAATGTTATTGGTCATTGAGTTTACTTTGCTGCGGTCAATGGTTTGTCACGTAAAATTAAAAATATTCAATTCCCGCCTTGCTCATATTTGCACACATGTTTGTGGACGGATGCATATGAACTCATTTAATATTCCAGAGACAAGCTTTGAGTTTATTTTACCATCTGCCAGTCAATACTGAAATACTTTAGCATAACGATTTGTTTTTCGATAACAGTTGATTTCAAGAACACTCGTGGAGGACATCACACAACTGTAAGAAGTATATATAATGGAACTTGACTTGGTTTTTACCATCAGTTTTCATTTGTTTGAAGTTGTATTCAATTCAAAATCCCATCAAAATGTTCAAAGTTGTAAGTCTTTTTTTTTTTTTATCAGAAGAAGCCAAATAAAATGTTACTTAATTTTTATAAATCTATTACAGATTGCGGTCATCTTTGCCCTTATTGCCTGCAGCGCTGCCAAGCCAGGTTTGGTAGGTGCTCCTTTGGCCTACACTGCTCCAGCTGCAGTTGTTGCTGCTGCCCCTGCACCTTTTGTCACAGCCACCAGTAGCCAAGTGATTGCCCGCAATTACAATGGCATTGCCACTGCTCCTGTTGTTGCCCCCGTTGCTGCTCCTGTTCTTGCCAAAACTATTGCCGCTCCAGTAGCTGCTGCGTATTCTGCTCCTTTGGCCGCACCTTATACCGCCCCGGTTGTTGCTAGATACGCAGCTGCTGCTCCCTTGGCATACAGCGCTCCACTGACATATTCAGCTCCTTTGACTTATGCTGCTGCACATGCTCCAGTTCTTTTATAAAATATTGGAATGTTGAGTTAATTTTTGGAAAAGAAATACAAGTTTGTTGCAATGACTGAATCAAGTTTTATGCGTTTTAATTGAAAGCAGTAAAAGCGTGCTAAGTTTGGCCGGGCCGAATCTTATAAACCCCTCCACCATGGATTGCATTAGTCAAGTTCTTTGCCCGGTATCTCAGGCAAACTAATGGATAAAAATTGTCATGCTATAGGAGCTATATCAGGTAATGGATCGATTCCGACCATGCTTGGTTTGGATATCGAAGACCACAGTAGAATTCAAAGTGCAAAATTTCAGCAAAATCGGATAAAAAGTGCGCCCTCTAGAGGCTGAAGAAGTAAAATCAGGAGATTGGTTTATATGGAAGCAATATCAGTTTATTGACTAATTCAGACCATATTTGGCACGTATGTTGAAGGTCATTGGAAAAGTCGTTGTACAAAATTTCAGCTAAGTCAGATAAGGATTTCGTCCTCTGAGGCTCAAGATGTATAATCGGGAGATCGGTTTCTAAGGGAGCTATACCAGGTTATGAACCTATTTAGACAAAACAAAATACTTTGCGCAAAATTTTAGCCAAATCGGATTATAATTTATCTCTCTCTAGAGGCTGAAGAAGTCAAAATCGGAGATCGGTTTAAATGGCAGCCATATCAAGTGAAATGGCATAGTGAACCGATTTGGACTATACTAAGCACAGTTGTTAAAAATCGAAACAAAACACCTAATAAAAAATTTCATCCAATTTTCATCCCAAATTCATCCAAAATATTTACGCCGTCCAAAGGCTCAAAATTCAAGATACAATATTGGCTTATTTACCAGCTATACCAAAACATGGACCAATCTGGCCCATTTACCACCCCAATCGACCTACATATAAAGGGTGATTTTTTTGAGGTTAGGATTTTCATGCATTAGTATTTGACAGATCACGTGGGATTTCAGACATGGTGTCAAAGAGAAAGATGCTCAGTATGCTTTGACATTTCATCATGAATAGACTTACTAACGAGCAACGCTTGCAAATCATTGAATTTTATTACCAAAATCAGTGTTCGGTTCGAAATGTGTTCATTCACCGTAACGTTGCGTCCAACAGCATCTTTGAAAAAATACGGTCCAATGATTCCACCAGCGTACAAACCACACCAAACAGTGCATTTTTCGGGATGCATGGGCAGTTCTTGAACGGCTTCTGGTTGCTCTTCACTCCAAATGCGGCAATTTTGCTTATTTACGTAGCCATTCAACCAGAAATGAGCCTCATCGCTGAACAAAATTTGTCAAAATTTGAACACATTTCGAACCGAACACTGATTTTGGTAATAAAATTCAATGATTTGCAAGCGTTGCTCGTTAGTAAGTCTATTCATGATGAAATGTCAAAGCATACTGAGCATCTTTCTCTTTGACACCATGTCTGAAATCCCACGTGATCTGTCAAATACTAATGCATGAAAATCCTAACCTCAAAAAAATCACCCTTTATAAGAAGTATTTGTGGAATTTTTCAAGCGAATTTTTCTAGCTTTATTCCCTCGAAAGTTAGTGTGTTTTCGACAGAAGGACGGACCTACATGGCTAGATTGACTTACAATGTCATGAGGAATATTTCGAGGTGTTACAAACGGAATGACAAAATTAGTATACCCCCACCCTATAGTGGAGGGTATAATAATTAAGTAACAGGTTAAAGTACATTAAGTTTGATTGGACGGAATCTTATATAGCCTTCACCGTGGATCACACTTGCAAAGTTTGTATACCCTACACCACTACTGTTGTACAGTTTTTTTTAACTTAGTGAATTTGTTTGCCACATTCAAAAGGAAGAGAGACAGAGCCATTGATAAGCATACCGATCGACTCAGAACTCACTTTCCGATTCGATTTGGATATGTCCGTCTGTCCATGTTAATTTATGTTTAAAGTACAAGTCAAGGCGGTATGCATTGACATCGAGCGGGACTTCTAACAATGTGCGGAGCGACACAATGATCCAATCCTTAGACCAGTACCGGTTGGACCGGTTCTTAGAGACTGGATAAACCATATGCTAAGGAACAGGTGGATAAATTGTGTGTCCAATGGCATAAATATAAGGGAGAAAATGGCAAAGGGCACGCCACAGGCGGGAATTTTATCGTCACTCCTATGGGTGACCACCATAAATGACCTATGACGGATGCTGACTGAGGAGGGATTTGAACCCGTCTGCGTGTGATGTTATATTGGGTTGCCCAAAAAGTAATTGCGGATTTTTTAAAAGAAAGTAAATGCATTTTTAATAAAGCTTAGAATGAACTTTAATCAAATATACTTTTTTTACACTTTTTTTCTAAAGCAAGCTAAAAGTAACAGCTGATAACTGACAGAAGAAAGAATGCAATTACAGAGTCACAAGCTGTGAAAAAATTTGTCAACGCCGACTATATGAAAAATCCGCAATTACTTTTTGGGCAACCCAATAATACTTCTAAGGGGTAAGGATCCGAACGAGCTATGCAGAAGGGCCGAAAGGGTTTTGCATATGGCATATGACTGGGCTAGACCCAGAGGTCTCAATGTTAACCCAGAGAAGATTGAAATATGCCTGTTCACGAGGAAGTCGAAGGTGGGCCAATTTAACGAACCACGTTTCCTCAATAAGACGATTTCGATATCTGACAAGGTCAAATACTTAGGTGTGATCTTGGACCGGAAACTGAATTGGAAGTGTCACATTCAGAAGCGTACTGAGAAGGCTCACAGATGTTGGGCACTATGAAGACGGGCCGTAGGGGGGGACGGGGATAGTCCACTGGCTGGAGCGTGATTAGACCAATACATACTTACGCCTCAGTAGTTTGGTGGACTGCTATGGAGAAAAAGTGCAACATAAGGACCATACAACAGGTTCAGAGGACATGTTGTCTTGGCATAGGCAGAGCGATGAGGACCAAGCCCACTAGGGCACTGGAGACTATTCTAGATATCCGACCCATTGACATACAGTTTAAGTGTGAGGCAGCCACTGCGGCTATGAGACTTAAGGCGATGGGAGAACGGATTGCGGATGGGAGCAGCTCATACCATCGCGGTATAATCGAGGCGATGATAGGAAACCTGGAAGAAAGGGAAGAGGTTTCGGATCGAACACCTGAGATGAACCTTGAAGTCGAGTGCGAGCCACTGCTGCCATCGGCACAGATTTGGATTGAGGGAAGTCTAGTATTGCCATCTGGAAGATCATGTCACACGGATGGATCAAAGCTAGAGGACAGAGTGGGCCTGGGGGTTTATATTGAGAACCCAGGTCGGTCCTGCAGGCGGAGATCCAGGCGATCACGGAATGCGTGAAGTGGTGTAGTGCTAACGTGAGGACGTCGAGTGTGAACATCTTTACCGACAGTAAAATTGCCATAAGGGCAATAACAACCAGGACGGTAAGGTCACGAACACACTTGCAGTGTAAGAAGGAGATTAATGCCTTCTCTGAGGATGGCACAATCCGCATCGTTTGGGTGCCAGGCCATAACGGAGTAAGGGGAAATGAAAGGGCAGACGATTTGGCGGTGAAGGCCAGAGGACTGCCGTCAATAAACTTGGTAAACCCGAAGCCTTTCGGGTCGACTCAGTCCGAATTAAGGGAGTGGGCGACGAACGCGCATGCTAATACATTGTGGAACAGTGAAACGGTCGGTAGGATGGCGAAAATCCAATGGGGGGATCCAGATCGTGAGAAGACGAGGATATTACTGAAAGGAATCAAGAAGGAGGTCATAACGGTATCATAACGGGACACATAGGACTACGAGCTCACTTATGTAAAATCGGTGCGGCAAGTGATAGCATGTGTAGGGCATGTGGGGAAGATGATGGGACGTTGGAGCATTTCCTATGTCAATGCCAGGCTTTCGAGGCTAACAGACACCGGTACTTAGGTGAGGACACAATACCAGATATGAACCAACTTAGGGGAGTGGTATGTCCATTAGAAAAAGTAGAAGAAACAAATAAAAGCGTGGCAAATTCGACTGGGTCGAACCTTATATACTCTCCACCATGGGTTGCATTTGTCAAGTTCTTTGAATAAATTTTCATACCGATCAGGAAGGATGGGGGTATATTCGTTTTGTCATTCCGTTTGCAACACATCGAAATATCCATTTTCGAAAGATCCGATAAAGTATATATATTCTTGATCAGCGTAAAAATCTAAGACGATCTAGACATGGCCGTCTGTCCATCTGTCTGTTAAATTCACGCTACAGTCTTTAAAAACAGAGATATTGAGCTGAAAATTTGCACAGATTCTTTTTTTGTCCATAAGCAAGTTAAGTTCGATGATGGGCTACATCGGAATATATCTTGATAAAGCCCCCATATAGACCGATCCGCCCATTTAGGGTCTTAGGCCCATGAAAGCCACATTTGTTATCCGATTTTGCTGAAATTTGGGACAGTAAGTTGTGTTAGGCATTTTTTTTCAATATGGCCCAGATCGGCTTAGATTTAGATATAGCTGGCATATAAATCAATGTCTTCATTTTAGGACGCATTTATTTTCCGATGTCGCCGAAATTTGGGACCCCTCTATATATTTCTACAATATGGCACAGATCGGTTCAGATTTGGATATAGCTGCCATATAGACCGATCATTCGATCGATCATTTATTTTCCGTTTTTGCTAAAATTTAGGACAGTTAGTTGCGTTGAGCCCTGCAACATCCTTCTTTAGTTTGGCTCAGATCTGTCAAGATTTGGATATAGCTGCTTTATAGACCGATCTTTTGATTTAAGGTTTTGGACCCATAAAATGTGCATTTACCGTCCGGTTTCGCCAAAATTTGGAACAGTGAGTTGTGTTAGTGCCTTCGATAACCTTCTTCAATTTGGCTAAGATCGGTCACAGATTTGGATATAGCTGTCAAAAAGACCGAACTTTCGATTTTAGGTTTTGGGCCCATAAAAAGCGCATTTATTGTCCGATGTCGTCGAAATTTGGGACATTGAGTGGCGTTAGGCTCTTTGAAAGTCCTCTTCAATTTGACCCAAATCGGTTCAGATTTGGATATTACTGCCATATAGACCGACCTCTCGATCCAAATTCTTGGCCCCATAAATGGCGGCACATTTCAATGTGCCATAACATAATGATTTCGCTCAAATTTGCCACAGTGACTTGTGTTAGGCCTTCGACATCCGTGTCGTATATGGTTCAGATCGGTCTATATTTAGATATTATTTTGCTCTACAAATTTTAACAATGTGACTTGTACTTATTAGACCAGTCAATATACGTGTCGAATTTGGCCCAAATCGGACCATATTTCGATAAAGCTGCTAAGTGTGCATAAACTATGGAGGTTTACATATATACCCGAGGTGGTGGGTATCCAAAGTTCGGCCTGGCCGAACTTAACGCCTTTTTACTTGTTTTTTGCTTTTTTGGGTAAAAAAAAAATATTTTCATTAAATATTCTTTATTGAATTCGAAGCTTTTGGCTTTTAACAAACGTATTTTCTAAAGGCTGTCGCTCTCATTTCTCTTTCTCTGCTGCCGATCTGTTTTATTCTGCCTTAACTGGATGTTATTGAAAATCAATGTGCAATGTGGTCTATTTAGACGCTTGTAACTTCCACTGTAAACTCACACGAAATATCCGTAATGCACTCGTAAATCAATGCACTGCAAGCATGTCTCAACTTACATTTAAAAATTACAAGCCGCATTTTGTTAACTTAATGTGCCCTCAAATCCACCAAAATGACAATTTAAGCGTTAAATGTTCACACTTGCTGTTAACCGGTCAACAATAGCCGAGTTTCATAAAAAGTGATTTATGCGCTCAAAAAGAAACAAATAAAAATACAAAACAATTATTAAAGTTAAATACTTGGTAAACAAGGCACGTAGAAATATCTACATATCAAAAAAACTAACTGGCAAATGAAAACGGTGGCATGAATGGCGAATAGTAACAGACAGTTGGTCATTGGCGTGAAAATGGGTGGGAGAAATAAGAGGGACTTTAGTTACCACCAAAAGTCATAACTGAAGCAAAATGAGCTGTGGTTAAGCTGCTATAGTTATATGAAGTGGTTTCGGTTTTAAGCCTTAACCATGGAATAACAGGAAAAACAAGTAGAAAGGCGTTAAGTTCGTCCGGGCCGAACTTTGGATACCACCTCGGGTATATGTGTAAACCACCTTTTATCAAAATTCGGTGAAAATTTCATACCTTATGTCCCATATCAGTTATATTAAAATATGTTCCGATTTGGAGCAAATACTAATAAGTACAGTAGCTATATCTAAAAATAAACCGATCTGAACCATATGTCGAAAAGCCTAACATAAGTCACTGTGCCAAATTTCAGTGAAATCGGATTATAAATTCGCCTTTTATGGGGCCAAGACTTTAAATCGAGATATCGGTCTACATGGCAGCTATATCCAAATCTGGACCGATTTGGGCCAAGTTCCATAAAAATGTCGAAGAGCCCAACACAAAGCTCTGTCCCAAATTTCGGAGAAATCGGACAACAAATGCCTCTTTTTTAGCCCCAAAATCTAAACCTAGATATCGGTCTATATGGCAGCAATATCCAAATCTGAACCGATCTGTGCGATATTGCAGAAGTATGTCAAGGGGCTTAACTTAACACATTGTCCCAAATTTCGGCGACATCGGACAAAAAATGAGCTTTTTATGGGTCCAAAACCTTAAATCAAGAAATCGGTCTATATGGCAGCTATATCCAAATCTGAACCAATCTGGGCCAAATTGAACAAAAAAGATGTCGAAGGGCCTAACACAACTCACTGTCCCAAATTTCAGCAAAATCGGATAATAAATGTGGCTTTTATGGGCCTAAGACCCTAAATCGGAGGATCGGTCTATATGGCAGCTATATCCAAATCTGGACCGATCCGGGCCAAATTGGCAAAGGACGTCGATGGGCCTAGCACAATTCACTGTCCCGAATTTCATCATATTCGGATAATAAATGTGGCTTTTGTGGGTCTAAGACCCTAAATCGGAGGATCGGTCTACATGGCGGCTATATCGAAATCTGGACCGATCCGGGCCAAATAAACGAAGGAAGTCGAAGGGCCTAACACAACTCACTGTCCTAAATTTCAGTAAAATCGGATAATAAATGTGGCTTTTATGGGCCTAACACCATAAATCGGAAGATACGTCTATATGGCAGCTATATCCAAATCTGGACCGATCTGAGCCAAATTGACGAAGGACGTCGATGGGCCTAGCACAATTCACTGCCCCGAATTTCATCATATTCGGATAATAAATGTGGCTTTTGTGGGCCTAAGACCCTAAATCGGAGGATCGGTCTACATGGCAGCTATATCCAAATCTGGACCGATCTGAGCCAAATTGACGGAGGATGTCGAAGGGCCTAACACAACTCACTGTCCCAAATTTCAGCGAAATCGGATAATAAATGTGGCTTTTATGGGCCTTAGACCCTAATTCGGAGGATCGGTCTGTATGGAGGCTATATCAAGATATAGTCCGATATAGCCCATCTTCGAACTTAACCTGATTATAGAAAAAAAAGAACCTGTGCAAAATTTCAGCTCAATATCTTTAATTTTAAAGACTGCAGCGTGATTTCAACATACAGACGGACGGACATGGCTAAATGTCTTTAATTTTTACGCTGATA
This sequence comes from Stomoxys calcitrans, assembly GCF_963082655.1. Classification (NCBI taxonomy): domain Eukaryota; kingdom Metazoa; phylum Arthropoda; class Insecta; order Diptera; family Muscidae; genus Stomoxys; species Stomoxys calcitrans. The sequence goes on from NC_081552.1 coordinate 198,746,079, forward strand.
AAGAATACAATGATGACATTTTTGTGCCCACCACCGAAGAATGGGGGTATATTCATTTTGTCATTCCGTTTGAAACACATCGAAATATCCATTTCCGACCCTATAAAGTATATATTTTATAGAGTCGGAAATGGATATTTCGATGTGTTGCGAATGACAAAATGAATATACCCCCATTCTTCGGTGGTGGGTATAAAAATGTCATCATTGTAACACCTCGAAATTTGGCGCTTCACCTGGCCAGTATTATCACAGAAAAAAATTTTTTCAATCAATAATTTAATTGAAAATAAAATGTGTTTAACAAAAATATTAATTTATTGAATCAACTTTTAATTAAACATGATTTTTTTCCAATTACAGTCCTGATTGAAATGTAGCATTTTCAATTGAAAATTAATTGATTAAATAAATTTTTTCATTTAATCTTAAAATATTTTCAATGAAAATCGTTGTAATTTTCAATTAAAAATTTATTAGATTTTTTTTGTAATCATATCTTAAAAAAAGTTCAAATAGGCTGCTTAAGTCAATTTTGTCCCCTACAATTTAAAGGGAATGAGATTTCAAAAACCCCTACGTCCAGCATTTAGTCAAATCTATAGCACCACCATGACAGCCGGTTCTAATTGCCGGTTTAACCTGATGGAGTCCTTCATCGACCAAGGGCTGCCGCTTCAATGCACAACACACTGCTAAGCAAACAACGACAAATTTATAGGGCAACCCTACCCGACACTCGAAATTTTAATGGAGAACCTCAGCGGTGGAGTTTTTTTTATACGAGTGCCCAAACACATTTGCCCAAACAACGCACCTCAAGTTCATGTTCCAGAAAGTAAACATTAGTGTAGCAAATACCGAAATTAATTGGAATTTTCAAAAAAAAAATCAATAATTTTTGGGTCAATTAAAAAATTAATTGAAAATTTAAAAAATTTCAATATTTTTTTAATTGGATCTATTAAAAAATAAAATGAAAATTTCAAAACTTTCAATAATTCTTTTTAAATTGGATATGCAATTTTTTAATTCAAAAAAATTTTAATTACTTTTGCAATACGGTCATTCATTTTCGTGATTGAAAGTGTTTTAATTAAAAAATTTATCGCATCAATTAATTTTATGATTGCAACCGATTTTTATTTTTGTATTCACAACATGCCTAGGAATCGCATATACTCCGAAAGCCTGGCAAGAGACAAGGGTTGTATTTATAACCAAGTCCGGCAGGTCAAGCTATGAGACACCATAAGCCTACTGACCTATAAACCCTACGTCCTTTTTACTCAAAATCATGGAATCTATTGTGAAAATCATAATAAAAAGTAGTCATCCAGCGAACTGTTCAAATACAAAGACCTTCCCCTATTTCAGGGGAAATTCAGTGAAGACTTCCCCGCACGAGGTTGTGCATAAAATACAATAGAAGTATCCTTCGGTGCCTGAACGTACACATTGGCGGTATCCATTGACATCATCGTCGGGGCATTTAACAATATTTGGATCGATACACTGATCCAACCCATAAACCAGTACTGGATGGACCCGGTCCTTAGTGACTAAGGAACAGGTGGATAAATTGCGGGTCCCATGACATCAATATAAGGGAGAAAGTAGCACAGGGCACGCCACAGAGGGGCATTTTATCGCCACTTCTATGGGTGAGCACTATAAATAACCTGTTATGGATGATGAGCGATATCTCAAAAGGTCAAATACTTCGAACTGATCTTGGACTGAATTGGAAGAGTCACATTCCGGAGCGTACTGAAAAGGCTCAAAGATGTTTGGGAACTATGTAGACGGAGAACAGTTCAGTGGCTCTGCAGGAGCGTGATAAGACCAATATTTACTTATGCCTCAGTAGTTTGGTGGACTGCGATGGAGACCGTATGCTTAAGATACTTAAGATAATGCAACAGGTTTAGAGACAACATGTGGTCTTGGTATAGGCGGAGCAATGAGGACTACGCCCTCTAGGGCACTAGAGACTATTCTAGATATTCGACCCAGAGATATACACATTAAGTATGAGGCTTCCACTTCCAACTATGCGACTTAAGGCGATGAGAGAATGGATACAGGAGAGGAGCCCATCATACCATCGCGGTATAATGGAGGCGACACTTGTGGTTGGCACTGCTACCAGCGGCACTGCTACCACTGTGCTTGGCACTGCTACCAGCGGCCCTGTCTTGGATTGACGGAACTCTGGTATTGCCATCTGGAAGGTCATGCTAGATAGATGTACTAAAGCTACATTGGACAGAGTGGGACTGGGAGTCTACATTGGGAATCCAAGAACTGAGATCTGTTTTCGACTGCTTGACCATAATGTGGTCCTGCAGGCGGAGATCCCGGCGATTTCGAAATGCGTGAGGTGGTGTGGTGATAACGCGAGGACATCGAGTGTTAATATCTTTGCGGATAGTAAACAGGCCATCAGGGCAATAACAACCAAGACGGTAAGTTCAGGAAGAGTATTGGAGTGTAAGAAGGATGTAATTCCTACTCTCCATAGCGAAGTAAGTGCAAATGAACAAGTAAAAGCGTGCTAAGTTCGGCCGTGCCGAAACTTGAATCCATCCACCACCATGGATTCTGCTAAAAATTTATATAAAATAAATTTAGTTAAAGGTCATAATTTTTTTTATCTACATACCAAACATCTGTCCAACCAGCAAAAATTAAAGCTTTAAGGAACTGAGCAAGGATGATCAAGAGACCGGTTTGTATGGAAGCTAGATCCGGTTATTGACGGATTTGGACCGTACTTGGCGCATTTGATTGAAGTCATAAGAAAACACTATACAAAAATTTTCAGCCAAATAGGATAAAAATCGTGGCTTGTAAGGGTTCATGAAGTCAAATCGGGAGATCGGTTTATATAGGAGCTATATCAGGTTCTTGCCTGATTTGGACCGCATTTGGCACAGTTGTCGAAAGTCATGACAGAATACTATGAGCAAAATTACAGCCAAATCGGATAAAAATTAAGGCTTCCAGGGACTCAAGAAGTCAAATCGGGAGATCGGTTTATATGGGAGCTATATCCAAATCTGAACCGATATAGCGCTTTTACAATCCCCAAAGTCCTACATCAATTTGAAGTATCTGTGCAAAATTTCAAGCGGATAGCTTTACGCGTTCGACGGCTATCGTGATTTCGACAGACGGACGGAAGGACATGGCTAGATCGACTCAGGATGTCGAGACGATCAAAAAATATAAACTTTGTGGGGTCCTAGATCAATATTTCGAGGTGTTACAAACGGAATGGCTTTATTAGTATACCCCCATCTAGTGGAGGTGTGTATAGAAAGCAGACGATTTGGCAATGAATGCCAGAGGATTGCCGTCATTAAACTTGGTTAACCCGAAGCCTTTCTGGTCGATGCAGTCCGAATTAAAGGCGTAGCAGCGAAACTGTCGGTAGGATGGCGAATTCTTAAGAGTAAATCCGGATCATAAGAAGACGAGGCTATTACTGAAAGGAAATAAGCAGCAGGTCAGTATAGCTGTCGGTATCATAAAGAGACACATAAGATTACCGGCACGGGATAGCTGCGACCACCACACATGCTGAAACATTGAGGTCCGATCTGTGTGGTGATCATTGCAGTCACGAGAAGATTAGATGTGAGATACCGGGCGGGTCCACGAGTTTCGGATAGTGGAATGCTCCATACGGAGTAGCTGCTACGGCAGCCTGGGATAATCAGCGGTGTCGAGCGGAGAGTCTCAGTGAGAGGTCAGGCGGCACCGGCTCTTGCACAAATACTGCATGCCTATGATGCTCGATATGACAAGGCGAGCTATTGGCGCCTTAAGATAACCAATGGCCACTTTGTTCCCGCGGCAATCGTCCTTTGGGTCGGAACCAGCTCGCTCACGTACATCAGTTTGACAAGGATCGCCACCTCGATATGAAAATGTGCCTACAACAACAGCAAAACATAGGACTACGAGTTAAAAAAAATTCAAATTTGACCATGAACGTTCCACCAAGGAACTGGGGCAAACTTCTCGCATATCACTGAGTGCTGTCCGATTCCAACGATAAGGGTCTTTTTTTTATAGCCGAGCCCGAACAGCGCGTGGCAGTGCAACGCCTCTTTGGGAAGAAGTTTTAACATGACATACCACCTCACTAATATCGCCAGCATTAGGAAAGGAAAACCAAAGCTGAAAATTTGTTCACATCGTCTCGCCAGGATTCGAACCCAGGCATTTAGAGTCAAAGGCGGACATGCTAACTTCTGCGCCACAGTGGCCTCCGACTACGAGTTCACTCACTTATGCAAAATCAGTGCGGCTAGTGATAGCAAGTGTAGCTCATGTGGGAAAGAGGATAGGAGGTTGGAGCATTTCCTATGCCACTACCCGGTTTTCGTGGCTAACAGACACCGGCACTTAGGTGGGGGGACACAATACAAGACATAAACCAACCTAGGGGCGTTGTATGAGGAAAAGTGGCATTTTGTAAAAAGCACGGAATTCCTGACTTAGATTTGCTTTTTCGAGGTTAGAGTCGATTACTGTCTAAGGAGTATGTCCATAGTGCCTTGGGCGGATTAATATCCGCTCTCTATTTAGCTTAAGCTCGTGCATTAATTTTATATAAAATTGGGTCCAGCCACACAAAAAGGATTTTGTCTACTTAAGCCCTTTACGACATGTTTCATTTATGGTATATGCCATGATAACATCACTACGCCTATGCATATAAAAAACCAGAAGTTGGCGGCACTTTATAATAAAATTTACCTATTCCAATGGCCGTCTATAGTTGTGTTCATCGTGGAACGATTTAATGGGTTAGAGCGCCAACAAGAACTGGTGACCACTACTGGAAGATAACATTGGTTTGTGCTGGTAGATGTGAAGCACGTACTCTAACGAAGTTTTTGTTTTTGGATATTTATGGTTTGTTTATAATTTTTTTTTACTATTTGAGGATTTTGTGTAGGTTGATGCTTTTGGTGGACAGTCAGACCACGTTGAACATACCAGTGAAATGAAAATCGTGCCAAGGCTATATAAATGGATGAAAATAAATCCATGATAGTAAAGTCTTCTAATGCAGTAAATATATGAAGCGGTTAGCTGAATGTAGTCAAAGAAGAAGCCTGAAATGCGCATGTGTATGTTAAAGAACTAACCAAATGCAACAAGGTCCGATGGAACTTCTTAAACAATATACGAAACTAGAATTAAACAGTAAATTGATTGCTTTGGTAGGACATTTGGTAACAGATACAGATTGGGTGTCTAAGTAAAAGTAATGAAAATTCGGTTATCGGTCGTGAATAGGATAGCTAACTTTCTGTTTGAAGAACAACAAGGCAGAAGGAGCCGATGGGCTACCAGATAAACTCATTAAACTCCTTGGAGACACCCGGATGAGACCTGCACCTCATTTCGTCGGCGGAATCTGGGTAGAATAAAGCATATCTAATGATTCAGCCTTTGCATACTATGTTGATGTGATGATGTGGCAACTATAGTGTGCCAATAAGTACCCTTCCCATCGCTTCCGTTATGCTATCGAGCGCAATGCAAGAGAGATTAAAATTTAATGCAAATTGCCCATCAATAGTCTACTAAGTTTGGTAGGACATCTGGTAACAGATACAGATAGGGTGTCTAAGTACAAATAATGAAAATTCGGTTTCGGTGGTGACTAGAATAGCTAACTTTCTGTTTGAAGAACAACAAGGCAGAAGGAGCAGATGGGCTACCAGATGAACTCATTGAACCCCTTGAAGACACACTAATGAGACCTGTACTTCATTTCGTCGGCGGAATCTGGGTAGAATAACGCATATGATTCATCCTTTGCATTCTATGTAGAAGTGATGATGTGGCAACTATAGTGTGCACATTAGTACCCTTCCCATTGCTTCCGTTATACTATCGAACGTAGTGCAAGAGAGATTAAAATTTAATGCAAATTGCCCATTAATATTCTACTAAGGAGCAGGTGCAAATTTCTCACTTTTAACATATCAATGAGTTCTGCCCGATTCAAGTTTAAGCTCACTGTTAAGGGGTCTTCCTTACGTACGACAACTCTTTGTAGAGAAGTTTTAACATGGCTGTCATATCAAATGGTACAGTTCCTCACAAATGTTGCCTGTATTAGGAAATATTTTCTGATGTTCTAGCCAGGATTCGAAGCCAGGCTTTCAGCATCAAAGTGGATATGTTAACCTCTCCAACTAAACTAACAGGGTAGGAAGTTCGGCCGGGCCGAATCTTATATACCCTCCACCATGATCACATTCTCGAGTTCTTTGCGCGGTACCTCTTTTTAGGCAAACAAGGAATAATGCATAAGAATTGCTATGCTATTGGAGATATATCACGTTATAGTCCGATTCGGATAAGAATTACTTTATGCAAAATTTCAGCCAAATCGGATGAGAATTGTGCCCTCTATTGGCTCAAATAGTCAAGATCCAAGATCGGTATATATGACAGCTTTATCAGGTTATCAACCGGTTTGAACCATACATAGCGCAGTTGTTGGAAGTAATAACAAAACACTTCATGCGAAATATCAGCCGAATCGGATAAGAATTGCGCCCTCTAGTGGCTCAAGAAGGCAAGATACAAAATCGGCATATATAGCAGCTTTCTTAGGTTATGGACCGATTTGAAAGTCATAACAAAATATTTCGTGGAAAATTGCAGCCAAATCGGATGGGAATTGCGCCCTCTAGTGGTTCAAAATCCATGATCGGTTTATATGGCAGCTATATCAGGTTATGAACCTATTTGAAGTGAAACCAAAACACCATATGCAAGTTTTCAGCCAAATCAGATAATAGGAATGAGATCGTTCATTCCGACTAAAAATTTATCGGTTAAATCAAAAGATAAAATTGGGTTTTACCAGGCAAGCAGAGAAGCTGTCAGATCTAAAAAGGGATGCTGAAGACTTGGCGTCTGAACAAAAATGCCAATACCGAAATGCTGCGCAAACAGGCAAGAACTTCGTGTGCCAGAGTACTTGACACGAAAAGTTTCTTTACGAACAATGTCTTCGTGACAAAGTTATTGCTTCTCCGAGGGGAAGCAAGAGCTTTTGGTCATTCGTAAAAAGAATAAAGGGCAACCCATCGGCAATCCCAACTCTTGTGAAGGATTACCAGGTATACACTGACCCGGTTGATAAGGCTAATCTACTGGCTGAAATGTTTACAGGAAATACTTCCTTGCCGTTTAGCAATCAACCACTCCCGTGATTGATAGTGTACCCAGTTCGATGCCTCAGATATTCATTCGAACACGTGGAGTTAAAAGGGTCCTTGCGATCTCGACGTTAATAAATCTCCGGACCGGGACGGTATATCAACACTTGTCCTTTGTAAGTGTTCCTCGATGCTTGCTCGTACACTACGCAACCTTTTGAAACTTGCTTACCGTGCGGGAGTTCGCCGCTTTGGGAGGTTGCCAGACCCGGATGGTATATCAACACTTGTCCTTTGTAAGCGTTGTTCAACGTTTGCTAGTTCACTACGCAACCTTTTGAACCTTGCTTACCGTGCGGGAGTTCTCTCGCCGCTTTGGGAGGTTGCCAGACCCGGATGGTATATCAACACTTGTCCTTTGTAAGTGTTCCTCGCTGCTTGCTCGTCCACTACGCAACCTTTTCAACCTTGCTTACCATGCGGGAGTTTTTCCGGCGAGTTGGAAGTATGCGAACATTCAGCCCATCCCCAAAAAAGGTGGGGCGAACAAACCCTGTGAATTACTGCCCAATTGCGATATGCTCCGCGCTCTCCAAGGTTATGGAGAGTATAGTTAACCATCATCTTGTCAGATTCTTAGAGTCCAATGGCCTTCTTAACGACAGACAGTATGGGTTCCGCAGAAATCGCTCTACGGGAGACCTAATGACATTTTTGCCGGAACGATGGATTCGCTCTATCCACCAGTTTGGTGAGAGTAAGGTCGTGGCTCTGGATATCTCCAAGGCATTTGATAATGTCTGCACTTTTATCAAAGCTTGTCGCTTTTGGAGTCGGTAATAACTTCGTTCGATTTATATCGAGCTTTCTCAGAGATCGCACTATACGAGTTGTTGTAGATGGGTTCTCATCAGATGAGTATACATTGACCGCATGTGTGCCACAAGGCTCTGTCCTTTCCCCTTCCCTTTTACTTATTTTCATTGACAATCTATTGGGTCAGACTTCGAATCCAGTCTACTCATTTGCCGATGACATAAGTCTGTGTCATTCATATTCATTCGACCGTAGGCCCAGTCCTCAAGAAATTGTGGACAGGAGGCTCATTATGGATTTGTTGGCCATTTCCGAGTGGGTTAGAATGAACAGAGTAGACTTTAACGCACAGAAGACGCAGTGCTGTTTCTTGCCTCACAAGCGATTTACTGATCCACTTCAATCGGCGACATATATCGATGGTATAGATATTGAACAGTCAGATGCTCTTAGTGTTCTGGGCATGAAGATACAATGTGATATCCGTTGGTCAAAACACTAATTCGAAGTGTCGAAAGAAGCATTCAAGTGTTTGGGCTTTCTTAAGCGGTGCAAGAAATAGTTCACCTCTTCTGATCTTCTCAATATCTATACTACCTACATCATGCCGAGGCCGAGATATATATATTCTTGATCGTCATGACATCTTAAGTTGATCTAGCCATGCCCGTCCATCCGTCTATCTGTTTATCTGTTGAAATCACGCTACAGGCTTTAAAATTTAAGATAATTCTCTGAAACTTTGCACAGATTCTTTTTGTGTCCATGGCAGGTTAAGTTCGAAGATGGTTTATATCGGACTATATCTTGATATAGCCTCCATATAGACCGATCTTCTGATTTGAGGTTTTAGGCCTTTGAAGTCACATTTATTATCAGATTTCGCTGAAATTTCCCAATATTTTTTGCATTAGGTTTCCCCACATTCTTGCTGAGTATGGTTAAGATCGGCCTATATTTGGATATAGCTGCCATTTGGACGAATCTCTCGATTTAGGATCTTGGGCCCATAAAAGGCGCGTTTATAACCCGATTTCGCTGAAAATTTTCACAAAAATCTATGTTAGGCTTTTCGACATCCTTTCTCTATATGGTTTAGATTTATATTTGGATATAGCTGTCATATATACCGATTTCCCGATTTAAGATCTTAGTCCATAAAAGGAGCATTTATTACCCAATTTCGCTGAAATTTTGCACAAAAGGCTGTGTTACCCCTACCCTTCAATATGCGTGTTCAGTATGGCCCCCATCGACCCACATTTCGGCATAGCTGCCATATAGACCGATCTCCCGATTGAAAGTCTTTAGCCCATAACAGTCGCATTTATTACCCGATTTCGATGAAATTTGGCACAAGGATCTATGTTAGGCTTTTCCACATAGATTTTCCATATGCTTCAGATCGATCTATATTTGAATATAGCTGCCACAGAGATTAATCCCCCGATTATGTGTCTTGGGCCCATAAAAGGCGCATTTATTACCCGGTTTCTCTGCAATTTGGTACAACGACCTAAGATAGGTTTTCTGACATCCGTTTCCTATATAGGAAACGGATGTCAGAAAACCTATCTTATCGGTCTATAGTTGGATATACCTAAAATATATATACCGATCTCCCGATTTTAGTCCTAGGAACCATAAAACCAGCACTGATTTCCAGATTTCGCTGAAATGTGACACAGTGAGCTATGTTAGGCCCTACGACATCCGCATTCAATATGGCCCCCATCGGTCGATATTTGGATATAGTTGCCATATAAGGCGATCTCCCGTTTTAAGGTCTTGGGCCCATAAAAGGCGCACTTATTATCCGATTTCGCGGAAATTTGGTTTAGTGACCTATGTAGGGCTTTTCGACATCCTTGCCCTACATGGTTCACATCGGTCTATATTTGGATATAGCTGCCATTATGATCAATATTCCGTTTTAACAAATTAAACTGTAAATTGTATTTATTAGACCACACGACGTCCATGCCGAGTTTGGTCCAAATCGGACGATAGTTAAATATAGCAACAATGGGTTCATAAATGATGTATCCGAAAGGTGGTTAATATATATATACCCGAGGTGGCGGGTATCCGAAGTTGGGCCCGGCCGAACTTAATGCCTTTTTATTTGTGTTTATTATTGAACCTAAACGTTTTCAATTACGATCGTGATTGAAATTTTTGTAATTTTTATACCCTCCACCATAAGATGGGGGGTATACTAATTTCGTCATTCTGATTGTAACTACTCGAAATATTCGTCTGAGACCCCATAAAGTATATATATTCTTGATCGTCGTGAAATTTTATGCCGATCTAGCCATGTCCGTCCGTCTGTCCGTCCGTCCGTCCGTCTGTCTGTCGAAAGCACGCTAACTTCCGAAGGAGTAAAGCTAGCCGCTTGAAATTTTGCACAAATACTTCTTATTAGTGTAGGTCGGTTGGTATTGTAAATGGGCCATATCGGTCCATGTTTTGATATAGCTGCCATATAAACCGATCTTGGGTCTTGACTTCTTGAGCCTCTAGAGTGCGCAATTCTTATCCGATTGGAATGAAATTTTGCACGACGTGTTTTGTTATGATATCCAACAACTGTGCCAAGTATGGTTCAAATCGGTCTATAACCTGATATAGCTGCCATATAAGCCGATCTTGGGTCTTGACTTCTTGAGCCTCTAGAGTGCGCAGTTCTTACCCGATTGAGATGAAATTTTGCACCACGTGTTTTGTTACGATATCCAACAACTGTGCTAAGTATGGTTCAAATCGGTCCATAACCTTATATAGCTGTCATATAAACCGATCTTGGGTCTTGACTTCTTGAGCCTCTAGAGGGCGCAATTCTTATCCAATTTGAATGAATTTTGGCACGTAGTATTTTGTTATGAAATCCAACAACTGTACCAAATATGGTTCAAATCGGTTCATAACCTGATATAGCTCCCATGTAAACCGATCTGGGATCTTGACTTCTTTAGCCTCTAGAGGTCGCAATTATTATCCGATTTGCCTGAAATTTTGTACGGCGGATTCTCTCATGACCACTAACCACCACCAAACCGGACCATATCTTGATATCGCTCTAATAGCAGAGCAAATCTTTTCTTATATCCTTTTTTTGCCTAAGAAGAGATGCCGGGAAAAGAACTCGACAAATGCGATCCATGGTGGAGGGTATATAAGATTCGCCCTGGCCGAACTTAGCACGCTTTTACTTGTTTATTAAAAAATTAATAGCTTCAACCATTTTAATACCCACCAGACTAATGACTAGGGGTATACTAATCTAGTCATTCCGTTTGTAACACCTCGAAATATTAGTCTAAGACTCCCATAAAGTATACATATTCTTGATCGTCTCGACAATCTGAGTCGATCTAGCCATGTCCGTCCGTCTGTCCGATCATCCTTCTGTCGAAAACACGACAGCGGTCGAACGCGATAAGCTAGCCGCTTGAAATTTCGCACAAATACTTAATATTGATTGTAGGGGATTGCAAATGGGTCATATCGATTCAGATTTAGATATGGCTTCCGTATAAACCGATCTCCCGATTTGGCTTCTTGAGCCACTGGAAGCCGCAATTTTGGACCGATTTGGCTGACATTTTGCATGCGGTGTTCCGTTGTGACTTCCCACAACTGTGTCAAGTACGGTCCAAATCGGTCTATAACCTGATATAGCTCTCATATAAACCGATCTCCCGATTAGGCTTCTGGAGCCCTTACCGCAACTTTCGTTCCATTTGGCTGAAATATTGCATGTAGTGTTCTGTTAATTCTTGCAACAGCTGTGTCAAGTACGGTCCAAATCGGTCCAAAACCTGATATAGCTCTCATATAAACCGATCTCCCGATTTGAATTCTTGCGCCCCCTGAAGCCGCAGTTTTTCTTCGATTTGGTGAATATTTTGCATATAGTGTTCTGTTATGACTTCCAACAACTGTGCCAAATACGGTCCAAATTCGATCCAAATCGGTCTTGAACCTGATATCTTATATATAAAAATCAATTTGTGTTTGTTTGTCGATTTCTTTGTTTGTGTGTTCCTTATAGACTCAGAAACGACTGAAACGATTTTCTTGAAATTTTCACAGATGGTGTATAACGATCCCGTGGTAAAAGTATAGGGTACTATACTACATTTTTGGATATCTGAAGGGGGCGGACACTCCCCCTTATCCTAATTTGCAGAAACGCCAGATCTCGGAGATGGGTGTGCCGTTTAAAGCTAAATTTTGTGTGCTCTCTTTTAGTAACATTAAAAACAAAAATTTGGTATCTAAATTTCGGATGGGGTTCCAAGGGGGGCTGCCCCGCCCCCAAAACCTATCATATATATATAGACCAATCACGTCAGTATGGGACTAAAATGAAAGGAATTTAAGATTAGAAAACGTATCTGTTATCCAATTGTCGGAGGAAATGTTTGGGGGACCAACCCAACCCCTAAAACCCCCCTAAATCGGACATTTTTACCGACCATGGCAATATGGGATTCAAATAAAAGGCATTTGCGAGTAGAATACAAATCTGAAATCCAAATGTGGGACCAAGTTTCTGGGAGTCCACCCCTTCCCCAAAACACCCCCCAAACAGGACCTATTTACTGATCATGGCAATATGGGGCTTAAATATAAGGTATTTGAGTGTAGAATACGAATCTGATATTGAAATATGGGACCAAGAGTTTAGTCCTCCCCTAAAACATTCCTAAAAGTGGGCAAATTTACGACCATAGCAATATGGGGCTTAAATGAAAAATCTTTGGGAGTAAAGCCCGAATCTGATATCAATATTCGGGAAGAAGTGTCTATGGGGCCACCATAACACCACCAATATAAGAACTATTTGCTGACCATTGTAATATGGGGTTCAAATTAGAGGTATTTTAGAGTAGAACACGAATCTGATATGTATTTTCAAGGCAAAGTCATTGGCCGCCACATTCCTCAAAGCATCCCCCAAGCCGTTCATGTTTGCCGACTATGGAAATATAAGGCCCAAAAGAAAGGTATTTAGGAGCAGACAATGGAGCTCGAGTAAATCACGATATATGTCTTTTTAGGGCTAAGTGTTTGATGGACCATCCCACTCCCCGAAATACTCTTAAATCGGGCATATCTACCTATTGTGAGGCTTAAATGAAAAGTATTGGGGAGTAGAGCACGAAATTGATACCCACCTTCGGAACCAATTTCCCTTTCCCAAAACACCCTACAAACAGGAATTAATGCACTGACCATCGCAATATGGCGCTCAAATAAAGGTATTTTGGAGTAGAATTCGAATCTTACATCCAAAAGCAATATAAATGCATTTATATTGCTATACTGTTAGTCAAGTGCTATACATACACTATTTCCGTAGCTAGCCAGCGGAGCGGGCCCGATTCAGCTAGCAGCTCTCCCGATTTGACTTCTTGAACCCCTGGAAGCCCGATTTTTTCTCCGGTTTGGCTGAAATTTTGCACTTAGTGATCTGTTATGACTTTCCAGTCCTATGAGAGATACAGTCCAAATCGGTCTATAACATGATATTGCTCCCATATAAAAAAATTCTCTGGATGTCTTTGACATACAAATATATTTGAATTTGTTTCAAGCTTTACATTTTCATTCTGATTTCAATATCATTCTTATCCATATGAGACATGACTTTACATGACTTTACTGAGAAAAGCCACAACAATTATTTTCTGTTAGAGCTTCGAGCAAATCGTGTAAGTCCTGATGAGTACACAACCCCAGGTCCGACAACATCGGTATAGACGACAGGATTGCCAAAGCAATAACCCGTATAACATGGGTTATATCCAGGATACGTAACCCCCCAACCGGTGTTTACAACTGGCACATAGGGGACGTATGGATTTGATGGTCCGACTACAACCATGTTTTGTGCAACAGGATTCGCTTCCACGGCAGTATACAAAATGGCCATGGCTATCAGCAACATCTGAAAAAATATTACAATAAACAAATTAGGCAAATTAAAATCAAATTTGTCCCCAATTACTCGTAATTGAAATGTCGGTTGGCCAATTCGATACTCTCGATCGGTCGATACCTCAAAGCCAATGCAGTCCATTCAACGCCAATGACCCTTTGTCAGTTATTGGAATTTGATGGGACACTAACTTCTCTCCAGTTACTTATTGACAACAAATTGGCATAAGGAAATGAATATATTGAGTTGCCCAAAAAGTAATTGCGGATTTTTCATATAGTCGGCGTTGACAAATTTTTTCAACGGCTTGTGACTCTGTAATTGCATTCTTTCTTCTGTCAGCTATCAGCTGTTATTTTTAGCTTGCTTTAGAAAAAAGTGTAAAAAAGTATATTAGATTAAAGTTCATTCTAAGTTTTATTAAAAATGCATTTACTTTCTTTTAAAAAATCCGCAATTACTTTTTGGGCAACCCAATATTATTATTAAACCGAATTCAACTGTACGAACAATTCAAATCATGGTCGACAAAGGATCATCAATAGGCAGTATCTGTTATTGTATGCAAAAAAACAAAAAAGCTTATTAGATCTCTGGCAAAAGTAGCCAAATAATTTTCTGATTAACTCTTCGCCAAAACTTTTCAGCCTATCGACCATATCAATCGAACACAGAGTTCGTTTAACCCGAGATGCCTTTTTCTAAGCTTCGTTATAACTTTTTCTGAGAAGAACAACCTTCCTTTCCGATTGACGACTGACAGATTACTCTCTTACCAATTTCATGGTACCTTGCACCATTTTCTAATAAACTGCACTGATGATAAGTGATAAGCGATTTAATCGCAAAACTGCTTTCTACAGTAGCTTTTATACTTGTGCAACAAAAAAGTATGTAACGTAAAGTGTTTGAGTTAGATATGAGCCCGTGAGATCAATGAAAGCGAATCACATATAGCAAAAGATTTCCATTGCATTCGTAGACTTGTGAAAGTTTTTGTATATTTCAGAATGTAAATTTCGCAGGTTTTTGTCATTGTGGTAAGAAGACTTCCTAAGGGTAGTCGGGGGCTCAAGAACTCAAATCCGGGGATCGGTTTATATAGGGGCCATATCAGTTTAAGGACCGATTCGGATCATACTTAGAAGGAAGGTTTAAAGACAGAATAGATGTCCATGAGCCCAATTTCAGATAAATCGGATGTGAGGGCTCTAGGGGCTCCACATTCATATTCAGGGTTTGGCTTATATGGGGGCTATGTCAATTTATAGACCAATTTAAATCATACTTAGCACAGAAGTTTGAAGTCAGAGCAGAAGTCCTTATGCCATATTTCAGTCAAATTGGATGAAAACCCCCTTTAGGGGTTCAAGAAGTTAAAAGCAGGAATCAGTTTATTTGGGGACTATACCCAAATCTGAATCAATGTGGGCCATTTGTAATCCCCAACGACCTACATTAATAAGATTTAGCGGTCCAAAGTTTGAGTAGATATCTTCATTCGTTCGAACGCTATCGTAATTTCGGCAGATGGATAGAGCGACGGACGGATGTACATGGCTAGTAAGACTCAGAATGCCAAGACGATCCAGAATATATAAACTTTAAAGTGTCGGAAATGGACCCTGTGTTGCAAACGGTATGACAAAATGAATATGACCCCCTCCTTCGGTGGTGGGTTTAAAAATTTCTCTCCAAAGAGGTATGGCACTGTGGCACGCCGCATAGCGGGAGAAAATCGAAGCAAACCATTTGATAACAAGTAAGAAATGCGTTAGGTTCGGCCGGACCAAACTTTGGATACCCACCATTTCGGGTATATATGTAAACCACCTTTCGTTATAATCCGGTGAAATTAGCTGTATCAAAATATGGTCCGATGGTCCGTCTAATAAGTACAAGTCTTTGTTCTATTTTGTAGAACAAAATATTGGTCTTTTTGGTAGCTATATTCAAATATAGACCGATCTGAACCACATGCAACGAAAAGCCTAACATAAGTCACTGTGTCAAATTTCAGCGAAATCGGATTATAAATGCGCTTTTTATGGGCCCAAAACCTTAAATCAAGAGATCGGTCTATATGGCAGCTATATCCAAATCTGGACCGATCTGGGCCAAATTTAAGAAGGATGTCGAAATCCCTAACACAACTCATTGTCTCAATTTTCGGCGCCATCGAACAAAAATGCCCCTTTTATGGGTCCAAAACCTTAAATCGATAGATCGGTCTATATGGCAGCTATATTAAAATCTAGACCGATCTGGGCCAAATTGTAGAAGGATGTCGAAAGCCCTTACACAGGTCACTGCCCTAAATTTCGGCGACATCGGACAATAAATGCGCCTTTTATGGGCCCAAAACCTTAAATCGAGAGATTGGTCTATATGGCAGCTATATCCAAATGTGGATCGATCTGGGCCACGTTAAAGAGGGTTGTCGAAGGCCCTTACACAACTCACTGTCCCGAATTTCGGCAAAACCGGACAATAAATGCGCTTTTTATGAGCCCGAAACCTTAAATCGAGGCAGCTATATCCAAATCTGGACCAAGTTGCGAAAATATTACGACGGGCGTAACACAACTCATTGTCCCAAATTGCAGCAAAATCGGATAAAAAAGGTGGCTTTTATGGGCCTAAGACATTTATTGGCCGGATCGGTCTATATCAAGATATAGTCCATCTGCGAACTTAATCTACCTATGGACAAAAAAAAAAAAAAAAAAATCTGTGCAAAGTTTTAGCTCAATATCTCTTTTCTAAGACAATATATTTTTAAAGAATGTAGCGTGATTTCAACAGACAAATGGGCGGACGGTCATGGCTAGATCTTCTTAGATTTTTACGAGGATCAAGAATATTTACTCTTTATAGAGCCACAAATGGATATTACGTTGTGTTGCAAACGGAATGACAAAATGAATATACCCCCATCCTTCGGCGGTGGGTATAAAAAGAGAAAAAAAAAAACAAGACATAGTCCCCGCACTGTCCGAAGAGAAGGCAGGGAGATGAAGGGATATGAAAAAATATAAGAATAGAAAAAATAGAAATGGGATCGTCTATCCATCACTTGCCTACGCGAGTGCTTCCCCGGCGCATAAGCTCACATTCACCCAAGTATTCACTCGCCAAGTGCCAAATATTGGTGTTTCGCGTTTGCGCATGCATGACACGCTTTGAAGATCTCATCTCGTCCCTCGTCGAATCAAACCCATTTTATCCACGAATCTGTGGAGACTCCCCAGAGACACATCTGCAGGTTCGCCGAGATCGGAGGACAATCGCTTCACGAGAATAGAAACCCCTATAGACTCGGGTGTTAGATCGTTTCCTCTTCATCCTCATCAAATCATCGTCCATAGTAGTCCTTGTGTGGGACTCCCGTACGCAAGGCCATATATCCTATCGCGCAGTATCCGGTTATGACTTCTATTGGGTTGCCCAAAAAGTAATTGCGGATTTTTTAAAAGACAGTAAATGCATTTTTAATAAAATTTAGAATGAACTTTAATCAAATATACTTTTTTTACACTTTTTTTCTAAAGCAAGCTAAAAGTAACAGCTGATAACTGACAGAAGAAAGAATGCAATTACAGAGTCACAAGCTGTGAAAAAATTTGTCAACGCCGACTATATGAAAAATCCGCAATTACTTTTTGGGCAACCCAATATATTCGTACTCAGTAACCCCATATCGAGGGCCACCATCTCCCTTCTCCTCTTCCGTCAAACGAATTGAAGATCTCATAGCGTCCCTCGTAGAAATAATCCACTTATCTGAGAGAGACTCCCCAGAGACACATCTGCAGATTCGCCGAGTTCGGAGAACAACCGCTTCCCGAAAACAGAAAGCTTATGCCCCTATAGACCTGGGCATGAGCAGAGCAGGTGTTCGATCATCTTCTCATTATCCTCATACAGACAACGTCCACAGTAGTCCTTGTGCGAGACTTCAGTAAGCGCGGTCATATGGCCTATCGCGCAGTGTCCGGTTATGCCTTCTGTAATCGTACTCAGTGACCTCTTATCGAGGGCCACCAACTCCCTCCTCTGCTGTCCGCAAACAGTTGGCCAGAGTATCCCGGCAATCCGACAACCTTCCACAAACCCCCATCTTTCCACCGCCTCCGCACTGGCCATCTCCTATTCTATGCTCAATTATTCGAAAAAGGGCACGAGTACAAGACCGGGTGCGGGTCTGTCTATTGTGGAGAATCCTCTTCTGGCATTCTCGTCCACCTTCTCATTTCCCAGGACACTAATGTTTCCCGGAACCCAGGCCAACACAACGTCATCAGCCAGGTGCCTGTTCAGAGCGCTCTCGCGCTCCGCCACGCATTTTGACCGCATCGTCCTCATATATTCTGAGTTTCGAAGGTT
This sequence comes from Stomoxys calcitrans, assembly GCF_963082655.1. Lineage (NCBI taxonomy): Eukaryota > Metazoa > Arthropoda > Insecta > Diptera > Muscidae > Stomoxys > Stomoxys calcitrans. Next base: position 198,764,430 of record NC_081552.1, read on the forward strand.
ACAGCTCCATCCTCCTAATCTCCTTTGCGTTCAACTTAATGCCACAGACTTCTGCCTGTAAGATCGTGCACTCTTCCGGCAATCTAACTGAAATACCAATGTTGAGGGTACCCGAGAAAATCCCCAGACACGTCCCCGACTTCATCCTGGAGCCACTCCACTCCGCTTCCGGAATACGAATTCAGAGCAACCTCTCTTGAATTGGCCTTGAAGACAGGTTGTCTGAAACCCTCCTTAGCCTACCTCCTGCATCTATGGCCTACAGAATGGAGCAGTGTCCGTGTCCGCCTTCTCTCGGCATGCCAAGTAGAAGGCGCACATCGCGATTTGGCTTCTTTCCTCCATATTCCTATTCCGAATCGGGAACTAGACCTAGGCATTTCGCATTCCTTGACAGCTGAAGAATGGTAGAGCTCTCTCCGAGTGAACACCACCAACCCAGTCTTCCTTGGGTTGGTCCTTAGTCCATTTCTCGTAGCCCTTCTCGATAGGCTTCACAATGACCTTTAAATAATAGGACAATAGGACTACCTCGTCCGCATATTTGAATAGTTTCACGTCATCTTCGTTGAGATCCAATAGGACTTTGTTTACCACCAAGTTCCAGAGAACAGGCGAGAACACCCCTCCTTGAGGCATTCCCCTTGTCACCCGCCTTTTTACCACACTTTCTCCACAAGTTCGCAATAATAATCCTGCCACGAAGCATATAATCCGTCCAGCGGGAGACACTCGGGTGAACTTCCGTGCGGTCCAGGGCGACGACTTTTAACCCCGTCTCCACTTTATTAAATGCCCCCTCAATAACGAGGAAGGTCCCCATTATGTACTCCTTACGTTGGAGAGACATAACGACTTCTTTGAAGTATGATCCATATCGGTCTGTCACCTGATGGCGACCATATACTGAGGTGATATGTGTAAATTTTTAGCATGGTAGTAGGTACCTAATACTTCCTACCGGCCGGTCGGTTGGGATTTTAAATAGGTTATATTGGTCCATGTTGTTGTTGTAGCAGTTTGCTGTGTTCTATCTTGCGTCTGCTTGATTCTGTTAAGTGTCCAGATCCAGGAACTCTGCGACTAAGATTGGGAACGTCCAGAGGGATCTGGGGCTGAGTAGAGTGGGTCTGGCTGGGCATTAAACAGATGACGTGTGTCGTGTGGTGCTTGGCCACAATCGGGACATACATCTTGCACGTCGGCGTCAGTCATTCTGACAGATCTGAATATTATTCCCCTGCGTGTCACAGAGCAAACGAGTCCACACTGCTGCTGCATAACTTCCCACAGACCGGCTAATTGCTTTGTACGTGGTCAACAAGGTTTCTTTGTATGCACCCCAAGTGCTGCCGGCAGGTGACTTGAGGACCTTGTTTCTGCTTTTGACTGTATTACAAATTGGTGTGGCGAGAATGTGTAAGAGCTTTCTAATGTGACGCTAAGTATTTTGGGACACTTGATGATCGGAATCATTTCTCCATAGACCATCACAGTCAGCTCGATATTCACCTCATTCGTATTTGTAGTGAACAATGTGGCTGAAGATTTGGTGGCAGATGTCTTCAGATATCTTGCAGGGAAATATGAGGCAAGTTTTTTGAGGTAGACGTTCAACCTATCGCAGATGTCAATAATGGGTGGGTGTTCTGTTGCCATGATCGTACAATCGTCCGCATATGATACGATCACTGTGCCGTCTGGAGAGGGTGGAATGGAGGATAGGTAGAGGTTGAACAGTGCCGGAGATATCACCCCGCTTATGGGAACTCCCTATTTCAGTCTTTGGTGTTTTGACTTCTTATCCATAAATTTAAAAAAGACTGGCGATCACACAGCTAATTCGCGACCCAACGTGTCAAGCCTGGCTGGAGGGACGTGTTGGCGATGTCCTCAAATAGTTTGGCATGGTTGACCGAGTTGAATGCCTTCGATAGGACCAGTGCCACGAGGACTGTCCTATCACATGGCATGGGCTGATTGAAGCCACTGCAAATGTGTGCGGTTATGGCATGCAAAACAATTGTTGTGCTATGTAGTCTTCGGAATCAATGTTGGTGCTCAGCGAATGAAAATTCTCCTACGAGGCTTGGGAGGAGTAATGCCTCAAGCACCTTTGCTACTGGCGATAGAAGGGAGATCGGTCTGTACGACTCCCCCAAACGCTGGTTTTTTTTTCCAAGTTTCAGTAGTCCATTTTCCAGACAGCGGGAAACTATAATAGTGTTCAACGACTGCTTGAGGACAGAACCAGGTACTCAAGGTAAATCCACATTCATCAGCATCAGTGTAGTGATTCCGTCGGGGCCCTAAGTCTTGGATGATTTAGCACCCCGGATGTTATTCGTTACTTCGCCCACGGTAAATTGTGATGGCTGTCCATCGGCTCGGAGACCTCGGAATGAACAATATATTGAAGGTTGAATCACCTGACGCATCTCATCGCATCAGTCGCGGTTATTTCGCCAAAAGTGACTGAGGTCCTGTCATCCCATCTACCAGGTTTCGAGAGTGACTTAACATCAGACCACAGCTTGCCTAAACAGGTACCTTGGTTACATTGCTTCAAGTGTTCCAGCCACAAATTTCACTCATGTTCGTGGACTACCCTGTTTATTTCCAGATTCAGCTCGCTAATGTTGGGGTTAGTAGGGGCCATACTGTGAATCCCACTACGCTCGTCTGCGAGTACCATTGCCTGCGCCAGAAAATTGGGTCGCACTCTGGGTATTCGACAAGCTGGTATAAAGCGAGCGGCTGCTGCGTTAATGATGTCTCGAAATTTCCTCTCGGCAACTTCCACATCCGAGGACATCACTAAAGCGGCGATTGGTGTACTCTCTGAAGCCTGCCCAATCGGTCTTCCTCTGATTGATAAATGTCCGGCGCTCAGAGGTTATGAAGTGGGGTTGTCGGTCGATGGTAAGAATTATGGGGAGGTGGTCGGATCCCAAAGAAATGACGGCTTGCCAGGATACGTCACTCAGCAGATCAGGGGATGCAATGGAAATGTCTGGCGAGCTGTTACACCTCCTCTTAACCTTAGTTGGGGCATCCTCATTCACCGTGCAAAACGTGGAGCTTTCAATCTGCTCTGCCCCGCTGGTCGTTACCTAGGGGAGAATGCCATGAAGTGCGCATTAAAGTCCCCTAAGACCAGACTATTATGGCCATAAACTAGCCCACTTATGTCGGGCTTGTAAGCTTAGTCCATGTTTTGATATAGCTGTTATATAAACCCATTCTGCATCTCGACTTCATGTGCCATTTTTCTCCGATGTTTCTGAAATTTTTCCATGAGGAGTTCTGTTATGACTTCTAAAAACAAATCGGTTCATAACCTGATATAGCTCCCATATAAACTAAACTTCCGATTTGATTTCTTGAGCCCCTATAGGGCGCAATTCTTATCCGATTTGGCTGCAGTGACTTTCGAGACGACCTCTAGCATCCAAGGACTGAATGGGCCCATAACCTGATATAGCTCCCATATAAACCGATCTCCCGATTTTATTTCCATTTCAATTTTTATCCGATTTGGGTGAGATTTTGCACGATAACTTCTACTATGGACTCCAGCATCCAACCGAAGTTTGTTTCGAATCAGCCCATATCCTGATACAGTTCCAATAGTCAAGCAATTCTCATATCGTCGTAAAATTCTAAGACGATTTAACGATGTCCATGTGTCTGTCCGTCTGTCCATCTATCTGTCTGTCCGTCCGTCTGTTATAATCACTCTACAGCTTTAAAAAATTGAGATATTGAGCTGAAATTTGACACAGATACGTCTGTGCCGCAGGCTTAGTTCGTGAACGTGCCAAATCGGACCATATATGGATATAACTGCTATATAGACCGATCTGCCGATAAAGGGTCTTTTACCCATAAATGCTCTATTTTTTAACCGATTTTGCTGAAATTTGAAACAGTGAATAGCTTAAGGCTTCCCGAAATTTGACCCAAATACGGTTCATATCGGACTATACTAAGATATAGCGGCCATATATACCGATCTGCCGACAAAAGGTCTGAAGCCCATAAAAGCTTTATTTATTATCCGATTTCGCTGAAATTTGAAACAGAAAATTGCATTGAGCCTCCCGACATCCCACCTAAATATAGTTCACATCGGACTATATTTAGATATAGCTGCCAAATAGACCGATCTGCCGATAAAGGGTCTGAAGCCCATAAAAGTTTATTTATTACCCGATTTCGCTGAAATTCGAAACAGTGAATTGCTTTGAGCCTCCCGACATCCGACTTAAATATCATTCAGATCAGACTATATTTAGATATAGCTGCCATATAGACCGATCTGCCGATAAAGGGCCTAAAGCCTATAAAAGAGTAGACTTAGCAGATATAGCTGTCATATAGACCGAGCTTCTTATTTTGGGTCTTAATCTCATAAAAAGCTGATTTCTTGACTGATTTCGCTGTAACTGTTTCTTGTATATAAATTCTCGGGACCTGAATAAAATATGGTTTAGACCAGCCTTTATTTAGATATAACTACGCATATAGTAGTAGAGTCATAATAAAATAGGATGATTATTATATACCTGTTTTATTGTAATTTTGCTTACAAATCTCTTGATTCACGCGTGCTTCGAATCCCTATCACATGCCCATCACTAGGCATCCATATTAGCTTCAAACACAATTTCGCCTTATTTGGGATTGGGATTTTTGTTTGTACACTGATGCATTAAACGCTTCCCTCAAAAGGACGTACATGTATAGCATACCCAAGTGGCTTCTTCATTACGCATTACAAACATAAAGCGATTGATTGAAAAATTTTGATCTATTTGATGGCTGTCAATAATAACAGATTTTAAGGGTCCGCTGCAATTGTTTGATAATCAATTCAAATGGCGCAGATAGATAATATCCCCCTATTAGGCCTTTAATGAATTAATTCCCTTGGCTATGCCAGATGCATACGTTAATAACCCATTGGGTCATAATTAGAAGTAATTCCATTACAACAATGTGTGTTAAATGGAAATGCGAATTGTTTTGCAATATGCCACCGATGATATACAACCCCAAAAGGAATGATTGGCTAAACAAATCAAGTGCTACGTTATCAGACAAATGCCAAAGCCTTAGAAAGGTGGCAAGGCCGGGAAACGCAAACAAAGGTTTGACTTCTTTAGCCACTTGTAGCCTCATTTATTGTGTGATTTGTTTTTCTTGAAAAATTCTCATATAAACTGAGCTAATTTTTCAGCACAATACTAAATCGGTGCCGTAGAACCTATAAAAGTTATTAGATGTGTCATTTAAAGCCATAACTACGACTTGCGTAAATATTTAACAGATAAATACTTCGCTTCAACTTCTCATACCCTACACCATAGTATAGGGTATACCAATATCATCATTCCGTTTGTAACTCATCGAAATATTGATCTGAGACCCAACAAATTAACGCGTGTTAACTTTGGTCTGGCCGAATCTTATACACCCTCCACCGTCGACAAGTTCTGTGAATACGAGTAATTTTTGGTAATAGCGCCTTATAGTGGTTCAAGAAGTTAAATCTAAAGATGGGATGTGGGAGCAACATCAGGTGATGGGCCGATTTAAACCATACTTTAGGCAAATCGAATAAAAATTGCAGCTTCCAGAGGATCAAGATGTCAAATCGGGATGTCGGTTTATATGGGAGCTATATCAGTTTATACACCGATTGCTACCGTATTTGGCATGGATGTTGTAAGTGGTAACAGAATGTTTCAGCCAAATCGGCCAAAAGTTACAGAGATCGGTTTATTTCCGTGTGCCTGTCCGTCCGTCTGTTGTAATCACTCTACAGCCTTGAAAAATTGTGATATTATGCTGAAATTTATCACAGATATGCCTTTTATTGCACGCAGGTTAAGTTCTTGAACGGGCCAAATCGAACCATATTTGGATATAGTGGGTTGTTTTAAGGCTACCGACATCCGACACAAAAAAGGTTCAGATCGGACTATAAAAATGAACAAGTAAGGATGGGTTAAAGTCGGGCAAAGCCGAACTTTTGATACCCTACACCGCATTGTATATGCAGACTGATTTTTCGAATTTAAAATTTGCTTAAATTTGATTTTTTGAGAAGATGGATTAGCAAAGGCATTAAAAGTGACAAGTAAAACGGCATTAAGTTCGGCCGGGCCGAACTTTGGATACCCACCACCTCGTGTATATATGTAAACCCCCTTTCGTTACAATCCACTGAAAATTGGATAGCTTATGGAGTCAACTTCGGCAAACTTCAGCGAAATCGGTTAAAAAATAAAGCTTTATGGGCTTCATAGTCTTTATCAGGACTTCGGTCTGCATGGCAGCTATATCTAAATATAATCCGATCCGAACCATATTTGGAACGGATGACGGGAGACCTAAACCTACCCATTTTTTCAAATTTCAGCGAAATCGGTTAAAAAATAATGCTTTTATGGGCTTCAGACCCTTTATCGGCAGATCGGTCTATATGGCAGCTATATCTAAATATAGTCCGATCTGAACCATATTTGGGTCCAATGTTGGGAGGCATAAAACTACTCACTTTTTCAAATTTCAGCGAAATCGGTTAAAAAATAATGCTTTTATGGGCTTCAGACCCTTTATCGGCAGATCGGTCTATATGGCAGCTATATCTAAATATAGTCCGATCTGAACCATATTTGGGTCCAATGTTGGGAGGCATAAAACTACTCAATTTTTCAAATTTCAGCGAAATCGGTTAAAAACTAAAGCTTTTATGGGCTTCAGGTCCTTTATTGGCAGATAGATCTATATGGCAGCTATATCGAAATAAAGTTCGATCTGAACCATATTTAGGTCCTAAGTCGAGAGGCCTAAAACTACTCACTGTTTCAAATTTCACCGAAATCGGTTAAAAACTAAAGCTTTTATGGGCTTCAGACTCTTATCCGGGAGATCGGTCTATATGGCAGCTATATCTAAATATAGTCCGATCTGAATCATATTTAGGTCAGATGTCGGGAGTCTTAAACTAACCCACCGTTTCAAATTGCAGCGAAATCGGGCTTTAGACCCTTTATCGGCAGATCGGTATATATGGCCGCTATATCTAAATATAGTCCGATCTGACCCGTATTTGGGTCAAACGTCGGGAAGCCTTAAGCTATTCACTGTTTCAAATTTCAACAAAATCGGTTAAAAAATAAAGCATTTATGGGTATAAGACCCTTTATCGGCAGATCGGTCTATATAGCAGTTATATCCATATATGGTCTGATTTGGCCCGTTCACGAACTTAGCCTGACGTATCTGTGCCAAATTTCAGCTCAATATTTCAATTTTTGAAAGCTGTAGAGTGATTACAACACACGGACGGATAGACGGTCATACGAACATCGTTAAATCATCTTAGAATTTTACGACGATCCGAAATATATATACTTTGTAGAGTCGGAAATTGATATTTCGATGCGTTACAAACGGAATGACTAATACCGGGAGAATGAGCAATACCGGGAGTCATAAGGGAATCCATTGTTCCATTGTGTGAATCGGTTAACTAATGACCAAATTATTGCAATACTGGTCCATATAGGACGACCATATATATGGGAGCTATATCTAAATCTGAACCGATTACTATGGCATTCACCAATAACGTCAAGACTTATAAGGGAATGCCTCGTGCAAAATTTCGAATCAGTTTACAAATGCGAATCGGTTTACAAATGACGTTATAATTGCAATTTTAGTCCAAATCGGACGAACATATATATGGGAGCTATACCCAAATCTGAACCGATTTTTTCCAATTTCAATAGCCTTCGTGTCTAGGCCTAAGAAATGGTTGTACCAAATTCGAAGACGATCGGATAAAAATTGCGACCTGTACTTTGTACACAAATTAACATGGACAGACAGACGGACATAGCTAAATCGGATCCGAAAGTGAATCTGTGTCGATCGGTATATTTTTCAATGGGCATATCTCTCTTTTCTATATAATACCCTGTACCACTGTATCGGTAGTGGTGTAGGGTATAAATATATAGTCCGGTCCGAACTGCAATCCGACCCAAATATGGTTTATTATTTGTTATTCAATTCCGCTGAAATTGGTGGCAGTGAGTTGTTGGCGGAAGTATTGGAGAAGTACAAGGCAAATATTATCGTCTTGCAGGAAGTGCGAATGGCCGGGAATGGCGTCAAAAGACCACCAAATAGTGGTGAACTATACTATAGCTGCCATGAAAAGCGGCATGAATTTGGCTGTAGATTTGTGATTAGTCGGAGAATGAAACTCCTTGTCTCCAGCTTTACTCAGGTAGATGAGAGGCTAGCCACAATCCGCATAAAAGCCAAATTTCTCAACATCAGCCTTATTTGTGCCTATGGCCGGGCGGAAGACAAGGACAAACAGACCAAGGATATTTTCTACGAGCGCATGACGCAAGGTCTAAATACCCAACTTTTGCTAATGGCTCTCTTGCGGGTGTATAGGACAAGAGTTGCCTTTCTTGCCATTTCCAAAATGTTGGATTTGAGGTTCAATATCCTGTAAATGGAACACATTCTCTCCCCATGGAGACAGGTGCCACTGTAGGCAACTTGTATCTACAGTGGCACCTGTCACCTTTTTCTTCAGAGACAACAATATAATGTATATGGCTATATTCTAAGGTAGAGGAGACAGCACACCTCCTTGAGGTGTTCTTCTGCAGACCCATCTTTTTAGGACCACAGATCCCAAGCGCCTAGAGAGAGATGATATTAAAATCTGGCCCGCCCATGATACTAAAATCGTCCTTGGACATTTTAATGCGAGGATAGGGAAGGAAGACATCATTGTTCCAACAGTCGGAAAATTTAGCCTCCACAAGATAACGTCCGATAATGGGTTGAGGCTAATAGATTTCAGCGCGGCAAAAAAATGGTAATTAAGAGTACCAGATTTCAAGATAAAAAAATTCACAAAGCCAAGAGGAACCAAAGAGATCACTTAGTGATAGATGGAAAGCATTCATCCAGCGTATTAGATGTACGATCGAACCGTGGAGCAAATATAGATCCGGATCATTACCTTGTTGCAGCAAAGGTTTCGCACCCGTTTGAGTATGGCGAGAAAAGCTGCAAACACAGCAGATGGCAACAGGATACTCCACTTGACTGATCCAATTGCCTAAGGAAGGCACTTCTTGTCCCGATGATATAATGGCACACTCCATGGAAAATGCCGCTAAAGCCGTACTTGAGTACCGGAAGCCAAGCATGAGGCATACAGAGCAACCCTGCAATCAGTAGCAACGCGTGCAATTTCAATGCAATGTAACTTCAGCCAAATCGGACAAAAGTTGCGACTTGTAAGGGCTCAAGAACTCAAATCGGGAGACCGGTGGATAGGGGTGCTATATCAGGTTATAGACCGATTTAATTCGTACTTAGCACAATTGTTGGAAGTCATAACGGAACACCACATGCAAAATTTTAGCCAAATCGGACAAGAATTGCGGCTTTCAGAGGCTCATGAAGGCAAATCGGGAGATCAGTTTATATGGGAGATGTATAGGCCGATTTGAACCGTTATAATAATTGTATGTCGGCCTTACCAGACAAAAAAATTGATTTTTTAAGCATTTAAAAAAATTTCCTGCTTGACAGCGTTCCATATTTTCCGTTTCCCTTTCCAATTGCTTTAAATTGCAACACTTTAAGTTTGCTGCTGCTGCTGCTGCTTTTGTCCAGAAAACACAGCGTATTTTGTGTCCTTTTGTTATGGCTTAAGTTTGTTTTCGCCCAATGCCATAAAAGTTTTATGAAACACCGAGTGTTGTGATGAAAGGACATACAAAAAAAAAAACAAGCACTAAGGACATTTCACTTGCTGTTTTTATTGTTGTTGTTATGCCACAATTTTTACAGGAAGTTGAAATCGAACAATAGTCTTTGTATACACAAATGTTTTTTTCTCGTTGGGTTTTGTTTCTTCACTTGCCATAACTTTCTATTGCTCGTTTTTATACCCTACACTACTTTCTTGGGTACCTTCCACCATGGATTCCGCAAACAATGGACCCTTATTAAGTAGTTTGTATTTGAATTATTTTGGCCTCAAGAAGTCATATCGGGATATCGGTACTTAGGCTTAGGTTATAGGCCCCCCTATATCACCATATTGACCGATTCAAATAAAACTTGGCACTGATGTTGTAAGTCATAAAATAGGTTTTTGGCCCAAATTTCAGCCAAATCAGTTAAAAATTTAAGCTTCTAAGGGCTCAAGAACTCTAATCCGGAAATCGGTTTATATGGGGGCTACATCTGTTTTGATAGACCGTTTCGGATTGTACTTGGCATGGATGTTGGAAGTTGTAATCCAAGACTTTGTTCCAAATTTCAGCCAAATCGGATGACAACTAAGGCTTCTTAGGGTTCAAGAAGTCAAATCCGGGGATCGTTTTATATGGGGGCTATATCTGTTTTGATAGACCGTTGCGGATCATACTTGGCAATGATGTTGGGAGTCACAACACAAGTCTTTGTTCCAAATTTTAGCCAAACCTGATAGAACGGATGAAAATTTAGGCTTTTAGGACTCAAGAAGTCAATTCAAGGAATTGGTTTATATGGGGGCTATATTCAAATCTGATCCGATATGACCCATTTGCAATCCCCAATGATCTACATCAATAAGAAGTATCTGTGTAAAATTTCAAGCGCCAGCTTTACGCGTTCGACCGCTATCGTGATTTCGACTGACGAACGGACGGATATCATCACCTTCCGCCACTCCGCCAGGGTGGGTAAACTTACTTGCAGTCCCTTGTCCACAACATCCATTCCTATCTGGAATTCCGTCTTAGAGTCCGCCGTGGTACTATTCAATATACGTGTGTGTCTTGCCGGTGCGATAATCTGAGAAGAGTTCTCTCCGCTGTCTTCCTTAAAAATAAGTCCAAAGGTTGGAATTCCAGCATTACCTCTAATCACCCAGTCGCAGTGGTTCTCATAACCCCAGACACTGATCGTAAATAGAGCTGGTAAAAGATCGATGACACTATCGATACTATCAATATTTAAGTTTTTGGCTAAACACACATCAATGAGTGCAGTCCGATTCAAGTTTAAGCTCAATGATAAAGGGCCTCCTTTTTATAGCGGAGTCCGAACGGCGTGCTGCAGTGCGACATCACTTTGGAGAGAAGTTTTTATATGGCAAAGTACCTCACAAATGTTGCCAGCATTAGAAGGGGAAAACCACCGCTGAAAATTTTTCTAATGGTCTCACCAGGATTCGAAACCAGGCGTTCAGCGTCATAGGCGTACATGCTAACCTCTGCGCTACGGTGGCCTCCAGTTTTTGACTGAATATTGATTGATATTTTTCCTATCGATTGACATAATTCCTATCGATGCTATCGGCAAAGTTCCAATATTTGCAAAATTTACCAAAAAACATGGAAAAGCGTGCTAATTTCGGCCGGGCCGAATCTGATATACCCTCCACCATGAATCTCATTTGTCGAATGGTGTCTCTTTTTAGGCAAACAAAGAATAATAGATACGAATTGTAATGCTTGGAGCTAAATCAAAAGAATTGAATGTTGAAGACCATAGTAGAAGTTATTGGGTAATATTTCAGTCCATTCGGACAAGAATTGCTCAGGAATCATTATCGGGAAATAGATTTATATGGGAGCTATAAATCGATTACGACCACATTGGACACGTACGTTGAAGGTCACGGGAGAAGCCGTTGAACAAAATTTCAGCCAAATCGGACAAAAATTGGGCCCTCAAGAGGCCTATGAATTCAACATCCCAGATCGGTTTATATAGCAGCTGTATCAGGTTAAAGACAGATTTGAACCATTCTTAGTAAAGTTGTTGAAAGTCAAAATAAAACAGCACATTCAAAATTTTAGCCAAATAAGATGAAAATTGCGCTCTCTAGTGTCTCAAGAAGTCAAGATTCAAGATCGGTTTATATGGCAGCTATATCACGTTAAAGACCGATTTGAACCATACTTAGCACAGTTGTTGAAAGTCACCTCATGCAAAATGTCAGCCAAATCGCATAAGAATTGCGCCCTCTAGCGGCTCAAGAAGTCAAGATCCAAGATCGGTTTATATGGCAGTTACATATATCAGCACATGGACGGATATAGCCCATTTACAATCCCAACCGACCAACACTAATAAGAAATATTTGTGCAAAAGTTCAAGCGGCTAGCTTTACTGCTTAGCGTTAGCATGGTTTCGACAGACGGACGGACGGACATGGCTAGATCGACTTAAAATGTCATGATGATCTAGAATATATATACTTTGCGGGGTCTTAGACGCATATTTCGACGTTTTAGGAACGGAATGACGAAATTAGTATACCCCCATCCTATGGTGGAGAATATAATTACCGATGCGGTCATCAATGTATCCCAATCATACATTTTTCAATCTTTCTTTTTGTTGAATATTTCAACACATCGAAATATACATTTGCGTAAAAATCTAAGAGCATCTAGCCATGCCGTCCGTCTGTCTGTTGAAATCACACTACAGTCTTTTAAAATAGGGATAATGAGCTGAAACTTTGCTCAGATTTTTCTAGTCCATAGGCAGGCTAAGTTCGAAGATGGGCTATATCGGACTATATCTTGATATAGCCCCCATATAGACCGATCTGTCGATTTAAGGTCTTAAGCCAATTGGAGCCACATGTAATATCCGATTTCACTGAAATTTGGGACAGTGAGTTGTGTTAAACGTCTGGACATCCCTGTTTAATGCGGTCCAGATCGGTCAAGGAGATCTCTCGGTTCAAGGTCTTGAGCCTATAAAAGGCGGATTATATGTCCTATTTCACTGAAATTTGGGACCGTGAGTTATGTTAGGCCCCTCAACATCCATGTTTAATTTGGCCTAGATCGGATGAGAATTGGATATAGCTGCCAAATAGTCCAATCTCTCGACTTAAGGACTTGGAACCATAAAACGCACATTTATTGTTCGATTTCTGAGGAATTTGGTAAAGCGAGTTGTGTGAGGCCCATCAGGGATGTCTGTGACCTAGATCGGTACAGATATACATATAGCTGCCATATAGACCGATCGAGGGGCCTAATGGAACTGCCTAATTTCAGCAAAATCGGTTAATACATTTTACCTTTAAGGGGCCAAAAACCATAAATCGGGAGATCGACATATTCGGCAGCTATATTTAAATCTAGACCGATCTGGGACGTATTGAACATGGAACATGGACGGGACATAGTATACTGAGGTTTCAACGGGTATGCGTTCTTCTAGATTGCACAGAAAAGCTGATGCATTCGCCTTATCAGCGTGTCGCCTCCGGTCTTAAATAGTTCAGCGGGTAACCCGTCGGCACCTGCTGCTTTTTTCTTCTTACGTCGGGTCACTGCTACTTGGACCTCATTCTGACTAGGAGGTAAACATTCTATACCATCATCATTGATTAGTTCTGCAATATCCTCGTCGCCGCCAACATCGGACACTAGCAGTTGGATAAAATGTTCTTTCCATATCCTCAGCATGCTATCTGTATCAGTTACCAGATTTCCTTCTTTGTCTCTGCAGGAGGATGTGCCTGCACCAAAGCCATCGTTTTGATATTTAATTCTTTGGTAGAATTTCCGGACTTCATTCTGACTCCTGTACATCTTAATTCGCTCACACTCACGACTTTTCCGCGGAATAGACGTTTCTCCTCTCTCCTTTTCTCCCGATACCTCTCCTTCATCTGACGCGTTGCTACTGATTGCAGGGTTGATCTGTATGACGAATTCCTGACTTCCGCAGCATCTCGACACTCTTGGTCGTACCATGGGTTTTTTGGAGGAAGTACGGATTTCGCGGCAATTTCCAATAGTTTGCTACTGCGCCATTATATCATCGGAACAAGGAGTGCTTTCATCAAGCAGTTGGGTCAGTCGAGTGTAGTATGCCGCTGTTTTGCAGCTTTTCAATGTCAAGCTTCCGTGTAGTGTCAAATCGTACTTTCCTCGCCATGTTCAAACGGGTGCGAACCTTTACTGTAACAAGGTAATGATCCGAATCTATATTCCCTCTAAGGATCGATCATACATCTAACACGCTGGATGAATGCCTTCCATCTATCACAACGTGATCAATTTGGTTCGTCGTGTTTTGATCGGGCGACAGCCATGTGGCTATGTGAATATTTTTATGTTGAAATCTGGTGCTACTAACTACCATGTTTTTTGCCGCGGCGAAAACTATCAGCCTCAACCCATTACTGGACGTTATCACGTGGAGGCTAAACTTTCTGACTGTTGGACCAAAAATGTCTTCCTTCCCTATCTTCACATTAAAATCTTCCAGAACGATTTTAATATCATGGGCGGTGCAGCGGTCATATTGTCTCTCTAGGCGCTCGTAGAAAATATCCTTGGTCTGCTCGTCTTTGTCTTCCGTCGGGGCATGGGCACAAATAAGGCTGATGTTAAAGAATTTGGCTTTTATGCGGATTGTGGCTAGCCTTTCATCCACCTGAGTAAAGCTGGAGACAAGGTGTTTAAGTCTCCTACTGACCACAAATCCACAGCCGAATTCATGCCTCGTATTATGACAGCTATAGTATAGTTCGTCACCGTTTGGTGTTGTAGTGACGCCATTCCCAGTCCATCGCACTTCCTGTAAGGCGGTTATATCTGCCTTGTACTTCTCTAATACATCCGCCAGCGCATATACTGCACCTCCTCTATATAAAGAGTGCGGACATTTCAGGTGCAGATCCGCAAAAAATGGTACTTTTTTCGTTTGCGTGGGTCGTCAACTTGGGGGGTCCGATTTTACTATGCCTTTGTTTCTCATAGTTTTCCGGGGACGGGTTACTGGCCCAGCGCCCCAACCGCATGGGTTTTGAGGGAATGCACGTGTATCCCTCGTTATGGCGAGCCGTTTGCTCCAAGATCCGTCGCTCGCCTCCAGCCGCCCCTAACCTGGGAATAGACGCAGATGTTGGTCATTGGTTTTTTGGAAGTGCCAATCACTCGCCTTGTCATCTCGAGTATCATTGGCACTCAGCGTTTAATTAAGAGCCAGTGCCACCTGACTCCTCGCTGAGACTCTCTTCTCGAAAATCGCTGACTGCCCGCGGCCGCATTTGAATCTACTCCGCATATAAAACGGAGCTTTCCACCATCCACAACCTGGGGAGGCGCTCGTTAGCTTCCAGCTAAGCTTTCCATGGTAACGATAGACACCACACAAGTCGGAGCTCAAAGTTCCAGCCTGTGTGGTGCTCATAGTCGGCCGGAACGGATAACGAAGCGGGTAATAGATGTGCCTTTTGTGGACTCAATAACTTAAATCGGGAGATCGGTCTTTATATCAAGATTTGGTCCGATGTAGCCCATTTTTGAACTTAATCCGCCTATGGACAAAAAAGAATCTTTGCAAAGTTTCAGCTCAATATCTCTCTTTTTAAAGACTGTAGCCCGATTTCAGACAAATGGATACTGCAAGATCGTCTTAGATTTTTACGACGATTAAGAATATATCCAATTTATTGAATCGAAAATGGATATTTGGATGTGTTGCAAACAGAATGAAAAAATGAATATACCCCTATCCTTCGGATATTAAAATGCTCACCAATTCCATTTGAATTTTATATGTATTTGGTACACTAAGTAGTGTAGGGTATTCTAAAGTCGCCTCTCCTCACCTTATAACTTTCTTTATTTGTTTTTTGTAATACATTCCTGGTTCTTTCAAGTCATCCTTTCATTTACATTGCCATGAGATTTTCATTTACTTCCCTGTTAAATAAATACACAAACCCCCTTAGACGATATACCTACTAAAGATCCATGTCCCCACACCAAGTTTCAGTAAGGCAGTAAAAATATGCCATTATCGTTTAAAATAGGATGTGTATTTTCTTTTGGTTTGACACTTTCAGAGCTTTAAGAGGAAGTTGAATGTAGTTAAGATTTGCTTTATTGACAGTGTTCGAAGTTTACTTTAAAATAGTGGTGGGCTAAATATTGCACTTTGAGTTGTGTTAGAACCCTTGAAGTACGCACCTAGTTTGGCCATGATCGGACTATATTTGTATATAGCTGTCATATATACCAATGCTACAAACTCTGATTTTTATCAAGATTTGACCATATTTCTATGTAGCTGTTATGGGTTTATAAAAAGAGAATTGTTCACCGGGCTTTTAAGAAAAGTGATTATTATAAGTTATCTAGTTGGACAGGGCCCGATCCGCTGCGCCTTCTTTCAATCTTTTCAAATTTTATCAGAGCCCTATATTGGCACGGTCAGGAAAAAAAGTCCTGTTTAGTGGTGCTGGTACGGCCTTTTAGATATGTCGCCCCAATGTGGATATCATATCAAATTTCTTACATTTGGGTCTTAAATTGCTATGATTGGGAAGGCGATTGCTTTCAGACACGTCCTTTCATTTGAATACAATAAATTCTTTGTCGTCATACAAGAATGTTTATTGGTAGGAGAGCGTCGGTTCCCCCGACGCTAAGACCCAAAAGACAATTTATTTGAGTCCTTTAATGGCGAGATCTACATGTCCGGCATAACGGCATGACGTTATCGAGATTCTTTAATCCTTATATCAACAAAAGATTTGAACCCTAATGTCATAGACCTTTCATAAAATTCCCATATTATTTCGGCCGAACTACACGTCCTATAAAAGGGTGTTGTGTGACGTTGGACATTCATGTCCGTTTTTGGGGGTTTTTAGGTTTGGAGAGGCATCTTGGACCAAATTATTAAACTTTCTATTGATACCCATATTGCCCAAAGCGGAAAAGTGTCCTGTTGGGTGGTGTTTTTGGAAATTACGTACTCTACTCTTAAATACCTCTTATTTGATACCCATATTGCCCAAAGCGGTAAAAGTGTGCTGTTGGGTGGTGTTTTTTGGGGGCGGGGCGGGGTACCCTCCCGACGCTAAGTGTGCCATTTTTATGCCAAGTTCATACTCTACTCATAACTACCTTTCATTTGATGCCCATATTGTCCCAATCGGTAAATATGTCCTGCTAGAGGGTTTTGGGAGGTGGGGAGGTCCCAATCGCTGAATGTGTCCTGCTGGGGGCTGTTATGTCAGCTTTATATTATACATTTAAATACCTTTCATCTTATATCCATATTGACCAAAGCATTAAAATTGTCCTGTTGGAGGTTTTTTGGGGGTGGGGACCCCCTCGAACACTTAGGTTGAAATTTGTGTACCATGTTCGTACTCTACTCCTAAATACCTTTCGTTTGATACCCATATTGTCTCAATCGGGACACATGTCCGTTCGGGTGAGTTTTGGGATAGGGCGTCCCCCCAGGTTATATGAACCTAGGATTTTATACCAATTTCGTGTTTTCGGGTACCATTAGGCGGCTTACAAAATTTCGCTAAATCGGTGCACCCATCTCCGAGATCTGGCATTTTTTGAAAATTTAGGTAAGGAGTAGGGTCCGCACTAATCTGGCATACAAAATCAGTTCGAAGTATAGGGAGTCACCCTACCCCCCAAAAATGCCTTCAGTGGGCATATGACTCATCATGACTATTTGGGCCTGGGTTTTTTTTTGTTTGTTCCGTAGAATAAAAAACGGCTGAACCGATTTTCTTAAAATTTTCACAGATTGTGTAAGTTTGTCTGGAAGGAAACCTAGACTGTATAATTTTTAGATATATAGGCCCTTAGCCCAAAAACGCCACCCAAAACCAAAAGTCGACCGATGGGCACAATCTGGTTATCAAATCAAGGGTATTGGAGACCAGAAAATTAATATCAACTCAAAACTCCTCTAAACAGATATATTCGACGTTCCTATCAATATGGGGTATTCGGCATTAGATTACAAATATGGCATAAAAAATTAGGTCCAGGTAATGGGAGATCGCCCCACCCCCATATAACCCCAAATGGGCATAGTAGTCGACCATGGCTATGTGCGACTCATATGGAAGGTATTTAGGAGTAGATTACGAATATGATATTAAAATTTGCGTTCAAGTCTAGGTTGCGCTTTTCCTCCTAAAAATACGTCAAATAGGCTAATTGATCCATTATAACAATATGGGACTCATATGAAAGGTATTTGAGAGTAGAAAATTAATTTGATATAAAATTTTGGAGCCAAGATTAAAACCTTCTCTGAGGTTGGCACAATCCGCATCGTTTGTGTGCCGGGCCATAACGTAGTAAGGGGGAATGAAAGGGCAGACGATTTGGCAATGAAGGCCAGAGGACTGCCCTCGTGGTTACCCCGAAGCCTTTCGGATCGACGCAGTCCGGTTTAAGCGCGTGGGCGACATGTAAAACTGTGGAACAGCGAAACAATCGGTAGGATGGCGAAAATCTTATGGGTTGATCTGTATCGTGAGAGTACGAGGCTATTACTGAAAGGAATTTTGAAGGAGGTCAGTATAGCTTTTGGTGTCATAACGGGACACATAAGACTACGAGCTCACTTATGCAAAATCGGTGCGGCAAGTGATAGCATGTGTAGGGCATGTGGGGAAGACGATGAGACGTTGGAGCATTTCCTGAAAATTAAAATTTTGTTCTTCGAGATTACTTTTTAGTATTTTAGAGCGCACAACACGCCGATTACTGGCTTAGGTGTATTTCTATAGTGGAATGGGGCAGATTAATATCTGCACCCTTTTTCCAACCTAACCTATCGTAACCTACCTTCACCAAAAACAAAATATGGTTTCTATTGTTGTAGTCTGATGCCTCGGGCCGTCCAAAACCCGCCAAATGGATATATAGACCAATCACGACAATTCAGGGTCATAGGCGTACATATGCTACAATGGCACGAATTCGATATTCACATTCAGGGCGAAGTGCCCCCACCCAAAAAGATATTAGAGAGCTAAAGAAGGCGCAGCGAAGCGGGCCTGCTTCGGCTAATAGATTTTATATAGTAGATAGAAGGCACCACATGTAGAAAGGGAGCAATGACATCGGTTGGGTGGTAGGCCATTAACAAATATATATTTGAGTGGTGGGTATACAACCCGGCCGATACGGGATAACTATGAGCACCACACAGGCTGGAACTTTGAGCTCCGACTTGTATGGTGTCCATCGTTATCACGGGAAGCTTAGCTGAAAGCTACCGGGCGCGTCCACAGGTTGCGGATGATGGAAAGCTTAGTTTTTATGCGGAGTAGCTGCAAATGCGGCCGCGGGCAGTCAGTGATTTTCGAGAGGAGATTCTCAGTGAGGAGTCAGGTGGCACTGGCTCTTAATTAAATGCTGAGTACCAATGATACTCGAGATGACAAGGCGAGTTAGCGTCTGTTCCTAGGTTAGGGGCGGCTGGAGGCGAGCGTCGGATCTTGGAGCAAGCGGCTCGCCACAACGAGGAACACATGTATAATCCCACAAAACCCATGCGGTTGGGCGCTGGGCTAGTAACCCGACCCCCGGAAAACTATGAGAAGTACTATGAGAAACAAAGGAATGGTAAAAACGGACCCTCCTAAGTTGACGACCCACACTAACGAAAAAAGGATCATGATTTGAGGATCTGCACCTGGAATGTCCGCTATACGAGCTGGCGGATGTGTTAGAGAAGTACAAGGCAGATATTACCGCCTTACAAGAAGTGCGATGGACTGGGAATGGCGTCACTACAACAACAACCGGTGACGAACTATACTTTAGCTCCCATAACACGAGGCATGAATTTGGCTGTGGATTTGTGGTTAGTTGGAGACTTTAACACCTTGTCTCCAGCTTTACTCCGGTGGATGAGGTGGCTAGCCACAATCCGCATAAAAGCCAAATTCTTCAACATCAGCCTTATTTGTACCAATGCCCCGACGGAAGACAAAGACGAGCAGACCAAGGATATTTTCTACGAGCGCTTTGAAAGAGAATATGACCGCTGCCACGACCATGATTTTAAAATCGTTCTGGGAGATTTTAATGCGAAAATAGGGAAGGAAGACATTTTTGGTCCAACAGTCGGAAAGTTTAGCCTCCACGAGATAACGTCCAGTAATGGATTGAGGCTGATAGATTTCGCCGCGGCAAAAAGCATGGTAGTTAGTAGCACCAGATTTCAACATAAAAATATTCACAAAGCCACATGGCTGTCACCGGATCAAAACACGAGAAACCAAATTGATCACGTTGTGATAGATGGAAGGCATTCATCCAGCGTGTTCGATGTACGATCGATCAGTGGAGCGAATATAGACTCGGATCATTACCTTGTTGCAGCAAAGCTTTGCACCCGTTTGAACATGGCGAGGAAAGAACGATCTGACACTGCACGGAAGCTGGACATTGAAAAGGTGCAAACACAACGAATGGCAGCGGCATACTCCACTCGACTGACTAAACTGCTTGAAGAAAGCACTCCTTGTCCCGATGATATAATGGCCAAGTGGCAAACTATTGCCCACTCCATGGAAAATGCCGCGAAATCCGTACTTGGGTACCGGAAGCAGAATGAAGTCCGGAAATTTTACCAAATAATTAAACATCAAACCGATGGCTTTGGTGCAGGCTCGTCCTCCTGCAGAGACAAAGAAGAAAATCTGGTTACTAACACAGATAACATGCTGAGGATACGGAAAGAACATATACCCAACTGCTAGTGTCCGACGTTGGCGGCGAAGAGGATACCGCAGAACCAATCCCTGATGATGGTATAGAATGTTTACCTCCTAGTCAGAATGAGGTCCAAGTAGCAGTGAACCGACTAAGGAGCAACATGTCAGCAGGAGCCGACGGGTTACCCGCTGAACTATTTAAGACCGAAGAAGATACTCTGATAAGGCGTATGCATCAGCTAATCTGCACAATCTGTCTAGAAGAACGCATACCCGATGATTGGAACCTCAGCATACTATGCCCCGTACACAAGAAAGGAGACAAGGCGGAATGTGCCAACTACAGAGGAATAAGTCTCTTCCCCATCGCACATACTCTCGAGCGTACAGTGTGAAAGATTTAAACCAAGAAAAGACCCAAGAAGGAAAAATCAACACCTACCATCTCTTTGTTGACTACAAAGCCGCTTTCGATACCCCTTTACGTTTAAAGGTATTTCAAGCCATGTCTGAGTTTGGTATCCCTGCTAAATTTATAAGACTCTGCAGGATGAGACTTGCTGATACGCGTTTCTCAGTAAGAATAGGAAAGAATCTTACGGAACCATTTAATACCAAAGGAGGTTTCAGACAAGGAGACAGCCTGGAGAAGATTATACGAGATGCATAAGTGAATAGATATGGCACACTAATCACAAGAGAACACATGCTACTCGCCTATGCCATCATAGGTCGGTCACCGGAAGTAGTAACTGCAGCCTTTGAAAGAATCGAAAGAGAGTCAGTGAAAATGGGTCTGGCAGTAAATGGAGATAAGAAGAAATGGATGGTTTCAACTTCCAAAAAGCCTTGCACAACCGAGCAGATAAAGAAAATGGAGAAAGTTGGGAACCACAACTTTGAGATAGTCAGTAACTTTATTTGCCTCGGCACCACCGTAACCGAAACGAAAGACACCAGTTTGGAGATTAAGCGAAGAATAATACTGGCAAATAGATGCTACTTTGGATTAAGAAGGCAGTTTAGAAACCAGGCTACCCCTTAACAAACG
This sequence comes from Stomoxys calcitrans, assembly GCF_963082655.1. Taxonomy (NCBI): domain Eukaryota; kingdom Metazoa; phylum Arthropoda; class Insecta; order Diptera; family Muscidae; genus Stomoxys; species Stomoxys calcitrans. The sequence goes on from NC_081552.1 coordinate 198,786,059, forward strand.
AAGTTGTTGTAATATGGTGCTGAAGCATGGGTACTTGTAAAAGCAGATGAGGTAGTACTTGGAGTATTTGAGAGAAAGATTCTTCGTAAAATATATGGGCCAGTTTGCTTTAATGGAGAATATAGGCGACGTATGAACCTCGAGCTGTATGAGCTGTATAACGACGATAGCATAGTTACACGCATCAAAATACAACGGCTGCGTTGGCTAGGTCATGTTGTCAGAATGGATGAAGAAGCTCCAGCAAAGAAGTCTTTTGAAGGCAAACACGGTGGTACACGCAAACCGGGAAGACCAAAAGCCCGATGGAAAGATCAAGTTGTGGGAGACACCTCGAAACTTGGTGTCCGAAATTTCCGAATGAGCGCAGAAGATCAAGGCGCTTGGAACGCTATTCTATATTCGGCTAGTGGAAGAAATATTCTGTCATAGCCAATTAAAGTTAAAAGTTAAAAAGATACTACCCGTGTTGTTATGATGGGTTCTGAAGCATGGGTACTTGTGAAAGCGGATGAGGCAGTGCTTGGAGTATTTGAGAGAAAGATTCTTCGTAAAATATATGGGCCAGTTTGCCTTAATGCAGTATGAGCTGTATAACGACGATAGCATAGTTACACGCATCAAAATACAACGGCTGCGTTGGCTAGGTCATGTTGTCAGAATGGATGAAGAAGCTCCAGCACAGCAGTCTTTAGAAGGCAAATGCGGTGGTACACCCAAACCGGGAAGACCATAAGCCCGATGGAAAGATCACCTCGAAACTTGGTGTCAGAGATTTTAGAATGAGCGCAGAAGATCGAGGCGCTTGGAACGCTGTTCTACATTCGGCTAGTGGAACAAATATTCTGTCATAGCCAATTAAAGTAAAGCTGGATATGCAAAGTTTAGCCCCTCCAAACTTAATGCATATTTTCTGAATATGTCAACAAGGAATGGCGCTGTAGAAGAGTGCTGATGTATAACCCAATCCATCCTCCTTCTGAGAACACGTATGCAGTATTTTCACCAACGCTGAAGCTAAGGTATTGATAATCAGCGAAGCTTTTGTCATTCGATACTTCTTAATCACATATGCTGCAGTAACAACTTATATTTGATACAAATTGAATTCTACAATAAACAGACAATGTTTTCAATGATATCGGAAATTTTCTCATGTGTTTATTGCTGCTGAAAAGTTATCACTCATTCACTACCGCTAACAAAAGGAAGTTTTATCACATTGTCTGAAATGCAATCATTAATTTGAATCGATGTTCCTTAATCTCTGCTGTCTTATCCATTTGAGGATACGATATACCACAACACAAAGTGAAATGTCATTTTCCCTCAACTAAATTACAAAATTCTTTCCTTTTGGCAGTTGTGTTTACACGCGTATGTGTTTACACACTCATTGTCATCGTTTTGTCACATACGTTTCCTTGAACACAAACCTCTTGAGATAGATCTTTAAACCATTTCTTCCTTTTGATTCCTTGTTGTAAATACTGTCGTATGGGGAAGATTGATTATTGTGCCCATGAACATGAAAGGTATGTTATTGAAAAGCAATGTTTGTAAAACGAAGAGAAAACATTTTGCAGTCGAGCGTTTAATGTTGTATTTTTCTTTCATAGGGAAGAAAAATTTTGCTTTAATATACATAGGCTAGCGGTTATAAAAATACTCCAAAGCAAGCAATGACAAACTTGATTTTTACACAAAGGTTTACAAAACTAAACTAGGTGATGCCCAGTTGAAACAGAAACAAATTCTTCTTACTTTTGAGCAACAACCATTAGAGTTGTTTGCTATTTTTGTTATAGCTTTTCTAATACTGACAAGACCCCTTTTTCGTTTCCCATAGTACAGAATTTCAAACAGAGCATTTAGTTTTCGATTTTTGACTGGTTGTTTTTGATTGTCGCACAGGTCGTTACATTTTACATTCCTCAATAAACCACACCTGTGACTTGAAATCAATGCGAATGTGAATCGAATCTCTTCAAACTGTTGTTAACTTTAAACACACTAGCCCAGCATCTTCAAATACTTTGGGAGGTATAGTAGAGGATATGAAATGTACTGTACAAAAACCTCCCGGGGGCCTAACAAGTCATTTGGGCGCACTTATGGAAGCAATTTATCTGGCATCCAATAAGAGCATCCGAGCAAAGGCAGCTTCCGTTTTTCTTTTTAGGAAGGAAATAGAAAACCATTGTAAGCATGACGAATAGTTGCTTAGACAAATGGACGAATAGTCTCTTGTATGACTTACTGACTGCTTGCTTTAGTAAGCGTCGAAGACAAATGTTCCCTGGATTGAATTTTTGTGGGATTTTAAAATTAATGGTAGATTGTTGCCAAGAAAAGAATTTGTGTGGCATATTTTATCCGCTAAGTACAAATCGAAGCGAGTTCAATGAGGTCGAATGACTAGATTTTGAATTATGGATAATTTTCCGTCTCTCGAATGATTTAATATGGAAGAATGGATAAATCAACATCGAATTATTTTTAAACCCAATTGGATTTATTTCTAGTTTTCTATACCCACCACCGAAGGATGATTGGCATTCAGTTTGGAACACAACAATATATTCATTTCCGAGTCTATCTTCTTCATCTTATATATAAAACTAGCTGACCCGGGCCCGCTCCGCTGCGCATTCTTTTACTCTATATGGAACAAAAGATTCCTAGGAATGTTTATTTTCGACAATTAAAGAGCTTTTAGTGAAATACCATGATACGAAAATAGTATATCGCTTGACTAACAGTTTAACAATATAAGTGCCTTTATCTGAATCCCATATGATCTTTATTGGTCTACGAATTTAAGTTTGGATGTAAGGTGTACTCCATTCTTAAAATACTTCAATTCAGACCGATTTTCTCATGATGTCCCCCAGATACTTGGCCCTGAAAAAATATCAGCATCGTGATCTTCTCTCAAACACAATTTTTTAACCCCCATATTGCCATTGGCTTAAGAGGAGTTTACAGGATGAGGCGTTCCCCAAACACATGACCAAAAATAGGTTATCAAATTCGTTTTCTAATCTCAAATACCTTTCATTTGAGCCACATATTGGTATGGTCGAAAAATTTTCACCCTTTGGGGGGGTGTTTTGGAGAGAGATGATGCTTTAAATTCATGGTCCTACATTTGGATATCAAATTCGTATTCAACTCCCAAATACCTTTATTTGAGCCCCATATTTCAATGGTCACTAAAAAAATGCTGCTTGTGGGGTATTTTGGGAAAGGGGTAGACCCCCAGAAAATTGGTCCCGAAAGAGGGTATCAATTTTTGCTCTACCCCCCAATTGCAAATTTTGCCCATAAACATTCCACTAAGCAACAGGGGCAAACTTCTCACATATCAATGAGTGCAGTCCGATTCAAGTTTAAGCTCAATGATAAGGGGCTGCAAACGGCGTGCCGCAGTGCGACACCTCTTTGGAGAGAAGTTTTTTCATGGCATAGTACCTTACAAATGTTGCCTGCATTAGGAGGGGAAAACCACCGCTGAAAATTTTCTTTGTTGGTCTCGCACGGATTCGAACCCAGGCGTTTAGCGTCATAAGCGGACATGCTAACCACTGCGTTACGGGGGCCTCCCCAATACCTTTCACTAAACTCCACATTGATATGGTCGGTAAAAATGCCCGATTTAGGGGTGCTTTGGGGATCGGGGTGGTCCCCCAAACACTAAGCCCGGAAAATATATCAGCAACCTGCTCTATTCTCATATATCTATATATCATTTATTTTTACCACATATTGCCATTGCCCTCAAAATTGCGTATCAAATTCGTTTTCTAATCACATTTAAACTCCTTATTGCAAAAGTCAGCAACTATGTCTGGTTTAAGGTATTGGCTCTAAAAACTATAAATATTTAGTTCCACTCTCTTTAAGACCCAAATTGTCTTGGTGGGCAAATACGTCCAATTTGGGGAGTTGTTATGGTGGTGGGACGTTCTCTAGACAGTTGGTCCCTAATGTTGATATCAGATAAGTGGTTTACTCCCACATACCTTTAATTTGAGCCCCATATTTCCATAGTCGGCAAACATGACCGGCTTGGAGGGTGTTTTGGGGAATGGGCGGCCACTTAGTGAGTTGGCCTTGAAAATATTAATCGGATTCGTGTTCCACTTTAAAAACCCAATTATTTGATTCGTCAGCAAATACTTACTATTTGGTTGGTGTTGTGGGGGTGGGGTGGCCCCATAGACACTTTTCCCAAATATTGATATCAGATTCGTGCTTTACTCCCAAAGACCTTTCATTTGAGCCCCATGTGGCTATGGTCGTAAATGTGTCCACTTTGGGGGATGTTTTTGGGGAGAGGCGGTCCCCCAAACACTTGGTCCCATATTTGAATATCAGTTTCGAATTCTACACTACAAATACCTTTTATTTAAGCCCCATATTCCCATGGTCAGTAAATAAGTCCAGTTTGGGGGGTGTTTTGGGGAAGGGATCGACCCCCAGAAACGTGGTCCCACATTTGGATATCAGATTCGTATACTTCTCGCAAATACCTTTCATTTGAGTCCCATATTGCCATGGTCGGTAAATATGTCCAATTTAGGGGTGTTTTGGGGCTTGGGGTGGTCCCCCTAGCACTTGGTCCGACAATTGGATATCAGATACGTTTTCTTATCCTAAATGCCTTTCATTTGAGTCCCATATTGTCGTGATTGGTCTAAATATATGTTTGGTAGGTTTTAGGGTGGGGCAGCCCCCCTAGGTACCCCATCCGATATTTGGACACCAAATTTTTATTTTTAGGGTACTATATGAGAACACACAAAATTTCGCTTAAATCGCAACACCCATCTCCGAGAACTGGCGTTTCTGACAATTAGGGTTAGGGGGAGGGTCCGCTCCCCTTTCAGATATCAAAAAATGTAGTACCCTATTTTCACCACGGGGTCATTATATACCATCTGTGAAAATTTCAAGAAAATCGGTTCAGCCGTTTCTGAGACTATAAGGAACACACAAACATACAAACAAACACAAATTGATTTTTATATATAAGAGATGTTCTCGCCAGGATTCAAACGCAGGCGTTCAGCGTCATAGGCGGACATGGGCTACAGCGCCACCAATTCGATATCTCATTGAGGGTGAAGTGTCCCCACCCTAAAAAAAACATTAGAGAGTTAAAGAAGGCGTAGCGGTGCGGGCCCGGTTTGGCTAGTTTATAATTAACAAATAAAAGCTTGCCAAGTTCCACCGGCCGGATCTTGGGAACCCATCACCATGGATTCTGCTAAAATATGGGAGCTTTTTCTATCTCAAGAAGCAAAATCGAGAGATCGGTTTATATGGGAGTTATATCAGGTTATAGACCGATTTGGACCGTACTTGGCTCTGTTGTTGGGAGTCATAACGGAATACCATGTGCTGCTAAATTTCAGCCTAATCGGATGTAAATTGAGGCTTCCAGGGGTTCAAGAAGTCAAATCGGGAGATCGGTTTATATGGGTTCTATATCAGGTTATAAACAGATTTAAAACCGTACTTGACACAGTTATTGGAAGTCAAAATAGAACACTATGTGCAAAATTTCAGCCAAATCGGATTCAAATTGAGGCTTCCAGGGGCTCAAGAAGTCAAATCGGGAGATCGGTTTATATGGGTTCTATATCAGGTTATAAACAGATTTAAACCCTACTTGACACAGTTGTTGGAAGTCAAAATAGAACATTATGTGAAAAATTTCAGCCAAATCGGAAAAAAATCGCGTCTTCCAGGGGCACAAAAAGTAAAATCGGGAGATTGGTTTATATGGGAGTTATATCAGGTTAAAGGTCGATTTTAACCGTACTTGGCTTTGTTGTTGGGAGTCATAATGTAATACGTTGTAGAAATTTCAGGCAAATCGGCCAAAAACTGCAACTTGTATGGACTCAAGAAATCAAATCGGGAGATTAGTTTATATGGGAGCTATATCCAAATCTGAACCGATATGGCTCATTTCCAATCCCCAACGACCTACGTCAATATAAAGAATCTGTGCAAAATTTTAAGCGGCTAGCTTTTCGCGTTCGGCCGCTAACGTGATTTCGATAGACGGACGGACGGACATGGCTAGTTCGAATCAGAATGTCGAGACGATCAAGAATATATATACTTTATGGGATTCTAGATCAATATTTCGAGGTTTTACAAAGGGAATGACTTGTTTAGTATACCCCCACCCTATGGTGGTGGGTATAAAAAGAAGTTTAAATATTTTCCCTAAAAATAGATTTTCTTTGCAGTGCTTGCAAGCAACACCTGCTTATTTCCCATTCTTCAAAGAAGCTGCCTAAAAAACACCGAGTTTTGTGTTCGTTTTTATGTTTCTCTTTGAAAGACTTCAGACCTTTAATTTACAACCTAATTTACAAATGTTGTTCTTGACCAACTAAATGTAAGTTTAACACGAACGTGCTTGAGACACAGTGTTTTATCACTGCCGTTACTTAACACATTTCCATAAAAATAAACTAACTATGTATCGCTTAAAACATAGCACACAACTATGACATAGACTTGATGTAGGGCACTTCAAAACACTTCTTCAAATGAATGTTTCATGCATTACATTTATGTCGTTCATTTAGACAATGCCCGAGAATAGCGTAGTGTGAAATTTAATAGTTGTACAAAATGGATGCTAAATTAAAACGCTGACTTGTTCAGAGCCTTAGTAATCAATGCTACCCATTGTTGAAATTAAATTTTAGAATTAAATTTCTGACAAATATTATCAAAATTATATGAGTTTTCTAACTACAAGCAAGAACTTGTACAAATTTGAAATAAGGACAACCGACATGCCAACCTCTATGCCATATATGCCACGCATTTAAAATGAACGACATCTATTCTACTTAGTATGTGCTTGACATAGAAAACACGTCCTGTACAGCAGTAGTGGTAGTAGTAGCGGCGGCAGCAGCAGACAACAGAAACGACAACAAAAATATGTCATTCGACATCTGCAGCAGCAGTTTCCGTAGATTTTGGGGCAATGGCACATTACATTACACGTATCCTCCTCATGGTTAGATATTACTCCGACTTAAAAACGTAGCATTTCGAGAGGATAAGGTTTCATTTCATTATGTGCAGCGATGAATGATGGTACACGAAATGAATGCAATAAAATGACATCCTCTTAAATTGTTTGTTGGCATTTTTTGGCAATGCGCAACGATGACGACGCTAAAGTGGCACGAAGAGACTTTTGAATTAAAATTTTGAAATAATAATTGGCTTTGGAAGAAATAGTAATGAGAACCTATGTTGTACAAGAACGTAGGAGCAGCGTAAAGGTTTTACTAACCATACATGATGCAATACCATGTAATAAGATATTACATAACATTTAGAAAGAAGAATACATTGTTGCTCCTCTCATGAGTACATATGGACTAAATTTTTGCGAAAACAATTAATGATCGAAATTCTTGGAAATATATTGAACAAGTAAAAGCGTGCTAAGTTCGGCCGGGCCGAATCTTATATACCCTCCACCATGGATCGCCGTTGTCGAGTTCTTTTACCGGCATCTCTTCTAAGGCAAAGCAGGATATAAGAAAAGATTTGCTCTGCTATTAGAGCGATATCAAGATATGGTCCGGTTTGGACCACAATTAAATTATATGTTGGAGACCTGTGTAAAATGTCAGTCAATTCGAATAAGAATTGCGCCCATTGGGGGCTCAAGAAGTAAAATAAAGAGATCGATTTATATGGGAGCTGTGTCGGGCTTTATACCGATTCAGATCATAACAAACACGTATGTTGATGGTCATGAGAGAATCCGTCGTACAAAATTTCATTCCAATCGGACAAGAATTGCGCACTCTAGAGGCTCAAGAAGTCAAGATCGCATGTCGGTTTATATGACAGCTATATCAGGTTATGAACCGATTTGAACCTTTGTTGACACAGTAGTTGAAAGTAAGAATAAAATACGTCATGAAAAATTTCAGCCAAATCCGATAGGAATGGCGCCCTCTAGAAGCTCAAGAAGTCAAGTCCCTATATCTGTTTATATCACAGCTATATCAGGTTATGGACCGATTTGAACCATACTAGGCACAGTTGATGGATATCATATCAAAACACGCCGTGCAAAATTTCATTCCAATCGGATAAGAATTGCGCCCTCTAGAGGCTCAAGAAGTCAAGACCCAAGATTGGTTTATATGGCAGCTATATCAGGTTATGGACCGATTTGAACCATACTCGGCACATTTTTTGAATATCATATCAAAACACGTCGTGCAAAATTTCGTTCCAGTCGGATAAGAATTGCGCCCTCTAGGGACTCAAGAAGCCAAGACCCAAGATCGGTTTATATGACAGCTATATCAGGTTATGGACCGATTTGAACCAAATTTGGCACAGTTGTTGGATATCATAACAAAACCGTCGTGCAAAATTTCATTCCAATCGGATAAGAATTGCGCACTCTAGAGGCTCAAGAAGTCAAGACCCAAGATCGGTTTATATGGCAGCTATATCAGGTTATCATCCGATTTGAACCATACTTGGTGCAGTTGTTGGATATCATAACAAAACACGTCGTGCAAAATTCCATTCCAATAAGATAAGAATTGCGACCTCTAGAGGCTCAAGAAGTCAAGACCCAAGATCGGTTAATATGGCAGCTATACCAAAACATGAACCGATATGGCCCATTTACAATACCAACCGACCTACACTAATAAGAAGTATTTGTATAAAATTTCAAAGGGCTAGCTTAACTCCTTCGGATGTTAGCATGCTTTCGTCAGACAGACGGACGGACGGACATGGCTAGATCGACATAAAATGTCACGACGATCAAGAATATATATACTTTATGGGGTCTCAGACGAATATTTCGACTAGTTACAAACATAATGACGAAATTAGTATACCCCCCATCCTATGGTGGAGGGTATAAAAATGAGATTTGAATCATACTTCGCACAGATGTTGGAAGTGATGCCAAGACACTACGTGCAAAATTTCAGACATATCGGACGAGAATTGCGCCCTCTAAAAACTGAAGAAGTTAAGACTCCAGATCCATTTATATGACAGCTATACCAGATTATGAACCGATTTGAATCATACTTAACACAGTTGTTGGCAGCTATATCAAAACATGGACTGATTTGGCCCATTTACAATGGTTTCAAAATCGTCATTTTGTACTAAATTTACTGACAGAATATTTGTACCACCAGCCGAACGTAGAGTAGCGTTCCAAGCACCTCGATCTTCTGCGCTCGTTCTAAAATCTCTGACACCAAGTTTCGAGGTGTCTCCTACAACTTGATCTTTCCATCGGGCTTTTGGTCTTCCCGGTGTGCGTGTACCACCATGTTTGCTTTCAAAAGATTTCTATGCTGGAGCTTCTTCATCCATTCTGACAACATGACCTAGCCAACGCAGCCGTTGTATTTTAATGCGTGTAACTTATCGTCGTCATACAGCTCATACAGCTCGTGGTTCATATGTCCCCTATATTCTCCGTTAACCCAAACTGGTCCATATATTTTACGAAGAATCTTTCTCTCAAATACTCCAAGCACTGCCTCATCTGCTTTCACAAGTACCCATGCTTCAGAACCATATAACAGCACGGGTAGTATCAGTGTCTTGTATAGTGTAGTCTTCGTCTGTCGAGAGGTGGCCTTTTTTCTAAACTGCTTACTTAGTCCAAAGTAGCATCTGTTTGCCAGTATTATTCTTCGTTTTATCTCAAAACTGGTGTCATTCGTTTCGGTTACGGCGGTGCCGAGGCAGATAAAGTTACTGACTATCTCAAAGTTGTGGTTCTCAACTTTCTCCATTTTCTTTATCTGCTCGGTTGTGCAAGGCTTTTTGGGAGTATACTGACTCTCTTTCGATTCTTTCAAAGGTGACCGACCTATGATGTTGATGTCGTCGGCATAGACGAGTAGCATGTGCTCTCTTGTGATTAATGTGCCATATCTATTCACATCTGCATGTCGTATAATCTTCTCCAGCAGGATATTAAAGAGATCATACGATAGGCTGTCTCCTTGTCTGAAACTTCGTTTGGTATGAAATGGATCGGAGAGATTCTTTCCTATTTTTACTGAGGAAAGTGTATCAGCAAAAGTCATCCTGCAGATCCTAACCAATTTTGCAGAGATACCAAACTCAGACATGGCTTGAAATACCTTTAAACGTAAAGCAGTATCGAAGGCGGCTTTGTAGTCAACTAAGTGATGGTAGGTGTGAATTTGTCCTTTTCGGGTCTTTTCCAGGATTTGGCGCAGTGTGAATATCTGGTGTAGGGTGGATTTACCTGGTCTAAAGCCGCATTGATAGGGCCCAATTATCTCATTGACTTTAGGTTTTAATCTTTCACACAGTACGCTCGAGGGTATCTTGTACGCGATGGGGAGGAGACTTATTCCTCTGTAGTTGGCACATTCCGTCTTGTCTACTTTCTTGTGTACGGGACATAGTATGCTGAGGGTATGCGTTCTTCTAGCCAAATGGCGCAGATAAGCTGATGCATACGCCTTATCAGCGTGTCGTTTTCGGTCTTAAATAGTTCAGCGGGTAACCCGTCGGCTCCTGCTGCCTTGTTGTTCTTTAGTCGGGTCACTGCTACTTGGACCTCATTCTGACTAGAAGGTAAACATTCTATACCATTATTATTGATTGGTTCTGCGGTATCCTCTTCACCGCCAACATCGGACACTAGCAGTTGTGTAAAATGTTCTTCTCATATCAGTTACCAGATTTGCTTATTTGTCTCTGCTGGAGGATGTGTCTGCATCGGTTTGATGTTTAATTATTTGGTAAAATTTCCGGACTTCATTCTGACTCCTGTACATCTCAAATCGCTCGCACGTCTTTCCATTTCCTTTTTCTTTCTGCGGAAAAGACGATTCTCCTCTTTCTTGTTCTCCCGATACCTCTCCATCATCTGGCGCGTTGCTACTGATTGCAGGGTTGCTCTATATGACGCATTCTTGGCTTCAGTAGCATCTCGACACTCTTGGTCGTACAATCGGTTTTTTGGAGGAGGCTTCCGGTACCCAATTACGGATTTCGTGGCATTTTCCATGGAGTGGGCAATAGTTTGCCACTGCGCCATTATATCATGGGAACAAGGAGTGCTTTCATGATGCAGTTGGGTCAGTCGAGTGGAGTATGCCGCTGCCATTCGTTGTGTTTGCAGCTTTTCAATGTCCAGCTTCCGTGCAGTGTCAGATCGTTCTTTCCTCGCCATGTTCAAACGGGTGCGAACCTTTGCTGCAACAAGGTAATGATCCGAATCTATATTTGCTCCACGGATCGATCGTACATCTAACACGGTGGATGAATGCCTTCCATCTATCCCAACGTGATAAATTTGGTTTCTCGTGTTTTGATCGGGTGACAGCCATGTTTTTTGCCGCAGCGAAATCTATCGGCCTCAACCCATTACTGGACGTTATATCGTGGAGACTAAACTTTCCGACTGTTGGACCAAAAATTCCTTCCCTATTTTCGCATTAAAATCTCCCAGAACGATTTTAATATCATGGGTTGGGGGCGGTCGAATTCTCTCTCTATGCGCTCGTAGAAAATATCCTTGGTCTGCTCGTCTTTGTCTTCCGTCGGGGCATGGGCACAAATAAGGCTGATGTTGATTGTGGCTAGCCTCTCATCCACCGGAGTAAAGCTGGAGACAAAGTGTTTCAGTCTCTAACTAACCACAAATCCGCAGCCAAGTTCATTTTAAACATTTAAACATTTTCCTCATGGATGTGAGGGAACATATGAAGCAAAAACACGTAAAAACGTGCTAAACGCAGCCGATTCGAATCTTGGAAACCCATCACCATGGATTCTGCTAAAAATGTATACAAAATTAATTTAGTTACAGGGCATACTTTTATTCTACACTAGCTGGACAGGGCCCGCTCACTCTTTTATTTTATGTGAGCCCTGTACAGTCACGTCAGTAAAAAAAGTCCTGTTTTGGGGTGCTGGTACGGCCTTTCAGATATTTCGCGCCAATGTGGATATTATATTGGTGCTCTTTTCCCAAATACCTTTCATTGGAGCCTTAAAATACTATGGTCGGTAAATATGTTCAGTATGGGGGTGTTTTTGGGGCTGAGGCGGATCCCCATATATCAGATTTGTGCTCTGGTCTCAAATACCTTTCATTTGAATCACATATTGTTATTATTGGTCTATATTCCATTTGGCTGGTGGCTTTGGGGGGTGGGGCGGCCCCCTGGATATCCCACCCTAAATTAGGATATAAATTTCTGTATTCAAGTCATTATAAACAAACTGAATTTCGCTTAAATCGCCCCACTCATCTCCGAGATCTGGAGTTTTTGAAAATAGGGTAAGGGGAGGGTCCGCCCATTAAAATTTGGATGGTCTCTTGGATTTGGTGGTGGATTGGAGTAGCCAAACTCTTTGCCCCGAAAGTGGATATCAGATTCATTCTCCACTCCCAAAAGCCACATTGTAGCTACATATTGCTATAGTCGGTATGTGTGGTTTAGGGAGAGTTTATGAGGTGAGGCGTTCCTGAAGCACTTGACCATGAAATAGATACAGATTTCAGCCCCTTTTTGCAATAATCCACAAATATGTCCAGTTTGAGGGGTATGCAGGGTGGGGCGGCAACCCACGTACTTAGCCCTGAAAAAATATCAGCATCGTGCTCTACTCTCAAATTTCTTTAATTTGGGCCCCAATTGCCATTGATTTAGGGGGAGTCCATGGGGTGACACGACCACCAAACATTTTGCCTGAAAATTGGATATCAAATTCGTTTTCTACTATCAAATACCCATTATTAATCGCCATGGTAGGCAATCATTCAGTAATATCGGCATCGTGCTGGAGCACGATTTTGTCTGCACCCCATAATGTCAAACATTTTGAAGGAGGCTATCAAGATATTCAGGGCTACTGGTCTTGTTCAGATTCACACTAAATTATTTTTTTTATATTGGTTATCTACATTCAAAATCATATTTAAAAGCGACCACCTGGGATACCACATTCTTAAAGATCCACAGGTCCTCCTGTGTCCATCCCAATTTGAGGGCAAAAAGGGTACTCTACTACCAAAGGCCTTTTATTTCTGTCCTTTTCTATCCTGATCTGCCTTTATATATTATTTCATATTATTCATATATTATTATACCCACCACCGAAGAATGGGAGTATATTCATTTTGTCATTCCGTTTGCAACACATCGAAATATCCATTTCTGACCCTATAAAGTATATATATTCTTGATCAGCGTAAAAATCTAAGACGATCTAGAAATGTCCGTCCGTCTGTCCGTCTGTCTGTTGAAATCACGCTACAGTCTTCAAAAATAGAGATATTGAGCTTAAACTTTGCACAGATTCTTTTTTTTGTTCATAAGCAGGTTAAGTTCGAAGATGGGCTATATCGGACTATATCTTGATATAGCCCCCATATCCAACGATCCGCCGATTTAGGGTCTTAGGCCCATAAAAGCCACATTTATTATCCGATTTTGCTGAAATTTGGGATAGTGAGTTGTCTTAGGCCCTTCGACATCCTTCGCCAATTTGGCTCAAATCGGTCCAGATTTGGATATAGCTGCCATATAGACCGATCCTCCGATTTAGTGTCTTAGGCCCACAAAAGGCGCATTTATTGTCCGATGTCGCCGAAATTTGGGACAGTGAGTTAAGTTAAGCCCCTTGACATACTTCTGCATAATGGCACAGATCAGTCCAGATTTGGATATAGCTGCCATATAGACCGATCTCTCGGTTTTAGGTTTTGGCGCCATAAAAAGCCCATTTATTGCCCGATGACGCCGCAATTTGGGACAGTGAGTTGTGTTAGGCCCTTCGACAGCCTTCATCAATTTGGCTCAGATCGGTTCAGATTTGGATATAGCTGCCATATAGACCGATGTCTTGATTTAATGTTTTGGGCCCATAAAAGGCACATTTATTGTCCAACATTGCGGAAATTTGTAACAGAGAGTTAAGTTAAGCCCCTTCACATATTTCTGCAATTTGGTCTAGATCGATCAAGATTTGCATATAGCTGCAAAATAGACCGATATCTCGATTAAAAGTCTTGGCCCCAAAAAAGGCGCATTTATAATCCGATTTAACTGAAATTTTACACATTGACTTATGTTAGGCTTTTCGACATCCATGTTGTATATGGTTCAGATCGGTTTATATTTAGATATGTCTACTAAAAAGACCAATATTTTGTTATACACAATTGAACAATGACTTGTACTTTTTAGTTTTTGGTCCAAATCGGATCATACTTCGATATAACTGCTATGGGACATAAGGTATGCAATTTTCACCGGATTTTGAGACGAAAGGTGGTTTACATACATACTCGGGGTGGTGGGTATCCAAAGTTCGGCCGGGCCGAACTTAACGCCTTTTTACTTGTTTTTAACTAATTTTTTTTTTTTTTGGGTAGGATAGGGGAAAGGGATTGCCCTTTGACACTTCCTTTCATTTTAGTACAATATTTTCTCGGTCACCGGTACATGACTGTTTGGCGTTGCATTTATTGGGAGGAGAGTGTCTGGAGCAATTCTAATCCGATTTAGAATATTTTATACAACTGCTTCTCCCATGGTCTTCAACATACGTGTGCAATATGGTCTGAATCGATCTTTAGCTTGATACAGCTCGAATATAAACCGATCTCCCGATTTTGCTTCTTAAGCCCCCACAAGGCGCAAATGGACTGAAGTATTATCCAATGACTTCTACTACGGTCTTCAACATTGAATTCATTTATGGTTCGAATCGGACTATAACTTGATATAGCTCCAATAGCATAACAGTCTTTATTCATTGTTCTTTTTTGCCTTTGCGTTCCATGGTGGAGGGTACATAAGATTCGACCCGGCGGAACATAGCACGCTCTTACATGTTTTCCATCAGATCTTTGCAAGAGCTTGAAAATAATCTTTTCATTCATTATGCCTTACACCACCACTGTGGTACAGGGTATTATAAGTTTGTGCATTTATTTGCAACGCTAAGAGGGAGAAGAGCTAGACCCATTGATAGGTACACCGATCGACTCAGAATCATTTTATGATTCGATTTAGCTATGTCCGTCTGTGAGTCCATGTATTCTTGTAATCCAGGTACAGGTCGTATTTGTTGACAAATTTTATTTTCGATATAGCTCCCATGTATTTTTATCACCGGATTTGCACTCATGTGGCTGTAGTAACAACAATTTTCAAACGATCTGTTCGAAAAAAGTCATTTCATATTAAGATATATTGAAGCTCTTATATACTTATATCTATTGCCCGAAATTATAATTGTTTGGTAGGTAGGGGTAGGGTAGTATATAGACGGCGCCCCCCGACTTTTGCCTTTCCTTACTGGTTTTCTTTTTATACATATAAATATCACAACAATATCCTTCATACAATTGGCAACTTCTTTGTCCGTCTATATTCCATGCATATTAAGACGAAGAATACTACAACACAATGTAATTTCTCTATTTAAGATGTTTAAGTGTTCTGAAAAATTGATTAATCTGCATGAATGCAACAGCGGAGTACAAAAGTCAAAGTTGCATTTGCACATGTTAATATTGTAGCGAAAGCAGTCATAGAATTGAGCATATTAAAGTAATGTACACAAGTAAGCACTTAATGATAGTAAGACAAGTTTGCAGAACTCACATAAGATGATTTAAATTATATGCACCAAGTTGGGTCAATAGGTGTTGATTAAGCTTTGCCTATCGATACAAACAATTGTTGAAAAAGTATCCCTTACAATCATCCGTTGTGCGTCCTTCCAACCCAAATCCGCGGACGAGCCATCTGGGTCTCTTTAGATAAGAATAATTGAAATTTGTTTGCATGGGGTATTCGAGAGGAGAGAAAATTACTTTTTAAATATCAAAGAACAATATGCATAGAATATCCCATATACTTAGTTATGCATATCTTAGTACAATCATTACGTCGGGTATAACGTTTTGCTAGAAAGGACGACAATGCTCCAGCATAATAATGATTTAGTTGCGAACCTGTTAGTTTTTGTAGATCTTGCAAATTATGGTTAAAATATGGTCGACTTACAGCTTTGAATACTAGCCTCATTAGATTGACACTCACCTGTAATGAGATAGAAAGGATTAAAATTAGTTTGTTATAAACAAGCAAAAGAGACTTTCCATAATCCAATTGTTGACAAAACAAGTATGGTAAGGTAAAAATCGGGCGGAAGTGACTATATAATACCCTACACCTACCCTATAAGATAAAAATTGCAAATCTGGCCACGAACATTCCATTAAGGAGCAGGGGCAAACTTTGCACATATCAATGTGAGTGCTGTCCGATTCAAGTTTAAGTTCAATGATACATTGTTGTCGTTGTAGCAGTGTGTTGTACACTGAGGCGGCAGTCCTTGTCGATGAAGAAATCCATCTAGTCAATCCGGAACGTACAACCGGCTACCATGGGATTTGATACGTGACGTTCTCCGATTTGATACATAACTTCCGCATGCCGCAGACACCTCTTTTGGGAGAAGTTTTTATATAGCACTAGCTGACCCGGGCCCGCTTCGCTGTACCTTCTTTTACTTTATATGGAACAAAAGTTTCCTTCGAATATTTTTTTTCGACAATTAAAGATCATTTAGTGAAATACCATGCAAACTTGACTAACAAGTTAACAATAGAAGTAACTTTATCTGAATCCCACATCATCTTTATTGGTCTACGAATTTAAGTTTAGATGTAAGGTGTAATCCGTTCTTAAAATATTAAATTTCAGCCTGATGTTCTCATGATGTCTGATTTAGTGGTGTTTTCGGGGAAGATGTGGTCCGCCAGATACTTCGCCCTGAAAGAATATCAGCATTGTGCTCTTCTCTCAAATACCATTTATTTAACCCCCATATTGCCATTGGCTTATGAGGATTTTACAGGATGAGGCGTCCCCCAAACACATGGCCCCAAAATAGGTTATTAAATTCGTTTTCTAATCTCAAATACCTTTCATTTGAACCACATATTGGCATTGTGGAAAAATTTTTTTCCTTTGGGGTATTTTGGGAAAGGGGTGATGCCCGAAATACATGGTCCTACATTTCGATATCAAATTCGTATTCTACTCCCAAATACCTTGATTTGAGCCCCATATTGCGATGGTCACTAAAAATTGCTGTTTGTAGAGTATTTTGGGAAAGGGGTAAACCCCCAGAAAATTGGTCCCAAAAATGGGTATCAATTCTTGCTCTACCCCCCAGATCCTTTCATTTAAGCTCCACATTGATATGGTTGGTAAATATGCCCGATTTAGGGGTGTTTTGGGGATTGGGGTGGTCCCCCCAACACTAAGCCCGGAAAATATATCAGCAACCTGCTCTATTCTCATATCATCATTTATTTGAACCCCATATTGCCATTGTCCTCAAAATTGGATATCAAATTCGTTTTCTAATCTCATTTAAAATCCTTATTGCAAAAGTCAGTAAATTATGTCCGGTTTGGGGTATAGGCCCTAAAAACTATGACCCAAATTGTCTTGGTGAGCAAATATGTCCTATTTGGGGGTTGTTATGGTGGTGGGACGTCCGCTAGACAGTTGGCCCCTAAAGTTGATATCAGATACGTGGTCTACTCCCAAATACCTTTAATTTGAGCCCCATATTTCCATAATTGGCAAGCATGACCGGCTTGGGGGGGGGGGGTGTTTTGTGGGATGGGCGGCCACTCAGTGAGTTGGCCTTGAAAACATATATCGGATTCGTGTTCCACTTTAAAAACCGTCTTATTTGAGCCTCATATTGCAATAGTCAGAAAATACTTACCATTTGGGTGGTGTTGTGGGGGTGGGGTGGCCCCATAGACACTTTTCCCGAATATTGATATTAAATTCGTGCTTTACTCCCAAAGACCTTTCATTTGAGCCCCATATTGCTCTGGTCGTAAATTTGTCCGCTTTGGGGAATGTTTTTGGTGAGAGACGGCCCCTCAAACACTTGGTCCCATATTTGGATATCAGATTCGTATTCTGCATTCAAATACCTCTTATTTAAGCCCCATATTCCCATGGTAAGTAAATAAGTCCTGTTTGGGGGGTGTTTTGGGAAAGGGGTGGACCCCCAGAAACGTGGCCCCACATTTGGGTATCAGATTCGTATTCTACTCGCAAATACCTTTCATTTGAGTCCCATATTGCCATGGTCGGTAAACATGTCCGATTTAGGGGTGTTTTGGGGGTGGTCCCCCTAACACTTGGTCCGAGCATTGGATATCAGATATGTTTTCTTATCCTAAATAACTTTCATTTCAGTCCCATATTGTTGTGATTGGTCTTAATATATGTTTGGTAGGTTTTAGGGTGGGGCAGCCCCCCTAGGTACCCCATCCGAAATTTGGATACCAAATTTTTATTTTTAGGGTACTATATGAGAGCCCACAAAATTTCGCTTAAATCGCTCTACCCATCTCCGAGATTTGGCGTTTCTGAAAATTAGGGTAAGGGGGAGGGTCCGCCCCGCCTTTAGTTATCGAAAATTGTAGTACCCTATTTTCACCACGGAGTCATTATGCACCTTCTGTGAAAATTTCAAGAAAAACGGTTCAGCCGTTTCTGAGTCTATAAGGAACACACAAACAAACAAACAAACCTACAATACAAACAAACACAAATTGATTTTTATGTATAAGATAGTGCCTCACAAATATCGCCAGCCTTAGAAGGCGGTATACATTCATCGGAGGTTATTAGGAAAATTGTGTCTAAGCCGAAAATCCTCTGGGCGATAAGAAGGCCTATAACGCTGAGCGACTGGGCTCGAATCCTGGCGAGACCATCAGAAAACATTTTCAGCGGTGGTTTTCCCCTCCTAATGCTGGCAACATTTGTGAGGTACTATGACATGTAAAACTTCTCACCAAAGAGATGTCGCACTGCGGCACGCCGTTCGGACTCGGCTATAAAACGGAGGCCCCTTATCATTGAGCTTAAACTTGTATCCGACTGCACTCATAGGTGTGAGAGTTTGCAACTGTTCCTTAGTGGAATGTACATGGGCAAAAGTTGTTATATTTGATAAGATCAATTATAAACTGTGTTTGATAGACTGGTTACTTGGCTTACTTGTGGGATGTAGGCGCACGAAGGCCATTATCATTCCGAAAGCAGGAAACCCCTACCACACGAAGGCTAAAGATTTTAGTCCTAGAAGTCTGTCATCCTTTGTGCTGAAGACTCTTGAGAGGTTGCTAGAAACATACCATAGGGCAAAGATCCCTGGAGATCGACAGTCTTGTCAGTAGCATGCATATAGTAAAAGCAAATACACTGAAACAGTCCTTCACGACCTAGTCGGCTACATAGAGGGTTATCTCGCTGTCAAGGAATATACAACGATAGCATTTCTTGACATTGGAGGTGCTAATGTAAAACCTAATGTAAAGGAGGTGTAGTGTCTCCTCTACTTTGGAATATAGCCATTAACAGTATGCCGATGACGTGGCAATTGCGGTTCGCGCAAAGTTTGCCAGTGCTCTAAGGGATATACTTCAGGAAGCTCTACGTGCAACAGCAAAGTGGTCTAGGCGTAAGTCCGTGCAAGACAGGAATAGTTCTTTTCAGCGGAAGTTACAAGTTACCTACGGTGACACCTGTCTCCTTGGGAGGAGATAATGCTCCACTTACAGAAAGCGCAAAATACATGAATGTTTTGCTGGACAGGAAATTGAACTTCAAATCCAACATTTTGCAAAGGGCAAGAAAGGCAATTCTTGCCTTATACACCTGCAAAAGAGTCATTGGCAAAAGTAGGGGGTTTAGACCGTACGTCATGCATTGGGTATATACTGCAGTTGTCAGACCTATAATGCTATATGGTGTTGTGGACTGGCGGACGGCGCTTCAAAAGTCCACATACTAAAACTCAACCGCATCCTAAGGATGGCTGGTGTATACATCACAGCCGAACTGAGGGCGACACCATCTGATGCACTAAATTTCATGCTACATCTAATGCATCTTGACCAATTGCTGCTACAACTACTGTAAGGCTAAGGGAGCTTTCTCTTTGGTCCTGCGGACACTGTGTTATCCTTGCAGCTATTAAATCTCTGGTGAAAATATTTCTAAATTCAAAAACCACACTCTATTGTCGCAGATCTTTCAACGAGATGGCTGAACAATTCAAAATTTGCCAGTTCTGAGTGAAGGGCCTCAAAGATATCCTAGGGAATTGCGAGCTTGCGAAACTAGGAACTACCTTACTGATTCCAGGGGACTGGAATCTGTGTGTGTGCCATTAGCGACTTGTAATCTAAGTCTTCAGGATCAAGCCCGAGAGGTAACGAATGACAGATGGTCACATAGTCGGGTTCTGAAAACTCCAAAATATTATGGCCTAATTTGAACTTGAAGAGGTCTACCGCTTTGCTGTCTCTGGCCAGAACAGACGTCTCAGTCGTTGTGCCCATCCTGACAAGTAACTGTCTGATCGGAAAACATGCTGACTGACTGAATGTTGCAAGCACAGCTTCTGCAAAAGCTGTCAGGATGTCCAGGAAGAAGAGACTATAGAATATCTGCTATTGGGTTGCCCAAAAAGTAATTGCGGATTTTTCATATAGTCGGCGTTGACAAATTTTTTCACAGCTTGTGACTCTATAATTGCATTCTTTCTTCTGTCAGTTATCAGCTGTTATTATACCCTCCACCACAAGATGGGGGGTATACTAATTTCGTCATTCTGATTGTAACTACTCGAAATATTCGTCTGAGACCCCATAAAGTATATATATTCTTGATCGTCGTGAAATTTAATGTCGATTTAGCCATGTCCGTCCGTCGGTCCGTCTGTCTGTCGAAAGCACGCTAACTTCCGAAGGACTAAAGCTAGCCGCTTGAAATTTTGCACAAATACTTCTTATTAGTGTAGGTCGGTTGGTATTGTAAATGGGCCATATCGGTCCATGTTTTGATATAGCTGCCATATAAACTGATCTTGGGTCTTGACTTCTTGAACCTCTAGAGTGCGCAATTCTTATCCGATTTAAATGAAATTTTGCACGACGTGTTTTGTTATGATATCCAACAACTGTGCCAAGTATGGTTCAAATCGGTTTATAACCTGATATAGCTGCCATATAAACCGATCTTGGGTCTTGACTTCTTGAGCCTCTAGAGTGCGCAATTCTTATCCGATTGGAATGAAATTTTGCGCGACGTGTTTTGTTACGATATCCAACAACTGTGCTGAGTATGGTTCAAATCGGTCCATAACCTGATATAGCTGTCATATAAACCGATCTTGGGTCTTGACTTCTTGAGCCTCTAGAGGGCGCAATTCCTATCCGATTTGAATGAATTTTGGCACGTAGTATTTTGTTATGATATCCAACAACTGTGCTAAGTATGGTTCAAATCGGTCCATAACCTGATATAGTTGCCATATCAACCGATCTGGGAACTTGACTTCTTGAGCTTCTAGAGGGCGCAATTCCTATCCGATTTGGCTGAAATTTCGCAAGACGTTTTTTATTGTTACTTTCAACAACTATGTCAAATAAAGAACAAGTGGGTTCATAACCTGATATAGCTGCCATATAAACCGATCTGGGATCTTGACTTCTTGAGCCTCCGATTTGCCTGAAATTTTGTACGACGGATTCTTTCATGACCATCAACATACGTGTTTATTATGGTCTGAATCGGTCCATAGCCCGATACAGCTCCCACATAAATCGATCTCTCTATTTTACTTTTTAAGCTCACAAAGATCGCAATTCTTATTCGAATTGGCTGACATTTTACACAGGTCTCCAACATCTAATATAATTGTGGTCCAAACCGGACCATATCTTGATATCGCTCTAATAGTAGAGCAAATCTTTTCTTATGTCCTTTGTTTGCCCAAAAAGATATACCGTGGCAAGATACCGCGACAAATGCGATCCATGGTGGAGGGTATAAAAGATTCGGCTCGGCCGAACTTAGCATGCTTTTATTTGTTCTTTTAAAAAACCAGTAAGGACGGGCTAAAGTCGGGCGAAGCCGACCTTTTGATACAACATTGAATATACAGGCTAAGTCGTCGAATTTAAAATTTAGAATTTCGATCAAAATCCGTACATATTGTAGGCGCCATAGAGTTGAGCAAATGTTTGAAAAGATCGATTGATAAATGGATTAGCAAAGGCCTTGAAAGTGAAAATCGGAAGATGCATACATATGGGAGCTATATCTGAACAAATTTCTATGAAATGCATCAGTTATCAGAAGAGATATAAGACAAGCCTTTAACTATCACCAATAATGTCGAGACTTATAAGAGAATACCTCATGCCAATACCTCATTTTACAAATGATGCTTTACATGCAATTTTATTCCAAATCGGACGAACATATATATGGTAGCTATATCAAAATCTGAACCGATTTTTTCCAATTTCAATAGGCTTCATATTTAGGCCCAAGAAAATGCTTGTGCCAAATTTGAAGACGATCATATGAAAATTGCAACCTGTACTGTACATGGACAGACGGACGGACATAGCCAAATCGAACTAGAAAGTGATTCTGAGGTATGCTTATCAATGGGTATATCTTTCTTCCATCTGGGTGTTACAAACAAATTCACTGAGTTTTAATACCCTGTACCACACTAGTGGTGTAGGGTATAAATAACTCAGCACTGCATATTATTCATTCATGGTGAACAATTTTCCTAGTTCTTCCTTAACGTTTTAAGTATGAAGACAATATTTCATGGTTAGCCATTCCAAAAGGACATTTACTATTTACACATACATATAAATGATCTCTTAAAGGTTAAACATGTTATGGTTCTACTTAAGTTCGTTGACTATTTATGATTATGACATTGTCGACCGTAAACGTTTGCCATCTGCCCAGGTCATGAGACAGCCCATGATAGCAGAACGATGACGAGGAAATTGCACAGAGTGTGTGGAACCAAAGCAAAGTGCAAAGTTAAATGACAATAATTACAAAGGCTAGATGGATGGACTTTATGTTGTACACTTTACAATTCATTGCGTATAGCTGAGTGGACCATAACAACAACATGGTAATGAAATTACGAGCATGGTTATATCCTTTATACAACAACTATTTAAAACAATTATCCAAAAATGTATGAAAGATTTAATTAAAGAGGGCATATTGATTTTTAAACTTTAGCAAGTAAAAGCGTGCCAAGTTCGGCCGTGCCGAATCTTATAAACCCTCCACCATGAATAGCATTTGTTAAGTTTACTGCCCGATATCACTTTATAGGCAAACAAAGGATAATTGATAAGAATTGCTATGCTATAGTAGCTATACCAAGTTATGAACAGATTGGGGCCATATATGGTTTGGCTGTTGAAGACCAAAGTGAAAGTTATTTGTGCAAAATTTCTGCCAAATCGGATAATGATTGTGTCCTGTAGAGGCTCCAGAAGTATAATCGGGAGATAAGTTTATATAGGCGCTATATCAGGTTATGAACCGATTTAGACCATACTTGACACAGTTATTGGAAGCCATAACAAAACCCTTTTTTCAGGCAAATCGAGTTATAAATGCGCCCTCTAGCGGCTTGAGAAGTCAAGATACGAGATTAGTTTATATGAGAGCTACAACAGGTTATGAACCAATTTAGGCTATACTTGGCTCAGTTGTTGAAAGTTACCACAAAATAATGCATGCCAAATTTCAGCCAAATCGGATAATAATTGCGCTCTCTAGCGGCCCAGGAAGTCAGCATCAGAAATCAGTTTATATGGGAGCTATATCAGGTTATGAACCAATTTAGACCATACTTGGCACAATTATTGAAAGCTTATGCAAACGACATTGATAATACGTGTCGGCCATCTGAAGTGGTAACTTAAAGTGGGTCTGGCAGTAAATGGAGATAAAAGAAGTAAAAAGGCGTGCCAAGTTCGGCCGCGCCGAATCTTATATACCCTCCATCATGGATCGCATTTGTCGAGTTCTTTTCCCGACATCTATTCTTAAGCAAAAAAAAGGATATAAAAAAAGATTTGCTCTGCTATTAGAGCGATAGCAAGATATTGTACGGTTAGGAACACAATTAAATTATATGTTAGAGACCTGTGTAAAATGTCAGCCAATTCGAATAAGAATTGCGCCTTTTGTTTGGTGGCTCAAGAAGTAAAATAGATAGATCGATTTATATGGGAGCTGTATCAGACTATAGACCGATTCAGACCATAATAAACACGTATGTTGATGGTCGTGAGAGCATTCGTCGTACAATTTCAGTCAAATCAGATAATAAATGCGACCTCTAGAGGCTCAAGAAGTCAAGACCCAAGATAGGTTTATATGGCAGCTATATAAGATTATCATCCGATTTGAACCATACTCGGTGCAGTTGCTGGATATCATAACAAAATACTTCGTGCAAAATTTCATTCAAATCGGATAAGAATTACGCCCTCTAGAGGACCAAGAAGTCAAGACCCAAGATCGGTTTATATGGCAGCTATATCAGGTTATGAACCGATTTGAACCTAACTTTGCACAGTTGTTGGATGTTATAGCGAAACACGTCGTACAAAATTTCATTCCAAACGGATAAGAATTGCGCCCTCTAGAGGCTCAAGAAGTCAAGACCCAAGATCGGTTTATATGACAACTATATCAGGTTATCATCCGATTTGAACCATACTTGGTGCACTTGTAGGATATCATAAGAAAACACGTCGTGGATTACAATCGGATAAGAATTGCGACATCTAGAGGCTCAAGAAGTCAAGACCCAAGATTGGTTAATATGGCAGCTATATCAGGTTATTGACCGATGTGAACCATACTTGGCACAGTGGTGTGATATCATAACAAAACAAGTCGTGCAAAATTTTATTCCAATCGGATAAGAATTGCGGCCTCTATGGGCTCAAGAAGTCAAGACCCAAGATCGGTTTATATGGCAGCTATATCAAAACATGGACCGATGTGGCCCATTTACAATCCCAATCGACCTACACTAATAAGAAGTATTTGTGCAAAATTTCAAGCGGATAGCTTTGCTCCTTCGACATTTAGCGTGCTTTCGACAGACAGGCAGACGGACGGACGAACATGACTAGATCGACATAAAATGTCACGACGATCAAGAATATATATACATTATGCGGTCTCAGACGAATATTTCGAGTAGTTACAAACAGAATGACGAAATTAGTATACCCCCATCCTATGGTGGAGGGTATAAAAATATTGGTCTCTTTGGTAGTTCGACATGGATGTCGAAGAGCCTTATATAAGTCACTGTGTCAAATTTCAGCGAAATTGAATTATAAATGCGCCTTAACTTAGACTTTAAATTGAGAGATCGGTCTATATGGCAGCTATATCCAAATCTGAAATGATCTGAGCTAAATTGCAGAAGTATGTCGAGGGGCGTAACTCAACTCACTGTCCCAAATTTCGGCGAGATCGGACAATAAATGCGTATTTTATAGGACTAAGACCTTAAATCGAGAGATAGGTCTATATGACAGCAATATTTACATCTGGACCAATCTGGGCCAATTTGAAGAAGGATGTCAAAGGGCCTGACACAACTCACTGTCCCAAATTTCAGCAAAATCGGATAATAAATGTAACTCAAGAGTAACACACGATTGGGACGGCTGTAAGGCTGAGCTAAGAAAATACAAGGACGAGCCTAACGAACAGAATCCAGAACAAATCCTGGGTGCAATACTGCAGCTTTGTGGAGGATACATCTGTGAACTCAACTCAAGGCTAAGGAGCCTTATATAAGTCACTGTGTCAAATTTCAGCGAAATTGAATTATAAATGCGCCTTAACTTAGACTTTAAATTGAGAGATCGGTCTATATGGCAGCTATATCCAAATCTGAAATGATCTGAGCTAAATTGCAGAAGTATGTCGAGGGGCGCAACTCAACTCACTGTCCCAAATTTCGGCGAGATCGGGCAATAAATGCGTCTTTTATGGGCTCAAGACCTTAAATCGAGAGATTAGTCTATATGGCAGCTATATCCAAACCTGGACCAATCTGGGCCAATTTGAAGAAGGATGTCAAAGGGCCTGACACAACTCACTGTCCCAAATTTCAGCAAAATCGGATAATAAATGTGACTCAAGAGCAACACACGATTGGGACGGCTGTAAGGCTGAGTTAAGAAAATACAAGGGCGAGCCTAACGAACTGAATCCAGAACAAATCCTAGGTGCAATACTGCAGCTTTGTAGAGGATACATCTGTGAACTCAAGGCTAAGGAGGATCCTATCCTCGAAACCTATTATGCCGGGATACATTCAGAAGTCAGTGAAGGTATGGACAATGTCTAGTGAGGAAACACTAGAACTACTCGTTGACACACATTTCCCGGGAAACTCTCCAATGGATAATGTGGCGCCAGAAAAGGTTATCACTGATATGCATTCTTCGGTGGTTGTTGGGGAAGTTGTGTCTGAGTTAAAAATTCTTTGGGTGATAAAAAGTTTCTACACCTTTTAGTCGCCAGGCCATGACGATTTACCACCGATTGAATTGCAAGCTGTGTTCGATAGACTAATGGGCTCCTTGGCTAAAGGAGATGTATTCTGTTTGTATCAGTACATCGTATACACCTGTCGAATCCCGGCACGAGATAGCTGTGAGCAACACACAGGCTGGAACAGTGAGGTCCGATCTGTGTGGCGTTCAATGCTGTCACGAGAAGCTTAGCTGCGAGCTACTGAGCGCGTCCACAGGTTGCGGATAGTTGAATGCTTCATAGAGAGTAGCTGCAACGCCAGTGGCGGACAATCAGTGGTATCGAGCAGAGAGTCTCAGTGAGAGGCAGGCAAAGTTTTCCAGCACTTTTGGAGGGTGCTGGAAAACTCTCACTGGAAAAAGACCCACTCTACCAAATGTGGTCTAAGCGTTAAACCGGGCAAAAGAGAAATAGTTCTTTTCACCAACAGATAAAAGTTTTGTTGGGCAGGAAAGTGAACTTCATATCAAAAATTTAGGAAAAGGAAAAAGAGGCAACGCTTGCAATATACACCTGCAAGAGAGCCATTGGCAAAAGTTGGGGGTTTAAGCAGCGTGTCTTACACTAGGTGTATACTCCAGTTGTCAGATCTATAATGCTATATGGTGTTGTGGTATTGTGGATGGCTTCTCAAAAGTCCACCTTCTATTTAATACACAGCCGGATCCAAACGATGGTTCGTTTGAGAATCACTGCCGCTCAGAGGACGACACCATCTGATGCGTTGAATTTATTGCCTCTGGACATTGCATAAATGCAAATTTGCCCATAAACATTCCATTACGGAACATGGGCAAACTTCTGCTGTCCGATTCAAGTTTAAGCCCAATGATAGGGGACCTCCTTTTTATAGCCGAGTCCGAAAAGCGTGCCGCAGTTCAAAACCTCTTTGGGGAAAAGTTTTTACATGGCAATGTACCTCACAAATGTCGCCAGCATTGGGAGGGGAGAACCACCGCTGAAAATATTTTCTAACGTTCTCGCTAGGATTCGAATCCAGGCGTTTAGCGTCAAAGGCGAACATGCTAACCTCTGCGCTACTACGGTGGCCTCTGGACATTGTGGCTAAACAAAATGCGACTAAACTGGTCGACCAGGTGTGCCTTGGGGTATACTCTGAAGAACTAGAACTGTTCATATCCGACCACAGTAGTGTGTACCAAGTAAAAGCGTGCTAAGTTCGGCCGAGCGGATTGTCAAGTTCTTTACCCGGCATCTCTTTTTAGGCAAACAAAGGAAAAAGGATAAGAATTGCTTTGCTATTGGGGAATATCTGCGTATGAACCGAATCAGACCACATCTCGCAAGTGTGTTAAAGGTCAGTCACTGTGCAAAATTTCAACCAAATGGTATAAGTTAAATCGGGAGACCAGTATATATGGGAGCTATATCGGGGAAATCTGCCTGTTCACGAGGAAGACGAAGGTGGGCCAAATGGAACGATTTCGATATCTGACAAGGACAAATAGTTAGGTGTGACCTTGGGCAGGAAACTGAATTGGAAGTATCACATTCTGGAGTGTACCGAAGATGTTGAACATTATGTAGACGGGCCGTAAGCTCGAAATGGGGCCTGCATCCGAGGATAGTCCACTGTCTCTACAGGAGCGTGATTATACCGATACTAACTTACGCCTCAGTAGTTTGGTGGACTGTGGTGGAGAAAAAGTGGAACGTAAGAACAAATGCGGAGCGATGAGGACCACACCCACTAGGGCACTGGAGACTATTCTAGATATCCGACCCATTGACATCCAGACTAAGTGTGAGGCACCCACTGCGGATATGAGACTTAAGGCTATGGGAGAATGGATTGAGGATGGGAGCAGTTCATACCATTGCGGTATAATCGAGGCGACGATAGGAAACCTGGAAGGAATGGAGGAGGTTTCCGATCGGATACCAGAGACGGCACTTGTAGTCGAGTGCGAGGCACTGCTGCCAGCGGCACAATCTTGGATTGACGGATCCCTGGTATTGCTATCTGGAAATCATACTACTCAGATGGATCAAAGCTAGAGGACAGAGTGGGCCTGGAGATCTATATTGAGAACCTAGAGATTTAATTTAGACTGCCTGACCATAAAACGATATTGCAGACGGAGGTCCGGGCGATCACGGAATGCTTGAGGTGGTGTGTTGCTAATGCTAAGTACGTCGATTGTAAATATCATTACGGACAGTAAACAGGCCATCAGGGCAATAACAACTAGGACTGTAAGGCCACCAACAGTCTTGCAGTGTAAGAAAGAGATTAACGCCTTCTCTGAGGATGGCATAATCAGCATCGTTTGGGAGCCGGGCCATAGCGGTGTACGGGGGAATGAAAGAGCAAACGATTTGACAGTGTAAGCCAGAGAACTGTCGTCGATAAATTTGGTTAACCCGAAGCCTTTCGGGTCGACGCAGTCCGACTCTGTATAGCTCTTGGTATAATATCGAGACACATAGAACTACGAGCTCACTTATGCAAAATCGGTGAGGCAAGCGATAGCATGTGTAGGTCATGTGGGATAAATGATGAGACGTTGGAGCATTTCCTATGTCATTGCCGGGCTTTCGCGGCTAACAGAAATCGGTACTTAGGTCATGATATCAGACATGAACCCACTTAGGGGAGTGGTATAAAAAAAAAATTTAGGATTTTGTAAGAAGCACGGAATTCCTAACTTAAAATTTTCTTTTTCGAGGCTACCTTTTATACCCTCCACCATAGGATGGGGTTATACTTATTTCATCATTCTGTTTATAACTCCTCAAAATATTCGTCAAAAACCCCATGACATTTTAGGTCGATCTAGCCATGTCCGTCCGTCCGTCTGTCTGTTGAAAGCACGCTAACTTTCGAAGGAGTAAAGCTAACCGTTTGAAATTTTTAACAAATACTTCTTATTAGTGTAGGTCGATTGGGATTGAAAATGGGCTATATCTGTCCATGTTTTGATATAGCTGCCATATTAACCGAATTTGGGTCTTGACTTCTTGAGCCATCAGAGGGCACAATTTTTATCCGATTTGGCTGAAATTTTGCACAAATTGTTTTGTTATGGTTTCCAACAACTGTTCTAAGTGTGGTTGAAATCGGTTTATATTCTGATATAGCTGTCATATAAACTTATCTGAGGTCTTGACCTCTCGAGCCACTAGAGGGCGCAATTATTATCTGATTTGGCTAAATTTTTGCACATATTGTTCTACTTCTTGAGCCCCTAAAGTATTCAATTCTTACTCGAATTAGCTGACATTTCATACAATGACTTCTACAATACTATGGTCTCCAACATTTAATTCTATTCGGGCCAGAACTTGATATAGCTTCAATAGCATAGCAATTACTTTCTTTTATCCTTTGTTGGCCTAAAAAGAGATACCGGAAAAAGAACTCGACAAATGGTGGAGGGTACATAAGAGTCGGCCCAGCCGATCTTGGTACGCTTTTACTTGTTAGTTTTTAGAGCGCACAATAAGCCGATTACTGGCTTAGGTGTATGTCCATATCCGCACCTTCTTTTCAACCGAATCAGAGGATGCTTAAATTCGAAACTCATTAGAACAATATTTAGCATGCTGTTCCATGAATTGAGATAGTTTCATTACTTAAGTTTCTCACGCCAAGAAAAATCTTGCCAGTATATCATCCTTAGCTTGTAAAGCACAACTGTGAAGGCAGTTTGAAAACCATTTTTAAATGCTCAATAAAATATGTTTTCTGTCCTTGCTGCCGTTTTTTGTGGACTTAGTTGATGCCGCTACTACTGCTGCTGCTGATGGTGATGCTGTTGGTGCTGTTGATCGATATCTCCAATCTAGCCGCAATTTATCATTTCGTTTGCTATCAACAACAGTCACTGCGGTATTCTATTCTCTTTCATTTAGGAATTTTGGCTGGTCAGGGGTTGAATGAATCAACCACCCACCCACTCAAATGAAATGACATTTATTGTATCCTATTATCTTTCAGGGGGTCGTTATTTCATTCACATTTGTGTTGTGTTGCGTTGTGTCATTTATGTATGTTTTTGCAGGGGAGAGATACAAATTTTCGTTTAACACATTTTGTGGAATCAGTGTTAAACAATTTGGTAAAGAACCGATGGGTATCAGAGGCAATAGACAGCTATTACATGGCATTGGGATAGATGGGTATTATGAATAAAATTATATTGAATTTGAATTTAGTATTAAATTTAGGGACAACAAGTATTAGAATAACTTCAAGTCGTACAAGTAGTGGAGGACAGTATTAAGCGAATCAAGTGAAATCGCGAGGACTTCCATAATATGTAGTTTTTCCGATAAATGATTAGCTAGTTACAAAATATATAAAATCCAAATCTTTCGTCTTACAGCGGATCAAAAACTTAATACTTCTGAATTAAGATTTGGTAGTTACAGTGTAACTTTTGCTTATCGATAGGTGGCTTTATTCTAAATTGGCCACTTAGTCCAAAATAGGTTGGGTTAGTTCTAAGTGGCAGTCTGCCATTAGGCTCATTTAGACGTTCTCATCCATTGTGATACCACAGGAACAGAAGAAGGAAGATGTCTTCTAGTTCCTACCGTTGAACCATCCAGATCGCTTTAAAAAGCCCACCAACTGTCAAATGTTCACATCCGCTAAATCGGACAAATTCTCAAAGAAATGAGAACCTACAGTGGAACTCTTTCTGACTGTCAGTGCTGGATACACACACAGCAGATGTTCTATGGTTCATCTTCCTCGAAGTCCTCACAGCTTTTGCATAAGTCGTTACTTGCAACCTTCAGTCTCAGCATGTTTGCCGATCAGACATTTACTTTGCTTTAGCCAGCAACAGCAAAGCAGAAGTTCTAAAGTCTTTTTCACCTCGATATCCTCACAGCTACAGCAGAAGTCGAAACTTTGTTCAGTATGTCAGCATGTTTTCCGATTAGACAGTGGCCTGTCATGATAAACATAAAGACTGAGACGTCTATATTGGCTTTCTGAGCATCCTTGATTTGTTGTCTTCGGGCCTGACCCAGAAGTCTTAGCTTACTTTTCCCTAGAGGCATACCCAGAGATTTCAGTTGCCCTAGAATGCGTAAGGTAGTTCCTAGTCTCGGAAGCTCGTCTGCTCTACAATTCCCTGGGATATCTCTGTGGCCTGTCCCCCTGGGTGGAGAAAATGTTCCATTAACAGAAAGCGTAATACTTCTGGGTGTTTTGCTGAACAGGAAATTTAACTTCAAATCCAACATTTTGACAAGGGCAAGAAAGGCAACTTTTGCCCCATACACCTGCAACAGAGCCATTGGAAAAAGTTGCCATGCATTGGATATACGCTGCAGTTGTTAGACCTATTATGCTATATGGTGTTGTGGTCTGGTGGACAGCGCTTTAAAAGTCCACCTACAGCTCAATACTCAACCGGATCCAAAGGATGACTTGTTTGTGCATCACAGCCGCACAGAGGACGACACCATCTGATGCACTGAATTTAACGCTACATCTTATGCCTCTAGACATTGTGGCTACCCAAATTGCAGCGACCACTGACGTGAGGTTAAGGAAGCTTTTTCATTAGTCATGTGGCAGCCACGGACACTGTGTTATACTTGATACAATATCCGATGTACCAGGTAGTGTGGAGTACTACTATTCCTGATAGAACCGATTGGAACTACGATATCACTGGTAACAGTAGTTACATAGACTTCTATACGTATGGTTCCAAACTAAACGAACAGGTGATCTTTGCGGTATACTCTAAAGATCAGTACTGGTCATATCGAAAATGTAACCCGACCACTGCAGTGTGTATCAAGCGGGGATCCTTGCAATTAAGGAAGTGGTGGAATGGCTAAGATATAGTGTCATA
Organism: Stomoxys calcitrans; assembly: GCF_963082655.1. Lineage (NCBI taxonomy): Eukaryota > Metazoa > Arthropoda > Insecta > Diptera > Muscidae > Stomoxys > Stomoxys calcitrans. The sequence continues at coordinate 198,818,463 of NC_081552.1, forward strand.
ACGGCAATTGGCATAAATATCTTCTCAGACAGCCAGGCAGCCATTAAATCCCTGGAGAACGTATTTCTGAACACAAAAACCACCCTCGACTGTCGCAGATCTCTCAATGAGATGGTTGAACTGTTCAAAATTCACATGTTCTGCTTGCGGGGCCACAGAGATATGCTAGGAAATTGTAAAGCGGTCGAGCTTGCGAGACAAGGAACTACCCTACACATTCCAGGAATACTGGAATCTGTGGGTATGCCTCTAGCGACATATAAGCTAAGTTTTCAGGACCAGGCCTGAAGGACAATGAATGAAAGATGGTTACAAAGAGGCGGCTGTGAGCATTCCAAAACTATGTGGCCTAATATAGACTTGAAGAGGTTTACTGCCTTGCTGTCATTGGCTAGAACAGACGTCTCAGTCATTTTGTCCGTCATGACAGGTCACTGTCTAATCGGAAAACATGCTGACAGGCTGAAGGTTGGCAGCAATGACTTTTGCAGAAGCTGTGAGGACATCGAAAAGGAAGACACTATAGAACACCTAGCAGTCGAAGGAGTTGAACTTTAGGTTATCATTTCTTTGAGAACCTGTCTGATTGTGGGGATGTCAACATTCGCAAGTTATTGGGCTTTTTAAAGCGATCAGGATGGTTGAACGGTAGGAAGATGCCTTCTAGATCTTCCTTCTTCTATTCCTGTGATTTCACAGTGGACGAAAACGTCTAAGTGAGTCTTCTGGCAGACTGCCAGTCTCTTAGAACACTATGCACCCTGTACTCGTCTTAAGATTGGATTAGTGTGTTGGTCCGCACATTGTTCAAAGACCCTAAATGTGAAGGCATACCGCCAATGTGAAGTTCTTGGCATAGAAGGATTCTTCTACATTATGCACAACCTCGTGCAGTCTCCACCGACCTTCCCTTGACATAGACATGCTGTTTGTAAAGAGTGATTTTTAAAGCTATAGGAAAGTTTTAAAAAATACATAAAATTCTGATAAATGCATGAAATCTTGATTTTAATCGATAATACGGTCCATATGATTTGAAGATTATTTCATGCAAATGTCGACCGAGATAGTCGAATGGTCCATCCGCTCAGTCCAATTCTGACGTATACTTCCCAATATTTCGGCCGGTATCTCACGAATGAATGCTTCAATGTTGTCTTCCAATGCGCCATTTGAAGAGGGCTTGTCTGTATAGACATGAGCTTTAATATAGCCCCACAAAAAATAGTCTAAAGGCCTTAAATCGCACGACCTAGACGGCCAATTGACCGGTCCCGAACGTGAAATAAAAAGTTCACCAAACTTGCCTCTCAATAAGTCCATTGTTACGCGTGCTGTGTGGCATGTGGCACCGTCTTGTTGAAACCACATTGAAAAGTTGGATATCATCTGACGATAGCGCTCACCATTCACAGTTACGTTACGATTCGCATCATTATTGAAGAAGTACGGTCCAATGATGCCACCAGCCCATAAACCCCATCAAACTGTGACTTTTTCTGGATGCATTGGTAGCTCTTGCAATGCTTCTGGCCGCTTATATACGTACCCATTGAGCCAACAATGTACTTCGTCGATGGAATGGAAGAAGCAAGCGGTAAACTTTCTTAACAGAGCACGCATTTTGATATTAAAATTCAATAATTTGCAAGCGTTGTTCGTTTGTAGGACGACTCATGCTTGAATTATAGACCAAACTGAAGATGTTTGACAGTAAAACAAAACACGAAACGTCGCGTGAGCTGTCTAAACCAGTGTTGCCAAAAAGATAATAGCTAAAAAAACAACCTTTATATACCGATACAGCCTCCATATTAACCCATCCCCGAAGTTGACTTGAATAGAGCTCCTAGAGGCTTAAATTTTCATCAGATTTGGATGAAATTCGACACAAAGACTTCTGTTATATCTTTCAGCGTCCATGACAAGAATGATCTGAAACGGTCTTCATACTGATACAGGCCCCTTAAATACCCTTTAGCCGATATGACTACTTGAATCCATAGCAGCATCAAACAATTGCCAATTTTATTGCTGCCGATACCAGCCTGAGTCAAGATAAACTGCAGTTTGGGTTTAGGCAAATCCGCAGGGTCCTCTTCTTCTTCCTTGTTGATAACCGTATTACGAAGTTGCCCTTAGCAACATTGGTAAAGGTCCGTCGCCTTAGTTCTCTTGGGGTTTTGAAGTCCACCAGGTGTCCACAAGAAGCAGGATAAACACGTTTGGCCTTAACTTTCAAATGGCAACAGACTGTTAGTTTGTGTAAAGAATTCATCGGAAGAGATGAGGGAAGTTAAGCAACCACAATAGGCTTTACTCTGGCGTAAACGGATATCTAGACTTTGGTCTTGACATCATCATCAGCCTAACCATTTAACACCAAGAGTAGATCAGTGTCCACAGATAAGATGAAGGAGGAAGCAAGATTGGCATGGTCTTTGCAAAGTTAAAGACCATTGGAAAATTTTAACAGCTGCAAAAACTACAGAACTTTTTTTAATTATTGTTTCGAATTCTCAAATTGACCTTCCTAAATATCTTCCATTAGTTTTGTTTTTCCTCGAAATTTTTTGTGTTAAATTAAATATTTCTTAAGGTATCTCACATGAATCTTTAAGATTTATTCGATCCACAATGAATGCTGAATAATTCCCTAAGTACTAAATGTCTATTTTCATTCATTCTTGCCCTACTATCTCCTATTGAGCTTTTCCTCAAACTTTTCAACACAGTTTACTTTGCATTGACTATACTTTTCCTCTTGCAAATCTCTGACAGACTACCATCTCAATTATAAAGACAAATGAGTGAAGACAGAAAAGTCTAAAGAAGAAAACTTTTAATGAATATCAGACAAATGTTCTCGCTTCAAGGCAACCGCAATCATTCAAAGCTGACAATGGAAAAAAGTAAAAGAAAATTCCAGAGTAAGTGTTGAAAGCTCGAGAGAAATTAGTCTGCCATGAACAAACATTAAAAAACAAATGTGCTTAGATTGTTCAATAATGGCGTCGTTGCCAAATTTTTCAATATGGAGATGTTAAATATAAATATGGAATCGTTCAAAAATTATCTAAAAATAACTTCACTTTGAAAACTTTAAAACGGCTGTATCTCCTAAACTATGATTCCTAGAAGGAAATGGGCCACAATTCAAAATGTCATCAAAATATTCCAAATATCATCGAGAATCCATCAAAAATCGAAATTTCGCTTTGAAAACTTTAAAATGGCTATATCTCCTAAACTAGGCATCCTAAAGGGAAATGGGACAAAATTCGTGACTTCATCAAAAAATGTCATATAAAATCCGTCAAAAATCGAATTTTCACTTTGAAAACTTTAAAAAGGCTGTATCTACTAACCTATACGTCCTAGAGGGAAATGGACCACAATTCCTGACCCCCATCAAAAAATTCAAAATTTCATTGAAAATCCATCAAAAATCGAATTTTCACTTTGAAAACTTTAAAATGGCTGTATCTCTTAGACTATGCGTCATAGAGGAAAATGGGCCATAATTCGTGACAAAAATCAAAAATCGTATTTTCACTTTGAAAACTTTAAAAGGGCTGTATCTCCTAAACTATGCCTTTTTAAGGGGAATGGGCCATAATTCGTGACTCAATCAAAAAAAATTTTAAATTTCGTCAGAAATCCATCAAAAATCGTTTTTTCACTTTAAAAACTTTAAAAGGGCTGTATCTCCTAAACTATGCCTCTTTGAGGGAAATGGGCCATAATTCGTGACTCTCTCTCTAAAAATCCAAAATTTCATCGAAAATCCATCAAAAATCGTATTTTCTCTTTGAAAACTTTAAAAGGGCTGTATCTCCTTAACTATGCGTCCTAGAGGGAAATGGGCCATAATTAGTGACTCCATCAAAAAATTGCAATTTTTATTGAAAATCCATCAAAAATCGAATTCCACTTTGAAAACTCTAAAATGGCTGGATCTCCTAAACTATACGTCCTAGAGAGAAATCGAACATAATTCGTTACCCCATCAAATAATTCAAAATTTCATCGAAAATGCATCATAAATCAAATTTTCACTTTGAAAACTTTAAAAGGGCTGTATCTCCTTAACTATGCGTCCTAGAGGGAAATGGGCCATAATTCGTGACTCCATCAAAAATTCCAAAATTCATTGAAAACCCATCAAAAATTTTATTTTTTTCTTTGAAAACTGTAATCTGGCTGTATCTCCTAAACTATACGTCCTAGAGGGAAATGGACCATAATTCGTGACAACATAAAAAATTTCAAAATTTCATCGAAAATCTATCAAACATCGAACTTTCACTTTGAAAACTTTAAAAATGGTGTATCTCCTAAACTATGCGTCCTAGAGGAAAATGGACCATAATTCGTGACTCTCTGTCTAAAAATCCAAAATTTCATCGAAAATCCATCAAAAATCTAATTTTCTCTTTGAAAACTTTAATATGGCTGTATCTCCTAAACTATACGTCCTAGAGGGAAATGGGCCATAATTCGTGACTCCATCAAAAAATTACAAATTTCATCGAAAATCCATCAAAAATCGTATTCTCACTTTGAAAACTTTAAAATGGCTGTATCTCCTAAACTATGGGTCTTAGAGGGAAATGAGCCATAATTCCTGACTCCATCAAAAAATTCCAAAAATTCGTCGAAAATCCTTAAAAAATCGAATTTTCACTTTGAAAACTTTAAAATGGCTTTGTCGCCTAAACTTTGCGTCTTTAAGTTGCCTTAGTAAGTTTAGAATCATTTTTAAATCTTTTTTTACCATTTAGTTTTTTTTTAAGCTTACAAAATTCCATATGCTACCCCCATATGGTACCATTCTTAACACTTTCCTAAGAAAAGTAATTAGACAAAATTGTTTGGATAAAAAAAGTAAAGTAAGCACTTCAGTTTTAATGCAATTTGTCCTAGGCTCTTTCCCATGAAAAACCAGAAAAGCCTTTGAGTTCAATGAGGATAAGTCGTGTACCAAATTAAGTTTCCAAAATATTAAAGCTCTTTACTGGAAGCGAAACACACAATGGTTATGAATTACATTCGAGAAGATGAGATGAGCCGTGTGCAGAGAAAGTTGTTCGCTGTTTTGGCTGCGATTTTTTCTTTGTTACTCCATTTAATTTTTTCATTGGTTAAAGGCTCACAGATCCCATAACGACAACACCATTTATGGGCCATGATGAATGGTAAAAGTTAAGACACAAAATGTTTATATCTTCCATTGTTTATGGTGGTCCGTCTTATAGCTTGGACTGCCCACACACAATGTTTTTGTTATGTCCTTTGTTCTTAATCTAATGTAATAACCATTAATTAGAGCAGCTCATAATAATAATTGAGTAATAACCTTTAATTTTAATTAGGGGGTATCTGCTGGTGTGTTGTAGGCATGTCCCAGAAGGAATTACAACGAAATTCTTTTGATAGCGTGCTTCTACAAATTCGTCCTTTTCATATCGAGTAATTTTGGGCTTTAAAGATATTTTTATATTTGTAAAATTCAAGAAGCATTAAGAAATAATTTCTTCATTATTTTCTTGGAATTTGTTCCATTTGAACTTGAATTTTCATAAAATTTCCCCCAAATAAATGCCAAAAATGTATACAAAATAAATTTAGTTAAAAGGCATAATTATATTCTACATACCAAACCTCTGTCAAACCAGCAAAAATTTAAGTTTCTAGGAACCGTACAAGGACGTTAGAGAAACCGGTTTACATGGGAGCTATATCAGATTATAGACCGATTCTGACCATACTCGGCACATTTGTTGTAAGTCATAACAGGGCACACGACATGCAAAACTTCAGCCAAATTGCGTCTGCCAGGGGCTCAAGAAGTCAAATTGAGAAATCGGTTTATATGAGAGCTATATCTTAATCTGAATCGAGATGGCCCATTTGCAATCCATAATGACCAACATCGATATTAAGTATCTGTGCAAAATTTGAAGCGGCTAGCATTACTCGTTCGACCGCTAACATGATTTCGGCAGACGGAAGGACAGTTATGGCTAGATCGAATCTGAATGTCGAGACGATCCAGAATATATTTACTTTATGTGAACCCAGATCAATATATTAAGGTATTACAATTGGAATTGGCTATGAGACTTAAGGCGATGGGAGAATGGATTGAGGATGGGAGCGGCTCATACCATCATATCAGTATAATCGAGGCGGCGATAAGAAACCTGGAAGGAAGGGAAGAGATTTCCGATCGGATACCTGAGATACCTTGAGGTCGAGTGCGAGACACTGCTGCCAGCGGCAAAGTCTTGGAATGACGGAACCCTAGTATTGCCATCTGGAAGATCATGTTACACGGATGGATCAAAGCTACAGGACAGAGTGGCCTGGGGGTTTACACTGAGAACCCAGGGACTGAGATCTCTTTTAGACTGCCTGACCATAATACGGTCCAGCAGGCGGAGATCCGCGCTATCACGGATTGCGTGAGGTGGTGTGGTGCTAACGCGAGGACGTCGAGTGTGAACATCTTTACCGACAGTAAAATTGCCATAAGGGCAATAACAACCAGGACGGTAAGGTCACGAACAGTCTTGCAGTGTAAGAAGGAGATTAACGCCTTCTCTGATGATGGGAAAATCCGCATTGTTTGGTTGCCGGGCCATAACGGAGTAAGGGGGAATGAAAAGTCGGACGATTTAGCGGCGAATGCCAGAGGACTGCTGTCAATAAACTTGGTTTATCCGAAGCCTTTCGGGTTGATGCAGTCCGAGTTAAGGGAATGGGCGACGAATGCTCATGCAACCCTGTGGAACAGCGAAACGGTCGGTAGGACAGCAAAAATTCTATGGGGGCATCCAGGTCGTGAGAAGACGAGGCTATTACTGAAAGGAAGCAAGAAGGAGATTAGTATTGCTATTGGTATCATAACGGGACACATAGGACTACGAGCTCACTTTTGTAAAATCGGTGCGGCAAGTGATAACATGTGTAGGGCATGCGGGAAAGATGATGAGACGTTGGAGCATTTAATTTTTCATTATCCGGCTTTCGCGTTCAACAGATACCGGCACTTAGATGGAGACACAATATCAAACATGAACCAACTTAGGGGAGTGGTATAGAAAACTATTAAGGATTTTGTAAGTAGCGCGGAATTCCTAACTTAAATTTTTTTTTTAGAGGTTACTTTATAGTTTTTAGAGCGCACAATAAGCCGGTTACTGGCTTAGGTGTATGTCCATAGTGGCATAGGGTGGATTAATATTTGCACCCTCTTTTCAACCTAACCATTACAATTGGAATGACTAGATTAGTATACCTCCATCCTATGGTGGTGGGTATAAAAACGAATATCCCGAAATTTTTGCAGATATTGAATATTTTAAGCGGACTATTTTGTAGGGATTTTTGAGCACTATTCAGCAAACAATTTAAAAAACGGACCACAAATGAAGATTTGGCAGCCCGAACAATTTTTCGAGAGACGCCTCAGCTCCAAACATTTAAAATTTCAAAGAGTTATCTCTATTTAGAGCGCACAACAAGCCGACTACGGGATAAGGTGTATGTGCATAGTAACATGGGGCGGATTAATATCCACGCCCTCTTTTTAACCTTACCTAGTCTATCTCTTTTCATTTGGACTATTTATACCCTACACCACTACTGTGGTACAGGGACAATTCCATGGCAGCCAGTTGTACGTAACGGATTGACCCGATGGAATCCTTCATCGACAAGGGCTGGCTCCTCGATGTACAATACACTGCTACAACAACAATTTGTTTGTAACACCCAGAAGGAAGAGAGATAGGCCCATTGATAAGTATACCGATCGACTCAGAATCACTTTCTGATTTGATTTAGCTATATCCGTCTGTCTGTCTGTCTGTCTGTATGTATGTTCGTCTGTCTGTCTGTCTGTCCGTCTGTCCGTCTGTCCGTCTGTCCGTCTGTCTGTCTGTCTGTCCGTCTGTCTGTCTGTCCGTCTGTCTGTCTGTCCGTCTGTATGTCTATTACTGGTGAATTTCAAAGAAATCGGTTCAGATTTAGATATAGCTCTCATATATATATCGCCCGTTCTTCACTCCTAGAGCCACTGCAAGCGCATTAATTGACCAATCTTCCCAAAACTTTGCACAACACTTTCCTCGACGACTTCCACAATATCTATAAAGTTTAGTCGCAATCGGTTCAGATTTAGATACAGCTCCCATATATATATGTTCGTCCGATTTGCAGTAATAATGCAGTAAAATGGTCATTTGTGAACACTTTTTTTTTAAATTTAGCAGTAAGGATTTTCTCTTGACTCTCGACATTACTGATGAATTTCATAGAAATCGGTTCAGATTTAGATATAGCTCTCACATATATATATCCCCCGTTCTTCACTCCTGGAGCCACGGCAGACGCATTTATTGAACAATCTTCCCAAAGCTTTGCACAACGCTTTTTTCGACGACTTCCACAATATAAAGTTCAGTCGAAATCGGTTCAGATTTAGATATAGCTCCCATATATCTGTTCGTCCGATTTGCATTAATAATGAAGTAAAATGGTCATTTGCAAACCAATTCTCTCGAAATTTGGCAGGAAGAATTTCCCTTTGACGCTCGACATTACTGGTGAATTTCATAGAAATCGATAGATATAGCTGCCATACATATATATCGCCCGATTTTCATCTCTATGGTCACTGCTAGCGCATTTATTGACCAATCTCGCCAAAATTTTGTGCAGCGATTTCTGCGACGATTTCTACCACAATGTCTAAGAAGTTTGCCACAAATCGGTTCAGATTTAGATATAGCTCCTACATATATGTTCGACAAAGGTGGACTAATATTGCAATAAAGTGCTCAATTGTTACCGATTCTCTTAAAATTTGAATGGAAGGAAGGATTTTCTAATGTCTTTTAAAACTACTGGTGAATTTCATAGAAATCGGTTCAGATGTATATATAGCTGCCATATATGTATTTCGCCCGATTTTCACTTCTAGAGTAACTGCAAGTCATTATTGCCAATGATATTGCCAAAATTGTGCACAACCTTTTCCTAGATGGTAGGCATCGATTCAGATTTAGATGAAGCTCCCATATATATGTTTGTCAGATTTAGGCTAATTTGCAATAAAGTTTTTATTTATCCACCGTATTTATTACAGTTTGAACATATTTGCCCAAAATTTTATTGTTTATTAAGACATCCGCCGAGATCCATCAACATTTGTTCAGAATTAGATATAGCTCCCACTTTGTACCTGTAGTGTAGGTGTAGGGTATTATAAAGTCGGCACCGTCCTACTTTTTCTTCTTCTTACTGGTTCTGTACTACTTTTTTTCGATTCTATCCCACTGTGCATCGTATTATTTCTCAATATCTAACAAAATATTTTCTCTATAAAAATAACAAAGCTCCTAGCAATCAATATCAACATTTGTTTTTCTAGTTTTTTACATTTAATTAAATACAATTAATATTTGTTTATAGCAACACTTATTACTGAAACAACACAAATCCACATAAAATTAACCTAATGGTTACAATTGTTAATCATGAGTCCTCTTCCAGGATATTGCTATAAGGCAATGGCGAATATTCATTGCTTATGACATCTTCAACATTTTCGCTGAAAGCAAAAAAAAAAAACAAAACAATAAAGTCATAAATCATCAATGCACTAAGCTTTATATACAACCAAATGTGGGTACTCGCTAAAGGTAATATTTGTATTTCTATTTAAAAAACAAATATAATAAAATTTTAATACTTATACCCATCACCGAGGGATGAGGGTGCAGCCAAAGAAACCTTGTTGACCACGTACAAAGCAATTGGCCGGTCTGTGGTAAGTTATGCAGCGCCAGTGTGGTCTCGTCGGCTTTGTGACACGCAGTGAAATAATATTCAGATCTATCAGCATGCCGCCCTCCGAGACAAAGATCCTACCAGTGCGAAGACATAACTACATGCTGTCTAAGCAATACCTTTTGGGCTGTTATCGCAGGGATCATTCAAATCATCATCATTTGGATAGATATCCACCGCCCAGAAGCCTTAAGGTGTACAAGTTCTAGAGCGTGAGGTTCAGAGCTACAAGAGAGAACCTCTAGATCAAGCGGCATATCAAGCAAGTCTAGACTACATCTATGCTGACATGGTGACAGATGCGGTGAATAGTCACCGGGTGAATGTAGTCCTTGGAGAACCACCGCCACCCATTGCAACCTGAAGAAATTAACCTCCTCCGGCAATCCAGAGTGCAATGCAAATGCAGCCACCTCAACTCCTACAGAGCTAGGATTGTTACCGACGTGATAGATGTATGTTTCGATTGTGACCAAGGACTACACGACACATGTCACCTGTTAACTGCCCAGCCAAACCCACTCGACTCAGACCCAGATGCCTTTGGAGGCACCCCATCTTAGTCGCAGAGTTCCTGGATATGGATACTCAACAGAATCAAGCAAACGAAAGATAAAACACAAAAAATGGCTACAACAACAACAACAAGGATGAAGGTATATTCATTTAGTCATTTCGTTTGCAACATATCGAAATATCCATTTCCGAACCTATAAAGCATATGTATTCTTGATCACCGTAAAAATCTAAGACGATCTAGCCATGTCCGTCCGTCTGTCGAAATCACGTTACAGTCTTTAAAAGTAGAGATTTTGAGCTGAAACGTTACAGAGATTTTTTGTGCCCTTAGGCAGGTTAAGCTCGAAGATGGGCTATGTGGGACTATATCTTGATATAGCCCACCTACACAACGATCTGCCGATTTAAGGTCTTAGGCGCATAAAAGCCACATTTATTAACAGATGTTGCTGAAATTTGAGATAGTGAGTTGTGTTATGCTACTTGACATCCTTCATTAGCTTGGCTCAGATTGGTCCAGAATTGGATATAGCTGCCACACAGACCGATCTCTCGATTTAATGTCTTGGGCCCCTAAAGGCGCATTTATCGTCCGATTTTCCAGAAATTAGGGACAGTATGTTATGCAAGACCTCTCGACATACTTGTTTAATACGGCCCAGATCGGTCAAGATTTGGATATAGCTATCACATAGACCGATCTCTGGATTTAAATTCTTGGGCCCATAATAGGCGAATTTATTGAGTTGTGTTAGGCTCCTCGACATCCATATTCAATACGGCCCAGATCGGTTTAGATGATGATATAGCTGTCATATATACCGATCTCCCGCTTTTAGGTTTAAGGCTTACAAAAGGTGAATTTTTTAACCCATCTTTGCCGAAATTATGCATAATAAATTGCATTACGTCCTTAGATATTATTAATGAGTATGGTGAAGATCGGGCTATATTTGGATATACCTGACATATATACCGATATCACTATTTAAGTTCTTGGGACAATTAAAGCACGTCTGTTAACCAGTTTAGCTGAAAATTGGCACAGTGGGCAGAATGGCGCCTCGACATTCGTTTTCAATGTGGTCCAGATAGGTCTATATTTAGATAAAGGTGCCATATAGATCACTGAAATTCGTATAAGTACTCTCATCATCCTTGTTTAATTTGGCCCAGATGGTTCCAGATTTGGATGTTGATGCCATATATTCTCGACATTCGTAATTCGGACTGACGGACGGACATGGCTAGATCGACTTATAATGTCAAGACGATCGAAAATATATGTACTTAATGGGGTCTCAGACGTATATTTTGAGGATTCAAAAACAGAATGAAAAAATTAGTATACCCCCATCCTATGGTGGAGGGTATAATAATCAAGTAAAAGCTTGCTAAGTTCGGACGGGCCAAATCTTATATACCTTCCACCATGGATCAAATTTGTCAGGTTCTTTGCTCAATATCTCTTTATAGGCGAACAAAGGAAAATGGATAACAATTACCATACTATTGGAGCCATATCAGGTTATTGACCGATTCGGACCATACTCGGTGTGAATGGTGGAGACAATAGTAGAGGTCAATGTGCAAATTTCAGCCCAATCGGATAAGAATTGCACACTATAGGAGCTAATGAAATAATATCGGAAGATTTATATGGGAGCTATATTCGATTGTAGTCCTATTCATACACTAGGAGGCACGCATATTTCAGGTCGTAGGAAAAGTCGTTGTACAAAATTTCAGCCAAATTGGATAAGTCTTGCGCCCTCTATAGGCTGAAGAAATAATATCGTGAGATCGGTTTACATGGCAGCTATATCAGGTTATGGACTGATTTGAACCATACTTAGCACAGTTGGAAGTCATATTAAAACGCCACGTCCTCCAGAGAATTAGTCCTGAAAAAGTATCCGCATTGCGGTCTACTCTCAAAGACCATTCATTTCAACTCCATATTGCCATTGGTTTTGAGGGGAGTTTATTGGATGAGGCATCCCCCAAACAGTTAGCACTAAAATTGAATATCAAATTTGTTTTCTAATCTCAAATAGATATGATTTGAGCCCCATATAGTCATAATGTGTAAACTTGGCCTCATTGGCGGGATTTTGTGGGAGGGGCGGTCCCCAAATACTTGGTCCCACATTTGGATATCAGATTCGTATTCTACTCCGAAATACCTTGTTTTTGGCAGGTGTTTGGCGGAAGAAGTGGACCCCCAGAAACTTGGTTCCGAAAGTGGGTATAAATTTCGTATTCTTCTCCCCAATGTCTTTCATTTGAGCCCCATATTGCCTTGGAAAAATATCAGCATAGTTCTCTACTTTCAAATATTATTTATTTTAACCCCATATTGCCATTGGTTTAAGGGGAGCTTATGGGACCAAAATTGGGTATCAAATTCATTTTTTTTATCACAGAAAGCTTTTATTTGAGCACCTTATTGTAATAGTTAACTAATATGTCCGGCTTGGGGGTGGAGCCTAAAAACCATCATGTCGTTCTCCACTCTCTTTGAGCCCCAAATTGTTATGGTGAGCAAATACGTCCTATTATTTAGGGGTTGTTATGGGGTTGGGAAGTCCCCTAGGTGCAGTGCTGTTATCAGATTCGTGCTGTACTCCGAAATATCTTTCATTTGAGCCCCGTGTTTCCATAGTCGGCAAACATGTCCGGTTTGGGGGAGGAGTTTGCGCGACCCTGAAAATATATGTCACGTACTCTAAATACCCCCTATTTGTGGGGTGTTATGGAGGTAGAGAGGCCCTTTAGACACTTGTCCCGAATGTTGATATCAGATACGTGCTCGACTATTAAAGACCTTTCATTTGGTTCCATATTGCGATGGTCGGTAAATTTGTCCCCTTGGGGGTGTTTTGGTGGCGGACGGCCCCCAAACCCTTGGTCACAAATTTGGATATCAGATTCGTATTCTACTCTCAAAAGGCTTTTAACTGAGGCCCATATAGCCATGGTCGGTATATATGTCCGATTTTGGGGTTTGTGGGGTTGTGCAATGGGATATCTGAAACGTTTTTTACTCTTAAATACCTTTCATTTGAGTCCCATATATTATATATTAAACCAATGGTACGGTATCCCTAGGCACCTCTCCCAAAATTTGGATGCACAATTTTTGTTTTTAAGTTACTATAAGACGGCGCACCAAATTTCGATTGAGTTGCACCACTCATCTCCGAGAACTGCTGTTTCTGAAAATTAAGGTAAGGGGAAGAGTTCGCTCCCCTTCCGATATCAAAAAATGTTGTTCCATATTTTCATCACGGGATCACTATTACCCATTTGGGCAAATTCCAAGAAGGTCGGTTCAACCGTTTTGGAGTCTATATGGAAAAGACGAACAATTTTCATTCCGTTTGTGACACCTCGAAATATTCATCTAAGACCCTATAAAGCACATAAATTCTTCATAGTCTCGCCGCTTTGAGTCGAACTAGCCATGTCCGTCTGCCGCTTGAAATTTTGCACAGTTATATAAAATTGATGTAGGTCCTTGGGGATTGCAAATAGGACTTGTCGGTTCAGATTTAGATATAGCTCCCGTATAAACCGAACTCCCGATGTGAATGCTTGGGCCCTTACAAGCCGCATTTTTCAGATTTTGCTGAAATTTTACATGTAGTGTTTTGCTATGACTTTCAACAACTCTGATTAGTACGGTCTCAATCGGTTAATAGCTCCATATAATCCGATATCCCGATTTGACTTCTTGAGCCTCTGGAACCCGCAATTTTCATCCGATTTGGCTGAAATTTTGCTCATAGTCTTCTGTTACGACTTTCAAGGGTTTAACCCGGTCTATAACCTGATATACCTCCCATATAAATCGATCTCCCAATTTGATGTCTTGCGTCGTTACAAGCCCTAATTTTTTTACGATTTGGTTAAAATTTTGCATCCCGTGTTCTGTTACGACTTGCAACAACTGTGCCAAATGCGGTCTCGCCGTTATGAGTCGATCTAGCCATGTCCGTCCGTCTGTCGAAATCACGATAGCTGTCGAACTCGTATAGCTAGGCGCTTTATGTAGGTCGTTGGGGATCGCAAATGGGCCATATCGGTTCTGATTGGGATATAGGTCCCATAAAAACCGATATCCCGAAGTGACTTCTTGAACCCTTACAAGCCGCAAATTTTGCATGCGGTATTCTTTTACGACTTCCAACAACTGAGTCAAATACGGTCCAAATCAGTCTATAACCTGATATAGCTTCCATGTAAGCCGGTCTCTCGATCATCCGTGATCGAGAGACCGGCTTTAATTTTTTCTGGTTTGACAGAAGTTTGGTATGTAGAATAAATTAATTTTGTATGAATTTTTTGCAAGTGGTGGTGGGTTCTCGAGATTCGACCCGGCGTAATTAAGCACGCTCTTACCTGCTATTTATACAAGATGGGGTCTTAGATGAATATTTCGAATATTTCGGAATGACGAAATCCCCATTTTATGGTGGAGGGCATACAAAGGATAAAAAATATATCCATGGTGGTGGTCGGTATTCAAGGTTTAAATTGTTTTTACTCGCTTTGTTTCCAAATATAAATTTTCGCATAAATACTTCTTATTAGTGTAGGTCGGTTGAGATTGTAAATGGGCCATATCGGTCCATATTTTGCTATAGCTGCCATATAAACCGATCATGAACCTTGACTTCTTGAGCCACTAGAGGCCACAAATCTTAGCCGATTTAGCTGAAATTTTGCACGAGGTGTTTTTTTGTGCCAAATATTGTTTAAATCGGTCCATAATATGATATGATAAACCGATCTCCCTATTTTATTTCTTGAGCCCCTAAAGGGAGCAATTCTTATTCCATTAGGCTGAAATTTTACACAAAGACTTATATTGTGGTTTCCAACATTCAACTCAATTGGCATAGCAACTCTTTTCATTTATCCTTTGTTTGCGTAAAAAGAGTACAGAGAAAAGAAGTTGACAAATGCGACCCATGGTCGAGGGTATATAAGATTCGGCCAGGCCGAACTTAGTCCGCTTTTATTTGTTTTCAGCTGTTCTCAGCAGGACTCAAACCCAGGCGTTTAGCGTCTTAGGAGGAAATGCTAAACTCTGCTCTACGAATTCTTGTTTCAACCATATAAACAACATAAAAGAACAAAGAATTTCCCCATAACAGAAAATGATGCAATGAATTTTAATAAACTCACCTTGGATAGTTTATGACCTTGAGGCAATATGTTTTTCCTCCTAGAGCGCACAAAAACTTCCCTTCTCCCTGACTCCAATGATTGAGCTGTGATTCTTCAGACTGGGCTTTGCAAGTTAAAAGAGCCAAAGTGGCACACTGCCGAAAAAAACAACGAAATGTAGGATTTTTAGTGTATTCCAGCAACGATATTCTTTTTCGGACTTACCGCAATGTAACAGAGCACAAAATTAATATATTTCATTTTATATAGTTTTAAATATTTTCTTTTCTTCAACTAGAAAGAGAGTAATTGAAGCAGAATGTTGAATTTTATTTTTGCGATTTTTTTCTGTTTTTATTTTTAACACTTTTGTATGTTTTTATTTTTATGTCAGCCTGAGCACAGTTTCCAAAGCGACTATTTTCATAAACGGCACGACAATTATATTTAAGTGGCATATGGACATTGGTGGGCAAATTTTTAGCATACATTTCAATCATCGATCATATTACAGAAATGTATACAAAGAACAGATAATTTTGTAATTTGTAATTTATTTATTTACACCCGCACAACAAGAATATATAATTCTTATAATTAAAGTGCGGGTAATATCTTCAACAATTGTACATAGTAAACACTTAAAACTAAGAATCTATAGCTATACAATACATCACAGATTTTGAATGAATGACTTACTAACGGAAAAAACTAACATTTGTGGCTTTGTAGATTTGAATTTAAAAGAAAAAAAAACAAAATTGAATTTATCAATTAAAGAGGAAATTAAGGTAAGTTTAAAAGAATAAAAATAAATATATAAATGAGTCTTAACATTCATCAACTTAATGCAGTAAAATGTTTCCAAAGTCTGGTTTTAAATGTTGCCGAGTTACTGAGTAATTGCAGATCGTTAGGAAGAGAATTCCAGAGACGTACAGCGAATATGAACATATGCCATTCAGAAACAAGCCTCCGATACATTTTGGGAATGATTTTTATATCCTCCACCATAAGATGGGGGTATACCAATTTCGTCATTCTGTTTGTAACTACTCGAAATATTCGTCTGAGACCCCATAAAGGGGGTCTCGACATTTTATGTCGATCTAGCCATGTCCGTCCGTCTGTCTGTCGAAAGCACGCTAACTTCCGAAGGAGTAAAGATAGTCGCTTGACATTTTTCACAAATACTTCTTATTAGTGTAGGTCGGTTGGTATTGTAAATGGGCCATATCGGTCCATGTTTTGATATAGCTGCCATATAAACCGATCTTGGGTTTTGACTTCGTGAGCCTCTAGAGTGCGCAATTCTTATCCGATTTGAATGCATTTTTGCACGACGTGTTTTGTTATGATATCCAACAACTGTGCCAAGTGTGGTTCAAATCGGTTCATAACCTGATATAGCTGCCATATAAACCGATCTTGGGTCTTGATTTCTTGAGCCTCTAGAGTGCGCAATTCTTATCCGATTGGAATGAAATTTTGCATAACGTGTTTTGTTATGATATCCAACAAGTGTGCCAAGTATGGTTCAAATCGGTCCATAACCTGATATAGCTGTCATATAAACCGATCTTGGACGTACGCACGAATTATTTTGTTATGATATCCAACAACTGTGCCAAGCATGATTCAAATCGGCTCATAACCTGATATAGCTGTCATATAAACAGATCTGGGGACTTGACTTCTTGTGCTTCTAGAAGGCGCAATTCCTATCCGATTTGGCTGAAATTTTTCACGAAGTATTTTATTCTTACTTTCAACAATTGTGTCAAATAAGGTTCAAATCGGTTCATAACCTGATATAGCTGCCATATAAACCGATCTGGGATCTTGACTTCTTGAGCCTCTAGAGGGCGCAATTATAATTCCGATTTGCTTGAAATTTTGTACTACGGATCCTCTCATGACCATCAACATACGTGTTTATTATGGTCTGAATCGGTCTATAGCCCGATACAGCTCCCATATAAATCGATCTCTCTATTTTACTTGTTCAGCCTCCAAAGGGCGCAATTCTTATTCGAATTGGCTGACATTGTACACAGTTCTCCAACATGTAATTTAATTGAGGTCCAAATCGGACCATATCTTGATATCGCTCTAATAGCAGAGCAAATCTTTTCTTATATCCTTTTTTGCCTAAGAAGAGATGCCGGGAAAGGAACTCGACAAATGCGATCCATGGTGGAGAGTATGTAAGATTCGGCCCGGCCGAACTTTGCACGCTTTTACTTGTTTTACCTCTAGTAGATCTGGCGAAATCAAGAAATCCATACAGATATTGTGGTGCCTGCGTGTAGATCAGTTTATGAAGGAAAGTAAGCGATCTTAGGACCAACAAGTGCTGTAAGGAGACGCCATACAGAGATAAAGAGTATTCAGAGATGGAATCGAGCCGTCTCAAGCCAAATACATAACGAGTAACGCTATTAAAAAAGGTGTTTAGCTTACGTCTACGTCTACTTACGTCGCAATTAGCAAACAACTCACAGCCGTAGAGAATGCCAGGAACAAGATAAGTCTTTGCCAAGAGAGACCTAACCCGCAGCGGAGTAACCGACTGAGTGGCCCAGAGAGCACGCAATTTTGAATATCCCTGACCAACGACAGAGTCGATATGATTACTCCAAGTCAGAGTGCTGTTAATAACAACGCCCAAGTTCTTTCATTGAGGAACGATTTCCAATCTAAAGTCGGTAATGAATATACCAACATTACATGATAAACGAGACAGCCTGTTTCTGATAACCACACACTTGGACTTTACAGGGTTGAGACACAGGCCATTGGCTTTCGCCCACGGGCTGACTCTTGACCGATCATGATTAAGCAGACGTATGTTTTCAGCAATCTCATCCCTCGGACTGCCGATATATATTTGTACATCGTCAGCATACATATGTACCTCACAATAAGACAATTGACCCGCCAAGTCGTTACTGTACAATGAAAAGAGAAGAGGACCCAGAATTGATCCCTGAGGAACACCTTTTAAAACAAGCAGAGGTGCCGATAGAGAAGACTTAGAACTGACGGACTGAGTGCGGTGTGACAGGTGCGACAAAATAAGACGAACGGACGTAGCAGAAAAATTGTAAAGATGTCTCATCTTACCACATAACAAGGAATGATCCACAGTGTGAAATGCCTGAGAATGGTCAAGAAGAACAAGGAAATTTATCTTGTCATTCTCCAAATTGACCCTGATCCTCTCAGTGACTTCTGCCAAGGCAGTTAGGCAGCTGTGGTTAGATCGAAACCCGGACTGTCTCACATATAACAAAGAGTTCTCGTTGACAAAAGACGACATTTGCAAATACAACAATTTCTCAAAGACCTTTGACAAGTAACAAAGAATCGCAATTCCTTGGAGTTTTTAGGCAGTGGGATGACTTTGGCATGTTTCCACGCTAATGGAAAGTAACTCGTGGTCAAAATCCTATTGAAAACATAGGTTACATGAGGAATAATAAGGGGGAGCAAGAGTCTTACAAATCTAGGATCAATGCCATCAGATCCGACAGCCTTAGACTTTACAGTCGCGACGCACTCAAGGACATCGGTGGGACCAATACAGCTGAAGTCAAAACCAGAGTCGTCATCGAGAGAGGGGGAGATATTGAAGCCATAGAAATTGGGATCAACTGGGATCTGTGGGACATTAACAAAGGCATCGTTAAGCCCATTGATGCCCAAGTTTGTTGAACATCTATTAGTATCTTTCCCAATTCCTATGGCTCGAAAAACCTTCCACGTTCTCTTGGAGCCTATTGCAGAAGTAAAGCGTCTGTAATAGTAGTCTTTCTTCGCTATCTTAATAAACTTATTGACATGGTCTCTTGCTGAGCGAAAGGCATCATGTAACTCAGGCGTGCTGAAACGTCTCCACCTGCGATGCGACATATTCTTCCCGTGAATAGCCGAACGAATATCCCGGGAGAACCACGGTTTCGATTTGGAGGACGCTTCTCTAGTCTTGAGTGGAACCGTAAGTTCCTGTAGGTCACGGATATTCCTCTGTAGAAAGTCAGTTTGTTCATCGATAGTTTCCATACGAAATATCAGATCCCAGTCGATGAGCACAGCACTCGAAAGCAAAAAATCATGGTCGAGACGGGCAAAGTCTCTATATTTTGTATAACAGAGCTATGAAATCAAACGCTTCAACGATACGAATTCAGTTAATCAGCATTACCTAATCCTTTAATATCTACTCACTCTGTTTGTTACTCATCGAAATATTGATTTGTTGTAAAGTGGCAACATCCTTCAAAGACCTTTATTGCCAAAAAAAAAAAAAATTAATACGCTTAATCACCTTGGTCAGAGATTAATATTTCCATTTGTTATGAAATGGTTTTTAGACTAGTGTTTAGTGGGCTTTTCCCCCTTGTCATGTTTTATTTACTTGTCCATCATTTAGGAAGTATTTTTTGCTACAACAATGGACAGTGATGTTATGGTGCTACAGGCGTTCACTCACTGATAAGACACTTAAACAGAAGACGCATAGCACACAAAAACAATTACCACAGTGTCGTAATCTACAAACACAGACTTACACACAATTTTCCAATGAAATCACAAGTTGGTAAAAATTTAAATCATAATAAAAACGACTTTATGGCACACTACAGGGAAATATTGCTAAGGGTTTATATTGTTAAGTCAATAAACTTAGATTTATTATAATTTGTGATTATACTAAATAAATTAAGCTGACGGGCATAGTTTTATTTTACACACAAAACTTCTGTCAAAAATTAAAGCTTCTAGAAACTGAACAAGTATGAACCGGTCACTCGGTTTACATGGAAGCTATATCAGGTTATAGACTGATTTGGATCGTATTTGGCACAGTTATTGGAAGTCGTAATAGAACACAACAAGCAAATCTGACAAAAATTGCGGCTTGTACGGACTCAAGAAGTCAAATTGGGAGATCGGTGTATATGGGAACTATATAAGGATATAGACCGATTCGAACCGTACTTGGCACAGTTGTTAAAAGTCATAACGGGACACCACATGCAAAATTTCAGCCAAATCGGACGAAAATTGCTGCTGATAACGACTCAGGAATTCAAATCGGGAGATCGGTTTATATGGAAACTAACTAACCAAACCGGGCCCGCTCTGCTGCGTTTTCTTTAACTCTCTAATATCTTTTTAGGGTGGGGACACTTCGCCCTGAATAGGGATATCGAATTCATGCCTTTGTAGCCTATGACGCTGAACGGTTTCGAATCCTAGCAAGAACATCGGACAAAGTGGTGTTTATCCCCTCTTAATGTTGGCGACATTTGCGACATACAATGTCATGCATGGTCACTTAAAAATTTTTCCCCAAAGAGGTGCCGCACTACGGGACGCCATTCGGACTTGGCTGTAAAAAAAGGCCCCTTATCATTGAGTTTAAACTTAAATCGCAAAGCACTCATTGATGTGTGAGAATTTTGCCCCTTCTCGATTCCTGGTGATAATGTTCTTCCTTAGGGTAATGTTCTCATTAGGGGAGGGATGGCACCTCAGACATTTCCACTCAAATATGGATATCAAATTCGTGCTGCACTTCCAAATCCCTTTAATTTGAGACCCATATTACCACGGTCGGTAAATATGAACCGTTTGAAGGGTGTTTTAAGGCTGGGGCGGCCACCGACACTTTCTCGTTTTTTATTCCCAATGGAAATGAAATTCAGTTTAGTGGGTGCTTTAGGGCGTACCCCAAAACACTTGGCTCCAAAATTGGATATCAAATTCGTTTTCTACTCTCAAATACCTTTCAGTTGGCGCTGGTTACTTTGACCCAAATTTTAATACCATATTCGTTTTCGGGTCTCCAATACCTTTCATTTGATACCCTTATTGTGCCCATCGGACCACTTTTGGATATGGGTGGCGTTTTTGGGGTAAGGGGGAGGGTCCGCCTCCATCCGATAGCAAAAAATTATATAGCCTATGTTTCCTTCCACACAAACGTACACAATCTATGAACATAATGGGTCTAATGGCGTTTTTGAGGGGTAGCGTGAACCCCTATACTTCGATCTGATTTTATATGCCAGATACGAAATCTACTCCCGAATACCTTTCATTTGAGCCCCGTATTGAAATGAACGTCCAATATGTCCATTTAGGGGAGTTTTGGGATTGGGTCGGCCCGATGGTTACTTAGACTGACATTTTAATACCATATTCGTATTCTACTCTCCAATACCTTTCATTTGATACCCAAACTGTCCCGATTGATCCACTTTTGATTTTGGGTTGTGTTTTTGGCATAAGGGGAAGGGTCGGGGGACGGACCCGAAAAACTATATAGCCTATGTTTCCTTCCAGGCGGCCACCGTAGCGCAGAGGTTACCGTGTCCGCCTATGACGCTGAACGCCTGGGTTCGAACCCTGGCGAGACCATCAGAAAATATTTTCACCAGTGGTTTTCCCCTCCTAATGCTGGCGACATTTGTGAGGTACTATGACATGTAAAACTTCTCTCCAAAGAGGTGTCACACTGCGGCTCGCCGTTCGGACTCGGCTATAAAAAGGAGGCCGCTTATCATTGAGCTTAAACTTGAATCGGACTGCACTCATTGATATGTGAGAAGTTTGTCCCTGTTCCTTAGTGGAATGTTCATGGGCAAAATTTGCAAGGAGGAAATTTCGAGAAAATCGGTTCTGCCGTTTTTCAGTCTATACGGAGCAAACAAACCGTGACCCATATATCCGTGATTGGCTAATGTGCCCATATTGGGCGTTTTTGTGGGGGTGGTGTGACCCCCTATACTTCGACATGAATTTGTGTGCCAGATTCGTTGTCTACTCCCGCATACTTTTCATTTGATACCCATATTATCCTTATCGGTCCACTTTAGATTTTGGGTGGTGTTTTTGGGGTAAAGGTGAAGGGTCCTCCCGCTTCCGTTATCAATAAATTATAAAGTCTATTCCTACTTCCTGGCCATATTCGTAATCTACTTGCGAATACCTTTCATTTGAGTCCCATATTATCAAGATCGTCAAATATACCTATTTTAAGGGGTTTTGGGGCTGGGCCGGTCCCCCTGGTACTTGGACCCAACTTTTATTATGAAATTTGTACTCTACTCTTGAATACCTTTTATTTGAATCCCATATTGTTCCGATCGGTCCACTTTTATTTTTGGGTAGTACTTTTGGGGTAAGGGGGAGGGTCCGCTCCCCTCCCGATATCAAACAATTATATAGCCTATGTTTCCTTCCAGACCAACCTACACAATCTGTGAAAATTTCAAGGCAATCGGTTAACCCGGTTTTAAGTCTATACGGAACAAACAAACAAATAAACACAAATTGAATTTTATATATAAGATATCAGATTGTGGATGGATTCGGACCGTTATTGCAGCAGTTGTTGATAGTCTTAGCAGAACACTACATGCAACATTTCAGCCAAATCGGACAAAAATTGCAGCTTGTAAGGACTCAGGAAGTCAAATCGGAAGATCGCTTTATATGGAAGCTATATCAGGTTGTGGACGGATTCGGACCGTAGTTGCCACAGTTGTTGAAAGTCCTAGCAGAACACTACATGCAATATTTTAGCCAAATCTGACAAAAGTTTAGGCAGTTAGGACTCAAGAAGTGAAATTGGGAGATCGTTTTATATGAGAGCTATATCAGGTTATAAACCGTTTTGAACTGTACTAGGCACAGTTTTTGGAAGTCATAAAAGAACACTAGATACAAAATTTTAGCCAAATGGTATAAAAATTGCGGCTTATAAGAGCTCAAGAAGTCAAATCGGAGGATCTGTTTAAATGGAAGCTACATTAGGTTACGAGGGTTGCCTTTTATATTTCGGGATTGGACAACCCTTGTATTGCAATTTGCCAACTAACAGCTCTATCGTAAAGCCTGACATTTTTAAGGTTATACGTACTCAAAAAATTTTGACATACGAGCGCTATTTGTGTGGTTTACAGTAACTTAAAAGATTCATCTCTCCCAGAAAATGGAATTAAATCGTGAACATTTTCGCACGATTATTTTTTTAAAACTTTCGACGTGGATTAATTCAGCAATAGTGCATCGATGAACTTAATTCAATTTTTATATTACATTATAAGATTATTTGTAAAAATAGCCAAGAAAACTATTTTCATAATGTGATTGAAAAGATTCACACGGCAAATAACTCGAAAGAATGGTGGCGTTGGATAAGGGAAGTCCGAAATCAAAAATTTCAAATTGGCAGTAACGTAACGGCAGATGAATTTAAAAACTACTTTATGCACCTATTAAATCCAATTCAAGTTGTTGCCCCTATTCAATATGCACCTCCCTTTAGATTAAACCAATATTTAGATGAACCTATATCAATAGCTGAGTTAAGAGAAACACTGCGTAAGATGAAAAACAACAAAGCTCCAGGCGAGGATAGAGTGCCTTATGAGTTCTTTGTGAATGCAACGGATGAATTCCAGAATATATTGTTAACAAAGTATAATAAGATACTAGATGGTGAAAGCGTTGATGAGTCATTTAGTAAATCTATTATATATCCAATATATAAAAAAGGGAATTGTGAACAACCCAATAATTACAGAGGAATTGCTTTCTCAAACTGTATTGCAAAGATAATGATGGGGATTCTTAACGAGCGTTTATGGAAATGGGTAGAATCTGAGAATGTTTTGAATGAATTTCAAGCAGGATTTAGACGAGGCTACTCCTCATACGATAATATATACAACTTGTCTGCAATAGTAAGTCTTAAACTAGACGAAAAGAAGAAAGTCTATGCATATTTTGTAGACTTTTCCGCTGCTTTTGACAATGTGTCCAGACAAGCCCTAATTTATAAATTATTTGAACTGGGTGTCTCCTATAAATTTGCTAAGCTTGTAGAGAACTTATACGCTAATACACAGTACGCTGTATGGACGGGGGAGGAAATGTCCGCATATTTTCAAACTAAGGCTGGCGTAAAACAGGGATGTTTGCTCTCACCCTTATTATTTGCTTTATACATCAACGATTTGCATGATAGCCTGGAGGGAGGACTGCAGTGTAATGGTATTAATCTGAGGATTTTACTATACGCAGATGATATTGTGATTATCTCTGATGATATAGAAACAATGCAAAGCATGATTTACAACTTAGAAATCTATTGCAAAAAATGGAACCTTTCAGTCAATATGGCAAAATCGCAGATGCTAATTTTTAGAAGAGGTGGAAGATTAAGCTCTCTCGAAAAGTGGTGGTATAAAGGGGAAGAAATTAAAATTACCTCTGAATTTAATTATTTGGGAGTAATTTTTACTCCAAAGCTGAGTTTTCAAAAACATGTAGAAAAGAGAAATTTGCAAGCAAAGAATGCTCTTAATACGACCTGGAATCACATAATGAAGGAGAACCGAATCAGTCTACGTATGAAATGGAAGGTGTACTTAGCCGTTTGTAGAGCAATACAGAGCTATGCATCTCAAATATGGGGCTTTAGACATTTTGATGAAGTAGACAAACTTCAACGCTTTTTTATGAAAAAAATTTTACGGCTGCCGAAAAATACGCCAAATTATGTACTGATGTTGGAAACTGCTGCTGAAGAAAGCCATATATATACGATGGGATTACATTTGAAATATATAAATAACGTTTTACTACATTACCATGATAATCGGTTGCCAAAGATGCTAACGAGAGCATTAATAGAAAGGAATTCGTTTTGGGTGAAAGATTTGAGAAATATAGCAAGAGATCTAAACATCAATTGGCCTGAATTGCCGAATATTTTCGTCCAATGGAAAACTTTCAGCATTGAACTGCTAACGGCTTTAAAATTGAGAAACATCTATGGTAATATTCGAAATAAAAACTCAACAGAACGGTTTTACAAACATCTGGACTATAATAAGGGGCTTTCATATATAACAGATGAGAATCCGTTAGATAACATCATATGGATTCTAAAGGCGCGAGGTGGAATGCTTAACTTAAACGGCAATTTATATGGTGTGGAAGATAACCATAAATTATGTAACCTTTGCAATATGCGGGCTATCGAAAATATCCAACATTTCGTAGGTGTATGCCCAGTGCTAAAAGAATTTCGAATTTTGTACTTTGGCAAAATAGTACTAGCTGATCATGAAATGATCAATATATTGAATGGACAACGACAGGATGATTGGAGCAATTTGATTAAATACATAAAATGTGCAATGAATTATAGGCACTATTTGATACAAGAATTAAACTAAACACAAATGTGACAGACGTTTAATGCAAAAAAAAAACATTGTCTAAGTTTAACTATCTTTATTAAAGTTAATCAAAAAAAAAAAATACAAGCAATGAATATTATACTTATATAGTTGAATTTTGTTTAATAAAGATCTAATCTAATCTAAAAAAAAAAAATTCAATTTTTGGCGATGAAGCTCCATCAAGGACCAGGGTTTATCGATGGTGTGGTGAATTCAGATCTACGTTTATCGACACCAGAAGAAGCGGTTGACCCGTTCAGCATGCATGTTTTGGAGATACCTCAATCAGAGTGGCAAAAGTGCTTCGACATTTGGTATGAACGCAGCAAAAATGTATAGTTTTTAATGAAGAATGTTTTGAAAAACAATAAAGCGATTTTCGATTATTATTATATGTTTTTGTGTTCTCTTATCCCGAAATATAAAAGGCAATCCTCGTATCTACATCTAAACCGATATGGCCTATTTGCAACCCCCAACGACCAATATCAATATTAAGTATCTGTGCAAAATTTCAAGCGGCTATCATTTCGCGTTCCACCACTATCGTTCCAAGCGCCTCGATCTTCTGCGCTCATTCCTAAATCCCTGACACCAAGTTTCGAAGTGTCTCCCACCACTAGATCTTTCCATGGGGTTTTTGCGTGTACGCTCGTGTTTGCCTTCAACAGACTTCTTTGCTCGAGCTTCTTCATCCATTCTGACAACATGACATAGCCAACGCAGCCGTTGTATTTTGATGCGTGTAACTATGCTATCGTCGTCATACAGCTCGTGGTTCATACGACGCCTATATTCTCCATTAACGCAAACTGGTCCATATAATTTACGAAGAATCTTTCTTTCAAATACTCCAAGCACTCCCTCGTCTACTTTCACATGTACCCATGCCTCGGAACCATATAACAACACGGGTAGCATCAGTGTCTTGTATAGGGCTATATTCGACTGTCGAGAGGTGGCCTTGTTTCAAAACAGGTGTCATTCCTTTTCGGTTACGACGGTGCCGTGTTAAATAATGTTACTGACTATCTCAACAGCCTGACTATTGGAGGCCACCGTAGCGCAGAGGTTAGCATGTCCGACCATCAGAAAAATTTTCATTTTTCTATGCCATGTATAACTTCTCTTCAAAGAGATGTCGCACTGCGGCATGCCGTTCAGACTCGGCTATAAAAAGATGGCCCCTTATCATTGAGCTTAAAACTTGAATCAGACTGCACTCATTGATATGTGAGAAGTTTGCCCCTGTTCCTTTGTGGAATGTTCATGGGCAAAATTTGCATTATTTGACTATCTCAAAGTTGTGGTTCCCAACTTTCTCCATTTTCTTTAACTGCTCGGTTATGCAAGGCTTTTTGGGAGTTGAAACCATCCATTTCGTCGTATCTCCATTTACTGCCAGAACCATTTCCACTGACTCTCTTTCGATTCTTTCAAAGGCTGCAGTTACTACTTCCGGCCGACCTATGATATCGATATCGTCGGCATAGGCGAGTAGCATATGTTCTCTTGCGATTAGTGTGCCATATCTATGCACATCTACATCTCGTATAATCTTCTCCAGCAGGATTTTAAAGAGATCACACGATAGACTGTCGCCTTGTCTGAAACCTCGTTTGGCATTAAATGGTTCGGAGAGATTCTTTCGTATCAAGTGTCATCCTGTAGAGTCTTATTAATTTTGCAGGGATACCAAACTCAGACATGGCTTGAAATACCTTTGAACGTAAAGGAGTATCGAAGGCGGCTTTGTAGTCAACAAAGAGATGGTAGGTGTTGATTTGTCTTCCTCGGGTCTTTTCCAGGATTTGGCGCAGTGTGAATATCTGGTCTGGGTGGATTTACCAGTTCTAAAGCCGCATTGATAGGGCCCAATTATCTCATTGACTTTAGGTTTTAATCTTTCACCAAGTACGCTCGACTGTATCTTCCTTGCGATGGGGAGGAGACTGATTCCTCTGTAGTTGGCACATACCATCTTGTCTCCTTTCTTGTGTACGTAACATAGTATGCCGAGGTTCCCATCACCGGGTATGCGTTCTTCTAGCCAGATTGCGCAGATAAGCTGATGCATATGCCTTATCAGCGTGTCGCTTTCGGTCTTAAATAGTTCAGGGGTTAACCCGTCGGCTCATGCTGCCTTGTTGTTCTTTAGTCGGGTCACTGCTACTTAGACCTCATTCTGACCCATAATCTGTCGATTAAGGGTCTGAAACCCATAAAAGCTTTAATTATTACCCGATTTCGTTGATCCAGACATCTCTGTTCAATACGACCCAGATCAGTCCAGATTTGGATATAACTGCCATATAGGGTATTGGGCTCATAAAAGGCTCATTTATTGCCCAATTTCGCAGAAATTTTTTTACAGCAAGTTGTAAAGGGTGATTTTTTTGAAGTTAGGATTTTCATGCATTAGTATTTGACAGATCACGTGGGATTTCAGACATGGTGTCAAAGAGAAAGATGCTCAGTATGCTTTGACATTTCATCATGAATAGACTTACTAACGAGCAACGCTTGCAAATCATTGAATTTTATTACCAAAATCAGTGTTCGGTTCGAAATGTGTTCATTCACCGTAACGTTGCGTCCAACAGCATCTTTGAAAAAATACGGTCCAATGATTCCACCAGCGTACAAACCACACCAAACAGTGCATTTTCCGGGATGCATGGGCAGTTCTTGAACGGCTTCTGGTTGCTCTTCACTCCAAATGCGGCAATTTTGCTTATTTACGTAGCCATTCAACCAGAAATGAGCCTCATCGCTGAACAAAATTTGTCAAAATTTGAACACATTTCGAACCGAACACTGATTTTGGTAATAAAATTCAATGATTTGCAAGCGTTGCTCGTTAGTAAGTCTATTCATGATGAAATGTCAAAGCATACTGAGCATCTTTCTCTTTGACACCATGTCTGAAATCCCACGTGATCTGTCAAATACTAATGCATGAAAATCCTAACCTCAAAAAAATCACCCTTTATAAGGCTCCTCGACATCTGTGTTCAATATGGCTCAGATCGTTCCAGATTTCGATATAGCTGTCATATAGACCGATCTCTCGACTTAGGGTCTTGGGCCCATAAAAGACACATTTATTACCCGATTTTGCTGACACTATGCACAATAAATAGCATTAGGCCCCTCGGCTTTCGTATCGAGTATGGTTCATTACGGTCCTAATCGGTCCTTATTTCGATATAGCTCCCATAAAGAACGATTGCCATAAAGAATTGAAGGACTTGGGCCCATAACGGGTGTATTTATTGTCCGATTTCGCAGAAATTTGTTACAGCGAGTTATGTTAGCCTCCTCGACAACCCCTGTACACTACGGCCCAAATCGGTCCAGATTTAGATATAGCTGCCATATATTCCGATCTCTCGATTTATGTTGTTGGGAAATTTGACACGGTGGGCTTTGTTAGGCTCTTCGATATTCGTGTTCAATATGGTTCAGTTCGGTCTATATTTGGATATAGCTGTCATATGCATATACCGATCTACCGATTGAAGTTCTAAGGCCATAAAAAGATGAATTTGTTACAATGAGTTGAGTTAGACCCTTTCATAGCCTTCCTGACTATATTTAGATATAACTGCTATGGGTTTATAAATGATGAATTGTTCACTGTATTATGACGAAAGGGTTTTAATACAATATCCGAGGGGGTGGGTATCCAAAGTTCGGCTCGGCCGAACTTAATGCCTTTTTACTTGTTGTTTTGCTGAGCAAACGAATCGACATGGCGACTTTGCCTTGTGCCAAACAGTAGAGATGGATTCTTATTAAAAACAAAACATCGGTCATAGGTTTTTCCATATTCATAGGGGAAATTTCTGAATGGTATTTCAAAAAGATGCTAGGGCGTTTATATTGCAATGACTTAGAAAGAAATTTGAATACTTGCAAATAATTTTGCGCTATGATACCAAATATTAAGAATTGTAATAATTTTACATCAACTTGTTTTCTTCGAAACAATACATAAGGCATTCCAGAGAAACAATTGCTTGCAAATATTGAATTCCAAGTAATGAACAGGTTAGATGATATGAATTACATATTTGCTTGTAGTTGATTTTGGGTTATTGAAGATGTGTCATTCCTTCGGAAAAATCTAGAAGTGATTCAATTGTCCAAATTCCCAAGTAGCTCACTACTACTTATCGTAAGTCAAGTGTCACCTAGTACTGCCAATAATGAGCAATAGCGAAGACAAACACAAATGGGTAAAAAAGGTTTTGGTTCTAAGCACTTCTTGGTAATTTACGCAGGCTATTGTCCATCTGACTACCTGGATAGGGTTACAGACGACTCTTTTATAATGGTGATTTCGATTTTGAAAAATTTTACATATAGGTTACACTTCTAATGACAAAATTTTGCAAATATCGCCCAAACCTTCTTACACACTTCTACATTTCAATCCAACATGTTCCAGTTCATGCGGCGAACTTAAAAAGCATGAAAAGAAACTTTGAGTTTTCATTTCTAATAAACTTTCTGTAAAGACGCTGGTAAAATGAAACTAGAGGCTGAAGAAATCAAGTCCCCAGATCGGTTTATATGGCAGCTATATCAGGTTGTGAACTGATTTGAACCATATTTGGCACAGTTGTTGAAAGTCATAATAAAATACGTCATGCAAAATTTCAGCCAAATCGGATAAGAATTGCGCCCTCTAGAAGCTCAAGTAGTCAGTCAAGTCCCCAGATCGGTTTATATAACAGCTATAACAGGTTATCATATGATTTGAACCATACTTGGCACAGTTGTTGGATATCATAACAAAATACTTCGTGCAAAATTTCATTCAAATCAGATAAGAATTGCGCCCTCTGGTGGCTCAAGAAGTCAGGATTTAAGATTTGAACCTAATTTAACAAAGTTTTTGAAAACCACGTCGTCCAAAATTTCATTCCAATCGGATAAGAATTGCGCCCTCTAGAGGCTCAAGAAGTCAAGACCCCAGATCTGTTACATGACACTTATATCAGGGAATAACCGATTTGGCATAGTTGTTGGATATCATAACAAAACACCTCATGCAAAATTTCATTCCAATCGGATAAGAATTGCGCTCTCTAGAGGCTCAAAAAGTCAAGATCCAAGATCGGTTTATATGGAAGCTATATCAAAACATTGATCGATATGGTCCATTTACAATCCCAACCGACCTACACTTATAAGAAGTATTTGTATAAAATTTCAAGGCGCTAGCTTTACTTCTTCGGATGTTAGCATGCTTTCGACAGACAGAGGGACGGACGGACATGGCTAGATCGACATAAAATGTCACGACGATGAAGAATATATATACTTTATGGGGTCTCAGAAGAATATTTCCAGTAGTTACCAACAGAATGACGAAATTGGTATACCCCCATCCTATGGTGGAGGGTATAACAACATGGAAGAAAATCCAGAAAGTCCAATAAGCTATAAACAAGTTAACTATCGGCTTGAAATAGGTCCTGAATCCGAGAACAGGTCAGTGGCCTTACAGGAGTTTGATTAGATAGATACTTACTTGCGCCTCAGTAGTTTGAAAAAGTGCAACGTAAGGATAACACAACAGGTTCAGAGTACATGTTGTCTTGGCATAGGCGGAGCGATGAGGACCAAGCCCATTAGGGAGCTGGAGACCATTCTAGATATCTGATTCATAGCCATACAGATAAAGTGTGAGGCAGCCACTGAGGCTATGACACTTAAGGCGATGGAAGAATGGATTGAGGATGGGAGAAGCTTATACCATCGCGGTATAATCGAGGCGACGATAGGAATCCTGGAAGGAATAGAAGAGGTATCCAATCGGATACCTGAGAGGACACTTTGATCGAGTTCGAGGCACTGCTGCCAGTCTTGGCTGTGCCTTGTCTTCGATTGCAAAGACAAGTCCAAATGGTGTTTAATGCAAGCACCTGCCGTGTTGGCCTAATCCTGTAGGGCTCTTAACCCCGGGTGAATATAATGCGACCACCAACGCTCCCACACATTGCATGGGTAACAATTCGAGTTCACGTAGTTTGGACGTGTTCTCCCCCTTGGTTAGGGGCTGAGCACTATCTAAAACTCCTTCCGATCTGTGGGTCACGGCACCCGGTCGCAAAGCAACTCCACATCGAGCTTACGCTCTACCCGCGAGTTGGGTCCAAACCACAGCCACCACGTTACTCCCCAGTGGGGCCTCATCATAGTCGGACTGGGATCGAAATCCCAGGGGCTGGTAACCGAAGCTACTATCAGTTGAACCCCAAACGATTCCGAACTGGTCACCTAAAAGAAAAACGGCCAAAGCCATTTCCCCGACTCCCCCACCCCCCGGATTACCAAGACAGTCGGATTGCCAGATAGTTGGATTGCCAAGACAGGCAGCCACTGAGGCTATGACACTTTCGGCGATGAGAAAATGGATCAAGGGTAGGATCAGCTTATACTATCGCGGAATAATCGAGGCGACGGTAGGAAACCTGGAAGGAATTGAAGAGGTATCCTGGGGGGACTACATTGAGAACCCAGGGACTGAGATCTGTCTGTTTGACCATAATACGGTCCTACCGGCAAAGATCCAGGCGATCGCGGAATGCACGGAATGGTGTGATGCTACACGAGGACCTCTAGTGTGAACACCTTTACAACCACGACAGCAAGATCATGAACAGTCTTGGAATGTAAGAAGAAGATTAACGCCTTCTGTGAGGATGGCACCATCTGCATTGTTTGGGTGCCGGGCCTTAGCGGAGTAACTGGAAATGAGAAAGCAGACGATTTGGCAGTGAATGCCAGAAAAGTGCCGTCAATAAACTTGGTTATCCCGAAGCCTTTCGGGTCGACGCAGTCCGAGTTAAGGGAGTGGTCGACGAAGGATTGCGAAAATCCTATGGGGAGATCCAAATCGTGAGAAGACGAGACTATTACCGAAACAGGAGTTCAGTATAGCTTTCGGGACACATAGGACTACGAACTCACTTATGTAAAATCGGCGCGGCAAGTGATGGCATGTGTAGGACATCCGTGGAAGATGATGAGACGTTGGAGCATTTTTTATGTCATTGACCGGCTTTGGCGGCTAACAGATACCGGCACTTAGATGGGGACACAATACCAGACATGAAACAACATTGGAGCGAGGCATGGAAAACAAATCTGCAGAGACAAAGAAGGAAATCTGGTGACTGACACAGAAAGCATGCTGAGTATATGGAAATAATATTTTACCCAACTGCTAGTGTCCAACGAAAAAGATACCGCAGAACCCTGATGATGGTATAGAATGTTTACATCCTAGTCAGAATGAGGACCAAGTAGCAGTAACTCCACTAAAGAACAATAAGGCAGCAGTAGCCGACGGGCTTCCCGTTGAGCTATTTAAGATCGGAGGCTACGTGCTAATAAGTCATATGCATCAGCTTGTCAGTGCTTGGAGTATTTGAGAGAAAGATTCTTCGTAAAATGTATGGAGCAGTATGAGTTAAGGGAGAATATAAGCGTCGTATGAACCACGTACCAAAATACAACGGCTGCGTTGGCAAGGTCATGTTGTCAGAATGGATGAAGAAGATCCAGCAATGATGACTTTTGAAGGCAAACACTTTGCATGCAAACCGCGACGACCAACAGCCCTATGAAAAGATCAAGTGGTCTGCCACCACTCGAAACTTGGTGACAGAGATTTTAGAATGAACGCAGAAGATCGAGGCGCTTGGAACGCTATTCTACGTTCGGCTACTGGAACAAATGTTCTGCATAGCCAATTAATGTAAAGTAAAATGTGTACTCAACTTCCAAATACCTTTCATTTGATACCCAACTGGTAAATATGTTCTGCCAAGGGGTGTAGAATGGTCTGGAAAGAATAAAAGGCTACACAATTTCTTGATATCGGAAGGGGAGCGGACTCTCCCCCTTACGTAAAAAGCAAAACTCAAAAATAAAAGTAGACCGATTGAGACAATACGGGTGTCAAACGAAAGGTATTCGAGACTCGACTTGACTTGAGACTTAACTTGATATTAAAAATTGGGTCCAAATACCTAAGGGGCTACTCCGACCCAAGACCCCTTTTAAATAGGCATATTCGATGATAATGACAATGGGGGACTCAAATGAATTGTAGTAGGGAGTAAATTACGAATATGATCTGGAAGGAGCAATAGGCTATATAACTTGTTGATATCAGAAGGGGGGCGGACCCTCCCCCTTACTCCAAAAGCACCGCCAAAAAATAAAAGCGGACTCAGGGGACAATATGGGACTCAAATGAAAGGTATATGAGGTTTGAGTACGAATTTGATATTAAAAATTTGGTCCAATATGGGACTAAAATGAAAAGTATTCGAGAGTAGGGTACTAACTTGATACTAAAAATTGGGTCCAAGTACCGGGCCGCACCGACACGAAAACCCACTCAAATGGGTAAATTGGACGATAATAACAATATTAGACTCAAATGAAAGGAATTCGTAGTAAATTGCAAGTATGGTATGGCAGGAGCAATAGGGTATATAATTTGTTGATATCGGAAGGACTCTCCCCCTTAACACAAAACCACCACTCAAAAATAAAAGTAGACCGATCGAGACAATATAGGAGTCAAACGAAAGATATTCGAGAGTAGGGTACTAACTTGATAATAACAATTGATTCCAGGTACCTAGGGGGCTACTCCGACCCAAAAACCCTTCAAAAAGCCATATTAGACGATAATGTCAATATGGGACTCAAATGAATTGTAGTAGGGAGTAAATTACGAATATGATCTGGAAGGTGCAATAGGCTATATAATTTTTTGATATCGGAAGGACCCTCACCCTTACCCCAAAAGCACCGCCAAAAATAAAAGCGGACCGATG
This sequence comes from Stomoxys calcitrans, assembly GCF_963082655.1. Classification (NCBI taxonomy): domain Eukaryota; kingdom Metazoa; phylum Arthropoda; class Insecta; order Diptera; family Muscidae; genus Stomoxys; species Stomoxys calcitrans. The sequence continues at coordinate 198,853,147 of NC_081552.1, forward strand.
GGAACAATATGGGACTCAAATGAAAGGTTTTCGAGAGTAGGGTACTAACTTGGTACTAAAAATTGGCTTCAAGTACCGGGCCGCTCCGACCCGAAAACCCACTCAAATGGGCGTATTGGACGATAATGACCGTATAGAAGGAGCAATAGGCTATATAATTAGGGCTCAAATGGGCATTTTGGACGATCATGACAAGATGGGACTCAAATGAAAGGTATTAGGGAATAGATTACGAATATGGTCTGAGAGGAGTAATAGGGTATAGAATTAGTTGTCATCGGAAGGGGGCGGACCCTCCAACTTACTCCTACAGCATCACCCAAAAATAAAAGTGGACCGATGGGGACAATATGGGATTCAAATGAAAGGCATTAGGGAATAGATAACCAATATGGTGTGGAAGGAGTAAGAGGGTATATAATTTGTTGATATCGGAAGGGAGGCGGACCCTCTCCATTACTCAAAAGCGCTACCCAAAAATACAAGTGGACCGATAGGGACAATATGGGATTCAAATGAAAGGTATTAGGTAGTAGATTACGAATATGATTTGGAAGGATCAATAGGCTCTATAATTTGTTGATATCGGAAGGACCCTCCCTCTTATTCTAAAAGCACCACCTAGAAATAAAAGTGAACCGACGAAAGACAATATGGGATTCAAATGAAAGGTATGCGAGAGTACAGTTCTAAGTTAATATTAAATTTGGTTCCAGATAACTAGGGGCCCACCCCGACCCAAATCCCTTCAATAGGCATATTGGACGATAATGTCAATATGGGACTCAAATGAAAGTTATAAGGAAGAGCAATAGGCTATATAATTTCTTGATATCGGAAGGGGCAGACCTTCCTCCTTACTCCTAAAGAACCATCCAAAAATAAAAGTGGATCGATGAGGACAATATGGGACTTAAATGAAAAGTATTCGAGAGTAGTGTACTATTTTGATATCAAAAATTTGGTCCAAGTACCTAGGGGACTGCACCGACCGGAAAACCCACTCTAATGGAATTTTGGACGATCACGACAATATGGGACTACAAACCCCCTCCACAAATGGGAATAGTTTGCCAATCATGGGGTACAAATAAAGGGTATAGTATTTGGAAGTAGATAAACAAATTGTTCTGGGGAAATACATATGAAAAGAAAAAAATACATATTTTTCGCGTGGTGTATTGAAGATGCGGAGGAGCGGGCCGGGTTTAGCTAGTGATAAAATATATTCTAGTCCTCACACGCGGTGTGTGTTTATGCCATGCCACACATGCAAGTCATCAAAATCATTGAAAATGATCAATAAGTGATGAGTTGTAGCAAATATCTCCCTTGAGAAAATAAACAATGTACACGGCTTCCTGTTCCAGGAAATACAAACACACATATACTAACACGCGCAAACACCAACACAATTTCTTAGTGTATCAGCATCAATCAAATGTTTAGCCATTTGCAAACAAAATAAATTGAAATTATTTATAAGAAGCTCTTTGAAAGATGTTTTGAGTGTGGACTTCTCAGACCGCTCTTTGTGGGTTTAAGAACTCTCGACCAGTGTTGCCCCAGGATTAAATAATAAAAAAAATGCAAGAAGTTAAAACGGATCATTATGGGCCTCTCTATAAATTTAAGAAATAAAATCGGTTTATATTAAGCTCAAAGTTTATATGTGCAGATATACATATCTATTTTTGGGCACTTTGGCAACACTGCTTCCTATCTCTTTTACATGCCAACTTTCATGCTCTCCTTTTGTTTGCTCTTAATAGTCCTTAACTGTTATACATTTCGTTTGGAGTGGAGGGGGAGACGCGAAATACTATGGATGCTGTGTGCTCATTGCTAGTTTGTTATTGCGTAGAGGGAATTTTTGTTTTTGGCGCTACACCCCAAAAAATTTCCTTGGTATCCTTGTTTTATTTTTTTTTTTTGTGTCGATTTTGTTTAGCATCATCTCTTATTCGGCATTAAACATTGTTGTTGGCCTATGTTTTATGGTTGTTCCTCTTCGCCTGATGCATGAGCATGGGCCATGAATGGTAGAGACGTACGTGTTATGCCGTTGTAAGGTCAGTAGTAAAATTCTATTCTATCGGTTAAAACGTGTTGATTAGAAAACGGCGTGTGTATATGACAACAACATTCTAGATCCTAGTTTTATCTCGTACAGCCCCAAAGGATTACACTCAAGGATATGTGTTGTTAATGCTCGTCCGTTTGTTGTTTCTGTTATTTTTTTCTTCACGAATTGTTCGTCATTTATTATAGTGGGCTTGGGAAATAGCAAAAAATAAAAATAGCAACAAGGAAGCGAAATATTTTCCCATTTTCATTGTGATGCCTGCATGTGTATATGCTAAATAAGCTCTCTCAAAGTGAAAGTGTAGTGCAATCTAATCGAATCCAATCAAATATTCATTCGTTAGAGTTCTTATAAATAATTCAATCTATCAGGAAAAAAAAAAAAAATTCATGAATTAGTCAGAGTGAGAAATTGTGAAATGAAATTTTGTTGAATAAAAAAAAAGCTTATCAGCTGTGTTTTCCCCCCCATGGAATAGAAATAAACGAAACATAAGTTGGATTGCTTGGATGTTGATCGAAATCTGTTGTGTCAATAATCATAGGTCAAGGTCTTCAAAGGTAACCAATGAAGTTGATACGTTTAAAGCAAAAAAAAAATTTTTTGTGTTTTGTAAACTAGCCAGAGTTAATAAAAAAGGGCTGCTGAAATATTTTTCAAATTTCTAAACAACACCGACCATATTGTGTTCAAATTGGTTTGAAAATGTCAATTAAAATGTAGTTACTTCGGAAGTGCATTATATTGACATTTGGAGTTGTGTTATTGTTGATGAAACTTCACAAATTCATCAACTGTTCAAAACTCATTCTGATCCAAGGAATGGCTACTCTGTGCATCACAGCCGCACTCTACATCACGGCTATACAAATTATTGTGAGCACTCCGTTAGGGGAGCTTTCTTGTTGTTCAAGGAGTACTCTAGGGCACTGTCTTCTTTTTGTACCCACCTCCATAGGATAGGGGGTATATTCATTCAGTTATTCCATTTCCAACACATCGAAATATCAATTTCCGATCCTACAAATTATATATATTTCGGATCGTCGTAAAGAATTGAAGAAGGATATCGAAGGGCCTAACACAACGCACTGCCCCAAATTTCCACAAAATCGGAAACTAAATATGGATTTTATCGGCTTAAGACCCTAAATCGGAGGATCGGTCTATATGGCAGCTATATCCAAATCTGCGCATTCACTGTCCCCAATTTCGACGACATCGGACAATAAATAAGCCCAATACCTCAAATCGAGAGATCGGTCTATATGACAGCTATATCCAAAACTTAACCGATCTGTGCCATATTGCAGAAGTATGTCGAGGGGCTTAACTTAACTCAATGCCCCAAATTTCGGCGACATCGGAACTAAGTGTGCCTTTTTTGAGCCCAAAACGAGAGATCGGTTCATATGGCAGCTATATCCAAATCTGGACCGATCTGAGCCAAATTGACGAAGGATGTCGAAGGGCCTAACACAACTCCATGTCCCAAATTTCAGCAAAATCGGATAATAAATGTGGCTTTTATTGGCCTAAGACCCTAAATCGGTGTATATGGCAGCTATATCCAAATCTGGACCGATCTGTGTCATAATGCAGAAGTATGTCAAGGGGCTTAACTTAACTCACTGTCCCAAATTACGGCGACATCGGCCAATAAATGCGCCTATTATGGGCCTTAGACCCTAAATGGGAGGATAGGTCTATATGGCAGCTATATCCAAATCTAGACCGATCTGAGCCAAATTTACAATGGACGTCGAAGAGCGTAGGACAACTCACTGTCCCAAATTTCAGCAAAATCAGAAGTGGGTTGCTATCTGGCCATAATCGTCGGGATCTAGGGGACTTTAATGCGCATCACACGTCGTGGCATTCTCCCCTAGGTAACTTCTCTTATAGTTCCCGATGCCTGGAAAATGGGCAGAGTGATCCCGCTACTGAAGCCTGGAAAAGACCAGAGTTTGGGGGAGTTGTACAGACCGATCTCCCTTCTCTCACCAGTGGCAAAGACGCTTGAGGCATTACTCCTCCCGAGCCTCGTAGGAGAATTTCCATTCGCCGAGCATCAACATGGATTTCGAAGACTGCACAGCACAGCAACAGCTTGGCATGCCATCACCGCACACATTTGCCGTGGCTTCAATCAGCCCAGGCCATGTGAGAGGACGGTCCTTGTGGCACTGGACCTATCGAAGGCAGTCGACATGGTTAAACATGCCAAACTATTTGATGTCAATGCTCAGGCCCCCAGCCAGGCCTGAAACGCTCGGTCGCCAATTATCTGTGTGGTCGACAGTCATTTGTGGAATTTAGGGATAAGAAATCGAAGTACCGTAGAGTGAAACAGGGAGTTCCCCAAGGTGGTGTGATATCTCCGGCGCTGTTTTACATCTACCTATTCTCCATTCCTCTCCCTCCAGACGGCATAGAGATAGTATCATATGCAGACGATTGTACGATCATGGCATCAGGCCCCCCACTCATTGATGACATCTGCGATAGGTTGAAGGTCTACCTCAACGAACTTGCCTCATTTTTCGCTGCAAGAAATCTGAAGATATCCGCCACCAAATCTTCAGCCACATTGTTTCACTACAAATACGCGTGAGGTGAATACTGAGCTGACTGTGATGGTTGATGGAGAAATGATTCCGACCATCAAGTGTCCCAAAATACTTGGCGTCACATTTGACAGCTCTTACACAATCTCCCCATATGCCACAGCAATCTGCGATAAAGTAAAAACTAGAAATAAGGTCCTCAAGTCACTTGCTGGCAGCAGTTGGGGTGCAGACAAAGAAACCTTCTTGACCACGTACAAAGCAATTGGCCGGTCTGTGGTAAGTTATGAAGCGCCAGTGTGGTCTGGTCAACTTTGTGACACGCAGTGGAATAATATTCAGATCTGTCAAAATGCCGCCCTCCGCACTGCGACGGGCTGTCTACGTAGACCAGTGCGAAGACATAACTACATGCTGTTTAAGCAATACCTTTTGGGGCTGTTATCGCAGAAACCATCCAAATCATCATCTTGTGGATAGATATCCACCGCCCAGAAGCCTTAAGGTAGATCTACACGATCTAGAGCGTGAGGTTCAGCGATACACGAGAGAACCTCTAGATCAAGCGGCATATCAAGCGGGTCTAAACAACATTCATGCAGACACGGTAAATGGCTACCGGTAATGGCTGCGGTAAATGGCTACCGGGTGAATGTGGTCCTTGGAGAACGACCGCCACCCATTGCACCCGAAGAAATCGAAACCAGAGTGGTTCTGGCTGAATTCCCACAGAGCTAGGATTGATGCCGACTTGCAAGATGTATGTCCCGATTGTAACCAGGGACCGCACGATACACGTCACCAGTTTAACTGCCCGGCCAGACCTACTCGGCTCAGACCCAGATCCTTGTGGACGCACCCCATCTTAGTCGCAGAGTTTTTGGGTCTTGACACACAACAGAATCAAGCAGACGAAAGATAGAACACAATAAACTGCTACAACAACAACCAAAACTCCGATGGAAAGGCAAGTTTGAGAAAAATTTCTCGTCAGAAATTGAAGAAGAAACTTGGAAGATCGAGAGGCTTGGGAATCCATTCTGTGTTCGGTTATTGGAAGAAACGGTCTGTGAATGCTATTTTCCATCGACATTATGTAGGGGTCAGATTCATTTTCCGCTTTTAAATTCTTCTCCAATTTGACTGATTTTTTTGTGTAAAGTGAGCTCCAGCACCTACATCGAATAAAACTTAATCTATTTTGCAGCGAATTTAATATGATGAAGGTAAAAAAAAAATCATCGAACATTGTTAAATGAAAGATTTTTCTTTTGTTCTTCAAACCAATTAATTATCCCCTTCACTTTTATGAAAAGAAAATGCTTATTATGTTTCGTTATTACCATGTTCTCTGAATAAAACAGCAATGAAGGTGGTTTCACTTAAAAAAGTCAACACTGAGAAAGAGGAAAAAATAAACATAAACTGTAAGCGCCGCCAATTAAAAATATGTTGCAAAAGAAGTGAATGAAATCATTCTTCATTATGTTTACCTACATGCAATGAGTTGTGGCATTTATGTGTGTATATGCAAATTCACTTGCTATACATGGTTATGGGATTTTGAATTACAAAGTTCTGTCATAATTTAAAAGCATGTTGAAAAAAAAGTTTGTCAATCAAAAAATATCAAGGCATCAGTTTGAACAAAATGTGAATACGATATAATTCAATTGTGGCTCTCAATTTGTGGCATATTTCAAAGCAAACATTAAAAAAAAAATAGAAAAACACATTTCATTATACACTTGCTAACCACATTTGAACACATAATTAATAACATCACAAAATAATCACACATTCTACCTGGGAAATGAAGTTAATACAAGCCTAATTGGAAATAAGGTCTCCTGAGGAGGGAAAAAATAACAGATACAAGGTGTGATTAAAAAAAGTTTTAAATTTGATACCCACCACCATGACTATATTTATCAAATATTATCAAAATTTATTATAACACTACTATATCCATACGAGTATTAGTATTCAAATATATCTGATCTGCATCGGTTTGGTTTAGGTGCCGAAAAGCTCTATAGTTCCAAATTTCAGCGAAATCGGGTGATAAGTGCGCGGCCCATGTGGTTAAACCCTAATTCGAATGATCGATCTATATGACAACTAAATCTAAATATGGTCTGATCTGGACCATATTTGGGTTGGATGTCGGGAAGATTTAACAAGTAAAAGCGTGCTAAGTTCGGCCGGGCCGAATCTTGGGAACCCACCGTCATGGATTCTGTTAAAATATTGGAGCTATATCCGGTTCTAGAACCGTATTTGAATCGTACTTAGCACAATTGTTGGAAGTCATTACAGAACACTACATGCAACATTTCAGCCAATAATAAATGCGCCTGTTATAGGCTTAAGACCTTTAATCGGCGTATCTTTTTCTAATATATAAAAATCAATTTGTGTTTGTTTGTTTGTTTGTCTGTTTGTTTGTTTGTGTGTTCCTTATAGACTCAGAAATGGCTGAACCTATTTTCTTGAAATTTTCACAGATGGTGAATAATGACCCCGTGGTGAAAATATGATACTATCTGATCTGAAGGGAGGCGGATCCTCCCCTTTACCCTAATTTTCAGAAACGCCAGATCTCGGAGATGGGTGGTGCGATTTAAACGAAATTTTGTGTGTTCTCTTATAATACCCTAAAAATAAAAATTTGGTATTCAAATTTCGGATGGGGTACCTAGGGGGGCTGCCCCACGCTAAAACCTACCAAACATATATTTAGACCAATCACGATAATATGGGACTCAAATGAAAGGTATTTAGGATTAGAAAACGTATCCGATATTCAATTGTCGGACCAAGTGCTAGGGGGACCACCCCAAAACACCCCTAAGTCTTACATATTTACCAACCATGGCAATATGGGACGCAAATGAAAGGTATTTGCGAATAGAATTCGAATCTGATATCCAAATGTGGGACCACGTTTTTGTGGGTCCACCCCTTCCCCAAAGCAACCCCCAAACTGGACTTATTTAAAGATCATATGGGATTCAGACAAAGGCACTTATATTGTTAAACTGTTAGTCAAGTTAGCATGGTATTTCACTAAAAGATCTTTAATTATCGAAAATAAGCATTCCAAGGAAACTTTTGTTCCATATAAAGTAAAAGAAGGCGCAGCGGAGCGGGCCCGGGTCAGCCAGTTATATATATATACCTCTTGTACTTTATATGGAGCAAAGTTTTCCTTTGAAGATTTATTTTCGACAATTAAAGAGCTTTTAGCGAAATACCATGCAACGAAAATAGTATACCGTTTGACCATATGATCTTTATTGGTCTACGAATTTAAGTTTGGATGTAAGGTTTACTCCATTCTTGAAATACTTTATTTCAGTCCGATATTCTGATGTTGTCTGATTTAGGGGTGTTTTCGGAGGTGAGGAGTTCCCCAGTGGCCCTGAAAAAATATCAGCATCGTGCTCTTCTCTCAAATACCATTTATGAGTATCAATTCTTGCTCTACCCCCCAACACCTTTCTTTTAAGCCCCACATTGACGTGGTTTGTAAATATGCCCGATTTAGGGCGGTTTGGGGACACTCCAAACACTAAGCCCTGAAAATATATCAGCAACGTGCTCTATTCTCATATATCTATATATCATTTATTTGAACCCCATATTGCCATTGGCCTCAAAATTGGATATTACATTCGTTTTCTTATCTCAAATACCATTCGTTTAAACCCCTTATTGGGCGCTCTGGTAGCCGAGTTGGTAGCGTACTTGGATTACCAGTGCAGCGGTCGTGGGTTCGATTCCCGCCAGAAGCCTTGGTCTGTGGTATCACAATAGGCTTAAAATAGTCTAAGTGAGTCTGTAAAGGACTGCCACTCTTGCCTAACCTAACCCCTCATTGCAAAAGCCAGAAAATATGTCCGGTTCGGGGTATGGGTAGACCTTTAGAAACTTGGTCCCACATTTGGATATCAGACTCGTATTTTACTCGCAAATATCTTTCATTTAAGTCCCATATTGCCATGGTCGGTAAATATGTCCGATTTTGGGGTGTTATGGGGGTTGGGGTGTTCCCCTTAACACTTGGTCCGATAATTGGATATCAGATTTGTTTTCCAATCTTAAATACCTTTCATTTGAGTTGTCGTGATTAGTGTATATATAAATATTTGGTAAGTTTTGGGGGTGGTTGATATAGCTCTCAGTTTTGGGGGAGGTTGATATAGCTGTCATATAAACCGATCTTGAATCTTGACTTCTTGAACCACTAAAGGGCGCAATTCTCATCCGATTTGGCTGAAATTAAGCATGAAGTGTTTTTTTACTATTTCCAACAACTGTGCTAAGCATATACGTGTTTGGTTATGACTTTTTACTACTGTGCTAAGTATGGTTCAAATCGGATCATAACCCGATATAGCTGTCATATAAACCGATCTTGAATCCTTACTTATTGAGCCACTAAAAGGCGCAATTCTTATTCGATTTGTTTTGACTTCCAACAAATATGCCAAATATGGTTCAAATCGGTCGATAACCTGAAATTGTTGCCCTATAAACCGATCTGGGACTTCTTGAGTCTCTAGGGGCGAATTATTATTATTACCCGCTTTGGGTGAAAATTTTTACAACGGCTTCTCCCATAACCTCCAGCATATGTGAATCGGTCTATGGCCTGATACAGCTACAATATAAACTCTTTCAGCTCTTAAGGGATGCATTTCTTATTCGAATTGGCTGAAATTTTAAAACCATGACTTCTACTATGATCGCTAACATTCAATTTGATTATGGTCGGAATCGGACCATAAGTTGATATAGCTCCAAAAGCGTACAAATTATTTTCGTTAATCCATTGTTGGCCTAAAAAGAGATGGCGGGAAAAGTACTCGAAAATGCGATCCATGGTGGAGGATATATAAGATTCGGCCAGGCCGAACATAGCACGCCTTTATATGTTTTCTCCTCTTTTTTTGGCTCAATGGGTACGTCAATAAGCAGAATTATTGATTGCATCATTGTTGGTGACATCATTGGACCGTACTTCTTCTAAGATGATGCAAATCGTTACGTAAATGTGAATGGTGAACGCTACTGTGAGATGATATCCAACCGTTTTTTGCTCAAAATGCAAAAGCTTAACTTGCATGACATGTGGTTTCAACAAAACAGTGTCATATGCCACACAGCACGCATAACAATGGACTTATTGAAAGGCGAGTTCGGTGAACATTTTGTTTCACGTTCGGGACCGGTCAATTGGCCGCCTAGACCGTGCGATTTAACGCCTTTACATTATTTTCTTGTGGGGCGATTTTAAGGCTCATGTCTATACAGACAAGCCCGCTTCAATCGACGCATTGGAAAACAGCACTGAAGCATTTATTAGTGAGATACCGTTCGAAATGTTGAAAAGAGTATGCTAAAATTGAACTAAGCGGATGGACCATTTGAGGCGCAAGAGCACGGTCAACATTTGCATGAAATAATCTTCAAACATTAAATTATCAAATGGACCGTACTATCGATTCATGAATAAAGATTTCATGAATTTTTCTGAATTTTATGTGTTTTTTTTTTTGAAAAACTCTCCTATAGTTTTAAAAAATCTCCCATTAAATGAACTACAGGCTCTAAGTCAAATCCCATGGCGGCTTGTGTCCAGTGTTGCCACTTAAGAAAATTATTAAATCCCACGGCGGGTTGTATGCAGGGTTGCCACTCTAGAAAACTATTTCCTACCAAAATTAAAGTAAAATCCTACCAAACCCGACCAAAATCTACCAAATGTTCTAAAGGGTGATTTTTTTGAGGTTAGGATTTTCATGCATTAGTATTTGACAGATCACGTGGGATTTCAGACATGGTGTCAAAGAGAAAGATGCTCAGTATGCTTTGACATTTCATCATGAATAGACTTACTAACGAGCAACGCTTGCAAATCATTGAATTTTATTACCAAAATCAGTGTTCAGTTCGAAATGTGTTCATTCACCGTAACGTTGCGTCCAACAGCATCTTTGAAAAAATACGGTCCAATGATTCCACCAGCGTACAAACCACACCAAACAGTGCATTTTTCGGGATGCATGGGCAGTTCTTGAACGGCTTCTGGTTGCTCTTCACTCCAAATGCGGCAATTTTGCTTATTTACGTAGCCATTCAACCAGAAATGAGCCTCATCGCTGAACAAAATTTGTCAAAATTTGAACACATTTCGAACCGAACACTGATTTTGGTAATAAAATTCAATGATTTGCAAGCGTTGCTCGTTAGTAAGTCTATTCATAATGAAATGTCAAAGCATACTGAGCATCTTTCTCTTTGACACCATGTCTGAAATCCCACGTGATCTGTCAAATACTAATGCATGAAAATCCTAACCTCAAAAAAATCACCCTTTACAAGCTAAAAATGCGGTATATTCTTATACCCTCCACCATAGGATGGGGGTATACTAATTTAGTCATTCTGTTTGCAACTCCTCGAAATATTCATCTAAGACCCCATAAAGTATATATATTCTTAATCGTCATAACATTTTAAGTCGAACTAGCCATGTCCATTCGTCTGTCCGTCCGTCCGTCCGTCTGTCTGTCAAAAGCACGCTAACTTTCGAAGGAGTAAAGCTAGCCGCTTGAAATTTTTCACAAATACTTCTTATTAGAGTAGGTCGGTTTGGATAGTAAATGGGCTATATCGGTCCACGTTTTGATATAGCTGCCATATAAACCGATCTGGGATCTTGACTTCTTGAGCCGCTAGACGGCACAATTCTTTGCCGATTTGGCTGAAATTTTGCGTGAAGTTTATTATGACTTTCAACATCTGCTTTAAAAATAGTTCAAATCGGTGTATAACCTGATATAGCTGCGATATAAACCGATCTGGGGTCTTGACTTCTTAAGCCTCTACAGCGAGCAAATCCTATCCGATTTGGTTGAAATATTGCATGACGTGTTTTGTTTTGCCTTCCAACAACTGTATTAAGAATGGTTCAAATCGGTCCATAACCTGATATAGCTGCCATATAAACCGATCTGGGGTCTTGACTTCTTAAGCCTCTACAGGGAGCAATTCCTATCCGATTTGGTTGAAATATTGCATAACGTGTTTTGTTATGACTTTCAACAACTGTGCTAAGAATAGTTCAAATTGGTGTATAACCTGATATAGCTGCCATATAAACCGATCTGGGGTTTTGACTTCTTGAGCCTCTACAGGGAGCAATTCCTATCCGATTTGGTTGAAATTTTGCTTGAGGTGTTTTGTTATGACTTTCAACAACTGTATTAAGAATAGTTCAAATCGGTGTATAATCTGATATAGCTGCCATATAAACCGATCTGGGGTTTTGATTTCTCTTAAGGGCGCAAGTATTATCCGATTTGGCTGAAATTTTGTACAACGGCTTCTCTCATGACCTTTAACATACGTGTCGAAAATGGCATGAATTGGCTTATAGCCTAATGTAGTTCCCCTATAAACTAATCTCCCTATTTTACTCTCCAGCCCCTAAAGTGCGCAATTCTTACTAGATTTGGCTAATATGTTACACAATTACTTCTACTATGGTCTCCAATATTCAGTTCAATTATGGTCCGAAGTGAACCATAACTTGATATTGTTCCAATAACATAGCAATTCTTTTCTTTTATCCTTTGTTTGCCTAAAAAGAGATACCGTGGCAAGAGCTCGACAAATGCGATCCATGGTGGAGGGTATATAAGATTTGGCCCGGCCGAGCTTAGCACGCTTTTACTTGTTATACCTACCACCGAACGGATCGGTTAACCATTTTGCAATTCCGTGTCGAACACATTAAATTATACATCTTCAACGCTACGAAGTCTTAGATCGTTGTTATTCATGAAAGATTTAGACATGTGCGTCCGTCTGTTTATTGAAATCGCTCTATAGCCTTACGTTCAAAGATGGCCTATATCTTAATATAGCACCCTTTATACCGATAAGATATCTTTAGTGCATAAAGTCTCAATTTTGCCCGATTTCGTTGAACAACCGTGCCGTGTGGAGCCCAGAATTGCGCTTTTATTAACCATTTTACAGTGAGTTGCATGGACGTCGCAACATCTGAGCATGAATTAGATCTGACCATATTTGTATGCAGCTGCCACATAGAGCTGTTTTGAAGGCATTGAACACTCAGAAGACGCATTTCACCATAAATTTAAAAAATTTGTCAGATATCCCTTAACATAGGTACCAGTTAATCAATATCGGAACTTACGGCCTTTTTACTGAAATTTGAAGCAGGGGAAACCCCTTCACCCTTGATATCCATGGTTTTGCTCTGCATTCTTAACGCATAACGAATTTTAAGTTATCCACGGCGTAGGAAAACGCTACCCAAAATTGATCTCAGCCTACCAACCTACGAAGGGAATAAAAAACCTACAAATTTTGGTAGGAATCTACCAAAAACGGCAACAATGGTTGTGTGTCGTATGGAAACATACGACGTGGCACTCAATGTGTTAAGAAGGACAGGGAGATAGGTAGACAGACGGATCGACATACAGGCTGAGAGACGGATATAGCTAAATCGCATCAGGAAGTGATTCTTAGTCGAACGTTATACTTGCTGTTAGGTGTATTTCTCTTCCATCCGGGTGCTACAAACAAATGTACTAAGTTATAATGTCTAAGGTATAAACATATGAACAGTTAACAAGACAAACGAGCGGATAGACATGACGGCAAGGAATCTTTTCCTTTGAGGTGTCAAAAACTAATTCACTAAGTTATAATACCCCACAATACAATAATAATTTGCCAGACGACTATTGTGGGCAATGTTTCGTTAACAACACTTTTTCTTTTTGCTTGGTTTAACCTTTTTTTCCCCCCAAATAAAAATTACGACTCATTGCTTCTATTGACCTTTTCATTTCATCAAGAACTTAATTAAATTTGTATTTCATTTCGATTTCCTTTAAAGGTTAAACATTGAGTTAATTAAATTGCCAGTTCTACCATTCTCAAACATCGGCCACAGGCTAAGATTAACACAGATTTTGGCTTGAACACTCATGGATCTAAATAATGATGTGTAATTGTGTGCACACGGGTCTGAATGTCTGACGCTGTGTGTGAGTGTGAGTGTGAGATTGTGTTATGCGGTGGCGTTGAATACCCAGGAGTTATTTCTCATGGCATATCCCACATTAGTAGTGGCCACAATACGCACTATACGAGTTGTGTACGACTTGTGCAACCCTTTCCATAAATCCTTAAAATTAAGCCCAAAGACTTTTTCATGTAATTTAAAACCCTCTTGGACATTATGAGAGCTTAATGATGACATATCACTTGACTTCACTTTTATGTAGGGAGTTAATACCCCATAGGCCCATATGCTTCACATTTCAAATGAGCTCAAATTAGACAAAAAGGAATGATGTGTATAATGTGATGTAGAGCATCGTTTGTTTGCAGATGTATGAAAATTTAAACTTTAAGGTCAGTTTACCCAAAAAAGGCATGATAACTATGACACCATAGAGGGTCTCCTCTGTATGGCATTAACTATGTCACATAATTGAATTTTTAAGGCTATTTTAGTTAATCCCTAGCAACTTGACAGCACAATGGGATTAAGGTCTTCAGACCCAAATATTTTTGATACCAAGGCCATGGTAATGGCTCAGGGTAGAAAACTCACTCTCAAATCTCTTTCTAAAATAATTTGTTGAACTAAATAATTAATCCAATATCAATCACTCGAGTGGCAAATTTGCTCGCATGTTTTTTTTTTAGAAACTAAGTCGAATTGAACTCCAATATAATATTGGGGATTTTCAAAAGTAACCTAATGTATCACATTGGTAAATGATGAAAGTAATCAGAAATAAAGGATAGGGATATTCAAAAATGACCTAATATAACGAACTGGTATATGATGATATCGGTTAAAAATAAGTAAAAGCATGGCGAAATGTCATATATCCTCCAATAAGCATCCCATTAATCAAGCTTTTTATAACCTCCACCATAGGATGGAGGTATACTTACACAGTCATTTCGTTTGTAACACCTCGAAATATTGATCTAGGACACCATAAAGTTTATATATTCGAAGTAGCCATGTCCGTCCGTCCGTCCGTCTGTTGAAATGACGATAGCGGTCGAACGCGAAGAGCTAGCCGCTTGGAATTTTCCACAATACCTTTTATAAATGTAGGTGTCGGGGATTGCAAATGGGTCATATCGGTTCAGATTTACAAATAGCTCCCATATAAACCGATCTCCCAAATTGACCTCTGGAGGCCATGCAAGATGCAATTTTTGTCTCATATAAACCGATCTCCCAAATTGACCTCTGGAGGCCATGCAAGATGCAATTTTTGTCCGATTTGGCTGAAAATTTGCACGTAATGTTCCGTTATGACTTCCAAAAACTGTGCTTAGTACTGTCTAAATCGGTCAAGAACCTGATATAGCCCCATATAAACCGATCTCCCGATTTGAATTCTTAAGCCGCTGGAAGCCACAATTTTCATCCAATTTGGCTGAAATTTTGTGAAAAGTATTCTGTTATGACTTCCAACAGCTGTATCAAGTACGGTCCAAATCGGTCAAGAACCTGATATAACTCCCATATAAACCAATCACCCGATTGGAATTCTTGAGCCCCTGGAAGCCTCAATTTTCATCCGATTTGGTTGAAATGTTGTGAAAAGTATTCTGTTATGACTTCTATCAGCAGTATCAAGTACGGTCCAAATCGGTCAAGAACCTGATATAGCTCCTATATAAACCGGTCACCCGATTTAAATTCTTGAGCCGCTGGAAGCCTTAATTTTCATTAAGGCTGAAATTTTGTGAAAAGTATTCTGTTCTGACTTCCAACAGCTGTATCAAGTACGGTCCAAATCGGTCAGGAACCTGATATAGCCCCATATAAACCGATCTTCCGATTTAAATTCTTGAGCCGCTGGAAGCCTCAATTTTCTTTTATAACTTCCAACAACTGTGCTTAGTACCGTCTAAATCGGTCAAGAACTCGATATGGCACCCATACAAACTAATCTCCCGATTTGACTTCTTGAGCCCTTAAAAGCCGCAATTTTTGTCCGATTTAGCTGAAATTTTGCACATAGTGTTCTGTTATGACTTCCAATAACAGTGCCAAGTACGGTCCAAATCGGTTTATAACCTGATATAGCTCCCATATAACCGATCTCCCGATTTAAATTCTTGAGCCCCTGGAAGCCTCGATATGTCTCCAAACAACTGTGCTAAGTACTGTCTTAATCGTTCAAGAACATGATATAGCTCCCATATAGACCGATCTCCCGATCTGACTTCTTGAGCCATTACAAGCCGTGATTTTTATTCGATTTGGGTGAAATTTTGCATATAGTGTTCTGTTATGACTCTCAACCATTGCGCCAAGTACGGTCCAATTCGGTCTATAACCAGATGGGCTTCCATATTTTAGCAGAAGCAATGGTGGTGGGTTCCCAAGATTCGGCCCGACCGAACTTAGCACGCGTTTACTTGTTATGACCTTTCTATAGTTAGAAACTTAAAGAGTGAAATTAAAGGTCATAACAGGTTTGCAAATGATTTCTTTTAATATTCGGGGAAGAATTGTTCTTTGCTTCAGATTACAAATTAAACAAATCGGCTGGGCCCAATCTTGAAAACCCACCACAATGGATTCTATATACCAATCTTCTGTCAGATCAGCAAAAATTAAAGCTTCTAGGAACCGAACACGGATGATCGAGAGACCGGGAGGAATAGCAAGTTATAAACCGGTTTAGACCGTACTTAACACAGCTCTTCGAAGTCATAACAGAACACTTTGTAAAAATTGTTAGCCAAATCGGACAAAACTTGTGACTTACAGGGAATCAAGAAAACAAATCGGGAGATCGGATCGGAGCTATGGGATCCTCCCTTTGTCACCGTTTAAGAAAAACCCCATATCTCGGACATAGGTGCACCGATTAACCAAATTTTGTCTGCCACCTTATGGTACCCTAAAAACACTAAATTGATATAAAGGTTTGGGCTCCAATAACCAGGGGGGACGTCCCATCCCAAAACCGACCAGAACGGACAAGTTTACGGATGATGATAAGTTCGGCCAGCCCGAATCTTATATACCCTCCACCATGGATCCCATTTGTCGATTTCTTTTCCCAGTATCTCTTTATAGGCCAACAAAGGATAAAAGAAAAGAATTGCTTTGCTATTGAAGCTTTACCACGTTATGGTCCGATTCAGACTATAATTGAAATTTCAGCCAATTCGAATTAGAATTGCGCCCTGTAGGGGCTCAAAAGTAAAATAGGGAGGTTGGTTTATATGGGAACTGTATCAAGCTATAGACCGATTCAGACCATATTTGACAAGTAAGTTGAAGGTTTTGGAGAAGACGTTGTACAAAATTTCAGCCAAATCGGAAGATCCCACATGGGGGGACAGTTGTTGGAAGTTATAACGAAACACGTCATGCAGAATTTCAACCAAATTGGATAGGAATTGCGCCCTCTAGAGGTTCAAGAAGTCAAGACCCCAGAACGGTTTATATGAAAGCTATATCAGGTTATGGAGCGATGGACACGTCATGACGAGTTTCAGCTTAACCGGATAAGAATTGTGCCCTCTAGTGGCTCAAGAAGTTAAGATCGGATTTAATGGCAGCTATATCAAAACATGGACCGATATGGCCCATTTTCAATCCCAACCGACCTACACTTATAAGAAGTATTTCAAGCGGCTAGCTTGAAAGTAAGCGTGCTTTCAATAGACAGATGGACGGACGGACGAACACGGCTAAATCGACTTAAAATGTCAAGACGATCAAGGACATATACACTCAACGGGGTCTTGGATAACTATTTCGAGGAGTTACAAACAGAATGACGAAATTAGTATATCCCCATTCTATGGTGGAGGGTATAACAAGTTAAAGGGTGCTTAGTTTGGCCGGGCCAAATATTGGGAACCCACCATGGATTCTGCTAAAAAATGCGAGTTACATCTGTTTATACACCCAATTGGAAAGTACTTGGCACAGATATTGAACGTCATTACAGAACACTATGTGCAAAATTTCAGACAAATCGGATGAAAAATTGAGGCTTCCAGGGGCTAAAGATGCAAAATCGGGAAATCGGTTTATAGGGAAGCTATATCATGTTATAGACCGATTTTAACAGTACATGACACAGTTGTTGGAAGTTAGAACAGAACACTATGTGCAAAATTTCAGTTAAATCGGACAAAAATTGCGGCTTCCAAGGTCTCAAGAAGTCAAATCGGGAGGTCGGTTTATATGGGGACTATATCTAAACCTGAACCGATATGGCTTATTTGCAATCCCCAATGACCCACATCAATTGTAAGAATTTGTGTAAAATTTCAAGCGGCCAGCTTTACACGATCGACCGCTATCGTGATTTCGACAGACGGACGGACATGGCTAGATCGATTCAGAATGTCAAGATGATCAAGAATTTATATACTTTATGGAGTCTTAGACGAATATTTCGATGTGTTACAAACGGAATGACTAGATTAGTATACCCCCATCATATGGTGCTGGGTATAAAAATAACTCTTTGGTGCGCTTTCATTGGGCCATACTTTTTCGTCGGTGATAGCAATCGTCATGTTACCGTGAATGGACAACACTACCGCACCATGCTCACTGATTATTTTTGTTTTTTAATTGGAAGATATGGACCTGGACAACATGTGGTTTCAACAGGGCTCAGCCACAAGCCTCACAACACGCGTTATAATCGATTTAATGAACTGTAAGTTTGATAAGCGTGTTATCTCAAGAAATGGCCCAGTGGACTTGCCGCCTCTTTCCAGCGATTTGAGGCCTCTAGACTATATTCCCTGGGGCTTCGTCAAGTCATTGGTCTATGCGAACAATCCGAGGACGTTGGAAGAGCTCTGAGCATACATTGAACATGAAATAGCAACCATTTCGGCTGAAATGTGTGGTCGAGTCGTCGAAAATCGGGTTTAATGTATTGACTGATGCAAGTGAAGTCATATCGGGAGATCAATTTATATGGGAGCTGTATCAGGTTTTATAGTAATTCGGCTGTTAACAATTGCGCCCTCTGGATACTCAAGAAATCTAATCGGAAGATCAGCTTATATGGCAGCTACATCAGGTTATGGACTGATTTAGACCATACTAAGCACAGTTATTGGAAGTCATACCAAAACGATATTTGCAAACTTTCAACCAAATAGGATACCAATTGTGTCATCTAGAGGCTTAAGGCTAATCGAGAGATTGGTTTATATGATAGGTGTATCAAGTATGGACTGATGTAAACCATACTTAAAACACTTCTTGCAAGTCATACCACAACAATATGTGCAAAATTTTTGCTACCAACGGAATGATGAAATAAGTATAAGCCAACCTATGGATTGTTTAAAAATTTAAAATGACATGACGATCAAGAATATACATACTATATGGGGTCTCAGACGCTTATCTCGAGGTGTTACAAACAACATGACGAAATTAGTACACCACCATCCTATGGTGAAGGGTATAATGAAAGGTATTTAAAAGTAGAGTACGAACTTGGCATAAAAATGTAACCCTAAGTGTCGGGGGATCCCCCACTCCCAAAACAGTACCCAACAGGACACTTTTACCGCTTTCGGCAATGTGGGTATCAAATGAAAAGTATTTAAAAGTACAAGTACAAATCTCGGTCCCGCGCCCATTCCCATCGAAATTAAAAATTTGATGTATTTACAAAGGGGCCACCCGAAAACTAAAACCGTCCCAAGACGACCATGATAATATGGGACTCATATAAAAGGTATTTGGGAGTAGATTATGAATACTTTTTTAAAAGTGATTTTCAAGTCAAAGGAGGTTGCTTACTGCTCAAAACACCTGCCAAAATGTGAATATTTGTCAATCATGGTTATATAAAATGGTTAAATAAAATGAAATTGGTAGTAGATAAATAAATTGTACTGGGGAGATACATATGGTAGTAAGTAAGAAACTAATTTTTCGCGTGGTGCCAATGAAGGTGCAGCAGAGCTAGCCGGTTACAGCATCTATGACGTAGTAATGAAATGTTGCGCTTTAATTGTTTGTTTCAAATAGACTCAAAAACGACTGAACTGATTTTCATGAAAATTTTACAAACGCTAGTTGGCACATTCCGTTTTTCCTCCTTTCTTGTGTACGGGACATAGTATGCTGAGGTTCCAATCATCGGGTATGCGTTCTTCTAGCCAGATTGCGCAGGCAAGCTGATGCATACGCCTTCGGTCTTAAATAGTTCAGCGGGCAACCCGTCGGCTCCTGCTGCCTTGTTGTTCGTCAGTCGCGTCACTGCTACTTGGACCTTATTCTGACTAGGCGATAAACATTCTATACCATCATCAGGTATTCGTTCTGCGGTATCCTCTTCGCCGCCAATATCGGACACTAGCAGTGGGGTAAAATGTTCTTTCCATATCCTCAGCGCACTATCTGCATTAGTTACCAGAATTCCTTCTTTGTTTCTGCAGGATGTGCCTGCACCAAAGCCATCGGTTTGATGTTTAATACCTTGGTAGAATTTCCGGACTTCATTCTGACTTCTGTATATCTCAATTCGCTCACACTCACGTCTTTCTATTTCCTTTTTCTTTCTGCGGCATAGACGTTTCTCCTCTCTCTTTTTCTCCCGTTATCACTTCTTCGTCTGGTGCATTGCTATTGATTGCAGGTTTGCTCTGTATTCCGCATTCTAGACTCCAGTAGCAACTAGGCACTCTTGGTCGTACCATGGGTTTCTTGGAGGAGGCTTTCGGTACCCAAGTACGGATGTCGCGGCATTTTCCATGGAGTGGCCAATGGTTTGCCACTGCGCCATTATATCATCGGAACAAGGAGTGCTTTCATCAAACAGTTGGGTCAGTCGAGTGGAGTATGCCGTTGCCATTTGTTGTGTTTGCAGTTTTCGAATGTCCAACTTCCGTGCAGTAGTTTTCTGGCTACGCCCAAAATGATGCGAACCTTTGCTACACCAAGGTAATAATCCGAATCTATATTTGCTCCACGGATCGATCGTTCATCTAGCACGCTGGATGAATGCCTTCCATCTATCACAACGTGATCAATTTGGTTATTTGTGTTTGATCGGGTGACAGCCATGTGGCGTTGTGAATAGTTTAATGTTGAAATCTGGTGCTGCTAACTACCATGTTTTTTGCCGCGACGAAATCTGTTAGCCTCAACCCATTATCGGACGTTATCCCGTGAAGGCTAAACTTTCTGACTGTTGGACCAAAAATGTCTTCACATTAAAATCTCTCAGAACGATTTTAATATCGTGGGCGGGGCAGCTCTCCCTAGGCGTTCGTAGAAAATATTCTTGGTCTGCTCGTCCTTGTCTTCCGTCGGGGTATGGGCACAAATAGGGCTGATGTTGAAGAATTTGGCTTTTATGCGGATTGTGGCTACCCTCTCATTTCACGGGAGTAAAGCTGGAGACAAGGTGTTTCAGTCTCCCACTAACCACATATCCACAGCCAAATTCATGCCTCGTATTATGGCAGCTATAGCATAGTTCGTCACTGTTTTGTGTTGTAGTGACGTTATTCCCAGTCCATTGCACTTCCTATAAGGCGTTAATATCTGCTTGTATTTCTCTAATACATCCGCCAGCTCGTATACTGCACCTTCTCTAAATAGAGTGCGGACATTCTAGGTGCAGATCCGCAAATCATGCTCCTTTTTGCATTTGCATGGGTCGTCAACTTTAGGGCTGTTTTTACTCTTATTTTCTGTTCTCAGAGTGATTCTTATAGATTTCCGGGCGCAACGCCCCAACCGAATGGGTTTTGTGGGATCGCACGTGTATCCCTTTGGGGCCGTTTTTACTCTTCTTCTTTCTCAGAGTGATTCTTGTAGTGTAGGTGTACTGTCTTTTCTTCCAAATATTATAGTATTTGGAAGAAAAGGGCCTAAAAGTGGTCGCGTTTGCTGATGACGTGGCTATTGCGATTAGGGGAAGGTTTCCCAGCACTCTAAGAAATATACATCTACATCGCACGTGTATCCCTTTGGGGCCGTTTTTACTCTTCTTCTTTCTCAGAGTGATTCTTGTAGTGTAGGTGTACTGTCTTTTCTTCCAAATATTATAGTATTTGGAAGAAAAGGGCCTAAAAGTGGTCGCGTTTGCTGATGACGTGGCTATTGCGATTAGGGGAAGGTTTCCCAGCACTCTAAGAAATATACATCTACGTGCAACTGCGCAGTGGGCAAGGTGTAAATCCGTGCAAGGCAGAAGTTGTTCTTTTCAGCAGGAGATACAAGTTGCCTACAGTGGCACCTGTCTCCTTGGCTGGAGAGAGCGTTACATTTACAGAAAGCGCAAAACACCTGGATGTTTTGCTGGACAGGAAATTCAGCTTCAAATCCAACATTCTGGAAAGGGCAAGAAAGGTCGCTCTTGCCCTATACACCTGCAAGAGAGCCATTGGCAAAAGTTGTGGGTTTAAACCGTACGCCATGCATTGGATATATATCGCAGTTGTCAGACCTATAATGCTATATGGTGTTGTGGTCTGGTGGACGGCGCTTCAAAAGTCCACCGATTGTTTAATACTCAATTGGATCCAAATGATGACTTGTTTGTGCATCACAGCCGCACTGAGAACGACACCATCTGATGCACTCAATTTAAATCTACATCTAATGCCTCTGGACATTGTGGTTAGACAGATTGCTGCGACCACTGCCGTGAGGCTAAGGGAGCTTTCTCTTTGGTCATGTGGCGGCTACGGACACTGTGTTATATTTAATACATTGTCCGATGTTCCAGGCATTGTGGATCACACCCTACCTGAGCCGCTTTTGGATAAAAAGTACTGTAACACTATTCCTGATAGAACCGATTGGAACTATGATATCCCTGAAAAGTTAGCTAGACTTGTATACGGATGGTTCCAAACTAGACGACCTGGTGGGCTTTGGGTACTGTACTCTAGATCTAGAACTGGTCATATCGAAAAGGTTACCCGACCATTGCAGTGTGTATCAAGCAGAGATCCTTGCAATTAAGGAAGTGGCGGCATGGCTAAGATATAATGTCATAACGACGATTGGCATAAATATTTTCTCAGACAGTCAGGCTGCCATGAAGTCCCTGGAGAAGGTATTTCTGAACACAAAAACCGCCCTTGACTGTTGCAGATCTCTCAACGTGATGGCTGAACAGTTCAAAATTTACCTGTTCTGGATGCCGGACCACAGAGATATAACAGGGAATTGTAAAGCGGACGAGCTTACGAGACTAGGAGCTAACCGTCACATTCCAGGGAATCTGTGGGTATGCCTTTAGCGACATGTAAGCTAAAGTTTCAGGACCAGGCCATCAGGATAACAAACGATAGATGATCACATAGAGGGGGCTATGGGCATTCCAAAACTATGTGGCCAGATCTAGATTTGAAAAGGTGTACCGCTTTGCTGTCACTCGCTAAAACAGACTTCTCAGTCATTGGGTCCGTCATGAGAGGTCATTGTCTAATCGATGTCCTCACAGTTTGTGCAAAAGCTGTGAGGACATCGGTTAGACAAAGACTAGACTATAGAATACCTTCTGTTCCACTTTAGGTTTTCTTTTCTTTGAGAACCTGTCTGATTTAGCGGATGTGAACATTCGCAAGTTGTTAAAGAGTTTGGGATGGTTCAACGGTTGAAACTAGAAGGCCTCTTCTGTTCCTGTAGTATCACAATGAACGAAAACGTCTAAGTAAGTTTGATGGCAGACTGCCACCTAACCTATGCAAATATAGTAGGAAGTCTAAACTCTACTATCATTCAATCTGTGCTAGGGGATAGATGTTCATTTAAACGATAGAGAATTACAACATTTTTACTCTTTTATGCATTGATACTATTCAGCACAATATAAATAAAACTTTGTGAATTCCTTGTATCATTCTTCGACGTGATAGAAAATGCGTGCAGTTGAATAACAGAGACAAATACAAACTTGATATGGCCAAGCCAAATTTCAAACATATTCCCTTTTTCCTTCTGACATAAAAATAGCAATTGCCAAAATGCCTGCTTTTTCCATCACATGTCGAATGAAAAATTTTCAACTCACCCAAGCTTTTCGACAAAAGACACATGTGTCTGTCATGTTAATCTTCTTGTCGAACACGAACATAACATCAACAATTATTCTGAATTAGATGTCCATATCTTGAATCTTAATTTGTGGCATGTCATTTTCAAAGGACACTGTATGGTAGTAGGAATAAAATAATTCAGGTACATAGGTATGAGTCTATAGCATATTACTAGGACTAGAGGAAGAAAAACATTTCGCAAAAAATGTGAGAAATTTATACAGCTAAGATTAAATAGAAAAAAAGTTAATTTAAGAATTTTTAAATAATAAAAACCCAACAAAAAAACTTAAAAAAACTTACCTGTTAATATAAAGTAGCTGCAAATACAAAAAAAAAATATTTTAAATTAGAAATTGGGTTTGGAAAAATGAAAAAAAAATTTAAATACACAGAATTTGAGACTATTTTCTAAAAAGACTCTCTTTGTTAGATCAACTAGACCTGGATTAATTCACCTGGACATGCACTGTTTCAGCTCAGAAAGTGTTTGTCTGTTTTCCCCATTACATGCATACACATACAAATGTATTTACATAAAATGGCATTGGCATATATATACATATATAAATAAAGTTTATACACACCCATTTGATCAAATTTCCATACACAAAAAGTTGCGTTTATATGTGCTGACGTTTTGCATACACAGGAGAACCCAAAAACAAGACTGGAAAAACAGTTCTGTTTTGAGTGCAAACATGTTTTTGAATATTTTTATACCATTCGCCATAGGATGGAGGTATACTAATTTCCCTATGGTGTTTGTAACTTCTCGAAATATTCGTCTAAGTTCCCTTAAGTATATATATCCTGGATCGCCATGACATTTTAAGCCTATCTAACCATCTCAGTCCGGCCATCCCACCGTCTGTCTGTCAAAAGCGCGCTTACTTTGGAAGGAGTAAAGCTAGCCGCTTGAAATTTTGCACAAATATTTTTCATTAGTGTAGGTCAGTTGAAATTGTAAATGGGTCATATCGGTTCATGTTTGTCATATAAACCGATCTGGGGTCTTGGTTTCTTAAGCCTCTAGAGGGCGCAATTCTTATCCGAATTGGCTGAAATTTTGCATGAGGTGTTTTGTTATAATTTTACACTACATGTTTATGGATATTTTTATACCGTTCATCATAGGATGGGGGTATACTAATTTCCCCATTCTGTTTGTAACTCCTCGAAATATTCGTCTAAGTTCCCTTAAGTATATATATCCTGGATCGCCATGACATTTTAAGCCGATCGTCCGCCATGTCCGTCCGGCCATCCGTCCATCTGTCTGTCGAAAGCACGCTTACATTGGAAGGAGTATAGCCAGCCGCTTGAAATTTTGCACAAATACTTTTTATTAGTGTAGGACACTTAGAATTGTAAATGGGTCATATCGGTCCATATTTTGATATAGCTGTCATATAAATCGATATGAGGTCTTGACTTCTTGAGCCTCTAGATGGCGCAATTCCTATCCGATTTGGCTGAAATTTTGCATAACACATTTCGCTATGACTTTCACCTACTGTGCTAAGTTTAGTTGAAATCGGTACATAACCTGATATAGTTGTCATATAAACCGATCTTGAATCTTGAACTCATGAGTCGCTAGAGGGCGCAATTCTTATCCGATTTGGCTAAAATTTTGCACGAGGTGTTTTGTTATGATTTCCAACTACTGTGATAAATATGTTTGAAATCGGTCCATAACTAACGCAAGTCACATTTGCAAACACCTACCAACCTGATAAATTCCAAGAATTCTTAAATGCAATTAATAAAGCCAGGCAATAAACAATCCAACTACAATTTCCTGTATAAAACATTTCCAAATAAGTTCAATCAGACCATAAACAATTTCAAATAATTAAATTAGCATATTTCCAACCAGCCCATTAACAATTCCTACTAATTTAAATCAGCTCATAATATTTTTCAACTGACTTTAGCTAAATAATTAAAATTGAAAGTTAATTCACTATAGCTAAGTAAACATTAATATAAGAATGTTAAGCGATGTTTGAAAATTAAATAAAAAAATAAAAAAAAAAATAAATAAAATAAATAAGAAAATTAAAGTCAAAGAGCAGTCTTGTTTCGACTCTGATTTCGAGCAATACATTCTGTAAGTTCCTTTTTTAAAAACGTTTTGGCAATGGGGGCATATTTAAGTCGCATGTCCTACACATGCTATGACTTGCCGCACCGATTTTACATAAGTGAGCTCGTAGTCCTATGTATCCCGTTATGATACCAAAAGCTATACTTACCTCCTTCTTATTTCCTTTTAGTAATAGCCGCGTCTTCTTACGATCTGGATCTCCTCATAGGATTTTCGCCGTCCTACTGACCGTTTCGCTGCTCCACAGTGTTATGTGCGCTGTTGTCACCCACGTCCTTAACTTGGACTGCGTCGACCTTTAAGGCTTCGGGTTAACCAAGTTTATTGAAGGCAGTCTTCTGGCCTTCACCGCCAATTCATCTGCCCTTTCATTTCCTCTTACTCCGCTACGGCCCGTCACCCAAACGATGTGGATCGTGCCATCCTCAGAGAAGGCGTTAATCTCTCACCACAAGACTGTCCGTGATCTTATCGTCCTGGTTGATATTATCCTGGTCTACTGTCCGTGGAGGCCACCGTAGCGCAGGAGTTAGCATGACCGTCTATGACGCTGAAAACATGAGTTCGAATCCTGGCGAGACCATCATAAAATTTTCAGTGGTTTTCCCCTCCTAATTCTGGCAACATTTGTGAGGTACTATGCCTTGTAAAATCTCTCTCGAAAGAGGTGTCCCACTGTGGCACGCCGTTCGGACTCGGCTATAAAAAGGAGGCCCTTTATCATTGAGCTTAAACTTGAATCGAACTGCACTCATTGATATGTGAGAAGTTTGCCTCTGATCCGATATGGAATGTTCATGTGCAAATTTGCATTTGCATTTGCATTTTTTACTGTCAGTTAAGATGTTCACATCCGACGTCATCGCTTTAGCACCACACCACTTCACGCATTCCGTGATCGCAACGATCTCCGCCTGCAGGATTCTCCCTGGGTTCTCAATGTAAACCCCAGTCCCACTCTGTCCTCTAACTTTGATCCATCCGTTTAACATGATTTTCCAGATGGCAATACCAGAGTTCCGTCTATCCAAAACTGTGCCTCTGGCAGCAGTGTCTCGCACTCGACCTCAAGTGTCGTCTCAGTTATCCTATCGGAAACATCTTCCCGATTTCGATTATACCGCGATGGTATGGGCTGCTCCCATCCTCAATCCATTCTCCCATCGCCTTAAGTCTCATAGCCGCAGTGTCTGCCTCACACTTAGTCTGTATGTCAATGGGTCGGATATCTAAAATAGTCTCCAGTATATATTCTATGAATATGTGTATGGTCCTTATATTGCACAACCTCGTGCAGGGCAATCTCCACCGACTATCCCTTGACATAGGCATGCTGCTTGTCCTACTCTTTATCATGGTGTTCACACTACGTTCCATGGTTTTGAGTAGAAAGAACGTAAGGCTAATGGGTCTGTAGGTCTTTGGTGTCGCATAACTTGCCTTGGCGGGCTTGGGTATAAATACCACCATGGGTTTTGGGAGAAATTTTTTTATCTTGACGGCAACATTGACTCTGTTCACAGAAAAGCTTCCAGGCGGCACGTTTTGCCGCTTTGGTAACCTTATTGCAATCCTTGAGTCGTGTGGAATACACATCTTAATATACTTTCGCTTTTTACGACGTGTTCTGTTAAAAAGTCTACGGACCTTTTGCCAGTATTGCGAATCTCCCCGGCCATCCAGAATTTTTCTTGGGCTGATTTCATTTTCCGAAGGGGACAACTATCTTCGAAAGACCCCTCTAATGCAGTCGTAATCCTGTTGGCATTGTCGTCAATGTCTTCTATGCTTGGACAATCTAAATTATCTTGCCCAAGTCTTCTTCTGAGTAGCCTTCCGAATTTTGACCAGTTGGATTTCAACTAATTCCGGCGCTGGCCGTGCTATTCTAAACCTAATGTAGCGATGGTCAGAGAAAGAGTGTTCCATGGAGACCTTCCTATCCTGAACCTCATCGATTAGATTTTTCGAACCTATTGTCACATCTAAAACCTCCTTCCTTATCCTATTAACAAAGGTAGCGGTGTTACCAATATTAAGTGTTATGACGTCGCTAGTATTCAAGAACTCTGCCAGGGTTTGGCCCCGCCTATTAGTGTTAGTACTACCCCACGAAATGTGGTGAGAGTTCGCATCGCACCCTATTAGTACCTCGTTTCATGTCTGTTTTGCTTTCCTCACCAGCCGTTGCAGCTTCGACATGTCGGAGAGTCGAAAGGCAGATAAACTGATGCCAGGCATGCTCCACCGTCTCCCTGCCTCACCACTGTTGCATTCAAGGTTGACAACTCTGGGGAAAATATATAATTCAAATTTTTATGACAAATAACGCAGGTCCTCGGCCGAGTACCAGTGTTAGCATAGAATAATTGGTAGTTAATGTGGTTCAGTCCAGAAACTTTGTTCCGGGTCATTTATTGCTCCTGCATTAAGGTAATTGAAATCTTGCCCTTGCTGGTTTTCTCCATCAGAGCTTGTGCAGCAGTCTCCCTCCGGTGGAGGTTTGTCTGGATTACCGCAATCATCTGTCCTTCATGTCCATCTCCCTCTAAATGGACATCTTGGGAGTAGGTGATGATCACATCGTCTGCTCCCTGTCCTTTAGACTGCATTGACTTTCCTGTCACTGCACTGCCTAATGTCAACGCATTAGGTTCTTTGCTAATCCTAGACTTCCGACTCTTTATAAAGTCGGTAATGGTTCCATCGTCGGGTCACTGTTCGTTAGGTTGTATAGAGTTTACATTCCCTGTACTGCCTGACGTTTCAATACCAGGATCTTTGCCTATCTTAGTCTTCAAAATATCAAGTAAATGGGCTTTTTGGGAGTAGGTGATGGTACCATCGTCGGCTCCCTGATCGTTAAGCTGCATTGAGACTCCTGTCTCTGCGCTGCCTAGTCCTTCGAATCTTGAAGTCGTTGATGCGTCCGTCGTCGGGTCCCTGTTTGTTAGGCTGTGTTGGGTCTCTAGCCACCGCACTGCCCGATATTTTAGTAATAGGATCTTTGCTTATCCAAGTCTCTCTAATATTGAGAGAGGCCGCGATTGACTCGTCGTCAGCCCCCTGTTCGTTGGGTGGCATGTCTCAATAGGAGGATTTCTGCCTAGAGGATTTCTGCCTAGTGCGCCATGCCTTTAGTCTTAGCCAAACTCGTCACGTTGGCATTGATCAGTCAACCACAAGGAAAGTTCCTTCCTTCTTCTCCTCGCTGTGGAAGACCTCCCACTTCTCTGTAACCAAACCTTCGTTTTGCTTGCCCAAGAATCCCAACATGCGTTCCGTCGCAAATTTACTGCCCCATTCCTAGATGAAGACAGTCACCTTCTCACCAGGTCGAGCTTTGCGCCCTCACAATGAGCGTGGATACCTCTGACGAGCTGTTTGATGGTATCAATACATTCCGCCGACGCAAAACGTTGCGTTAAGATGTCTCCTCTATACTCGCAGCTCATCATATGTTTGGGTGGACCCTCTACAGAGTTCCACACATGTTCGAAAATCCGATCGTTAACCAGATCCTCCACTTGGCAGCGATGATCTGGTGGAATTCTACCGGATGCACAGCCGATATTTATGACTGCATAAGTCAGCTCATCTCTGTTGTGCTTCCTTGCCACTCTCCCGAAGAGGGCGGCTCATTACCATTCTCAGCGACCATCTTACCCTTTCGTGATGGCTGTGGCATCCTTTTGGAAGTCACAGTCCTTCATGAAGACTCAGGGGCCGTGTGCGCTTCCCTCGTTTCTGTTTCGACTTTGTCTACCTCCACAGGACACTGTACGTAGTCTCCATTGTAGGATGGTTGGCTTGGTTTTCCCAGAGTACTTGAAAGCGGGGAGCTCTTTTTCTTCTTCACCATTTTAGCAGTGTAATGCTCTTCGGGAGATCTGATTCTTTTTCCAGCTTCCGTAGAAGTGCCTGGATTGTCAGTTCTTTCCCTTGCAGCATTCTGCACTTTTGCCCGATTGCGCTGTCGGTACATACTCCTCTGCCTCCTTAGTCTGCTTGTGAACTTTTTTTGCACAAATACTTCTTATCAGTGTAGGTCGGTAGGTATTGTAAATGGGCCATATCGATCCATGTTTTGATATAGCTGCCATATAAACCGATCTTGGGTCTTGACTTCTTGAGCCTCTAGAGTGCGCAATTCTTATCCGATTTGAATGAATTTTTGCACGAAGTATTTTGCTATGATATCCAACAACTGTGCCTAGTATGGTTCAAATCGGTTCTTAACCTGATATAGCTGACATATAAACCGATCTGGGATCTTGATTTCTTGAGCTTCTAGAGGGCGCAATTCCTATCCGATTTGGCTGAAATTTAGCATGACGAATTTTATTATGACTTTCAACAACTGTGACAAATAAGGTTCAAATCGGTTCCTAACCTGATATAGCTGCCATATAAACCGATCTGGGGTCTTGACTTCTAGAGCCTCTAGAGTTCGCAATTATTATCCGATTTGCCTGAGATTTTGTACCACGGATCCTCTCATGACCATCAACATACGTGTTTATTATGGTCTGAATTGGTCTATAGCCCGATACAGCTCCCATATAAATCGATCGCTCTATTTTACTTCTTGAGCCCCCAAAGGGAGCAATTCTTATTCGAATTGGCGGACATTTTACACAGGTCTCCAACATATGATTTAATTGTGGCCCAAACTGGACCATTTCTTGATATCGCTCTAATAGCAGGGCAAATCTTTTTTTATATCCTTTTTTGCCTAAGAAGAGATGCCGGGAAAAGAACTCCACAAATGCGATTCATGGTGGAGGTTAAGACGCTTTTACTTGTTTTCTCCTTTGTTTGCCTAAAAAGAGATACCGGGAAAAGAACTCGACAAATGCGATCCATGGTGGAGGGTATATAAAATTCGGCCTGGCCGAACTTGGCACGCTTTTACTTGTTTTATTTTTTTTCAACGATTTGAAGGTTTAGTATCTATGGAAACAAATGTTGCGACAAAGTGTTCCATTTGTTTATTAAAACAAGAGAAATGAATGTGCCACTACAAGCCACAATGGCCAGACTGACAAATAGGTTTTGGGTTTCTTTTTCTCTGTTTTGTAACTGAGAATAATTTACATTTCTTAAATGGGTAGATAATTCTATGCTGTCAATGATTAAATATCAATTTGGGGCATATTCTGATAGCATGGAAACTGTTGCACAATGGGATAGATGTGCAAAATTTCAAGGTCCTAGGTGGTCCGGTCGCCTCTTTGCAGGCCCCTAAATTTGTTCAACGCTGCATTTTGAAAAATTGTTCAGGCTGTCCAATCTTGGCTGGGTAGTGCTCAAAAATCCCTACATAAGGTCAGCTTGACATACGTCAATCTTCACTGGCTTCAAAGATATTCGACTTCTAAATTTTATATTTTGAAATTGTGGCCGAGTTTGGCTTCATACATTGCAATTTACAAAGGCATTTGTGATTCAATTTTTAATTTGACGTTCGATTTCATTTTCTTAGCAAACCAGTAATTAAAAGGCTTAAGTCGGGCTCAGCCGACTATATAATAAACTACCCCACCGAGGCTACCTACTACTTCCAATATATAGAAAAAATACAAATTTCCCCATGAACATTCCATTAAGGAACAGGGGCAAACTTCTCACATATCAATGAGTGCTGTCCGATTCAAGTTTTAAGCTCAATAATAAGCGACCTCCATTTTATAGCCGAGTCCGAAAGGCGTGCCGCAGTGCGACACCTCTTTGTGGAGAAGTTTTTACATGGCTGCCATGCCAAATGGTACAGTACCTCCCAAATGTCGCCAACATTAGGAGGGGATAACCGCCGCTGAAAAATTTCATGATGTTCTCGCCAGGATTCGAACCCAGGCGTTCAGCGTCATAGGTGGACATGCTAACTTCTGCACTACGGTGGCCTTCCAATATATAGAAATAATGTCTAAATCTTGTTAGACTTTAATTTTGTATACTTAGTGAAGTATTGGATAGAACAGCAACATGTTTCCACAAAAGAATAAAAATTCTGGCCACCGCAGTTTTTAAGGCAAATATCGGCTTAAATATATATATGGGAGCTACATGTAAATCTAGGCACTCCGTAGACGAGTTGGAGGCGTGCTCGGATTGCCAGAGCAGGGGTTATGGGTTCCAATCCCCGCAGAGACCTTGGTCTGTTGCTACTGTGGTATAACTATGGACTTAAAATTGTCTAAGTGAGTCTGTAAAGGACGGCCGCTTTTACCTAACCTAACCTACATATAAATCTGGACTGATTTTGATGAAATCTGGCACACATATTGGGGGCATCAAACAAAACGCATGGTGGGAAATTTGGTAATGATCGGACCAAAGTTGTGGATTCTACAGCCTTAAAAGACCATATCGGATGAAAGATATATATCGCAAAAATAAAAGATTTTTTGTTTGTTTCTCTTTTGAGACGAGTGCAATGATTGGAGATTTTCTTTGCAAATGGAAAAGGAAAGCCAAAGATAGAAACACACACCAACCACTATGCGTTTCGTCTTTGGTTAAAAGACTTTTCAACCATATTAGATGTGATCGCTTCAATGGCCGTGCATTGGAATGTTGTATTTCAATCGTGTCAATTGCCAAAACGTCCCTATGATACAATTACATAATAACCACGCTCGACAACCCTGTCTTTTAGCTGTACTTTTTCCCAATGCATGTGTTTTTGTGTAATGCAAATTGCAAATTTTGCCCATGAACATTCCACTAAGGAACAGGGGCAAACTTCTCACATATCAATGAGTGCAGTCCGATTCAAGTTTGAGCTCAATGATAAGGGGCCTCCATTTTATAGCCGAGTCCGAACGGCGTGCTGCAGTGCGACACCTCTTTGGAGAGAAGTTTTACATGGCATAGTACCTCACAAATGTTGCTAGCATTAGGAGTGGAAAACCACTGCTAAAAATTTTTCTTATGGTCTCGCCAGGATTCGAACCCAGGCGTTCAGGGTCATAGGCGGACATGCTAACCTCTGCGCATGTATAGTATACCCTTAAAAATAGGATGAATTCTGTTTGTAGTTCCTCGAAATATTCGTCTAAGACCCCATAAAGTACATGCCAGTTTATGTCGATCTAGCCATGTCCGTCCGTCCGTCTGTCTGTCGAAAGCACGCCAACTTTCGAAGGAGTAAAGCTAGCCATTCGAAATTTGCACAAATACTTCTTATTAGTGTAGGTCGGTTAGGATTGTAAATGGGCCATATCGGTCCATGTTTGGATATGGCTGTCATATAGACCGTTCTTGGATCTTGACTTCTTGTGCCATTGGAGGGAGCAACTCTTATCCGAGCTGTTTTGTAATGGCTTCCAACAACTGTGCTAAGTATAGTTGAAATCGGTTCATAACCTGATATAGCTGTCACATAAACTGATCTGAGGTCTTGACTTCTTGGGCCTCTAGAGGGCGCAATTATAATCCGATTTAGCTGAAATTTTACATGACGTGTTTTGTTATGACTTTCAATAACTTGTGTGGCCTCAAGAGGGCTTTATTATTATCCGATTTGGCTGAAATTTTGTACAACGGCTTCTCCCATGACCTTCAACATACGTGTCAAATATGGTCTGAACCGGTCTTTAGCCTGGTACAGCTTTCATATAAACCTATCTCCCTATTTTACTTCTTCAGCCCCTAAAGTGCGCAATTCTTACTAGATTTGGCTGAAATTTTACACAATGACTTCTACTATAGTCTCCAATATTCAATTCGATTATGGTCCAAATCGAGCCACAACTTGATATAGCTCCAATAACATAGCCATTATTTTCTTTTATCTTATGTTGGCCTAAAAAAAGAGATACCGGGAAAAAAACTAGACAAATGTGATCCATGTTGGAGGGTATATAAGATTCGGCCCGGCCGAACTTAGCACGCTTTTATTTGTTTTAATTATTTTCCATAATGATTTTCGAAAATGTTTATTACATTAAAAATGGTTCTTTTTTTTCTTAAGAAAGATATATGACTGTTCTTATAAGCCAGCACTATAACTATTGGGTTGCCCAAAAAGTAATTGCGGATTTTTCATATAGTTGGCGTTGACAAATTTTTTCACAGCTTGTGACTCTGTAATTGCATTCTTTTTTCTGTCAGTTATTAGCTGTTACTTTTAGCTTGCTTTAGAAAAAAAGTGCAAAAAAGTATATTTGACTAAAGTTCATTCTAAGTTTTATTAAAAATGCATTTACTTTCTTTTAAAAAAACCGCAATTACATTTTGGGCAACCCAATAAAAGATTTAATCTTGTTGTGTAGATATTCATTAAATGAATAAATAAATAAATAAATAAGAAAAATAAAGAAAAAGTTGATACCAAACACTGTATGGTACAAAAACAATACCGGATGGTATGGATGAAACATAAAATGATTATTACCGTTTGGTACTAGCCTTATTACCGAACTGGTATTGGTTTTAATACCGATCTGTTATTGGTTTTAGCACCAGACCGTTATTTATTGAAGTACCAAACCGTTATTGATTATTCCACCACCTAATGAACCAAACCAATGACAATAATTTGACCTTACACCACTACTGTGCATATGTTTGTAACACCCAAAAGGAAGAGAGACAAACCCTTTGATATGTATACCGATCGACTCAGAATCACTTTCTGGACCGATTTAGCTATGTCCGTCTGTCTGTCCATGTTAATTACAGGTCGCGATTTTCATCCGATCGTCTTCAAATTTGGTATAGACATGTTTTTCGGCCTAGAGAAGAAGTCTATTGAAAATGAAAAAAAAACGGTTCTGATTTGGATATAGCTCCCATATATATGTTCGTCCGATTTGCAGTAATAATGCAATAAAATGGCCATTTGTTAACCGATTCACTTGAAATTTGGCAGAAAGAAGTTTCTTATGACTCTCGATATTTTTGGTGAATTTCATGGAAATTGGTTGAGATATAGATATAGCTACCATATATGTATATCGCCCGACTTTCACTCCTAGAGCTTGCAGTGGCTCTCGCATTTTTTGACCAATCTTCTCAAAACTTTGTACAACGGTTAAAATTTATATATAGCTGCCATATATGTATTTCGCCCGATTTTCATTTCGAATGTCCTTAGAATTTGTACTATTTCCATTTTCACCGCTTTCAAGTATTTGAGCAGGTTTTTATGCACTCAACTTTTATTAAAACATTTTATTATACCCACCACCATTGGATGGGGGTGTTCTAATCTAGTCATTCCGTTTATAACACCTCGAAATATTCGTCTAAAATGACTTGAAGTATATATATTCTTGATCGTCTCAACTTTCCTAGTCGATCTAGCCATGTCCGTCCATCCGTCTGTCAAAATCACGATAGCGGTCGAACGCGTAAAGCTAGCGGCATGAAATTTTGCACAGATACTTAATATCGATGGTGGTCATTGGGGATTACGAATCGGTTCAGATTTAGATATAGCTCCCATATAAACCGATCTCCAAATTTGACTTCTTGTGCTCCTGAAAGCCGCAATTTTAATCCTATTTGGCTGAAATTTTGCATGTATTGTAGTGTTCTGTAATGACGTCCAACAACTATGCAACGTCGGGTCTAGATCGGCTCATAACCTGATACAGCTCCCATTGAAAACGGTCTCCAGATATGACTTCTTGATTCCTTACAAATCGCAATTAGGGGGTATATTCATTTATTCATTCCGATTGCAATGCATTGAAATATCAATTTCCGACCCTACAAAGTATATACAATATGTTTCGGATGGTCGTAAATTTTTAAGACGATTTAACGATGTCCGTGTGTCTGTCCGTCCGTCTGTTGCAATCACTCTACAGGCTTCAAAAATTGAGATATTGAGCTAAAATTTAACACAGATACGTCTTTTTGATGCAAGTTAAGTTAAGTTCTTGTTAAGTTAAGTTCCTGAACGGGCCAAATCGAACCATATTTGGATATAGCTGCTATATAGATCGACCTACCAATAAAGGGTCTACAGCCAATAAATGCTTTATTTTTTATCCGATTTCGCTGAAAATTTAAACAGTGAGTAGCTTAAGACTTCCTGACAACTGATTCAAATATGGTTCAGATCGGACTATATTTAGATATAGCTACCATATAGACCGATCTCACGATAAAGGGTCTGAAGACCATAAAAGCTTTATATATTACCGATTTCGCTAAAACTTGCAACAGTGGGTTACTTTAAGCCTCCCCACATCTGACCTAATTTTGGATTAGTTCGGTGCATATTTTTATATAGCTACCATATAGACCGATCTACCGATAAAGGGTCTAAAGCCAATAAAAGCTTTATTTTTTACCGATTTCGCTGAAATTTGAAGCAGTGGGTTATTTTAATCCTCCTGACATCTGACCTAAATATGGTTTAGATCGGACTATATTTAGATATAGCTGCCATATAGACCGATCTGCCGATATAGGGTCTAAAGCCAATAAAAGCTTTATTTTTTAACCGATTTCGCTGAAATTTGAAACAGTGGGTTATTTTAAGCCTCCCGACATCTGACCTGAATATGGTCTAGATCGGACTATATTTAGATATAGCTGCCATATAGACCGATCAGCCGATATAGGGTCTAAAGCCAATAAAAGCTTTATTTTTTAACCGATTTCGCTGAAATTTGAACCTTCGAACCTAAATATGGTTCAGATGGGAATATATTTAGATATAGCTACCATATAGACCGATCTGCCGATAAAAGGTCTGAAGCCCATACAAGCCCTATTTATTATCCGATTTCGCTGAAATTTTAAACTGTTGGTAATTTTAGGTTTCCCAACATTCGCCCCAAATATGGTTTTGATCGGATTATATTTAGATATAGCTGCCATATAGACCGATCTCCCGATAAAGGGTTTGAAGTCTACAAAAGCATTATTTTTTATCCAATTTCACTGAAATTTGATACAGTGAGTAGTTCTAGGCCTCCTAACGTAGGGCCCAAATATGGGTCATATCGGACTATATTTAGATATAGCTGTCATATAGACCGATTTCCCTATAAAGGGTCTGAAGCCCGCAAAAGCCCTATTTATTATCCGATTTTGCTGAAATTTAAAACCGTTGGTAGTTTTAGGTCTCCCGACATCCGCCCCAAATATGTTTTGGATCGGACTATATTTAGATATAGCTGCGATATAGACCGATCTCCCGATAAAGGGTCTGAAGCCTATAAAAGCATTATTTTTTATCCAATTTCATTGAAATTTGAAACAGTCAGTAGTTTTAGGCCAACCCCCCATCCGACCCAAATATGGTTAAAATAGGACTGCATTTAGATTAAGCTGTCATATAGACCGATATGCCGGTTAAGGGTCATAAAAGCTTTATTGATTACCCGATTTTGTTGAAATTTGAAATACAAAATTCAATAGTGACTTATATATATAAGACCACTCAATGTGCGTGCCGAATTTGGGTGCATAAGTTATCCAGTTTTCATCGGATGTGCCGAAAGGGGGTTTACGTATATACCCGAGGTGGTGGGTATCCAAAGTTCGGCCCGACCGAAATTAAAGCCTTTTTACTTCTTTAAAAAATATTCTAGAACGGGTCACTATTTTAAGTACATAGCTCAACTCGATTGTGCCGAAAGGGGGTTTACGTATATACCCGAGGTGGTGGGTATCCAAAGTTCGGCCCGAACGAACTTAAAGCCTTTTTACTTCTTTAAAAAATATTCTAGAATGGGTCACTATTTTAAGTACATAGCTCAACCACACTTCTGTCGCGATGACAAGAATACAAATGTGACACCGTCAGTACATAATAGCCCCATTTGTCGGGTATTGAATTGATACCTAATGGTATTAAAATTTTTGCTCATGACGCAACCAAAATAATACCAGGCATACTGCCTAAAGTACCGTAATTTTTCTGTCAGTGTACTTGTTTTCTTTTCTTTCATTGTGTAAAAGGAAATAATAATTACAAGCAAATATTGCGTTTTTGTTTTCTCCTCTCTCGCTCTCTCTCTACTTCATTGTTTTTGCCAACAGATAAGCAATAAATGTATGGCAATCGGAACTGTAAGCCGGCATTAAGATGATTATCTCCCATATCCGCCACTTGTTTGTGTCTTACCGCACATTTCGGAAGGAGGGTTACGTTTGGTGGTATAATAGGGAGGGAGAGAATTGACACCATTTTCAAAACAAATGTTGACAGACAATTACTTAGAATAGCATTTCCCCCCTGCCGTGGTTGTTAGCATTTTTATAGATGTTTTCCATTTCCAAGTCTTTTGTAGGACACTTTCCTTCTATTTTATCAGCCAATGAAATACGTTGTGATTCAGTACATTTTTCATATCTTTCTTTCAGAAAAAAAATCAATACGACAATGTTTATATAAAACAAGAAGAATAACATTTATCCGAAAGCCTTAAAGAGTATGAATGAGAATTTTGAGGTAAGTTGAGTGATAACATTTCGATGGACTATTACAGCTAAATTTAGCAATAGAGTACATAAATAAAACCAAACAAATTCAAGTTCAATGAAATTTGAAAAATGTTTGTTATAAAATTTATTGTAATAACATATCTAGGAAATTTCCTAGATGTCTTATATTCGTGATATTTGACAATCTGTGTCCCTTTGCTTGTTGTTTGGTTCATCACATAGCATGGAATGATCATTTGGTGAAAACTTAGAGTTTTTTCTTGTTTTTTAGTAGTTAAATCATTCCTTGCTTAGCTTTGGCTAGCTTATCAATTCGCATTGCCAAAAATATTTCCTCTTCGTTTGAATGGAATAATTATTCATGTTTTACTTAGTTCATACCCTGCAGTTGTCATATGATACGTGTCTAATTAAAGTGAGCTTGCGAGGCTACTAGTACTGCCACACTCTGTCATTTGTGAAAAAGTGCACTGATCCGGTATAGCGAAATGTCAACTAACAAAGTGCCAGTCCCAGTACCAGTGCCGAGTACTACATACTAAATATGAAAGTCAGTGAGTCGTTATAAGCCGTTTGGCATTGGGTGACAATGTGGTATGAACAACCAGCCATAGCTTGGGCTACGGATAAATGAGACTGGAAGCGCTAAACCTCATTGGAATTGCAAATGACACAATGGATGTAAGGCGGCAGTGTGCTACCTCTCTCTGAGGCATCTTTACATTCATGTGCGTGTGGATACTGTACCAGCCACAGCCTCTGATGTGGTGATGGTAGTAAACATATTGTGTTACACAATTCCAGGAAAAATCTTGTGATATTGTTTGCGACGTTTTTAATTAAATCGTGACTTGTAGCAATCCTAATCCGCACACACAATGCAAGTATTTTGGACATCTATAACGATGTTGGATTATCTGAATCACAATGTAAAGGGCATACATAATTTTGGTTGACATATATACACCAGCACTGTGGTACACGATATCATAACTTTGGCCATTTGTTTGCAACGCTAAGAAGGAGAAGAGCTAGACACAGTGACAACAGTACCGATCGGCTTGGAATCCCTTCCTGATTCGATTTGGCTATGCCCGTCTGACTGTCCATGAATTCTTGTGCCGTCAAATTTTGCACAAGTCACCGCCCGCGCAATTCTGCGTCGCACTGTGGTATAGAATCGAAAAAAAACAAATAAAAAGGCATTAAGTTAGGCCGGGCCGAACTTTGGATACCCAACACCTCGAGTATATTTGGTAACCGCCTTTTGTCACAATCCGATGAAAGTTGGATAATTTATGCACCGAAATTCGGCAAGGACATTGAGTGGTCTTATTAATATAACTCACTGTTGAATTTTGTATTTCAAATTTCAACAAAATCGGGTAGTAAATAAAGCTTTTATGACCCTTAACCGGCAAATCGGTCTATATGACAGCTTAATCTAAATGCAGTCCTATTTTTACCACATTTGGTTCGGATGGGGGGTGGCCTAAAACTACTCACTGTTTCAAATTTCAGTGAAATTGGATAAAAAATAATGCTTTTATGGGCTTCAGACACTTTATCGGGAAATCGGTCTATATAGCAAAAATTGCAAATTTGCAAATTTGAATCAACCATGATCAACCTCAATTCTTTATATTCAGCAATTGATTCCACATCCATTGATTCCCAGAAGTAAATTTCATATGAATACACCAAAACAGCATCGTTTTCCACACAAGAGTATACCATGTTTTTATACCCTCTACCATAAGATGGGGGGTATACTAATTTCGTCATTCTGATTGATAACTACTCGAAAAATTCGTCTGAGACCCCATAAAGAATATATATTCTTGATCGTCGTGAAATTTTATGTCGACCTAGCCATATCCGTCCGTGCGTCCGTCTGTCTGTCGAAAGCACGCTATCTTCCGAAAGAGTAAAGCTAGCCGCTTGAAATTTTGCAATTATTATCTGATTTGCCTGAAATTTTGTACGACGGATTCCCTCATGACCATTAACATACGTGTTTATTATGGTCTGAATCGGTTTATAGCCCGATACAGCTCCCATATATATCGATCTCTCTATTTTACTTCTTGAGCCCACAAAGGGCGCAATTCTTATTCGAATTGGCTAACATTTTACACAGGTCTCCAACATATAATTTAATTGTGGTCCAAACCGGACCATATCTTGATATCGCTCTAATAGTAGAGAATATCTTTTCTTGTATCCTTTTTTTTTTGCCTAAGAAGAGATGCTGGGAAAACAACTCGACAAATGCGACCCATGGTGGAGGGTATATAAGATTCGGCCCGGCCGAACTTAGCACGCTTTTACTTGTTTGATCTAGAATGTCCTTATAATTTGTACTAATTCTATTTTCACCAATTTCGAGCAAGTGAACACGTTTTTAAGCACTCAAATTGTATTAAAACATTTTATTTATTATTTGAAGTACAAAGCTCAACAAAACTTCTAGAGCTATGACAAGAATGCAAATGTGGCGCCGTCAGTTTGTAATAGCCTCTTTTGTCTGGTTTTGAATCAATACCAAATGGTACTAAAAATCATTGCCAATGACACGAAAAAAATAATAATAAAAAATATTGCCGTCATTACCGTACCATCATATTTCTATCAGTATATTAACCGATCTCGTATCTTGATTACTTGAGTATATTGTGGGGGGAATTATTAATCGATTTGGCTGAAATTTTGCATGAAATGTGTTGTTTTGATATGCAAAAAAGTGTTCTGGCACGACTTCCAACAACTGTGCTAAGTACGGTTAATATCGGTCTATAACCTGATATTGCTCTCACATAAACCGATTACCAGATTTGACTTCTTGGAAACCGCAACTTTTGTCCGATTTGGCTGAAATTGAGCATGTAGTGTTTTGTTTTGACTTCCAATAATTGTCCCACGTACGGTCTAAATCGGTTCATAAACTAATATAGCTCCCATAAAAATCGATCTCTCGATTTGACTTCTTGAGCTCCTGGAAGCCGCTATTTTCATCCGTTTTGGCTGAAATTTTGCATGAAATGTTCTGTTATGACTCTCTACAACTGTGCCATGTACAGTTCAAATCGGTCAAGAACCTGATATAGCTCCCATATAAACCGATCTCCCGATTTGACTTCTTGAGACTTTGGAAGCCGCAATTTTTGTCCGATTTGGCATATAGTGTTTTATTGTGACTTCTAACAATTGTGCCAAGAACGGTTTAAATCGGTCTATAACCTGAAGTAGCTGCCATATAAACCGATCTTCCAATTTGTCTTTTTGACACCCTGGAACCCGCAATTTTTGTCCAATTTGGCTGAAATTTGGCGCATAGTGTTCTGTTATGACTCTCATGCTAAGTACAGTCCAAATCGCTCTAGCTCCCATATAAACCGATCTTCCCGATTTGACTTCGTGAATCCTTACAAGTCGCAATTTTTATCCGATTTGACTCAAATTTTGCGTATAGTGTTCTGTTATGACTTTCAACCAGTGTGTCATAGAGTTGATGCCTAGAAACTCC
Source organism: Stomoxys calcitrans (assembly GCF_963082655.1). Classification (NCBI taxonomy): domain Eukaryota; kingdom Metazoa; phylum Arthropoda; class Insecta; order Diptera; family Muscidae; genus Stomoxys; species Stomoxys calcitrans. The sequence continues at coordinate 198,894,993 of NC_081552.1, forward strand.
AACTCCTTCACATCGGTTTTACATTATTGGAAGCACCTTCAATGTCAAGAAATGCTACCATTGTATATCCCTTGACAGCGAGAGAACCCTCTGTGTAGCCGACTAGGTCGTGATGGGCTGTTTCATTTGATTTGTCTTTACTATATGCATGCTGCTGCCGCGACAGGCGAACTCCAGGAATCTTTGCTCTAAGATATGTTTCTATCAATGATGACAGACTAATAGGACGATAATCTTTCGCCTGCGTGTGATAGGGTTTTTCAGCTTTCGGAATGAAAATGACCTTCGTGTCCCTCCATCTCATAGGTATATATGACATTCTGATACTAGCAAAGTATATCTCCCTAAGCCAGGGAACCAGTCTATCAGACACAGCTTGTAATTCAACGGGTACCGGTGATACATCATCAGGGCCTGGCGACTTAAAGGAGTCGAAAACTCTTATCGCCCAAATGATTTTCGGCTCAGACATAATTTCCCTAATGGCCTCCGACGAAAGAATATCAGTGACAACCTCTTATGGCGCCACGTTGTACGTTGGAGAATTTCCCGGGAAATGTGTATCAACGAGTAGTTCTAGTGTTTCGTCACTAGACATTGTCCATACATTCTCTGACTTCTGGATATACCCCACCGTAATAGGTCTCGAGGACAGAATCTTCCTTAGCCTAGAGGCCTCAGACGTATCCTCCCTGGAGCTGGAGTATCCTCTACCCAGGATTTGTTCTGAGCCTTTCTCAGCTCGCCCTTATATTTTCCAAGCTCAGCCTTATAGATGTCCCAATCGTGTGGTGCTCTTGTGGCATTAAATTTCTCCACACTTGTAACAATTTTAGTCGAAGTTGGATCAGACAAAAAAAAAACCACCCTCCCGATTAAAAGTCTCGAACCAATTTCGCTAAAATTTGCCACAGCACGTTGTAGTAGATATTTGGATATTCTTTGTATGTACGGTTCAGATCAAACAATATTTGCATATAGCTTTCATACAGACCGACCTCCTGATTATAAATCTCGAACCCATAAAGAACTTATTTATTAACTGATTTCGACAGAAGTAGAAGCGGTGCTCTTATGGGATCTCTCTAAATACTTTCTACAAAAAAACCACCCTCTTTTGTCATAGTTAGCCATCATCTCGAAATAGCATACAGACAAGAGTATTTAAAGCACAAGGCATTTCAACTAAAATTATTCTTAAATTTAGTTTTTTTTTCCAGTTTGGTTGTTAACTAATGTTGTTGATATGTTTCGACATAGCATGTCCTGGAAGCATGTAATGGAACATGCCTAGGAAAAACTTTGCTCTGCGTAGTGGTGAAACTTTTACAAAACTAAATTTACAGCCGCTTTGCATCAGTGCGAAAAATTGTGCAAGGATTGCAAACAGCAACGTAGGCTGGTGACGACTACAACGACAGGGAATAGGGTGGGCGGTAAAGATGGCAATAGTTTTGATGATGGTGTCTTTTAAAACTAAATCAGGACATTTTGAGCTGCGTGTTGCCAGCAATCGTTTTCCCCCCCCCAAGCCTGCGCCCAAACAACCCACAACGAAATGATGAATGTTAAGTAAATGCATGCCATTGTGGCTGTTGTTCGCATTGTCTCTCTGATGCCAAAAGAAAAAAACAATTTTCACACTGTCTTAGTTTCTATGAATGGAGAATACTAAATAAAGACAGGGGATTTTGAATGTCTGTTTTTGCTTCTTAATCTCAATTGTGGGTGACAGACTCACACAGAAAATAGTTTTTTGTTTTGTTTTTTATTTTAATCCGTACAAAAAATAGATTTCGTTCATATTTAAATGCGATATTTATGAGGCGAAAAATATGGGAATGGGATTAGGAATGGAATGTGAAATAAAGAAAGAATGCGCGAAGCCAGTTCCATATGGCGTAGAAAGAGAGGGCAAAATTAATAAAAAAGAGCAGAGCAGTGAAAAAATCAAGTATAAAGGCCACCACCCTAGGGAATATGTGTAAACCACCTTTTGTCATGATCCTGTCTTAAATGCATTATTTATGCATCCATAGCAGCTATATCCAAATATGGTCCGATTTGGACCAAATTGGGCTCGAACATTGAACTTATAAATACATGTCATTGTTAAATTTTGGCTTAATATGGGTCTTTTTGACTGCTATATCCAAATATTAACCGATCTGAACTATAAAGGACACGAATGTCGAAGAGCCTAACATAAGTCACTGTGTGAAAATTCAGCGAAATTGGATATTAAATGCACCTTTCATGGGCCCAAAACCTTACATCTAGAGATCAAACTATATGGCAGCTATATCCAAATCTGGATCTGGGCCAAATTCAAAAATGATGTCAAAAGGCCTAACACACCTCACTGTGCCAAATTTCAGCAAAATTGGACAAAAAATGAGGCTTTTATGGGATCAAGGCCTTGAATCGAGGAATCGGACTATAACGCAGCTATATCCAAATCTGGACCGTTATTGGCCAAATTCAAAAATGATGTCAAAGAGTCTAACACACCTCACTGTGTCAAATTTCAGCGAAATCGTAAAATAAGTGCGCCTTTTATAGGCTCAAGACCTTGAATCGAGAGATCCGTCTATATGCTAGCTATATCCAAATTTGGACCGATCTAGGCCATACTGAAAAAGGATGCCGAGTAGTCTTACAAAACTCACTGTCTTAAATTTAAGCGAAATCGGACAATAAATGCGCAATTTATGGGCCCAATACTTAAAATCGAAAGATTGAAATATATGGCAGCTATATCCAAATGTGGACCGATCTGCGCCAAATTAAAAAAAGATGTCGAAGGGCCTAACATAACTTACTGTTCAAAATTGGCTATATAAGAGATTTAGTCCAATATATACCCCACCTTCAAACTAAACCTGCCTATGGACAAAAAAAGAATCTGTGCAAAGTTTTAGCTCAATTTTTTTATACCCACCACCATAGGTGGAGGGTATACTAATCTAGTCATTCCGTGTGTAACACCTCGACGTTCTGGTTCGAAATAGCCATGTCCGTCCGCCCGTCTGTCTGACAGCGGTCGAACGCGTAAAGCTAGCCGTTTGAAATTTTGCACAGATACTTAATATTGATGTAGGTCGGTTCAGATTTACAAATGGCTCCCATTTAAACCGGTCTCCAGATTTGATTTCTTGTGAACCTGAAAGTCGCAGTTTTTGTCCGATTCAGTGGAAAATTTACACGTAGTGTTTTGTTATGACTTCCAACAATTGAGTTAGGTACGGTCCGAATCGGTCTATAACATGATATAGCTCCCGCATAAACCGATCTTCCGATTTGACTTCTTCAGCCCCTGAAAGCCACAATTTTTGTCCGATTTGGCTGAAATTTTGCGTGAAGTGTTCTGTCATAACTTATAATATTATTGCCAAGTACTGTCCTAATCGGCCTATATCCTGATATAGCTCCCATATAAACCGATCTCCCGATTTGACTTCTTGAGGCCCTACAAGCCGCAGTTTTCGTTCGATTTGGCTGAAATTTTGCAGGTAGTTTTCTGTTATGTCTTTCAACATCTGTGTGTAGAACGGTCCAAATCGGTCTTTAACCTGATATAGCTCCCATATAAACCGATCTCCAGATTTGACTTCTTGAGCCCTTACAAGCCACAATTTTTGTACGATTTGGCTGAAATTTTGCAGGTAGTGTTCTGTTGTAATTTTCAACAATAGTGCCGAGTACGGTCCAAATCGGTCTAAAACCTAATATAGCTTCCATATAAACCGATCTCTCGATTTGACTTCTTGAGCCATTACAAGCTGCAATTTTCGTCCGATTTGGCTGAAATTTTGCAGGTAGTTTTCTGTTATGGCTTTCAACGTTTGTGTTAAGAACGGTCCAAATCGGTCCCTAACCTGATATAGCTCCCACATAAACCGATCTCCCGATTTGATTTCTTGAGCCCTTACAAGCCGCAATTTTCGTCAGATTTGGTTGAAATTTTGTATTTAGTGTTCTGTGATAGCTTCCAACATCTGTGTTAAGAACGGTCCAAATCGGTCTTTAACCTAATATAGTTCCCATATAAACCGATCTCCCGATGTGACTTCTTGAGCCCTTGCAAGCCGCAATTTTTGTCCGACTTAGCTGAAGTTTTGCATGAGGTGTTCTGTTACGACTTTCAAAAACTGTACCAAGTTCAGTCCAGATCAGTCTATAACCAGATATTGCTCCCATATAACCTGGACAATCCATCATCTTTGTTCGGTTCCTTGTAGCTTTAATTTTTGTTGGTTTGACAGAAATTTGGTATGTAGAATAAATTATGCCCTTCAACTAAATTTACTTCGTATACATTTTTAGCAGAATCCAAGGTGGTGGGTTTCTAAGATTCGGTCCGGCCGAACTTAGCACGCTTTTACTTGTCTTTACAAACCAACCCGGCCTATTATATTTCCTAAATACAGGGAATACTTCTCTCATATCAATGAGTGCAGTCCGATTAATGTTTGAGCTTAATGATAATGGGGCTCCTTTTTATTGCCGAGTCCGTATGCAGTACCGCATAGCGCTACCCCTAGGTAGGGAAATTTTAACATGGCAGGATAGCTCAGAAATGTAGCCAGCATTAGTAAGAGGAAAACCACAACTGAAACATTTTCTGAAGTTCACGCGCGGGATTTGAACCCAGGCATTCGGCGTCAAAGGCGGATACGCTAACCTCTACGCCACGATGGCCTTCAAATTATATATGCCGCCATATAATTTTAGTAGGTCTCTAGTCGACACTGATTTGCTAAGCGTTTTAAGGCACAGGGGTAACTGAAACTTTGAAGATGAGTCAGATTCCATTGAAGTTTAAATATGTCGCAAATATTGTTGCAGATTTCATTGCATCCTAAAGGTATATTGCGAAAATTAAGTAGATTTCGGATCCTTAAAGCAGAAAACATTCATATAATATCAGGATAAATTGTCAAGACGGTATTTGAAGACAATTTTAGGTTCAATTGTGATGGAAAGAAATCTGTGCCACTCGTGGCCCTTCACAAAGACAAATTCATCCTCCTACCTATTCGATTTGTTAGATAGTTTAGCTCTCTAATTAGAACCTCTTAAAAACCTTGTCGAATCTCTGCAACATTTGGTGTTATTGCCAAAGTTGTCATTTTACCCAAACATTGCTGTAATTTAAGACATACTCTGTGATTCATCTTCAGCATAACATAAAACAAATGTTCTACGTTTGGTGTTCATTGTTGTAGTTGTCGTCGTCCCTTATTAATAGAACGCATTAAATAAATGTTTCAAATTCCTTAAGTGACTGCCAGCCAAAAACACAGAGAACAAAAAGAAATCCAACAACAATTGGCAAAACTTTTTCATTAAGTATTTCTTGCTGAAAATGTAAAGAAGGCATTTGAGTACCCCGGGAGAGAGAGAGAGAGAGAGAGGGAGGGAGAGGGGCATGTGAGGACAAAAGTCCTTAGTGTTATTAACAACAATTGCAAACATATTTCTTGCGTGAGTTTGCATGTCGCCTTTTAAGCATCTACAAAGTGTAAGTACCCTCCAAGAGAGAGAGAGAGAGAGAGAGAGAGAGAGGGCGAAGATGAAAGAAAGAACTCACAGAAAGAGACAGAAAAAATCAAAAGATTTGTTTTATGTTGCTTCATGTATACAGCGAGTGCTGCTACTATTCTACTAATTAAAACAAGGACTTTTTGTATACAGTTGTACTTATGGCGCTTTCGATGTAGGCTTGCGGTCTTTTTATGATGGTGGTGGTGTCGACTACAACACTCAAAGGCATCAAGAATGATTATTGTGAACGCCGCTGAATTATTGTGTGCATGTTTTTTTGAATGGAGGCACAATTTATGAAATCTAAATTTAATAATTTAAGAAATTTGTAAGAGTGATACACCAGAAGAAAAGTATATATCCTTGACTACAATCAGCAAGATATTTGCTCTAATTTTTTATTTGGCGAAAAATCTTATATATAACAAGTAAAAGCGTGCTAAGTTCGGCCGGGCCGAATCTTATATACCCTCCACCATGGATCGCATTTGTCGAGTTCTTTTCCCGGCATCTCTTCTTAGGCAAAAAAGGATATAAGAAAAGAGTTGCTCTGCTATTAAAACGATATCAAGATATGGTCCGGTTCGGACCACAATTAAATTATATGTTGGAGACCTGTGTAAAATTTCAGCCAATTCGTATAAGAATTGCGCCCATTGGGGCTCACGAAGTAAAATAGAGAGAACGATTTATATGGGATCTGTATCGGGCTATAGGCCGATTCAGACCATAATAAACACGTTTGTTGATGGTCATGAGAGGATCTGTCGTACAAAATTTCAGGCAAATCGGATAATAATTGCGACCTCTAGGGGTCAAGAAGTCAAGATCCCAGATCGGTTTATATGGCAGCTATATCAGGTTATGAACCGATTTGAACCTTATTTGACAAAGTTGTTGAAAGTAAAAATAAAATAAGTCATGCAAAATTTCAGCCAAATCGGATAGGAATTGCGCCCTCTAAAAGCTCAAGAAGTCAAATCCCCAGATTTGTTTATATGACAGCTATATCAGGTTATGGACCGATTTCAAACATACTTGGCACAGTTGTTGGATATCATAACGGAATGCTTCGTGCAAAAATTCATTCAAATCGGATAAGAATTGTGCCCTCTAAAGGCTCAAGAAGTCAAGACCCAAGATCGGTTTATATGGCAGCTATATCAGGTTATGGACCGATTTAAACCATACTTGGCACAGTTGTTGGGTATCATAACAAAACACGTCGTGCGAAATTCCATTCTATTCGGATAAGAATTGCGCCCTCTAGAGGCTCAAGAAGTCAAGACCCAAGATCGGTTTATATGACAGCTATATCAAAACATGGACCGATATGGCCCATTTACAATACCAACCGACCTACACTAATAAGAAGTATTTGTGCAAAATTTCAAGCGGCTAGCTTTACTTCTTCGGAAGTTAGCGTGCTTTCGACAGACAGACGGACGGACGGACGGACATGGCTAGATCGACATAAAATGTCACGACGATCAAGAATATATATACTTTATGGGGTCTCAGACGAATATTTCGAATAGTTACAAACAGAATGACGAAATTAGTATACCCCCCATCTTATGGTGGAGGGTATAAAAATTAATTTGTGTTTGTTTGTTTGTTTGTATGTTTGTGTGTTCCTTATAGACTCAGAAACGGCTGAACCGATTTTCTTGAAATTTTCACAGATGATGCATAATGACCCCGTGGTGAAAATAGGGTACTACATTTTTTGATATCGGACATTCCCCCTTACCTTAATTTTCAGAAACGCCAGATCTCGGAGATGAGTGGTGTGATTTAAGCAAAATTTTGTGTGCTCTCATATAGTACCCTAAAAATAAAAATTTGGTATCCAAATTTTGGATGGGTACCTAGGGGGGCCGCCCCACCCTAAAACCTACCAAACATATATGTAGACCAATCACGACAATATGGGACTCACATGAAAGGTATTTAAGATAAGAAAACGTATCTGACATCCAATTGTCGGACCAAGTGCTAGGGGAACCACCCCAAGCCCCAAAACACCCCTAAATCGGACATATTTACCAACCATGGCAATATGGGACTCAAATGAAAGGTATTTGCGAGTAGAATACGAATCTTATATCCAAATGTGGGGCCATGTTTCTGGAGTTCCACCCCTTCCCCAAAACACCCCCCAAACAGGACTTATTTATTGACCATGGGAATATGGGGCTTAAATAAAAGGTATTTGAGTGTAGAATGCGAATTTTATATCTAAATATGGGACCAAGCGTTTGGGGGGCCGCCTCTCCCCAAAAATATTCCCCAAAGGGGAAAAATTTATGACACTGGCAATATGGGGCTCAAATGAAAGGTCTTTAGGAGTTAAGCACGAATCTGAAATCAATATTCGGGAAAAGTGCCTATGGGGCCACCCCACCGCCACAACACCACGTAAGTAAGTATATGCTGACTATTGCAATATGAGGCTCGAATAAGAGGGTTTTTAAAGTGGAACACGAATCCGATATATATTTTCAAGGCCAACTCACTGAGTGGTCGCCCATCCTCCAAAACACCCCCCATGCCGGTCATGTTTGCCGACTATGGAAATATGGGGCTCAAATTAAAGGTATTTGAGAGTAGACCATGAATCTGATATCAACATTAGGGAACAACTGTCCAGGGCACGTCACACCACCATAACAACTCCCAAGTAGGACGTATTTGCTCACCAAGACAATTTGGGTCTTAAAGAGAGCGGAACTTAATATTTATAGTTTTTAGGGTCAATACCCCAAATCGGACATATTTGCTGACTTTTGCAATAAGGAGTTCAAATGAGATTAGAAAACTAATTTGATATCCAATTTTGAGAGCAATGGCAATATGGGGTTCAAATAAATGATATATAGATATATGAGAATAGAGAACGTTACTGATATATTTTCCGGGCTTAGTGTTTGGGCGACCACCCCAATCCCCAAAACACCCCTGAATCGGGCATATTTAACGACCATGACAATGTGGGCCTATGATGAAAGGTATTGGGGGTAGAGCAAGAATTGATACCCATTTTCGGGACCAATTTTCCGGGGGTCTACCCCTTTTCCAAAATACCCCACAAATAGCAATTTTTGTGTGACCATCGCAATATGGGGCTCAAATAAAGGTATTTGGGAGTAGAACACGAATTTGATATTCAGATGTAGGAAAATATATTTAGAGGGCATCATCCCTTTCCCAAAACAAACCCAAAGGGAAACAATTTTTCGACCATGCCAATATGTGGCTCAAATGAAAGGTATTTGAGATTAGAAAACGAATTTGATAACCTATTTTGGGGCCATGAGAGAAGAGCACGATGCTGATATTTTTTCAGGGTCAAGTATCGGAGGACCACCTCTCCTCCGAAAGCACCCCTAAATCAGATATCATAAAAATATCGGGCTAAAATAAAGTATTTTAAGAATGGAGTACACCTTTCCACCCTTCCTTTCCTGGAGTACAAGCTCTTTAATTGTCGAAAATAAATACTCCAAGGAAACTTTTGTTCCATATAAAGTAAAAGAATTGCTATGCTTATTAAATTGAATGTTGAAGACCACATAAGAAGTCTTCGTGTAAAATTTCAGCCAAATCGAATAAGGATTGCGCCCTTTAGAGGCTCAAGAAGTAAAATAGGGAGGTCAGTTTATATGGGAGCTGTATCAGGCTATAGACCGATTCAGACCATATTTGACACGTATGTTGCACCCTCTAGAGGCTCAATAAATAAAGATCTCAGTTCGATTTATATGGCAGCTATATCTGGTTATGGACCGATGTCAACCATACTTAGCGCAGTTATTGAAGGTCATGATAAAACACCTCACGCACAATTTGAACCAAATCTGATAAGAATTGTGCCCTCAAGTGGCTCAAGAAGTCAGGGTCCAAGATCGGTTTATATGACAGCTGTATCTGGTTGTGAGGCGATTTAAGCCAAAATTAGCACAGCTGTTGGAAATCATAACAAAACACCTCATGCACAATTCCAGCCAAATCGGATAAGAAATGTGCCCTCTAATGGCTCAAGAAGTCAAGGTTCATAATCGGTTTATATGGCAACTCTATCAAAATATGGACCGATATGGCCTATTTACAATCCCAACCCCCACCCAAACTTATAAGAAGTATTTCAAGCAGTTAGCTTTAGCAAAGTTTCAAGTAGTTAGCTTTACTCCTTCGAAAGTTAGAGTGCTTCCGACAGACAGACGGACATGGCTAAATGGACTTAAAATGTCATGTGCAATCAAGAATATGTATACTTTATGGGGTCTATGACGAATATTTGGAGGAGTTACAAACAGAATGATAAAAGTAAGGAATCCCGTGCTACTTGTAAAATCCTTAATTGTTTTCAATGCCACGCCCCTAAGTTAGTTCCTGCCTGGTATTGTGTCCCCATCTAAGTGCCGGTATTTGTAAGCCGCGAAAGCCGGACAATGACATAGAAAATGCTGCAACGTCTCATCATCTTTCCCGCAAGCCCGCAAGATTTAGATATAGCTCCCATGTATATATTTCATCCGATATGGCTTTTGAAGGGTCCGATCTTTACAAGATTTGGCATGAGGTGTTTTATGTGGCGTTCACACATGTGTGCAGGATTTCGTCAAAATCGGTCAAGATTTACTTATAGCTCCCATATATATATTTCATCCGATATGAAATTGTATGGCTTTAGCAGCCACAATTTTGGTCCGATCTTTACAAAATTTTGAATAAGGTGTTTTGTATAAAGTTCCAATACGAGCGCAAAATTTCATAAAAATCGGTTCAGAATTAGATATAGCACCCATATATATCTTTCATCCGATATTAAGTTTTAAGGCTGTAACAGCCACCATTTTGGTCCGATCTTTACAAAATTTTACATGATTATGACGTCCCTATCTGCGCACAAAATTTTTTTAAAATTGGTTCAGATCTAGATGTAGCTTCCATATATATCTTTCATCCAATATAACCTTTTAAGGCTGTAGAAGTCACAATTTTGGTTCAATGTTTACAAAATTTGCCTTGAGGTGCTTTATTTGAGGTCTTGATATGTGTGCAAAATTTTATAGAAATCGGGTTAGATTTAGATAAAGCTCCCATATATATCCTTTATCCGATATTGTATTTTAAGGCTGTAGAAGCCACAATTTTGGTCACATCTCTACAATATTGGGCGTGAGATATTCTATTGGTAATTGTCCTTTTAACGATAATCAATATCTCTAAATTAAAGAGAGTGAACAAGAAACACTGCCGTAAGCTTTACTACTAGTTTTTTACAACTTTCCGCCCCATTGAAATTTCATAATGTTTATACCCACCACCGAAGGATGGGGGTATATTCATTTTGTCATTCCGTTTGCAACACATCGAAATATCCATTTCCGACCCTATAAATTATATATATTCTGGATCAGCGTAAAAATCTAAGACGATCTAGACATGTCCGTCCGTCTGTCTGTTGAAATCACGCTACAGTCTTCAAAAATAGAGATATTGAGCTGAAACTTTCCACAGATTCTTTTTTTTTCCATAAGCAGGTTAAGATCGAAGATGGGCTATATGGGACTATATTCTCACATAGCCCCCATATAGACCGATCCGCCGATTTAGGGTCTTAGGCCAATGAAAGCCACATTTATTATCCGATTTTGCTGAAACTTGAGACAGTGAGTTGTGTTAGGCCCTTCGACATCCTTCGTCATTCTGACCCAGATCGGTCCAAATTTGGATAAAGCTGCCATACAGACCGATCCTCTGATTTAGGGTCTTAGGCCAATAAAAGGCGCATTCATTATCCGATTTTGCTGAAATTTGGGACAGTGAGTTGTGTTAGGTCCTTCGACATCCTTCATGTTACTATATGGGACTATATTCTCATAAAGCCCCCATATAGACCGATCCGCCGATTTAGCCACATTTATTATCCGATTTTGCTGAAATTTGGGACAGGGAGTTGTTTTAGGTCCTTCGACATTCTTCTTTTATTTAGCTCAGATCGGTCCAGATTTGGATATAGCTGCCATAGAGATTGATCCTCCGATTTAGGGTCTTAGGTCTTAGTCCGATGTCGCCGAAATTTGGGACAGTGAGTTAAGTTAAACCCCTTGACATACTTCTGCATTATGGCACAGATCGGCCCAGATTGGGATATAGACCGATCTCTCGGTTTTAGGTTTTGGGGCCATAAAAAGCGCCTCTATTGTCCGATATCGCCGCAATTTAGGACAGTGAGTTGTGTTAGGCCCTTCGACATTCTTCTTCACTTTGACTCAGATCGGTCAAGATTTGGATATAGCTGCTATATAGAGCGGTCTCTCGATTTAATATTTTGAGCCCATAAAAGGCGCATTTTTTGTCCGATGTTGCCGAAATTTGGAACAGAGAGTTAAGTTAAGCCCCTTTACATATTTCTACAATTTGGCCTAGATTGTTTAAGATTTGCATATAGACCAATATCTCGATTTTAAGTCTTGGCCTCTAAAAAGGCGCATTTATAATCCGGTTTAACTGAAATTTGACATATTGACTTAGGTTAGGCTTTTCGACATCTGTGATCGGTTTATTTTTAAATACAGCTACTAAAAAGACCAATATTTTGTTATATTGGGTTGCCCAAAAAGTAATTGCGGATTTTTCATATAGTCGGCGTTGACAAATTTGTTCACAGCTTGTGACTCTGTAATTGCATTCTTTCTTCTGTCGGTTATCAGCTGTTACTTTTATCTTGCTTTAGAAAAAAAGTGCAAAAAAACTATATTTGATTAAAGTTCATTCTAAGTTTTATTAAAAATGCATTTACTTTCTTTTAAAAAATCCGCAATTACATTTTGGGCAACCCAATACATAACTGAACAATGACTTGTACTTATTAGTATTTGGTCCAAATCGGATCATATTTCGATATAACTGCTATGGGACATAAGGTATGCAATTTTCACCGGATTTTGTTAAAAGGTGGTTTACATATATACCCGAGGTGGGTATACATGTGCTAAGTTCGACCCGGCCGAACTTAACGCCTTGTTACTTGTTTCTACTCATTCCCATTAGAGTGTGTTGACCCTATTTGAACTTGGCTTCCTTTGAAATGGTTTACAAATAATTCCAAAATTCACTCAGCATCTTTTTCATCTTTTGTTTTTTCTTTCTTAGGCAATTTGCATAGCTTTCATAATTTCGTTTGGAAAACTTCTGTTTAAGCTTCTGCCCCCATTCATGTTCTAATGAAAAGTGTTGAACAAATTAAGTTTGCCAAGGCATAAAAAAAAACTGAAACGAACGTTTTCTCGTTCTCCTTTGAGAATGGCAAAAACTAAGGAAATTAAAATTAATTGAAATTCTTATGAGCCACCCCCGTCCATCAGCACACTACTACTGCACTTGACCACTGTATTATACTCTGACGAGCTCTTAAAGTGAGTGAAAGTTTATTGTGTCAACACTGCTAAATGGACTTCTCATTTCGAGTGTGAGGCCCAAGCGGCATTTTTGTATTCCCTATAACAGTCGCACATGCTAGTCCTTTCTTTTGTTTGCGGTGCAAAAAACGCCAAAGCCCATGGTGAGAAAGCCGAAAGAAGGGGGAAATTTGAAAAGAAAAGACGTTGTATTCCTGCACATCCCTTTCTCCCGTGTTAACAAGGGCTTTGTCAATCAAAACATCTCCTTTTATTAGAATTTCATAATTAATTACAAGAATTTACTTCAGTCTTCCCCTGTCCCTTGTCAAACGTTATTTTATGAATATTACGACAGTATAATTTTTTTGAATATTTTTTTGTGGAAGGCGGTGGGGAAGAGAGGAGATTTAATATTAATACAATTGGAAGGATGAGTGTGGAAGAAAATGTTTCAACAGAAAAACGAAATGATGAAAGGAGACGGAAACTGCTTTAAAATTAATTTAGAATGACGAGGAATACTTTGCATCACTTTAATGCTTTTTTTTGGTGGACTAGAGGAGATATTGGTAGTCTTAAAATGAGGCTTATACTTTGAAAACCAAGAAAATTAAAAGTAAACAGTAAGGCAGGGCAAAAGTCGGGCGGTGCCGACTGTATAACACCCAACACCTACCCTATAAGTACAATGTGGGAGCTATATCCAATTCTGAACCAACTTTGATGGACTTTGGCTAGCAAATATGTTCAAACTGTAATAACTACGATTGGCAAATGACAAAATTATTGTAAATTGCCCAAAATCTGACGAACATATATATAGGAGCTATATCTCAATCTGAACCGATTTCGAGCAAACTTCTTAGATAATGTGGTAGTCGTCGAGGAAAGCGTTGTGCATAATTTTGGCAAGATTGGTCAATAAATGCGCTTGCAGTGGCACTAGGAGTAAAAATCGGGCGATATATCGGGTTGCCCAAAAAGTAATTGCGGATTTTTTAAAAGAAAGTAAATGCATTTTTAATAAAACTTAGAATGAACGTTAATCAAATATACTTTTTTTTTACACTTTTTTTCTAAAGCAAGCTAAAAGTAATAGCTGATAACTGACAGAAGAAAGAATGCAATTACAGAGTCACAAGCTGTGAAAAAATTTGTCAACGCCGACTATATGAAAAATCCGCAATTACTTTTTGGGCAACCCAATATATATGAGAGCTTTATCTAAATCTGAATCGATTTCCATGAAATTCGACAGTAATGTCGAAAGTCATGAAAAAATCCTACGTGCCAAATTTCAAAAGAATCGGCAAACAAATGACCATTTTTTTGCATTATTACTGAAAATCGGACGAACATATATGTGGAAGCTATATCCAAATCTAAACCGATTTTGCCCAATTTCTATAGGCTTCGTCTGTAGGCCGAAAACATGCCTGTACCAAACTTTAAGACGATCGAATGAAAACTGGAAAATTGACAGACAAACGGACATAGCTAAATGGAATCAGAAAGTGATTCTGAGCCAATCGGTATACTTATCAATGGGTCTATCTCTCTTCCTTTTGGGTGTTACAAGCAAATGCACGAAGTTTTAATACCCTGTACCACAGTAGTGGTGTAGGGTATAAAAACGTGTTACGTTCGGGTGTGCCGAACTTTGGCTGCTCACCACCATTAACCATCCTTTCTTCTAACAACTCCACTAACATTTCCATAGTAATATTCCAATGGGGAATTGGTGATCTGGATCATATTTAATGCAGTCACAGCTTCAGCGAAATCTGGCAACAAATCCGCTTTTAATGGGCTTATAGCCCCAAATTGGAAGATCGGTCTAGATGACAGCTGTGTTAATCGGATGAGGGCAGGCTTAATACGGGTCACTGTGTCACATTTCACCAAAATCGGATAATAATTACGGTCTTTAGGAACTTAAGACCCCAAGTCGTCAGATTGGTCTAATGGGAGTATCTAAATAATGGGGATATCTAAATAAAGTCCGATCTGAACCATATTTGAGTCGGAAAATTGTCAAACATATTTAACCGAAATCGAATTCTAATTGCGGCTTTTATGGGCTTAAGATCCTCAGTAGGCAGATCGGTCTATACGGCAGCTCTATCTAAGTATAGTCTGATCAGGACCATATGCTGTTCGGAAGACGGGAGGCTTAATACAAGTCACTGACTCAAGTTTCAACGAAATCGGGTAATAAATGCAGCTTTTATGGGCTCAAGTTCATTAATCGGCAGATCGCTCTATAGACCGATCTGAACCATATTCAAGACGGATAGGGGAGGGAGGCTTTAATAAACTCACTACTTAAAATTTCAGCAAAATCGCATAATAATTGCGACTTTAATGGGTTAAAGACACTCAATCAGCAGATCGGTCTATACGACAGCTATTTAAGTCGGATGTCGGGACGCTTAAAACAACTCACTGTTTCTAATTTAGACCGCTAAATGGCAGGTATATCTAAGTATTGATCAATCTGAACCATATTTAGGTGTGACGACACAAGGCTTAAAACGAGTAAAAGTTCGGCCGGGCCTAATCTTATATACCCTACACCATGAACCGCATTTGTCAAGTTCTTTGAATGACATTTTTAAAATAGGAAAACACCAGTCCTAGAAAAAAACCACCTCCAAAATTTCAGGAAAATCGAGTAATAATTGTGCCCTCCAGAGGCTCAAAAAGTCAAACTGGGAGATCGGTTTATATGGCAGCTATATCAGGTTATATACCAATTTAGATCATACTTGGAACAGTTGTTGGAAGTCATACCATAACGACATATGTAAAATTTCAACCTTATTGGGTAAGAATTGTGCCTTCTCGAAGCCCAAGAAGTCTCGGTTTATATGGCAGCTATATCAAAATATGGACCGAATAGGTATTTTAGACCTCAACCGGACATTTAGGAATTTTCATAGGGATTTTTGACCACTATACAGCAAAGAAGTCATTTTGGAAATCGGACCACAAAAAAAGATTTGGCTGCCCGAATATGTTATTGAAATGCCGACCTGACTAACTTTAGGCGCCTGCTCAGAGGCACCTGGACCACCTAGGTGCTTAAAATTTTGCACATGACCTCTTTATCACCTCAGCCCACCATTACAAATTTTTCAAAGGAATATACCCTATTGCCTTTCTCAAACTACAGATATTTAACTATTTATACGCTACACCACCACTGTGGTGCAGGGTATTATAATTTTGTGCATTTGTTTGCAACGCTTAGAAGGAGAAGAGTTAGACCCATTGTGAAGTATACCGATCGACTCAGAATCACTTTCTGATTCGATTTAACCATGTCCATCTGTGAGTCCATGTATTCATGTGATCGAGGTTCAGATTTTTTGGCTCAAGGACAAACGCCATCGACCTTGGTAAAATCGGTTCAGATTTAGATACAGCTCCCATATATGTGTATCGCCCGATTTGCACTTTAACGGCCGTAGTAACCACAATTTTCAACCAATCTGCACAAAATTCGGCACGGATTATTTTGTTACCGATCTTAACATATCTTCAAGATTTCATTGAAATTGCGTCAGATTTAGATATAGCTCCCATGTATATGTATCGCCCGATTTTCACTTTGATGGCCAAAGTAACTACAATTTTCAACCGATCTGCACAAAATTTGGCACGGATTGTACTGCTACCTGCAAGACTTCAGTAATATCGGTTCATATATGGGATATAGCTCCCATATGTATTTATTGCCGGATTTGCACTTATGTGGCCGTAGTAACAACAATTTTCAAACGATCTGTTCGAAAAAAGTCGGTTCAGATTTAGATATAGCTCTTATCTATTGCCCGAATTTATAATTGTAGGGCAGGTGTAGGGTATTATATAGTCGGCTTCGCCCGACTTTTGCCGTTCCATATTGGTTTATTTTTTTTATTCTATCCCACAGTGTGTCATGAAAGGCATAACATAGTAGGCTATGCTCCACTTTTACACTTTCTTACTTGCTTCGATCCACTGATCCAATCCTTAGATCAGTACCGGTCGGACCCGGCCCTTAGAGACTGGATAAACCATATGCTAAGGAACAGGTGAATAAATTGTCTGTCCCATTGCAAAAATATAAGGGAGAAATTGGCACAGTGTACGCCTCATGGGGGCATTTTATCGCCACTCCTATGGGTGACCACCATAAATGACCTATTACGGATGCTGGCTGAGGAGGGATTTGAACCCACCTGCTACGCAGACGATGTTATAATACTTCTAAGGGGTAAGGATCCCAACGGGCTATGCAGAAGGGTCTTGCATATGGCATATGACTGGGCTAGACCTAGAGGTCTCAATGTTAACCCAGAGAAGACTGAAATATGCCTGTTCACGAGGAAGACGAAGGTGGGTCAATTTAACCCACCACATTTTCTCAATCTGAAGATTTCAATATCTGACAAGAACAAATACTTAGGTGTGATCTTGCACAAGAAACTGAATTGGAAGTGTCACATTCAGGAACGTAGTGAGAAGGCTCACAGATGTTGGGCACTATGTAGACGGGCCGTAGGCTCGAAATGGGGCCTGAATACTAGAATAGTCTACTGGCTGGAGCGTGATTAGACCAATACTTACTTACGCCTCGGTAGTTTGGTGGACTGCTATGGAGAAAAAGTGCATTATAAGGACCATACAACAGGTTTAGAGAACATGTTGTCTTGGCATGGGCGGAGCGATGAGGACCACGCCCACTAGAGCACTGGACACTATTCTAGATATCCGACCCATTGACATACAGATTAAGTTTGAGGCAGCCCATGCGACTATGAGACTTAAGGTGATGGGAGAATGGATTGAGGATGGGAGCAGCTCATACCATCGCGGTATAATCTAGGCGACGATAGGAAACCTGCAAGCAAGGGAACAGGTTTCCGATCGGACGCCTGAGATGAATCTTGAAGTCGAGTGCGAGGCACTGCTGCCAGCGGCACAGTGTTGGATTGACGGAACCCTAGTATTGCCATCTGGAAGATCGTGTTACACGGATGGATCAAAGCTAGAGGACAGAGTGGGCCTGGGGGTCTACATTGAAAACCCAGGGACTGAGATGTATTTTAGACTGCCTAACCATAATACGGTCCTGCAGGTAGAGATCCGGGCGATCAGGGAATGCGTGAGGCGGTGTGGTGCTAACGCGAGGACGTCGAGTGTGAACATCTTTACCGGCAATAAAATTCCCATAAGGGCAATAACAACCAGGACGGTAAGGTCACGAACAGTCTTGCAGTGTAAGAAGGAGATTAACACCTTCTCTGAGTATGGCAAAATCCGCATCGTTTGGATGCCGGGCCATAACGGAGTAAGGGGAAATGAAAGGGCAGACGATTTGGCGGTGAAGGCCAGAGGACTGCCATCAATAAACTTGCTTAACCCCAAGCCTTTCGGGTCGACGCAGTCCGAGTTAAGGGTGTGGGTGACAAATGCGCATGGAACATTGTGGAACAGTGAAACGGTCGGTAGGACGGCGAAAATCCTATGATGGGATCCAGATCCTGAGGAGACGAAACTATTACTGAAAGGTAGCACGAAGGAGGTCAGTAGAGCTATTGGTATCATAACAGGACACATAGAACTACGAGCTCAGTGTTGCAAGTGATAGCGTGTGTAGGGCATGCGGGGAAGATGATGAGACGTTGTAGCATTTCTTTGTCATTACCCGGCTATCACGTCCAACAGATACCGGTACTTAGGTGGAGACATAATATCAGACATGAACCGACTTAGGGGAGTGGTATTGAAAACAATTAAGGATTTTGTAAGTAGCACAGAATTCCTAATTTAAATTTTCTTTTTAGAGGTTACTTTATAGTTTTTAGAGCGCACAACAAGCCGATTACTGGTTTAGGTGTATGTCCATAGTGGCATGGGGCGGATTAATATCTGCACCCTCTTTTCAATCTAATTTAACCTAACCTATTTGCTTCGACTTCACATCTTTGACAGAACTTTTGTTCCACTAGCCGAACGTAGAATAGCGTTCCAAGCGCCTCGAACTTCTGCGCTCATTCTAAAACCTTTGACACCAAGTTTTGCGGTGTCTCCCACCATTTGATCTCTGCGTCGGGCTTTTGGACGTCCCAGTTTGCGTGTACCAACGTGTTTGCCTTCAACTTCACATCATACGATAAGACCATTAAAATTTTTGCCTTTTATGAAAAACATTGATTTCAGTTCGTTGACACCACAAGCTTTGCAGCATTATGGCCTGAATAATTACCCATACAACTCCCTGCTCCTTCCTATTTCCGCGATAATTTATAGGTCTCCAGGCTCATATTATTTTCAATGAAAAACTTTTCCTTAGTCTCTGCTTTTGCCTTTGGGCCATTAAAGTGTGTGCTTTTGAAGGTGGGAGTGCGCTTCAAAAATGACATTAATGACTTATTTCGTAGCATTAGCGTACAGGCGCTCAGGCTTCATATGAAAATGTGTTTCCTTAATTAGTTCACTAAAGAGCCTTTAGCAAACAATTCAAGCACATCAATTTAAGTTTATGCATGCACCCACCATACGATAATTTTTAAGGGAAGAGGTAATCAAAATGTTAAGGAAAATTTGAAGTAAAATGTAATTTGAATTTCTTTTAGGTTAATTAACATATAAAAACATTTATTGATTGTAAAATCAAAAATTGTCAGGATTTCAACCATTTTATTTGTCAGCTAAAAAAAGTTAAAAGCAATAACTTCAGCAGAACTTATATACTGATAAGTATACAAATATGCATAGACATATGGACAGTTGAGATCGCAATTTTCATCCAATCACCTTTAAATTTGGCACAGAGATTTTTGTTTTTGACTAAAGACGAAGCCTGTTGAAATTGGAAAAAATCTTTTCAGATTTGGATACATGTGGCTCCCATTTATATGTTCGTCCGATTTGGACTGATATTCCAATGATGTGGTAATCTTATGTATAACAAGTAAAAAGGCGTTAAGTTCGGCCGGGCCAAACTTTGGAAACCCACCACCTCGGGTATATATGTAAACCACCTTTCATCAAAATTCGGTAAAAATTTCATACCTTATACTCATATACCTCATACCGATCTGAACCATATACGACACTGATGTCGAAAAGCCGAACATAAGTCACTGTGTCAAATTTCAGTGCAATCGGATTATAAATGCGCCTTTTATGGGGCCAAGACTTTAAATCGAGATATCGGTCTACATGACAGCTATGTCCAAATCTGGACCGATTTGGGCCAAGTTGCATAAACATGTCGAAGAGCCTAACACAAAGCACTGTCCCAAATTTCGGCGAAATCGGACAATAAATGCCGCTTTTATGGGCCCTAAACCTTAAATCGTGAGGTCGGTCTATATGGCAGCTATATTCAAATTTGTACCGATCTGGGCAAAATTGAAGAAGGACGTCGAAGAGCCTAACCAAACTCACTGTCTCGAATTTCAGCGACATCGGACAATAAATGCGTCTTTTATGGCCCCAAAACCTAAAACGTAGATATCGGTCTATATGGCAGCTATATCCAAATCTGGACCGATCTGTGCGATATTGCAGAAGTATGTCAAGGGGCTCAACTTAACTCACTGTTCCAAATTTCGGCGACATCGGAGAATGAGTGAGCATTTTATGGGCCCAAAACCATAAATAAAGAAATCGGTCTATATGGCAGCTATATCCAAATCAGAACCGATCTGGACCAAATTGAAGAAATATATCAAAGGGCCTAACACAACTCACTGTCCCAAATTTCAGCAAAATCGGATAATGAATGTGGCTTTTTTGGGCCTTACACCATAAATCGGAGGATCGATCTATATGGCAGCCATATCCAAATCTGAACCGATCTGAGCCAAGTTAACGAAGGATGTCGATGGGCCTTACACAATTCACTGTCCCGAATTTCATAAAAATCGGATAATAAATGTGGCTTTTTTGGGTCTAAGACCCTAAACCGGAGGATCGGTCTATATGGCAGCTATATCCAAATCTGAACCGATCTGGGCCAATATAACGGAGGAAGTCGAAGGGCCTAAGACAACTCACTGTCCCGAATTTCAGCAAAATCGGATAATGAATGTGGCTTTTTTGGGGCTAAGACCCTGAACCGGAGGATCGGTCTATATGGCAGCTATATCCAAATCTGAACCGATCTGGGCCAATTTAACGGAGGAAATCGAAGCGCCTAAGACAACTCACTGTCCCAAATTTCAACGAAATCGGATAATAAATCTGGACCGATCTGAGCCAAATTGACGAAGGATATCGAAGGTCCTAACACAACTCACTGTCCCAAATTTCAACAAAATCGGATAATAAATGTGGCTTTTATAGGCCTAAGACCCTAAATCGGCGGATCGGTCTATATGGGGGCTATATGAAGATATAATCCGATATAGCCCATCTTCGAACTTAACCTGCTTATGGACAAAAAAAGAATCTGTGCAAAATTTCAGCTCAATATCTCTATTTTTAAAGACTGTAGCGTGATTTCAACAGACAGACGGACAGACGGACGGACATGTCTGGATCGCCTTAGATTTTTACACTGATCAAGAATATATATACTTTATAGGGTCGGAAATGGATATTTCGATGTGTTGCAAACGGAATGACAAAATGAATATACCCCCATCCTTCGGTGGTGGGTATAAAAATCAATTTGTGTTTGTTTGTAGGTTTGTCTGTTTGTTTGTTTGTGTGTTCCTTATAGACTCAGAAACGGCTGAACCGATTTTCTTGAAATTTTCACAGAAGGTGCATAATGACTCCGTGGTGAAGGGGGCGGACCCTCACCCTTACCCTAATTTTCAAAAGCGCCAGATCTCGGAGATGGGTTGTGCGATTTAAGCGAAATTTTGTGTGCTCTCATATAGTACCCAAAAAATTAAAATTTGGTTTCCAAATTTCGGATGGGGTACCTAGGGGGGCCGCCCCACCCTAAAACCTACCAAACTTATATTTACACCAATCAGGACAATATGGGACTCAAATGAAAAGTATTCAGGATAAGAAAACGTATCTGATATCCAATTGTCGGACCAAGTGCTAGGGGGACCACCCCAAAACACCTCTAAATCGGACATATTTACCTGCCATAGCAATATGGGACTCAAATGAAATGTATTTGCGAGTATAATACGAATCTGATATCCAAATGTAGGACCACGTTTCTGGGGTCCGACCCTTTCCCAAAACACCCCCCCCCCAAACAGAACTTATTTACGGACCATGAGAATATGGGGCTACAATAAAAGGTGTTTATGTGTAGAATTAGAATCTGATATCCAAATATGAGATCAAGTGTTTAGGGGGCCGCCTCTCCCCAAAAACCTCCCTCAAAGGGGACACATTTACGACCATAGCCACATGGGGTTCAAATGAAAGGTCTTTGGGAGTAAAACACAAATCTGATATCAATATTCGGGAAAGTGTCTATGGGGCCACCCCACCCCCACAACACAACCCAACCCCCGTAACACCCATAAATCGGACATATTTACCGACCATGGCAATATGGGACTCAAATGAAAAGTATTTACGAGGAGAATACAAGTCTGATATCCAAATGTGGGACCACGTTTCTGGGGGGTCCACCCCCAAAACAGGACTTATTTACTGACCATGGGAAAATGGGGCTTAAATAAAAGGTATTTGAATGTAGAATACGAATCTGATATCCAAATATGGGACCAAGTGTTTTGGGGGGCCGCCTTTCACCAAAAACATCCCACAAAGGGGACAAATTTACGACCATAGCAATATGGGGCTCAAATGAAAGGTCTTTGGGAGTAAAGCACGAATTTGATATCAATATTCGGGAAAAGTGTCTATGGGGCCATCCCACCCCCACAACACCACCCAAATAGGAAGTATTTGCTAACAATTGCAATATGAGGCTCAATAAAGAGTGTTTTGAGGTGGAACACGAATCCGATATATATTTTCAAGGCCAACTCACAGAGTGGCCGTCCATCCCCCAAAACACCCGCCAAGCCGGTCATGTTTGCCGACTATGGAAATATGGGGCTCAAATTAAAGGTATTTGGGAGTAGACCACGTATCTAACATCAACTTTATAGACCAACTGTCTAGGGGACGCCCCACTACTATAACAACCCCCAAATAGGACGCATTTGCTCACCAAGAATATTTGGGTCGTAAAGAGAGTGGAACTAAATATTTATAGTTTTTTGGGACAATACCCAAAACCGGACATATTTGCTGAGTTTTGCAATAAGGAGTTTAAACGATATTAGAAAGCGAATTTGTTATCCAATTTTGAGGGCAATGGCAATATGGGTTTCAAATAAATGATAAGTAGATATATGAGAATAGAGCACGTTGCTGATATATTTTCCGGGCTTAGTGTTTGGGTGACCACCCCAAGCCCCAAAAACACCCCTAAATCGGGCATATTTATCGACCATGTCAATGTGGAGCTTAAATGAAAGGTATTGGGGGTTGGAACAAGAAATGATACCCATTTTCGGGACCAATTTTCTGGGGGTCTACCCCTTTCCCAAAATACCCCACAAACATCAATTTTTTACTGACCATCACAAAATGGGGCTCAAATAAAGGTATTTGGGAGTAGAATACGAATTTGATATCCAAATGAAGGACCATGTATTGAGGGCATCACCCCTTCCCCAAAGGGTTAAAATTTTTCGACCATGCCAATATGTGGCTCAAATGAAATGTATTTGAGATTAGAAAACGAATTTGATAACCTATATTGGGGCCATGTGTTTGGGGGACGCCTCATCCTGTAAACTCCTCTTAAGCCAATGGCAATATGGGGTTTAAATAAATGGTATTTGCGAGAAGAGCACGATGCTGATAGTTTTTCAGTGCCAAGTAGCTGGGGGACCACCTCTCCCCCGAAAACACCATTAAATCAGATATCGTGAGAATATCGGGCTGCACTTAAGTATTTTAGGAATGGAGTACACCTTACATCTAAAATTAAATTCGTAGACCAATAAAGATCATATGGAATTCATATGAAGCCACTTATGTTGTTAAACTGTTAGTCAAGCGATATGTTATTTTCGTAGCATGGTATTTCACTAAAAGCTCTTTAATTGTCGAAAATTAATATTCCACGGAAACTTTTGTTCCGCATAAAGTAAAAGAAGGCGCAGCGGAGCGAGCCCGGGTCAGCTAGTATTTTATAAAATCTCTTCAAAATAAGTGATCATATATAACTTCATTTCTATTTGTATAAGCACTAAAAGTACCAGTCTACATGGGAGGTATATTAGGTTATAGACCGATTTTGGCCGTATTTGGCACAGTTATTGCAAGTCGTAACAAAACATTGCATGCAAAATTTCAGCCAAATCGGACAATAGTTGCGGCTGTAAGGACCCAATAAGTCAGATCGGGGTTCGGTTAATATGGGAGCTATGTCAGGTTATAAACCGATTTGGACCATACTGGCACAAAAATTGCGGCTTTTAAGAGCAAAAGAAGCCAAATCGTGAGATCGGTTTATATGGGAGCTATATCTAAATCTGAACAGATATAGCCCATTTGCAATCCCTAACGATCTACATCGATATTAAGTATCTGTGCAAAATTTTGAGCTCGTTCAACCTCTGTCGTGATTTCGACAGACAGACGGATGGACGGACATGGCTAGATCGACTAAGAACATCGAGACGATCAAGAATATATTTACCTTATGGTTTCTTAAAGGAAAATTTTAAGGTGTTATAAACGGAATGACTAGATTAGTATACCCCCATCCTATGAGTATTACCTTGTAAAGGGTGATTTTTTTGAGGTTAGGATTTTCATGCATTAGTATTTGACAGATCACGTGGGATTTCAGACATGGTGTCAAAGAGAAAGATGCTCAGTATGCTTTGACATTTCATCATGAATAGACTTACTAACGAGCAACGCTTGCAAATCATTGAATTTTATTACCAAAATCAGTGTTCGGTTCGAAATGTGTTCATTCACCGTTCAGCGATGAGGCTCATTTCTGGTTGAATGGCTACGTAAATAAGCAAAATTGCCGCATTTGGAGTGAAGAGCAACCAGAAGCCGTTCAAGAACTGCCCATGCATCCCGAAAAATGCACTGTTTGGTGTGGTTTGTACGCTGGTGGAATCATTGGACCGTATTTTTTCAAAGATGCTGTTGGACGCAACGTTACGGTGAATGAACACATTTCGAACCGAACACTGATTTTGGTAATAAAATTCAATGATTTGCAAGCGTTGCTCGTTAGTAAGTCTATTCATGATGAAATGTCAAAGCATACTGAGCATCTTTCTCTTTGACACCATGTCTGAAATCCCACGTGATCTGTTAAATACTAATGCATGAAAATCCTAACCTCAAAAAAATCACCCTTTATTACCCATCTGAACACTTATGCCGAAGTCCATAAGATCGGCTCTGAATTACATATAGCGTTCATATATTTTCAAACCTTTAGGGTAGAAGTAGAGTATTATGGTTGGCGCCCCCCAATTCCATTTCAATATTTTTTATTTCGTATTAAAATTCAGCTTATAAAGAATGTTTACCATGGTTACTTGTTGTGAACACGGCATGAGAACACAACGTTCTTCATTTGCATTTCACCATATGCCTTGTGAAAAAAAGGATATAACAGCAAATTGATTCAATTTAATTCTTAATAGGATAAAAAGTTCCTTTAGCTTTGGTAATTCACTTTCACGAAATTCGCCAGCGCACCAGGCAATTGCCGCCAATATTGAATAACTGCATACCAAGAATAACCATTCATGTTAAGTGAATATTTCTGGGGGGATTTATTTCGGGAACTTCGTAGGTTGCACTTTATCAAGTAAGGAATTAAAAAATGTTATCATATACGAATGAATGGCATCATTCATTCGTACATTTCGATTAAAGGGGTATAACATGCATATTAAATTCCATGAAAAAACTGAAACAACTCAAACGTGCCATTTAAAGTGGTCAAAGTAGAAAAAGTAGACGAATTTAATTTTTCTCGATGAAGCATGGATATAGCGAATCGTGAAACAAGAACTATTTTTATATAAGGAAGACATTTTTTTTGGCAAATAGAGAAACTCCGCCCTCAATTTTTTTCCTTTCGATCCCAATAAGCAAAATACGAAATATAATGGCGATCAATTAACGATAACCCATTCCACCACAACGTCTAAAGTGGGATGTAGGAATCCAGTGGGATGTAAGGAATCCAGTTGAGAGTTTTAGGTCCTAGCATGAAATTAGTAAACTGAGTATACCTTTGTATGGAATTTATTACAAAACCACAAACTGTACTCTGCACCACTACTCTGGCTGTGATAAGAAGTGTAGTTCGACTCCGAAATTCCTTCCGATTCGGCTAAGCCATGTCCGTCTATCCACATATCCTTTCTGTGCTGACAGTCCGCTTGCCGTTTTTTTTTTACCCACCACCATAGGATAGGTGGTATATTCATTTATATTCGTTCCGTTTACAACCCATCGAAATATCAATTTCCGATCCTACAAAGTATATATATATTTCGGATCGTCGTAAAATTCTAAGACGATTTAACGATGTCCGTGTGTCTGTCCGTCTACCCGTCTGTCCGGCCGTCTGTTGTAATCATTCTACAGCCTTCAAAATCTGAGATATTGAGCTGAAATTTGGCACAGATAAGTCATTTTGATGCACGCTGGTTAAGTTCTTGAACGGGCCAAATCTCACCATATTTGGATACAGCTGCTATATAGACCAATTTTCTGATAAAGGGTCTAATGCCCATAAATGCTTTATTTTTTATCCGATTTCTCTAAAATTTGAAACAGTGAGTAGCTTAAGGCCCAAATATGGTTCATATCGGACTATATTTAGATATAGCTGTCATATATACCGATCTGTCGATAAAGGGCCTGAAGCCCATAAACTTTACTTATTGCCCGATTTCGCTGAAATTTGAAATATTGGGTTCATTTAAGCTTGCCGACATCCGGACCAAATATGGTAAGAATCAGACTATATCTAGATCTAGCTGCCATATAGACCGATCTCCCGATAAAGGCTCTGAAGCCCATAAAAGCTTTATTTTTCAACCGATTTCACTGAAATTTGAAATAGTGAGTAGTTTTAGGACCCAAATATGATTGAGATTGGACTATATTTAGATATAGCTGTCATATAGACCGATCTGCCGATAAAGGGTCTAATACCCATAAATGCTTTATATTATATCCGACTAGCTGACCCGGGCCCTTTATATGGAACAAAAGTTTCCTTGGAATATTTATTTTCGACAATTAGAGATCTTTTAGTTAAATACCATGCTAACTTGGCTAAGAGTTTAACAATATAAGTGCCTATATTTGAATTCCATATGATTTTTATTGGTCAACGAATTTAAGTTTGGATGTAAGGTGTAATCCGTTCTTAAAATACTTCCCGATATTCTCATGATGTCTGATTTATTGGTGCTTTCGGAGGAGAGGTGGTCCTCCAGATACTTGGCCCTGAAAAAATATCAGCATCGTGCTCTTCTCTAAAATACCATTTATTTAAGCCCCATATTGCCATTGGCTTAAGATGAGTTTACAGGATGAGGCGTCCCCCAAACACATGGCCCCAATATAGGTTATCAAATTCGTTTTCTAATCTCAAATACATTTCATTTGAGCCACATATTGGCATGGTCGAAAAATTTTAACCCTTTGGGGAAGGGGTGATGTCCTCAATATATGGTCCTACATTTGTATATCAAATTCGTATTCTACTCCCAAATACCTTTATCACTAAAAAATTGCTGTTTGTGGGGTATTTTGGGAAAGTAGTAGACCCCCAGAAAATTGGTCCCGAAAATGGGTATCAATTCTTGCTCTACCCCCAATACCCTTCATTAAACTCCACATTGACATGGTCGGTAAATATGCCCGATTTAGGGGTGTTTTGGGGATTGGGGGGTCTCACAAACACTAACCCCGGAAAATATATCAGCAGCGTGCTCTATTCGCATATATCTACTTATCATTTATTTGAAACCCATATTGCCATTGCCCTCAAAATTGTATATCAAACTCGTTTTCTAATCTAATTTAAATTCCTTATTGCAAAAGTCAGCAACTATGTCTGGTTTAAGGTATTGACCCTAAAAACTATGAATATTTAGTTAAACTCTCTTTAAGACCCAAATTGTCTTGGTGAGCAAATACGACCTATTTGGGGGTTGTTATGGTGGTGGAACGTCCGCTAGACAGTTGGCCTCTAATGTTGATATCAGATAAGTGTCTTTGAGCCCCATATATTCATAGTCGGCAAACATGACCGGCTTGGGGGGTGTTTTGGAGGATGGACGGCCACTCAGTGAGTTGGCCTTGAAAATATATATCGGATTCGTGTTCCACTTTAAAAACCCTCTTATTTGAGCCTCATATTGCAATAGTTAGAAAATACTTACTATTTGGGTGGTGTTAGGGCGGTGGGGTGGCCCCATAGACACTTTTCCCGAATATTGATATCAAATTCGTGCTTTACTCCCAAAGACCTTTTATTTGAGCCCCATATTGACATGGTCGTAAATGTGTCCCCTTTGGGGGATGTTTTTGGGGAGAGGCGGTCTCCCAAACACTTGGTCCCATATTTGGATATCAGATTCGTATTCTACATTCACATACCTTTTAATTAAGGCCATTTCCCTATGGTCAGTAAATAAGTCCAGTTTTGGGGAATGGGTCCACCCCCCAGAAACGTGGTCCCACATTTGGTTATCAGATTTGTATTCTACTCGTAAATACCTTTCATTCGAGTCCCATATTGCCATGGTCGGTAAATATGTCCGATTTATGGGTGCTTCGGGGGTTGGGTGGTGTTGTGGGGGTGGGGTGGCCCCATAGACACTTTCCCGAATATTGATATCAAATTCGTGCTTTACTCCCAAAGACCTTTTATTTGAGCCCCATATTGACATGGTCGTAAATGTGTCCCCTTTGGGGGATGTTTTTGGGGAGAGGCGGTCTCCCAAACACTTGGTCCCATATTTGGATATCAGATTCGCATTCTACATTCAAATACCTTTTATTTAAGCCCCATATTCCCATGGTCAGTAAATAAGTCCAGATTGGGTTTTGGATTTGGATATCAGATTCGTATTATACTCGCAAATACATTTCATTTGAGTCCCATATTGCCATGGTCGGTAAATATATCCGATTTAGGGGTTTTGAGGCTTATGGTGGTCCCCCTAGCACATGGTCCGACAATTGAGATATCAGATACGTTTTCTTATCCTTAATACCTTTCATTTGAGTCCCATATTGTCGTGATTGGTTTAAATATATGTTTGGTAGGTTTTTGGGTGGGGTAGCCCCCTAGGTACCCTATCCGAAATTTGGATACCAAATTTTTATTTTTAGGGTACTATATGAGAGCACACAAAATTTCGCTTTAATCTGGCGTTTCTGAAAATTTGGGTAAGGGGAGATATGGATTAAATCGGACTATTTTTAGATGTAGCTGCCATATAAACCGATCTACAAATAAAGGTTCAGAAGCCCATAAAATCATTATTTTTTAAGCGATTTCACTGTAATTTGTAACAGTGAATAGTTTAACGCCTCCCAACATAGGACCCAAAAATGGTTCAGATCGGACTATATTTAAAAATAGCTGCCATAAAGACCAATCTGCCGATAGGGGATCTGAAGCCCATAAAAGCTTTATTTTTTATCCGATTTCGCTGAAATTTGAAACAGCGGATGAGTGGTGGGTTTCTAAAAATCGGCCCGGCCGAATTTAATGCCTTTTTACTTGTTGTAGCTACGGTGCAAATTGAATTGTAGCCTTTGAGTGGAGCGGACGTGTTTTTATTTCCATTCTCAAAGAAAAAAAATATGCGTATCTCGGAATAGGTACTACCTATTAGGAAAAAAATTTAAAGCCTTTTGGGGTAGGCTAGCAATGGACTCAACCATTGTTTTCCACTCCTATAGGTGTGAGTGCCTTTGCACCTGTAGTCGAGAGTAATGTTTTAAGCGCACAACTGCTTGTCAGACTAATTAATGAGGAAGAGACGGATAAACCAGAGGGATGCACAGTTCGTCCCCAGCCTTTAAGTAAAGGTGGTGTTTCCGACGCGTATTCAGACAGCGACGGTGTCAATCAAACAGTCATTGCAGCCGAATCGAGAGATGAGGGCAGCGGGATGACGGTAGCAGTGAGCGATGGCTTTGCTTAGGTCACAAGCAGACTGAGACAGCGATCCGGGGCACGAAGAAGGAGACAGAGGGGTATGTACCGGCAGCGCAATCGGGCGAAAGTGCAGGATGCTGGAAGAGATAGAACTGACATTTCAAGCAATTCTACGAAAGCTGGAAAAAGAATCATATCTCCCGAAGAGCATAACGCTGAAGAAGAAAAAGACCTTCCCGCTTTCAATACTCTGGGAAAACCGAGGCAGCCATCCCGCAATGGACACTCCAGACAGTGCCCTGCATAGGTGGACAAAATCGGAACAGGAACGAGGGAAGCGCGCACAGCCCCTGAGTCCACATGGAGGACTGTGACTTCCAACCGGTGGCCACAGCCATCACGGAAAGGGAAGAGGGTCGCTGAGAAAGGTAGGCAGCCGCCCTTTTACGCCAGAGTGGCAAGGAAGCACAACAGGGATGAGCTGAATTGTGCAGTCATCAATATTAGCTGGGCATCCGGTAGGATTCCACCAGATCATCGGTCCCAAATGGAGGATCTAGTTAACGATCGGATTTTCGAACATGTGTGGAACTCTGTAGATGGTCCACCCATACAAATGATGAGCTGCGAGTATAGAGGGGACATCATTATGCTACGTTTTGCGTCGGCGGAAAGTATTGATACCGTCAAACAGCTCGTCAGAGGTATCTACGCTCCCTGGGAGGGTGCAAAGCTCGACCTGGAGAGAAAGATGGATATCCCCCAGCTTTTAAAGGCATGAGACATGTTGGGATACTTGGGTAAGCAAAACCAAGGTTTGGTCGCAGAGAAGTGGTTGATCTTCCACAGGGAGGGGAAGGAGGAAGGAACTCTCAAGTCTACGTGACCAGTTTTGCTAAGACTAAAGGCGCACTACGGGAGCATATCTGTCTTTTTCCAGATTGGGAACACTAGGATAGGCAAAAACTCTCATATTGAGAAATCAGGCCGTGAAAGTGGCAGGTGACTCAATACCGCCCAACGAACAGGGCCTCACTCAATAATGGAAAGACTACGATAAGCAACGATCATAATACTAAAATATCAGGCAGTGCAGTGGCGAGCGACCCGACACACCCTAACAAACAGGGACCCGACGACGGATCCTTTACCGGATTCAACATTCGGAATACTGGGATAGGTAAAGATCCAAATATTGAAACATTAGGCAGCGCAGCAACAGGAGACTCAATGCACCCTAACGGACAGGGAGCCGATGATGGAACAATCACCTACTCCCAAGAAGCCCATTTACTTTAGATTTGGAAGACTAAGATAGGCAACGATCCTATTATTGAAACATCAGGAAGTACAGGAATGAAAACTCAATACAGCCTAACGGACAGGAACCCGACAATGGAACCATTACCGATTTTATAAAGAGTCGGAAGACCAGGATAGGCAAAAAACTTAATACGATGACATCAGACACTGCAGTGACAGGAAAGTCAATGCAGTCTAAAGGACGGGGAGCAGACGATGAGATCATCACCTACTCCCAAGATGTCCATTTAGAGAGAGATGGACATGAAGGACCAATGATTAAGGTAATCCAGATAAACCTCCACCGGAGGAAGACTGATACACACGCTCTGATGGAGAATCAGCAAGGGAAAAGGATTCATATTGCCTTAATTCAGGAGCCATGAACGACCCGGAACAAAGTTTCTGGACTGAACCATATCAACTATAAATTATTCTATGCTAACACTGGTACTCGGCCGAGGACCTGCGTTATTTGTCATAGAAATTTGAATTATAAATTTTCCCCAGAGTTGTCAACGTCGGATGCAACAGTGGTGAGACAGGGAGACGGTGGAGCATACCTGGTATCACTTTATCTGCCTTTCGACTCTCCGACACCGCCACCCACTTCGGAGCTGCAACGGCTGGCAAGGAAAGCAAAACAGACAGGAAACGAGGTACTAGAAGGATGCGATGCAAACTCTCGTGACATTTCGAGGGGTAGTACCAACATTAATAAGCGGGGCCAAGCCCTGGCAGAGTTCTTGAATACTAACGACCTAATAACACTTAATATTGGTAACATCGCTACCTTTGTTAATAGGATTAGAGGGGAGGTATTAGATGTGAAGATATGTTCGGAAAATCTAATCGATAAGGTTCAGGATTGGAGGGTCTCCATGGAACACTCTTTCTCTGACCATCGCTACATTAGGTTTAGAATACCACGGCCAGCTCCGAAGCTTCCGGCATAAGTTGAGAACCAACTGGACAAAATTCGGAAGGCTACTCAGAAGAAGACTAGAGCAAGATAATTTAGATTGTCCAAGAATAGAAGAGATTGACGAAAATATCAACAGGATTACGACTGCACTGGTGGGGTCCATCGAAGATAGTTGTCCTCTTCGGAAAAGGCCAACGAAAAACGCTGGATGACCGGGGAGATTCGCAGTATTGGGAAAGAAGAAGAAGAAGACTTTTTAACAGAGCACGTCGTAAAAAAGCGGAAGTTTATTGGGATGTGTATTACACAGGGATCAAGGATTACAATAAGATTACAAATGGGGCAAAACGTGCCGCCTGGAAGTTTTTCTGCGAACAGGTCGATAGCGTTAATGACGCCGTCAAGATAAAAAAATTTCAAGAGACAACGAAGATAGACACCGGAATCTTGGAACAATGACGTTGGTCGAAGGTTTATAATAACGGAATTTAAGTCACCCGGAACCGATGGAATATTTGCGGCGTTACTACAGAAAGAGGCAGAATATCTGACGCCTCGTCTGGCCAAAATTTTCACAGCTTGGCTGGGACTTGCATATGCTCCGAAAGCCTGGCAGGAGGCAAGGATGGTGTTTATATCCAAGCCCGGCAAGGCAAGTTATGCGACACCAAAGGCCTATAAACCTTACGTCCTTTCTACTCAAAACCATGGAACGTATTGTGGAGACCATTATAAAGAGTGGAACATCCAGCGAACTGCTGAAATACAAACAGCTTGCCTATGTCAAGGGAAGGTCGGTGGAGACTACCCTGCACGAGGTTGTGCATAAAATAGAAAAATCCTTCTAGGCCAAAACGTACACACTGGCGGTATGCATTGACATCGAGGGGGCTTTTAACAATGTGCGGACCGACACACTGATCCAATCATTAGACCAGTACCAAGTGGACCGGATCCTTAGAGACTGTATAAAACATATGCATATTAGGTGGATAAATGGTGTGTCCCACGATAGTCCAGTTATATGCCATATGCAAGATCCAGAGGTATCAATGTTAACCCAGAGAAGAATGAAAAATATCTGTTCTGTTGGCATAGGTGGAGCGATGAGGACCACTTACATAAGGTTCAGAGACTTTTCTACATATTCGACCCATTGCCATATAGATTACGTGTGAGGCAGCCATTGCGGCTATGAGACTTAAGGCGATCAGAGAATGGATTGAGGATAGGATCAGCTCATACCATCTCAGTATAATCGAGGCGACGATAGGAAACCTGCAAGGAAACGAAGAGGTTTACGATCGGATACCTGAGATGAACCTTGAGGTCGAGTGCGAGACACTGCTGCCAGCGGCAAGGTCTTTAATTGACGGAACCCTTGACTGCCATCTGGAAGATCATGTTACATGGATTGATCAAAGCCAGAGGACAGAGTGGGTCGGGGGGTCTACATTAAGAACTGAGATCTGCTTTAGACTGCCTGACTATAATACAGTCCTGCTGGCGGAGATCCGGGCGATCACGGAATGCGTGTAGTAGTGTGGTGCTAACGCGAGGACGTCGAGTGTGAACATCTTTACCGACAGTAAAATTGCCATAAGGACAATAACAACCAGGACGGTTAGTTCACGAACAGTCTTGCAGAGTAAGAAGGAGATTAAAGTCTGCTCTGAGGATGGCAAAATCCGCATCGTTTTGGTGCCGGGTCATAACGGAGTAAGGGGAAATGAAAGCGCAGATGATTTGGCGGTAACGACTAGGCGACTGCCGTCGATAAACTTGGTTAACCCGAAGCCTTTCGGGTCAACGCAGACCAAGTTATGGGCGTGGGCGACGAATGCGCATGCAACTTTGTGGAACAGCGAAACGGTCGGTAGGACAGCGAAAATCCTATGGATGAATTCAGAACGTGAGAAGACAAAGCTATTAGTGAGAGGAAGTAGGTCAGTTAAGCTATTGGCATCATAACGGGACACATAGGACTACGAGCTCACGAGCTATCTAAAATCCGTGCTGCAGATGATGGTATGTGTAGGGCATGCGGGGAAGATGATGAGACGTTGGAGCATTTCCTTTGTCATTGCCCGGCTTTCGCGTCTAAAAGATAATGGCACTTAAGTGGGGACACTATAACAGACTTGAACCAACTAAGGGGAGTGGCATGAACAACAATTAAGAATTTTGTAAGTAGCACGGAATTCCTAACTTAAAATTTTCTTTTTAGAGGTTACTTTATAGTTTTTATAGCGCACAACAAGCCGATTACTGGTCTAGGTGTATGTTCATAGTGGCATGGGGCTCTTTGCAAACTAACCCAATCTAAACTACATTAGAATCAGTATTCGGAATTGGCGCAGTAAAATTATTTCCAGTAGCAATACTCCAAGGCGCTTAATCAGTCGTTTTGTTTGTCAGTGACTTTTTCTTTTTACGTGAATTATCATTTGGAGAACGAAGAAAATCTTCAAGACTTGACGATTTATCGAGTAAATCTTTAAATTTTTTAATACGCTATTACCTTAAACTCAGTATGTATTGCATCCAGTTCAGTACAAGAGTTTTTAGGGAATTTGAAGAACTAAGCATCAACCATGAAGAACTAAGCACAACACCATCTTAAACTTTTATCTTCACGGAGATTCTGATGCAACACAAAACCAGCGAGAAATAATTGGTCTATCCGATTTCGTAATTTTACAAGCTGAAATTAGGCAGGACATTTTAACAAAAATGTTAACATAGTTTGCGAAATTAATGCTAGTATCCAATACTCAACTAGATTCCTTAGAAAGCACTACATCCAACTACAAAAACACAAGTTTTCGTTAATAGATCGACATAGTATTTCATATTTTGCTTATTGGGATCAAGGAGAACAAGTAAGGGTTCGTCGGGCCGAATCTTTTATACTCTCCACCATGGATCGCATTTGTCGAGTTCTTTGCGCAGTAACTCTTTTTAGGCACGCAAAGAATAATGAATGAGGACTGTTATGCTAATGGAGCTATATCAAGTTGAAGTCCGATTCGGACCATTAATTAGTTCAATGCTGAACACTGTAGAAGTCATTGTGTAGTATTTCAGTCCATTCGGATAAAAATTGCGAATTATAGGGAGTCAAGAAGCAAAATCGGGAATTCGGTTTATATGGAAGCTGTATCAAGATATAGATCGTTTCAGACCATGCTGCTCTCGTTTATTGAAGGCCATGGGAGAAGCAGTTGTACAAAATTTGTGCTTAATCGGATGAGAATTGCACTCTTTAGAGGCTCAAGAAGTCAAGATCCTCGATAGGTTTATATGGCAGCTATATTAGGTTATGTACCGATTTGAATCATACTTTACACAGTCGTTGGAAGTGATACCAAAACACCACGTGGAAAATTAGAGCCAAATCGTATAAGAATTGCGCCTTCTAAAAGCTCAAGAAGTCAAGAACCCAGATAGGTTTATATATTGTAGCATCTATATCAGGTTATATGCCGATTTTAACTATACTTTTTTTTTTAATTGGCTATGACAGAATATTAGCTCCACTAGCCGAACGTCGAATAGCGTTCCAAGCGCCCCGATCTTCTGCGCTCATTCTAAAATCTCTGACACCAAGTTTCGAGGTGTCTCCCACAACTTGATCTTTCCATCGGGCTTTTGGTCTTCCCGGTTTGCGTGTACCACCGTGTTTGCCTTCAAAAGACTTCTTTGCTGGAGCTTCTTCATTCATTCTGACAACATGACCTAGCCAACGCAGCCGTTGTATTTTGATGCGCGTAACTATGCTATCGTCGTCATACAGCTCATACAGCTCGTGGTTCATACGTCGTCTATATTCTTCGTTAACGCAAACTGGTCCATATATTTTACGAAGAATCTTTCTCTCAAATACTCCAAGCACTGCCTCATCTGCTTTCACAAGTACCCATGCTTCAGAACCCATCATAACAACACGGGTAGTATCAGTGTCTTGTATAGTGTAGTCTTCGTCTGTCGAGAGGTGGCCTTGTTTCTAAACTGCTTACTTAGTCCAAAGTAGCATCTGTTTGCCAGTGTTATTCTTCGCTTTTTCTCAAAACGGGTGTCATTCGTTTCGGTTACGGCGGTGCCGAGGTAGATAAAGTTATTCACTATCTTAAAGTTGTGGTTCCCAACTTTCTCCATTTTCTTTATCTGCTCGGTTGCGCAAGGCTTTTTGGAAGTTGAAACAATCCATTTCGTCTTATCTCCATTTACTGCCAGACCCATTTTCAACGACTCTCTTTCGATTCTTTCAAAGGCTGCAGTTACTACTTCCGGTGACCGACCTATGATATCGATATACTCGGCATAGGCGAGTAGCATGTGCTCTCTTGTGATTAGTGTGCCATATCTATTCACATCTCCATCTCGTATAATCTTCTCCAGCAGGATATTAAAGAGATCACACGATAGGCTGTCGCCTTGTCTGAAACCTCGTTTGGTATTAAATGGTTCCGAGAGATTCTTTCCTATTCTTACTGAGGAACGCGTATCAGCAAGTGTCATCCTGCAGAGTCTTATTAATTTTGCAGGGATACCAAACTCAGACATGGCTTGAAATACCTTTGAACGTAAAGGAGTATCGAAGGCGGCTTTGTAGTCAACTAAGAGATGGTAGGTGTTGATTTGTCCTTCTCGGGTCTTTTCCAGGATTTGGCGCATTGTGAATATCTAGTCTAGGGTGGATTTACCTGGTCTAAAGCCGCATTGATAGGGCCCAATTATCTCATTGACTTTTCACACAGTACGCTCGAGAGTATCTTATATGCGATGGGGAGGAGACGTATTCCTCTGTAGTTAGCACATTCCGTCTTGTCTCCTTTCTTGTGTACGGGACATAGTATGCTGAGGTTCCAGTCATCGGGTATGCGTTCTTCTAGCCAGATTGCGCAGATAAGCTGATGCATACGCCTTATCAGCGTGTCGCCTCCGATCTTAAATAGTTCAGCGGGTAACCGGTCGGCTCCTGTTGCCTTGTTGCTCTTAAGTCGGGTTACTGCTACTTGGACCTCATTCTGGTAAACATTCTATAGCATCATCAGGGATTGGTTCTGCGGTACCCTCTTCGCCGCCAACATCGGACACTAGCAGTTGGGTAAAATGTTCTTTCCATATCCTCAGCATGTTGTCTGTGTCAGTTACCAGATTTCCTTCTTTCTCTGCAGGAGGATGTGCCCGCACCAAAGCCATCGGTTTGGTGTTTAATTATTTGGTAGAATTTTCGGACTTCATTCTAACTCCTGTACATCTCAATTCGCTCGCACTCACGACTTTCCATTTCCATTTTCTTTCTGCGGAATAGACGTTTCTCCTCTCTCCATTTCTCCCG
This sequence comes from Stomoxys calcitrans, assembly GCF_963082655.1. NCBI lineage: Eukaryota > Metazoa > Arthropoda > Insecta > Diptera > Muscidae > Stomoxys > Stomoxys calcitrans. The sequence continues at coordinate 198,932,690 of NC_081552.1, forward strand.
ACACCTCTCCTTCATCTGGCGCGTTTCTACTGATTGCAGGGTTGCTTTAAATGCCCCATTCTTGGCTTCAGTAGCATCTCGACACTCTTGGTCGTACCATGGGTTTTTTGGAGGAGGCTTCCGGTACCCAAGTACGGATTTCGCGACATTTTCCATGGAGTAGGCAATAGTTTGCCACTGCGCCATTATATCATCGGAACAAGGAGTGCTTTCATCAAGCAGTTTGGTCAGTCGAGTGGAGTATGCCGCTGCCATTTGTTGTGTTTGCAGCTTTCCAATGTCCAGCTTCCGTGCAGTGTCAAATCGTACTTTCCTCGCCATGTTTAAACGGGTGCGAACCTTTGCTGCAACGAGATAATGATCCGAAGCTATATTCGCTCCACGGATCGATCGTACATCTAGCACGCTGGATGAATGCCTTCCATCTACCACAACGTGATCAATTTGGTTTCTCGTGTTTTGATCGGGTGACAGCCATGTGGCTTTGTGAATATTTTTTTGATGTTGAAATCTGATGCTACTAACTACCATGTTTTTTGCCGCGGCGAAATCTATCAGCCTCAACCCATTACTGGACGTTATCTCGTGGAGGCTAAACTTTCCGACTGTAGGACCAAGAATGTCTTTCTTTCCTATCTTCGCATTAAAATCTTCCAGAACGATTTTAATATCATGGTCGTGGCAGCGGTCATATTCTCTTTCTAGGCGCTCGTAGAAAATATCCTTGGTCTGCTCGTCTTTGTCTTCTGTCGTGGCATGGGCACAAATAAGGCTGATGTTGAAGAATTTGGCTTTTATGCGCATTGTGGCTAGCCTCTCATCCACCGGAGTAAAGCTGAAGACAAGGTGTTTCAGTCTCCGACTAACCACAAATCCGCAGCTAAATTCATGCCTCGTGTTATGGCGGCTATAGTATAGTTCGTCACCGTTTGGTGTTGTAGCGACGCCATTCGCAGTCCATCGCACTTCCTGTTAGGTGGTTATATCTGCCTTGTACTTCTCTAATACATTCGCCAGCGCGTATTCCATCCAGGTGCAGATCCGCAAATCATGGTCCTTTCTTCGTTTGCGTAGGTCGTCAACGTTGTGGGGATCCGTTTTTACTATTCCTTTGTTCTTCATAGTAGTTCTATGTTTTCCGGGGGCGGGTTACTGGCCCAGCGCCCCAACCGCATGGGTTTTGTGGGATTGCATGTATCCCTCGTTGTGGCGAGCCCCCAACCTGGGAACAGACGCTGATTTTGGCCATTGGTTATTTGAAGGCGCCAATAACTCGCCTTGTCATCTCGAGTATCATTGGCACTCAGTATTTAATTAAGAGCCAGTGCCACCTGACTCCTCACTGAGACTCTCCTCTCGAAAATCGCTGACTGCCCGCGGCCGCATTTGCAGCTACTCCGCATAAAAACGGAGCTTTCCACTATCCGCAACCTGTGGACGCGCCCGGAAGCTTTCAGCTGCCTGTGTGGTGCTCATAGTCATCCAGTATCGGCCGGGTATTTTAACTATACTATACACAGTTATTGGAAGTGATTGCAAAACATTACGTGCAAAATTATAGCCAAATCGGATGAGAATTGCGCGCTCTATGGGCTCAAGAAGTCAAGAACCAAGATCGGTTTATTTGGCAGCATTATGAGGTTATGTACCGACTTGATACTTAGCGCAATTGTTGGAAGTGATAACATAACACCACGTGCAAAATTATAGACAAATCGGATGAGATTTGCGCGCTCTATGGGCTCAAGAAGTCAAGATCCAAGATATGACAGCTATATCAAAACATGGACCGATATGGCCCATTTACAATCCCAACCGACCTACACTCATAAGAAGTATTTATGCAAAAATTTCAAGCGGCTAGCTTTACCCCTTCGAAAGTTAGGGTGCTTCGACAGACAGACGGACGGACATTGCTAGTTCAACTCAAAATGTCACGACGATCAAGAATATATATACTTAGACGCATATTTCGAGGTGTTACAAACAGAATAATGAAATTAGTATACCCCCATCCTATGGAGGGCATAACAAAATGGAGGGAACACGTTTCAAAAAAATTTTTTTTTTTTTTTTTTTTGGGACACTCTAATGTATATTCCTTTTACAAGTCGCATACAATTCCTTATTGCAAAACGAATACTGCATAGTTGAGCATTCGATGACATTAAAGTAAACCTTATTGACCATTTGTGATATTGTGTATGTGTGCATTAAAACTGAAAATGGAACACTTCATGCTTAGCAAATCCATATACAGGAGTATTTGAATGTGTTGCACTGTCACGTGTATCCCTTTAGCTAAATGGATATTTTCATTGTCCCCCCATCGGTTCGAGAGTAAATATTCGTATTTGTATATTGTATTTGTCGAGGCAAAGCAATCAGAATGATCCTTTTATTGCTGTCGCCATTGCTTTAGCTATTCCTGCTGATGATGTTGATGGAGACGATGATGCTTTTGATAGTGGAAAAGAATGAAGAAAAAAAAAACCGATGTCACTTGCAAAGTGTTACGTACATAGGCCACTAAAGCTGCTTTGCACTGTAACACACAGTGAGATGATCGAGGCTGAAAAGTTTACTTGAAATAGTCTTTGAAACCCTTCAATAGCTGCATTCATTTGGGAAGGCCTAGAGTTTTCAATCTTAATACAGAGGTGACTGTGACGCTGAGGTTTGCATTGCGCTGAATGCATGTGAGCGAATTCAGGTGACAACATCAAAAAAATTTTTCAGAATGTTACGGGTTTTTTAATTCTTTCGTGAGTCTAGCTAATGACCATGAAAATGAATTTCAATAGAAATTTAAAAGTTTATTTGATTACTGAAAAGAAATGACCAGAAAACCGGTGAATTTGATCAAAAACAACACGCCTTTGGCTTACGTTTCTAGCGTGGCTAATGCTTTAGTTCTTGCTGGCATTTACAAATTTTCCCCACGTTTATTTCATCCCACTGTGCAAATAGCATCACTGATGCTTTCATGAAATCCTGCACAAACACTTGGGCATCAAAAGAACACAAAAAAAAATATGATAAAAAGAAAAGCAATGACTTTGCTGCTTGAATTGCTTACACATGGCAATTGGAAGTACCAGAGCAGGCTACCATGCTTGAGCATTCCCATTGAGTGGCATTGGATAGCTGAATAAGGATGTGTTAATCTAAGTAATGTGTTGTAGTAGCAGTAGCAGTAGGCCTTTATGAGAAGCTCTTCCTTGAAATTATGGCAACATTGTCTGTGGCTGCTGATAAGCTGAAACAAAGGCATTTATTGAACTAACCAAAGTGCAAAGAATATTTAAGTACGAGTATAAGAACTTAATGTCAGCGGGAGCAACACCACCACCACCTAGAAAAACAACAACTACCACTACAACACCATTGCGAGAAACGACTCAATGGTGAATGTGGTGAAAGTAATAGCCCATTTTTCATATTTCAATGGCACAACACAATAACGACAACACCAACACCAACATCTACGACAGCCACTTATACATGCCTTACAATCTTGAGATGATGACAGTGTCGTTAAGATAGCGAAGAAGAAAAACAAAAGAAGAAAATTGTACCCTATAAAGTAATTTTTCATTTTGTAATTCCAACGGGATTAAAGATGTTGATATACAGATTTGAATTTCTTTTCTTATTTGAAAAATTCTGCATCGTGTAAGTAAACAAGTAAGGAAGGAAATATAATACGCGACTCCTACTAAATAGCAAATTTCCCATTTCCCAACAATCCCATGGCAGCCGGTTGTATGCATCGGATTGACCCTCATCGGCAAGGGCTGCCGCCTCAGTTTACGTGTTCGTCTTTTTTCGTCATGGTAGAGGCATATTCCGGAGTGCCTTCTCCGCACGCTTCGGGTCCGTGCCGGGATTGAAAAGAACCCCGAACGCTGATTCTGTTAGGTTTGCCAGAACCGCCTTCATCATCGGTCGGTGAGGTGTAATCGGTGCATGGAGTGGGTACATTTCTGAACTTGCTCTGGCCTCATTTCACTACAGGAGTATAGTCATACTGGCTATGTCGCAAGGTGCTGTGCGTACATAGCTCGACGACGCTCAACAACCGTTCTAAGTACGATTTAAATCGGCTTATAACCTGATAAAGCTCCCATATAAACCGATCTCTCGATTTGACATCTTGAGCCCCTGGAAGCCGCAATTTTCGTCACATTTAATATGACCAAATCGGTCTATATCCGATTTGGTTACAATTTTGCACCGAAATTTGCATGGCAAAAATTTTGGATGTAGTGTTCTGTTACAACTCCCAACAATTGTACTAAGTACGGTCCAAATCGGTCCAACATCGGATATAGCTCCCCGGATCTCTCGATTTGACTTCTTGAGCCCATAGAAGCTAAAATTTTCTTCCGATTTAGCTGAAATTTTACACATAGTGTTCTCTAATGCCTTTCAACAACTGTACTAAGTACGGTTCAAATCAGTCTATAACCTGATATAGCTCCCATATAAACCGATCTCCCGATTTGACTTCTTGAGCTCCTACAAGCAGCAATTTTTATTTGATTTGGCTGAAATTTGGCACATAGTATTCTCTAATGACTTTCAACAACTGTGCGGTCTGTACGGTCTAAATCGGTCTATAACCCGATATAGCACCCATATAAACTGATATCCAGATTTTACTTCTTGAGCCCCTAAAAGGCACAATTTTTATCCGATTTAGACAACAGCTGTGCCACGTACGGTTCAAATCTGTTTATAACCTGATATAGCTCCCATATAAACCGATCTCCCGATTTGACGCCTTGACTCCGCAATTTTTGTCTGATTTGGCTGAAGTTTTGCATGCGGTGTTCTATTAGACAAAATTTTGGTATGTAGTACAAAATTATGTCCGAATTAAGGCGGACTTTCCGTCCGTCCGTCTGTCTGTCGAAAGCACGCTAACTTTCGAAGCAGTAAAGCTAGCTGCTTGAAATTTTGCACAAATACTTCTTATTATTGTAGTTCGGGTGGGATTGTAAATAGGCCAAATCGGTCCATGTTTTGATATAGCTGCCATATAAACCAATCTTGGGTCTTTACTTCTTGAGCCTCTAGAGGGCGCAATTTTTATTCTATTGCAATGAAATATTGCTCGACGTGTTTTATTATGATATCCTACAACTGTGTCAAGTCTGGATCAAATCGCTTCATAACCTGATATAGCTGCCATATAAACCGATCTGGGGTCTTGACTTCTTGAGCGTCTAGAGGGCGCAATTCCTATCCGATTGGAATGAAATTTTGCACGTAGTGTTTTGGTATCACTTCCAACAACTGCGCTAAGTATTGTTCAAATCAGTCTATGTTTTGATATAGCTGCCATATAAACCGATCTTGGGTCTTGACTTCTTGAGCCATTAGAGGGAGCAATTCTCGTCCGATATGACTGAAAATTTGCATGAGGAGTTTTGTGATGACTTCCAATAATTGTGCTAAGTACGGTGCAAATCGGTCCATAACCTGATATAGCTGTCATATAAACCGGTCTAGGATCTTGACTTCTTGAGCCTCTAGAGGGTGCAATTCTCATCCGATTTGGAAGAAATTATATGGTCTAAGTCGATCAATAGCTTGATACAGCTCCCACATAAAGCGATCTCCCGATTTTGCTTTCTGAGCCCCAACAAGGCGCAATTCTTATTCAATATTCTCTGTTTGCCTAAAAAGGGATACCGCGCATAGAACTCGACAACGGCGATTCATGGTGGATGGTATATAAGATTCGGCCCGGCTAAACATAGCACGCTCTTACTTGTTTTTATTTTTGTGTATATCCCCTCTATTTTGATACAAGTCAGTTGACTGTTAACATCCCTCTGATACCAATTTCCGCTCCTAACATCTAATCAATCAAATGCAATGGACTTAATAGGCATGTACAGCTAAAAACTCTCTACTTAATTGGCAACTAATCTATGATCCTTACTATGGTGGAGGGTAAAACACTTAGCCCCTTACATCTAATTGGATAAAAACAATAAGTTTTATTGGTTTCACTAGTGTACTTTCTCTTCAGGCTACTGTCATGGCATTTCACAAAATGTATTTTGATGAAGGGGAAAGAAAAATATGTTTTTAAGCGTTAACAAGTAAAAGCGTTCTAAGTTCGGCCGTGCCGAATCATGTATACCCTACACCATGGATCGCAAGAAGTCAAGACAACAGATCGGTTTATATGGCAGCTATATCAGGCTATGGGTCGATTTGAACCATATTAGGCACAATTGTTGGGAGTCATAACATAACATGTCATGCATATTTTCAGCCAAATCGGATAAATGCGCCCTCTAGAGGCTCAAGAAGTCAAGATTCAAGATCGGTTTATATGAAAGCTATATCAGGTTATAGACCGATTTTCAACATACTTAGCCAAGTTGTCAGAAATCATGACAAAGCACCACATGCTAAATTTTATCGAAATCGGATAAGAATTGCGCCCTCTGGTGGTCGAGATCCAAGATCGGATTATATGGCAGCTATATCAGGTTATAGACCGATTTAAACCATACTTAGCAAAGTTCTTGGAAGTCATAATGAAACACTTCATGTTAAATTTCAGCCGAATCGGATAAAAATTGCGCCCTCTAGTGGCTCAAAAAGTCGAGATCCAAGATCTGTATATATGGCAACTATATCAAACCATGGACCGATAAATTTTTGATAGTCTTGACATTCTTAGTCGATTTAGCCATGGCCGTCCGTCTGTCTGTTCGTCCGTCCGTATGTCAATCTGTCCGTCTATCTGTCTGCCGAAAGCACGCTGATTTTCGAAGGAGCAAAGCTTGGTGCTTGAAATTTTGCATAAATACTTTTTATAAGTGCAGGTCGGTTGGGATTGTAAATGGGCCAATGGGTCCATGTTTTGGTATAGATTATAAACCGATGTCGGTGAGCCGCTAGAGGGCGCAATTCTAATACGAGTTAGCTGAAAATTTGCACGATGTGTCTTGGTTTGACCATCAACAACTGTGCCAAGTATGGCCTGAATCGCTTCATAACCTGATATAGCTTCCACATAAATCGATGTCGAATCTTGACTTCTTGAGCCGATAGAAATCGCAATTAATTTCCCATTTGTTTGAAATTTTGCATGAAGTGTTGTGGTTTGAGCATCGAATCGGATAAGAAATGCGCTCTCCGCTGGCTCAAGAAATCGAGATCCAAGATCTGTTTATATGGCAGCTATATGAAAACATGGACCCATATATTTTTGATAGTCTTGACATTCTTAGTCGATTTAGCCATTTCCGTCCGTCTGTCTGTCGGTCCGTTCGTCCGTCAGCCTGTCTGTCGAAAGCACGCTGACTTTCGAATTTCGAATTGTGGATAAATAATTTTTATTAGTGCAGTTCGGTTGAGATTGTAAATGGGTCCATGTTTTGGTATAGCTGCCATATTAGCCGATGTCGGACCTTGACTTCTTGAGCCGCTAGAGGGGTCAATTCTAATACGATTTGGCTGAAATTTTGCACGATTTGACCATCAACAACTGTGCCCAGTATGGCCTGAAACGGTTCATAACCTGATATAGCTCGCATATAAACCGATTTCGGATTTTGACTTCTTGAGCCGTTAGAGGGCGCAGTTATTATCCAATTTGAGTGACATTTTGCACGAACTTCTAACAACTATGCCAAGTATGCTTCAAATCGGCTCATAACCTGATTTAGCTTCCATATAATCCGATCTCGGATCTTGTCTTCGTGAGCCTCTAGAGGGCGCAATTATTATACGAACGGAATGGACGACCTCTTGTATGGCCTTTAACACACGTGTTAAATATGGCCTAAATCGGTCGATAACCTGATATAGCTCCCATATAAACAGATCTCCCAATTTTATTTCTTGAGCCTCTAGAGGGAGCAATTTTTATCCGATTTGAAATATTGCTCAAGCATGACCCTAATTGATTTATAACTTGGTATAGCTGAAATTGCATATCAATTCATATCCATTATCCTTTGTTTGCCTACAAAGCGATATCGGCCAAAGAACTTGAAAAATGCCATCCTTGGTGGAGTGTATAGTATAAGATTCGGCCCGGCCGAACTTAGCACTCTATTACTTGTTTTATTTTTCAATGTTGTTTGAACCCAAAAATCATCAAGTATAGGAATTCTATTCCTGAACTAACACACACACCCACACACACATTTGTCCATAACACATATCATCCAATTCTTTTAATGAAATAATTGCCTCTCGTTTGCATTTCACACCAGTGCACTAGAGTGAGATGATGTGTATGTGTGCTGTTACTTCCGTTTGTTAACACCCATGGTAACACCACTTCCTGTGTTGTCTTGTCATCCGTATAGAGCCAATTGTTTTGATAACTCAACCATGAGATGGTTTCTTGTACTATCACAATGGAGAAGTTAGAACACAGACAACTTAACACAATTGCCACCATTTTATGGCAATCATCACTGATTGACCATGCAATCAATCAATCAATCTTGCAATGGTGCTCTATTGTGCAAAACATGCAACATGTGTATGCAGATGCACTAAGAATGGTGGTATTTCTGGAAGGGCATTTACGGCTTTGGTTGAGTGGGAGTGTGTTTAGAGTGGCAGACCGTTAAACAGACTCACTTAAAGAATTTTGGCTTATTAAGAGGCCACAATTATATTTCTTGTAACCACAGACCGTGACCTTTGATGGGAATAGAATCCAAAAATTCGTGCACTGATATTCAGAGTACGCGGCCAAATCAATGAAAAAAAGAGAGCGGTGATAAAATGCTGCTGAAACTAAAAATATGGCAAGCACAGCCACCCTTCCATCATTGGGAGCAAAAAGAGGGAAGAAATGCCTATGGTATAGGAAGAATAAGTAAAAGCGTGCGCGCTACGGCCGGGTCGACTCTAATATACCCTCCACATGAATCGCATTTGTCAAGTTCTTTGAATTACTTTTTCAAATGTATATGACCTCTATCAAGTTATTGACCGCTATGGACCGTACTTGTCATGCCGTACAAGTAAAAAAATATCATTTCCAACACTTCAGGCAAATAGAGTAATAATTGTGCTCTCACGAGGCTCAGAAAGTCAAATTGTCAGATCGGTTTATATGGCAGCTATATCAGTTCATCAACCAATTTTGACCAAGGCAGAGTTGGTGCAGGTTATACCAAAACGTTATATGCAAAATTTCAGCCAAATTGGATAAGAATTGTGCCGTCTAGGGTTCAAGAAGTCTAATCGGGAGACCGGTCTCCTTCCCATCGCATACAAGATACTCTCGAGCGTACTGTGTGAAAGATTAAAACCTAAAGTCAATGAGATAATTGGGCCCTATTAATGCGGCTTTAGATCTGGTAAATCCACCCTGGACCAGATATTCACACTGCGCCAAATCCTGGAAAAGACCCGAGAAGGAGGACCGAGGTTTCAGACCCGAGGTTTCAGACAAGGAGACAGCCTATCGTGTGATCTCTTTAATATCATGTTGGAGAAGATTATACGAGATGCAGATGTGAATAGATATGGCACACTAATCACAAGAGAAGACATGCTACTCGTCTATACCGACGACATCGATATCAGAATGGTCACCGGAAGTAGTAACTTCAGCGTTTGAAAGAATCGAAAGAGAGTCAGCGAAAATGGGTCTGGCAGTAAAGGGAGATAAAACGAAATGGATGGTTTCAACTCCCAAAATGCCTTGTACGAAGATTACACTATACAAGGCACTGATACTACCCGTGCTGTTATTGTATATGGTTCTGAAGCACGGGTGCTTGTGAAAGCAGATGAGGCAGTGCTTGGTGTATTTGAGAGAAAGATTCTTCGTAAAATATATGGATCAGTTTGCGATAATGGAGAATATAGGCTACGTATGAACCACGAGCTGTATGAGCTGTATGACGACGATAGCATAGTTGCACGCATCAAAATACAAAGGTTGAGTTGGCTAAGTCATGTTGTCAGAATGGATGAAGAAGGTGGTACACGAAAACCGGGAAGACCAAAAGCCCGATTGAAAGATCAAGTGGTGGGAGACACCTCGAGATTTTAGAATGAGCGCAGAAGATCGAGGTACTTGGAACGCTATTCTACGTTCGGCTAGTGGAACAAATATTCTGTCATAGCCAATTGAAGAAGAAGAATGGGGAGACCGGTGTATATGGCAGCTATATCCGGTTATGGACGGGCAATACTTATCACAGAAGTTGAAAGTCATAATGAAACACCTCATGAAAATTTCAGCCAAATCGAATAAGAATTGCGCCCTCTAGAAGTTCAAGAAGACAAGAGGCAAGATCGGTTTGTATGACGGCTATATCAGGTTATAGGTAGATTAGGACCATACTTGGCACAGTTGTTGGCAGCCATACCAAAACCACATATACAAAATTTCAACCAAATTGGATAAGAATTGCGCCTTCTGGAAGCTTAAGAAGTCAATCAGAAGATCGGTTTATATAGCTGCTATATCAGGTTATGAACTTACAATATTTAGACCATACTTAGCACAGTTGTTGAAAGTCATACCAAAACGATATTTTTAACCAAATCGGATAAGAATTGCACCTTCTAGAGGCTCAAGAAGGCTTATCAGGAGATCGCTGTATATGGGAGCAATAACAGATTATGGACTGATTTAGACCATACTTGGCAGAGTTGTTAAAGGTCATAATAAAAGACATCAGGAAAGATTTCAGCCAAATCGAAAAAAATTGCGCCTTCTTGAAGCTCAAGAAGTCAAAATCCAAGATCGGTTTATATGATCTGCTGGTTCCGATCATCGGCCAACAGCCAGTCTGCAATTCGGATAATCTCCATTCGGCATTTGCACTGCTCTCACACTTTGAATCGTAGAGCATGGGCAGACCAAATATATAGTGGGAGCATTACTACAATTGGGTGGCTGTGCAGCAGGTGACATTAACCTATACCCCCTTCCTATGGTGGAGTGCATATAAATGTGAATCCCGAAAACGTGAATGTGATTGAATCTTAATATTCGGAAGTCAAAGTGAAGTCCAAAATTGCGCCGTCTTGAAGCTCAAGAAGTCAAAATCCAAGATCGGTTTATATGATCTGCTGTTTCCGATCATCGGCCAACAGCCAGTCTGCAATTCGGATAATCTCCATTCGGCATTTGCACTGCTCTCACACTTTGAATCGTAGAGCATGGGCAGACCAAATATATAGTGGGAGCATTACTACAATTGGGTGGCTGTGCAGCAGGTGACATTAACCTATACCCCCTTCCTATGGTGGAGTGCATATAAATGTGAATCCCGAAAACGTGAATGTGAATCTTCATATTCGGAAGTCAAAGTGAAGTCCGAAATTTTATAAAAACAACTAAAAGCGTGCTAAGTTCGGCCGGGCCGAATCTTGGAACCCACCACCATGGATTCTGCTAAAAATTTATACAAAATAAATTTTGTTGAAGGGCATAAAGCTTCCACGAACTGAACAATGATGATCGAGAGACCGGTTTTATGGTGCCTATATCAGGTTATAGACCGATCTGGACCATACTTGGCATAGTTGTTGGAAGTCATAACAGAACACCACTTCAGTCAAATCGGACAAAAATTACGGCTTTTAAGGGCTCAAGAAGTCAAATCGGGAGAACGGTTTATATGGAAGCTATATCAGGTTATACATCGATTTAGACCGCACTTAGCATGGATGTTTCAAAACATAACAGACCACTACATAAAAAGTTTCAGCCGAATCGGCCGAAAATTGCGGCTTGTAAAGCCTCAAGAAGTCAAATCAGGAGATCTGGTTATATGGGAGCTATATTTAAATCTGAACCGATATGGCGCATTTGCAATCCCCAATGACCCACATCGTTATTAAGTACATGTGGAAAATTTTAAGCGGTTAGCTCTACACGTTCGACAGCTATCGTGATTTCAACAGACGGACGGAAGGACCGACATGGCTAGATCGATTTAGAATTTCAAGACGATCAAGAATATGTATATACTTTATAGGGTCTTAGGTCAATATTTCGAGGTGTTACAAACGGGTTGACTATATTAGTATACCCCCATCCTATGGTGGTGGGTATAAAATGTAACCTCGGAAAAAAAATTTTAAGTAAGAAATTCCGTTCTACTTAGAATATCCTTAATTATTTTCCGTTTCACTCCCCTAAGTTGGTTTATGTCTGGTATTGTGTACACACCTAAGTACCGGTGTCTGTTAGCTGCCAAAGCCGGGCAATAACATAGGAAATGCTCCACCGTCTCATTTACTTCCCCACATGCCCTACACATTCTATGACTTGCTGCACCAATGTTGCATAAGTGTGCTCGTAGTCCTATGTGTCCCGTTATGACACCAAAAGCTATACTGACCTTTCTCTTACTTCCTTTCATTAATAGCCTCGTTTTCTTACGATCCGGATCACACCAAAGTATTTTCGCCGTCCTACCGACTATCCCGCTATTCCGCAGTGTCACATGCGCATTCGTCGCCCACGCCCTTAGATCGGACTGCGTCGACCAGAAACGCTTCGGCTTATCCAAGTGTATCCACCGCAGTTCTCTTGCTTTCACTGCCACATCGTCTGCCCTTTCATTCCCCCTTACTTTGTTATGGCCCGGAACCCAAACTATGCGGATTGTGCCATCCTCAGAGAAGACGTTAATCTCCTTCTTACACTGTAAAACTGTTCGTGAGCTTACCCTCCCGGTTGTTGTTGCCCTTATGGCAATTTTTCTGTCCGTAAAGATGTTCACAATCGACGTCCTTGCGTTAGCAGCACACCGCCCCACGAATTCCGTAATCGCCCGGATCTCCGCCTGCAGGACCGTATGGTCAGGAAGTCTTAAATAGATCTCAGTCCCTGGTTTCTCAATGGAGACCCCCAGGCCCACTCTGTCCCCTAGCTTTGATCCATCCATGTAACATGGTCTTTCAGATGCCAATACTAGGATTCCGTTAGTCGAAGACTGTGCCGCTGGCAGCAGCACCTCACACTCGATCGAAGTCTCGTCTCAGGCATGCGATCAGAAACCTCTTCCCTTCCTTCCAGGTTTCCTATCGTCGCCTCGATTATACCGCGATGGTATGAGCTACTCCCATCCTCAATCCATTCTCCCATTGCCTTAAGTCTCATAGCCGCAGCGGCTGCCTCACATTTAATCTGTATGTCAATGGGTCGGATATAGTCTTCAGTGCCCTAGTGGGCATGGTCCTGATCGCTCTGATAACAGTTACCAATAGTATGCTTAGCATGTCTGGCGACGACTACAATGTCCCTTTTAACAATCCCTTTTGTCGGTGTAGAATGTATTTCGCTAAGTCAGAATGTGGCCAGTATACAAGTAACACGAAAGAAAAAAAACAAGGCAGCAGCAGCCGATAGGTTACCAAGTGAACCATTTATGACCGAAAAGGCACCCTCTGGCATGAAGAAGTCTTACTTAAAGATTGGAATTCCTTCCTGTAGATATTTAAGATGCCACCGTGGCGCAGAGGTTAGCATGTCCACCTATGAAGCCGACCGCCATGGTTCAAATCCCGGCGTGAACATCAGAAAAAATATTTTCAGTGTTGGTTACAAAGCTTCTGTCCAAAGAAGAGTCACAAAGCTTCTGTCCAAAAAGGGGTCGTACAGCGGCACGCCGTTCGGACTCGGGTATGAAATGAGGACCCTTAGATTGAGCTTAAACCTGAATCGAACCGCACTCATTGATATGTGAGTAGTTTGCCACTGTTCCTTAATGCGAGGTTAATGGGTAAATTTGCCAAAATTTTTGAGATATCCTGTCATGTTAAAACTTTTCTATGGCCCATTCGTAATCCACAGCGACTTATAAATTAGATAGACGCATGTAAGTAAAATTTCAAGCGGAAGGCTAAATCATTCTAGCGCTATAACAATTTCTGCAGATGGACGGACGGACAGAGCGTAGCAATATTGTATAATCCTTCGATTATCCGGTTTTGTATGCACCATATACAAAACCGGTTATAATTTAGACTCATTGTTTATATGCAAATTGCAAATTTTGCCCATGAACATTCCACTAAGGAACAGGGGCATTGTTTATTTACTCTCCTCTTACTTCCAGAAGTTTTATCCACAAAATTGCCACACATTTAAGAAAAATCTCTGTGTCACTAAAACTCAACTTTAAGATTTTCCCAACTATGCTTAAGGCACAATACCAAGCATTGCTAACAAAGATAAAGGTAAAGTCCTGGGCATTACATGCAACACAAGCATTACTTCTTTCAAGGTTGACAACACGAAGCAGAGCAAATTTATCAACAAGGGGGTGTTGATAAACCCACCTCAAACAACCAGGCGCGAAATCTATGACAACAATTTGTTATTCATTCACATTTGCGTGGCATTCTTCCTCTTCGCCAAGAGAATCCAAATCCCAGCAAAATGTTGGTGATTTTGTTGATGACTCCCTTCAAAGAGCGTACGGCAGAAGCGGCAGCATAAGAAATGTGCTGTGAAAATTTGACATTTATCATTGTGAAGGGTCGCTGCTTGGCGAAGAGCAAACTTCAAAGTTTGTAAACACCTTTCTCAAAAAAAAAAAAAACAAAAACAATTCTCTTCTTCAGCATCAAGCAAAACAATTTAAATTCAACGGTGAGCGACAAAATTAACTTTCATGTGACACGGTTAGAAATGGGTTCGACCTTCATTCAAATCAAAGGCATTGCCATGGGAGCATAGCCAAATAAATGTCTTTCGTTCAAAGTGTGTAACACCTCAATAAATCTAAGAGTTGTTCAGAAGCCTTTATTTGCAAACAGGGGATATTCACTAAACTGCCATTGAGGGCTTTACATAATTCCTGCTATAGAGTAGTGGAGGGTGTAGTTCTATATGTAGCACGCAAATGAATGTTACTTTCAAATAAATGACGATTCCGGGGAAAAATGAATGGATTGGGAAAGGGTGTGTGGGTTGGTTACAGTTAGGAAAACTACTTAAATGAAAATCCTGAACAACATTGAAGTTTGCTATGAATATTAGTTTGCGATGTAAATAATTCTAGAAGAACATTATTTTAGTTAGAGCTATATGTAAAACTGAACCGATTTGGCCAACATTAAGTATCTGTGCAAAATTTCAAGTGGCTAGCTTTACGTGTTCGACCGCTATCGTGATTTCGACAGATGGACGGGCGGCGGTGGTTTTCCCCTCTTAATGCTGGCAACATTTGTGAGGTACTATGCCATGTAAAACTTCTCTCCAAAGAGGTGTGGCACTGCGGCGCGCCGTTCAGACTCGTCTATAAAAAGGAGGCCCCTTATCATTGAGCTTAAACTTGAATCGGACTGCCCTCATTGATATGTGAGAAGTTTACTCCTGTTCCTTAGTGGAATGTTTACCCCAAAAGTACTACCCAAACATAAAAGTGAACCGATTGGGACAATATGGAACTCAAATGACAGGTATTCGGGAGTAGAGTACGAATTTCATATTAAAAGTAAGTAACTGGGGGGACGCCCCAACCCCAAAACACCCTAAAATAGGTTTTTCGGACGATCATGACAATATGAGACTCAAATGAAAGGTATTCGGGAGTAGGTTGCTAATATGGTCAGGAAGGAGAAATAGGCTTTATAATTTGTTGATTACCCAAAAACACCACCCCAAATCAATAGTGGACCGATCGGAACAATATGGGTATCAAGTGAAAGGTACTGGAAAATAGAATACGAATATGGTATCAAAATTTGGGTCTTAGTACCCATCGGGACGCCCCAACTCCAAAATTCCCCCTAAACAGATATATTGGATGTTAATAACAATATGGGCCTTAAATAAAAGTTTTTCGGGAGTAGATTACGCATCTGGTATACAAAATCAGATCGAAGTATAGGGGGTCACCATACCGCCCAAAAACGCCATAGATGGGCATATGACCCATCATGACTATATGGGGCTCTCTTTTTTTGTTTCTTCCGTATAATCAAAAACGGATGAACCAATTTTCACAGATTGTGTCAGTTTGTCTTGAAGGAAACATAGGCTGTATAATTTTTAGATATCGAATGGGAGCGCTCTCTCCCCCTTGCCTCAAAAAAGCCATCAAAAACCAAAAATGCACCGATGGGCACAATATGTGTGTCAAATGAAAAATATGGAAACAGAAAACAAATATCGTATTAAAATTTGGGTCCAAGTACCCAGCTGGTGCCCTCAACCCAAAAATTCCTCTAAACAGATAGATTCGACGTTCATGTCCATATGGGAATCAAATGAAAACTATTGGACAGTAGATTACAAATATGGCATAAAAAATTAGGTCCTAGTAATGGCAGGTCGCCCCACCCCTAAGTACCCCCAACTGGGCATATTAGCCGACCATGTCTTTTTGAGAGTAGATTACGAATAGGTATTTGTGCAAAATTTCATGCGCCTAGCTTTACTCCTTCGAAAGTTAGCGTGCTTTCGACAGACATGGCTAGATCGACTTGAAATATCATGACAATCACGAATATATTGGGTTGCCCAAAAAGTAATTGCGGATTTTTTAAAGGAAAGTAAATGCATTTTTAGTAAAACTTAGAATGAACTTTAATCAAATATACTTTTTTTACACTTTTTTTCTAAAGCAAGCTAAAAGTAACAGCTGATAACTGACAGAAGAAAGAATGCAATTAGAGAGTCACAAATTTGTCAACGCCGACTATATGAAAAATCCGCAATTACATTATGGGGTCTAAGACGAATATTTCGGGGAGTTACAAACAGAATGACGAAATTAGCATACCCCCATTCTATGGTGGAGGTTGAAACAAATTCCCAAAAAGGAATATTTACTTTTGATAGTTTTGACATTCTAAGTCGAATAAGTCCATGTCCGTCCGTCTGTTAGTTCGTCCGTCCGTCAGTCTG
This sequence comes from Stomoxys calcitrans, assembly GCF_963082655.1. NCBI lineage: Eukaryota > Metazoa > Arthropoda > Insecta > Diptera > Muscidae > Stomoxys > Stomoxys calcitrans. The sequence goes on from NC_081552.1 coordinate 198,949,569, forward strand.
TCGAAACCGCGCTGTCTTTCGAAGGAGTGAACCTAGGTGCTTCAAATTTTGAATAAATACTATTTATGAGTGCAGGTCGGTTGAGATTGTTAATGTCCCAAATCGGTCCATGTTTTGTTATGGCTGCCATATAAACCGATGTCGGACCTTGAGTTCTTGAGCCGCTACAGGACGCAATTATAATGCGATTGAGCAGAAATTGTGCACGATGTAGTTTAGTTCCATCAACAACTCTGTCAAGTATGGCCTGATTCGGTTCATAACCTGATATGCAAATTGCAAATTTTGCCCATGAACATTCCACTGAGAAACAGGGAAAACTTCTCACACATCAATGAGTGCAGTCCGATTGAAGTTTAAGCTCAATGATAAGGGGCCTACCTTTTATAGAAGGGTCCGAAGGGCGTGCCGCAGTGCAACACCTCTTTGGAGAGAAGTTTGACATGGCATAGTACATCAAAAAAGTTGCCAGCATTAGGAGGGGAAAACCACCGCTGAAAATTTTTTCTGATGGTCTCGCCAGGATTCGAACCCATGCGTTCAGCGTCTTAGGCGGACATGCTAACCTCTGCGCTACGGTGGCCCACCGAAGTCGCATCGCCGATAGAAGCTATATCAGGTTATAGACTAATTGGGACCGTATTTGGTACAGTTTCTGAAAGTCGTAACAGAACACCGCATGCACAATTTCATCCAAATCGGACACACATTGCGGCATGTAGGGACTTACGAAGTCAAATTGCGAGATCGGTTTATATGTGAGCTATGTCAGGTTAAAGACCGATTCGGACCGTACTTGGCACAACTGTTGGAAGTCTTAACTGAACACCGCATGCAAAATTTCAGCCAAATCGGACAAAAAAAGCGGCTTGTAAGTGTTTAAGAAGTCAAATCGGGAGATCGGTTTATATGGGAGCTATATCAGGTTATACACAGTTGTTGAAAATCATAACAGAACACTACACGCAAAATTTCATCATGTGTTGTTTCAACTGCAATTACAAAAGGCATTAAAATATTATTGTGGACTCTTGTACTCGCGTGGACTTGCATATAACCGTAGTCTTTCCTTGAGCGCAAGGGTTTTGGACATTGTTTGCAAGCAAGCTTAAAGATAGTCTTTTGGGCCAATATTATGTGGTTCTTTACGATTACTTTCTGATGATAGCAGTTGCCGCAGAAATCACGATGTCCCAGCAGTATATTGGAACTTGTGTCTGGTAAAGTCTGACTTGCCTCTGAGTTCCTTCAGGCAGACGACCCACTTATAATTTTACCTAGGACGCTTACTTGGCAGTTCGTCGGTCAACTTGTCTACATTCCTTTGAACAATTTTTCTATTCTTGTTTTATTTTCCTTTTTTTTTTGCTCTAAAGTAACTGAAATTAGCGATAGCATTCATAGTTATCGATATCTTTTCAAAAAACATTGGTGACATTTGTGAGATACTATGCCATGGAAAAAGAGGTGTCGCACTGCGGCACGCCGTTCTGACTCGGATTTTAAAAGGAGATCCCTCATTGTTATACCCTCCACCATAGGATGGGGGTATACTAATTTCGTCATTCAGTTTGTAGGTTCTCGAAATATTCGTCTGAGACCCCATAGAGTATATTTATTCTTAATCGTCATGACATTTTAAGTCGACCTAGCCATGTCCGTCCGTCTGTCTGTCGAAAGCACGCTAACTTTCAAAGTAGTAAAGCTATCCGCTTGACATTTTCCACAACTACTTCTTTTTTGTGTAGGTCAGTTGGGATTGTGAATGGGTCATATCGGTCCATGTTTTGATATAGCTGTCATATAAACCGATGTGGGGTCTTGACTTCTTGAGCCTCTAGAGTGCGCAATTCCTATCCGATTTGGCTGAAATTGTGCATGAGCTGTTTTGTTATGATTTCCAACAACGGTCATAACCTGATAAAGCTGCCATATAAACCGATCTTGAATCTGGACTTCTTTACCCGATAAAGGGCGCAATTCCAATCCGATTTGGATGAAATTGTGCATGAGGTGTTTTGTTTTAATTTCCAACAACTGTGATAAATATGGTTCAAATCGGTTTATAACCTGATATAGCTGCCATATAAACCGATCTAGGATCTTGACTCCTTGAGCCTCAAGAGGGCCTAATTATTATCCGATTTGGCTGAAATTTTGCATGAGGTGTTTTGTTATAACTTCCAACAATTGTGAAAAATATGGTTCAAATCGGTCTATAACCAGATATAGCTGCCATATAAACCGATCTAGGATCTTGACTCCTTTACCCGATAGAGGGCGAAATTCCTATCCGATTTGGCTGAAATTTTGGTGTTTATTTTTTTGACGCGCCGCCCTTGAACCCTAGTTTCTCAAAAAAAAAAAGTTTTTAAAGAAAGAGTTCTAATTACACTCGCCGTTCTATTTTCTTATGAAATCTTTATATAAGTTTTAAATGTAAATTCTTAGAGTCCGTTGGTCAAGAATTGGGTTTTCGTTCATAGCATTCCAATATAATTTAACATCTTGTTTTGTAAACACAAATACCATCAACATTTTAGTTGCCAATTGTTCAGTCAAGTTTAGTTTTTTTTTTTTTTTAACTAACAGCAATTGAAGCCGTTGAGTGTTGCCTTTCCACTTGAAATCACAAATAAAGTTTTATTCTTTAATTGAAAAAGTTTTTCCGAATGTCTGCAAAATGTTGCAGTCGTGGATGCTAATTTGATTTGTAAACAAAGCACAGGGCTTCACAACGCCAAGTAGCTGCATAATGTGAAAGCAGGCATATAATGCGGAAATGGCAAAGGAAATAAAAATGCATTCTACATGCTAGGAAGGTTCTAAGCTAGCTCCTAATATGGTTCAGTCATGCAAAGAGTTAATGAAACCACAGGTTTTACGCCAAGCATGGCATGGTGGAGCTGCTCAGCATAGGGTTTTCAGAAATATAACTAAAGTTTTAGCTCAGCCTCAAGAGAGTGGCCCAAAGTGAGACATCTTACGAAAGGGTTACAAAATATTTCCCAATTAGTTACAGGGAAACGAACACCGTGTATACCCTACATTATAGGACGGGGGTATACTTAGTTCATCAGTTTGTTTGTAACATTAACGATTAAGTCGATGACTATAGCTGTGTTGAAAGCGCGGTAACTTTCTAAGGTGTACAGCCGAGAGCTTGAATTTTAACGGAAATTTTCAAATTTTTGCGCAATTCATATACGATTTGGCTGAAATTTAGTATAGTCCAAAGTGGTCCAACCTAATGTAGCTGCCATATAAACTGATCTTCAGATTTGAATTCGTGAGCCCATAGAAGGCGCAAGGTTTTGCTGTGATTTCCAACAGCCATGCCAAGTATGTTCCAAAATGTTCTATAACTTCTCACATATCAATGAGTGCCGTCCGATTCAAGTTACAGCTCAATGATAATGAACCTCCTTTTAATAGCCGACTCCGAATAGTATATATATTCTTGATCGTTCACCCAGATCGCTTCAAAAAGCCCAACAACTTGCGAATGTTCACATCCGCTAAATCAGACAGGTTATCAAAGAAATGAGGACCTAATGAGCGGAACTCCTTCTGACTGCTAGTGCTAGTCGTTGCTGGCAACCTTCAGTCTGTCAGCATGTTTTACGATTAGACCGTGACCTGTCATGACGAACACAATGACTGAGACGTCTGTTCTAGCCAGTGACAGCAAAGCGGTAGAGCTATTCAAGTCTAGATGAGGTCATATAGTTTTGGAATGCTCACAACCCCCTCTTTGTGACCATCTATCATTCGTTGGCCTTTCGGGACTTGTTCTAAAAACTTAGCTTACATGTCGCTAGAGGCTCGTCCGCTTTACAATTCCCTGGGATATCTCTGTGGCCCGACACCCAGAACAGATGAATTTTGAACTGTTCAGCCATCTCGTTAAGAGCCCTGAGACAATGGAGGCGGTTTTGTGCCCAGAAATACTTTCTCCAGGGATTTAATGGATGCCTGGCTGTCTGTCAGTTTATGCCAATCGTCGTAATGACAGTATATCTTAATCATGCCACCACTTCCTTGATTGCAAGGACCTCCGCTTGATACAAACTGCAGTGGTCGGATAACCTTTTCGATATGACCAGTTCTAGAGTTTTAGAGTACACCTCAAAGCCCACCTGGTCGTCCAGTTTGGAACCATCCGATTAGAAGTCTATCTAACTTCTGTTACCAGCGATATCGTAGTTCGAATCGATTCTATCATGAATAGAGGTACAGTACTTTCTACCAAAAAGCGGCGCAGGTAGGGTGTAATCTACACTGCCTGGAACATAGAATATTGTATCAGGAATAACACAGTGTACGTATCCGTTACATGACCGAAAAGAAAGCTCTCTTAGCCTCACGGCAGTGGTAGCAGCAATTTGTCTAGCCAAAATGTCCAGGGTGTCGTCCTCAGTGCGGCTGTGATGCACAAACAAGCCATCACCTTGGATCCGGTTGAGTATTGAACAGTAGGTGGACTTTTGAAGTGCCGTCCATCAGACCACAACACCATATAGAATGATAGGTCTGATAATTGCAGTTTATACCCAAGGCATGACGCACGGACTAAGCCCCCAACTTTTGCCAATGGCTCTCTTGCAGGTATAGGCAACTTGTATGTCCTGCTGACAAAACTACTTCTGTCTTGCACGGATTTATACCTAGACCATTTTCGGTAGCCCACTTCGCTGTTGCACGTAAAGCTTCCTGACGTATATCTCTAAGAGTGCTGGGAAACTATTCATTTAGACTACTCTTTGCAAGAATACAGGCTCTGTGTCTCCCATTCCCCGTACCCTTGAGTAGTTTAAATCCCGGAATTCTTAGGCCACGAACCATTCCTACACACACCCATGGTACGTGTAGGAGTACCCCTGCCATTAGGAAGCCCATTTATTGATCACACTGCTCAATCCATTATCGTTATTGCGCTAAATTATCCAATAGTTTGACGGACATTGGTATCCTTGATTTCGAACCACAGTTTTATTATACCCGCCACCGAAGGATGGAGGACGAAATTTGGGACAGTGAGTTGTGTTCGGCCCTTCGACATCCTTCTTCAATTTGGCTCAGATCGGTCCTGATTTGGATATAGCTGCCATATGGACCGATCTCTCGATTTAAGGTTTTGGCCCTATCAAAGGCGCATTTATTGTCCGATGTCGCCAAAATTTGTGACAGTGAATTGTGTTGGGCCCTACGACATTCTTCTTCAATTTAGCTCAGATCGGTCCAGATTTGGATATAGCTGCCACATAGACCGTTCTTTCGATTAAAGGTTTTGGGCTTTTGAAAAATCTCAAAAATTTAAATCGCTTAAAAAAATACTTTTTTGAATAGTTCGAAAACAGGTCACCCTGCTCAATCCATTATCGTTATCGCGCTAAATTTTCCAATAGTTTGACGGACATTGGTATCCTTGATTTCGAACCACAGTTTTATTATACCCGCCACCGAAGGATGGAGGACGAAATTTGGGACAGTGTGTTGTGTTCGGCCCTTCGACATCCTTCTTCAATTTGGCTCAGATCGGTCCTGATTTGGATATAGCTGCCATATGGACCGATCTCTCGATTTAAGGTTTTGGCCCTATAAAAGGCGCATTTATTGTCCGATGTCGCCAAAATTTGTGACAGTGAATTGTGTTGGGCCCTACGACATTCTTCTTCAATTTAGCTCAGATCGGTCCAGATTTGGATATAGCTGCCACATAGACCGTTCTCTCGATTAAAGGTTTTGGGTTCATAAAAGGCGCATTTATTGTCCGCTTTCGCCGAAATTTGACACAGTGACTTATGTTAGGCTTTTCGACATCCATGTCGTATATGGTTCAGATCGGTTTATTTTTATACCCTACACCACTGTGGTACAGGGTATTATAACTTTGTGCAATTGTTTGCAACGCTTAGAAGGAGAAGAGTTAGACCCATTGATAAGTATACCGATCGGCTTAGAATCACTTCCGGGCTCAATTTAGCTATGCCCGTCGGTCCGTCTGTCTGTCCATGTATTCTTGTGATCAAGTAACAGGTCGCATTTATTGTCCGATTGCCATGAAATTTTGCACAAGTCTCTTTTTTGGCCCAAGGACAAACGCTATTGATTTTGAACAAAATCGGTTCAGATTTATATATATAGCTCCCATAAATATCTTTTATCCGATATGGCCTTCTAAGGCTGTAGAAGCCACAATTTTGGTCCGATCTTTACAAAATTTGGCGTGGGTAGTTTTACAATTTTTGTTTGTTTCTTTTTCAAGACGAGCTCAATGGTCGGAGATGCAGATGGAAAAGGAAAGCCAAAGATAGCAACACACACCAACCACTATGGGACGCGTTTCGTCTTTGGTTAGAAGACTTTTTAACCATATTAGGTGTGATGGCTTCAAGGGCCGTCGACAATCCTGACTATCAGCTGTACTTTTCCCAATGCATTTATTTTTGTATAATGACAGACATTCTTTCTGTGACAAATTACACTTCTTCCGTACTACACATGATTTTGTGAATCTGTTGGAAGTTGTATTGATGGCTTCGAACACTAAGACATGGGCAATGGCTCTCGCTGTTGCTCTGTGTGCCCAGGTTCGAATCCTGGCCGGGCTCTGCCGAATTTTTCATTTTTTCAAGTTTTTGCTTATTAGGGCGAAGATCATTAAATTTTACAATTTTTGTTTGTTTCTCTTTCGAGACGAGCTCAATGATCGGAGATGCAAATGGAAAAGCATTTCGAACATTTGCATCTCCGATCATTGAGCTCGTCTGGAAAAAGAAAAACAAACAAAAATTGTAAAATTTAATGATATTCGCCCTAACAGGCAAAAAGTGAGTAGTTTTATTTGAAGAACCAATGCGATTGCTTGGGTTGCCCAAAAAGTAATTGCGGATGTTTTAAAAGAAAGTAAATGCATTTTTAATAAAACTTAGAATTAACTTTAATCAAATATACTTTTTTACACTTTTTTTCTAAAGCAAGCTAAAAGTAACAGCTGATAACTGACAGAAGAAAGAATGCAATTACAGAGTCACAAGCTGTGAAAAAATTTGTCAACGCCGACTATATGAAAAATCTGCAATTACTTTTTGGGCATCCCAATATATATTTTGTCCGATATGGCCTTTTAAGGCTGTAGAAGCAACTATTCCGATTTTAACAAGTTGTAGTACGAGGTGTTTAATTTGACGTCTTCGATTTAGATATAGGTCCCCGATATATCTTTCATCCCAAATAGACTTGAGCCTGTAGAAATCACAATTTTCGTCCGATTTTGCATAAGACGTTTTATTTGACGTTCCAATACGTGCGCAAAATTTCATTAAAATCGGTCCAGATATAGATATAGCTCTAGTGTATATAATTTATCTGATATGGACTTTTAAGGCAGTAAAGCCACAATTTTGGTCACATCTCTACAATATAGGGCGTGAGATGTTCTATGGTTGCCCAAAAATTAATTGCGGATTTTTCATATAGTCGGCGTTGACAAATTTTTTCACAGCTTGTGACTCTGTAATTGCATTCTTTCTTCTGTCAGTTATCAGCTGTTACTTTTAGCTTGCTTTAGAAAAAAACGTGTAAAAAAAGTATATTTGATTAATGTTCATTCTAAGTTTTATTAAAAATGTATTTACTTTATTTTTTAAAAAATCCGCAATTACTTTTTGGGCAATCCAATATTTAACGTCCCAGTGTGTGTCATCAAACAGGTTACGATATAACACCCATATAGTCTTTTATCCGATATGACCTTTTAAGGATGTGGAAATCCAAATCTTTTGTCCTTTAGTAGGAAAATCTGGCAAAGTTCTATTTAATATTTCAATAGGTATTCAAGTTAAAGTCTGACTAGGTTTCGAGATAAGTTCTACATATAAAAAGTACGACGTACAGCAGGTGGTGTAGGGTATTATATAGTCGGCTCCACCCGACTTTTGTCTTTCCTTACTGGTAAGATATACCGACTAATTAGATCAATAATTTGTTATACACAATTGAACAATGACTTGTACTTGTTAGTATTTCTTCCAAATCTGACATATTTCGATTTAGCTGCTATGGAGCATAAGGTATGCATTTTCACCGCAATTTGACGAAAGATGGTGTACACATATACCCGAGGTAGTGGGTATCCAAAGTTCGTCCTGGCCGAACTTAATGCCTTTTTACTTGTTTCTGCAATATTTGCACCATATTGTGACAAAGTTTTAAAGATCTTTTGAAATGTTCAATATTTTTCCCTATTTAGTACAACACATTATTAATTATTCATACAAAACCAAACCACATCCATCAACATCTTTTCAACTTTGAAAATGTCAAAAAAAAAAAAAAAAGTTTTCTTCATTCCTTTGGACATAGGCAAATATTGATGGACTTTATTCATCCGTATAGGCAATTTGCATGAACCTCATTCATACACACACACACACACGCACATAAGTGAGAATTAATGTAGAAAAGGGAAGACAACAACAATAGCAAATATTTAATGGAAAATGAAAGAACATAAAAGCCATATTTGCTATTATTTTTGCAAAACAGTAGATGGCAAAAAAAATTACGAAAATTGTATCTAAAGTTACTTGGCAGAGTTTAATTTATGAGGAACTACTTACATTCATTGTTGAAAAGAAGGAGCAAGTATCGAAGTAGCAGCCAGTGGTCTCACCACAAAAAATTCTGAAATGAATAAAGAGAGAAATTGAAGTGAAATTAGATTATAAAAATTTTCATAAAATGTCTGTCAAGTTTTTTGTAAAAGAATATTTTTATACCCACCACCGAAGGATGGGGGTATATTCATTTTGTCATTCCGTTTGCAACACATCGAAATATCCATTTCCGACCCTATAAAGTATATATATTCTTGACCAGCGTAAAAATCTAAGACGATCTAGCCATGTCCGTCCGTCTGTCTGTTGAAATCACGCTACAGTCTTTAAAAATAGAGATATTGAGCTGAAATTTTGCACAGATTCTTTTTTTGTCCATAAGCAGGTTAAGTTCGAAGATGTGCTATTTCGGACTATTTCTTGATATAGCCCCCATATAGACCAATCCTCCGATTTAGGGTCTTAGGCCAATAAAAGCCACATTAATTATCCGATTTTGATGAAATTTGGGACGGTAAGTTGTGTTAGGCCCTTCGACATTCTTCGTTAATTTGGCTCAGATCGGTCCAGATTTGGATATAGCTGCCATATAGACCGATCCTCTGATTTAGGGTCTTTGGCACATATAATCCACATTAATTATCCGATTTTGATGAAATTTGGGACGGTAAGTTGTGTTAGGCCCTTCGACATTCTTCGTTAATTTGGCTCAGATCGGTCCAGATTTAGTTATAGCTGCCATATAAACCGATCCTCCGATTTAGGGTCTTAGGGCCATAAAATCCACGTTAATTATCCGATTTTGATGAAATTTGGGACAGTGAGTTTTGTTAGGCTGTTTCGACATCCTTCGTCAATTTGGCTCAGATCGGTCTAGATTTGGATATAGCTGACATATAGACCGATCCTCCGATTTAGGGTTTTAGGCCCATAAAAGCCACATTTATTATCCGATTTTGCTGAAACTAGGGACAGCGAGTTGACCTAGGCCCCTCGACATCTTTCTTTAACGTGGTCCTGATCGGTTCAGATTTGGGCATAACTGCCATATAGACCGAATTCTGGATTTAAGGTTTTGGGCCCATAAAAGGCGCATTTATTGTCCGATATCGGGGAAATTTGGGACAGTGAGTTAAGTAAAGCTCCTTAACATACTTCTGCAGTATGGCACAGATCGGTCCAGATTTGGATATAGCTGCTATATAGACCGATCTCTCGGTTTTAGGTTTTGGGGCCATAAAAGGCGTATTTATTGTGCGATGTCGCCGAAATATGGGACCGTGCTTTGTGTTAGGCTCTTCGAAATTTTTCTGCAACTTGGCCCAAATCGGTCCAGATTTTGATATAGCTGCCATGTAGACCGATATCTCGATTTAAAGTCTTGGTAAGAGGCGCATTTATAATACGATTTCACTGAAATTTGACACCGTGACTTATGTAAGGCTTTTCGACATCCGCGTCGTATATGGTACAGATCGGTTTATTTTTAGATATAGCTACTGTAATTATTAGTATTTGGTCCAAATCGGAACATATTTCGATATAACTGCTATGAGATGTAAGGTATGCCATTTTCACCGGATTTTGATGAAAGGTGTTTTACATATATACCCGAGGTGGTGGGTATCCAAAGTTCGGCCCGGCCGAACTTAACGCCTTTTTACTTGTTTTTTATATCGCGGTTTACTCAAAACTTCTTGCAGATATTAAATTCTCATTAAAACTGTAAAAACTTGATTATTTGCAAATTTTATTAAATTTTGATAATTATAGAAAATTTTATATTTTGGTTTTTTTTATAATTTTTTTGTGCCATTTGATCAACATTTTCTTAAAAAAAAAAAACAAATTGGGAAAATTTCATTTTCCCAGAAATTTTCTTTTAATCCCACCTCCCCCCAAAACAAATGGCAACAGTGTCTAGCAACTTCAGCATGACTAAACATTTCCGAGTCATGCCAGTGTCAGATATGTTCATCTCTGGTGAAGATGAAGATGATGGCCACAGGGAAAGAGAAGAAAAAATTTGTCTTACCAAAACTCCTGTCCTGGGTTGGGTAATGCATGTGTAAGTCTTGCCAAAGAAAACAATCAGCAATGTACTCCAAACACACACACACACTCAAATATACACCCACACAAAATCATTACACACACCCTGACACACATAGGTCAAATTTTCCATATATCATCCCAGGAATTTCCGTTTTTTTTTTTTGCAAACTTGCTCTTTTGTCAGAAATTTAAAAAACCATTTTTCTTTCATTTTGTGTCTTAGTAGTACTTTAGTTTTAGGGAGTTTTTCTTGTTAGGAATTCATGCGAAAAATTCAATGCGTTTACCACTATGAAAGGCATATCTGTTTTGGATATTCTCAAGTATAATAAATCACATCAGTGTCTTGGGTGGTCAATGCGGTAAAGATCTCTAAATCATTAGCCTTCAAATGATGAGGGCAAGTTAAAATACCTTCGAAAAGAACAATCATATTTTTACAACACTTAAGTGAGCGCTATTTAGCGACTAATAAATCATTGTAAATAACGAGATAGTCTTTTGGAAAGGAAAACCTTTAATCATATTTTTAAATAAATTCTTTTAATAACGTCACTGCTTCAGATAAGTAAAAACGCCATCAACATTTGCTCTTAGAGAAAATTGTGTTAAAATTTTATCGAAAGAGAGATATTTTTTTTTTCTTTACGCATTCACAGCTGGTCATTTGAATCAATATATATATTGGATTGATAACCCCTAAAGGGAGTCGAGCTTTAATGAGCCAAGAGTATGCCATGTAGAAAAGACGGAATGAGTTTGAAGAAAAGAAAACAAGTAAAAGCGTGCTAAGTTCGGCCGGGCCGAATCTTGGGAACCCACCGCTATGGATTCTGCTAAAAATAAATTAAGTTGAAGGGCATAATTTTATTCTACATACTTCTAGGGACCGAACAAGGATGATCGAGAGATCGTTTTACATGGACGCTATATCAGGTTATGGACCGATTTAAACCATATTAAACACAATTGTTAGAAGTCATAACATACACATGCATAATTTCATCCAAATCGGATACAAATTGCGGCTTTCAAGGGCTCAAGAAGTTAAATCGGGAGGTTGGTTTATATGGGGGCTATATCGGGTTATACACTGATTCAGACCGTATTTTGCACAATTGTTGGAAGTCATAACAGAATACTACATGCTCAATTTCAGACAAATCGGACAAAAATTTACGCTTGTAAGGAGTCAAGAAGTCAAATCGTTAGATCGGTTAATGTGGGAGCTATATCAGGTAATAGACCGATGCGGACCGTACTTAGCACAATTGTTGAAATCGATCACCCGATTTGAAATCCGTTCAGCCAAAACGGCTAATCAAATCGGGTGATCGGTTTATATGGCAGCTATATCAAGTTCTTGACCGATTCGGACCGTACTTACCATATTTATTGGAAGTCATAAGAGAACACAACATGCAAAATTTCATCCAAATCGAACAAAAATTGCGGCTTCCAGGGGCTCAAGAAGTCATATCGGGAGATCGGTTTATATGGGAGCTATATTTAAATCTGAATTAATTTGACCCATTTGCAACCCCCATTGACCTATATCAATATTAAGTATCTGTGCAAAATTTCAAGCGGCTAGCTTTACGGGTTCGACCACTATAGTGGTTTCGACAGAGGGACAGACGCATGTGGACATGGCTAGATCGAATGAGAATGTCGGGACGATCCAGAATATATATATATACTTTATGGGGACCCAGATCAATAATTCGAGATGTGGTCTGGGCATAAATCCGTGTAAGACAGAATTAGTTCTTTTCAGCAGGAGATATAAGTTGCCTTCAGTCGCACCAGTCTGCTTGCAAATTTGCTCATGAACATTTCTCTAAGGAACTGGGGTAAACTTTTCACAATTCACTGAGTGCTGGCCGATTCAAATTTTAAGCTCAATGATAAGGGGACCTGCTTTTTATACCCGAATCCGAGCGACACCTCTTTGGGGAGAAGTTTTAACACGGCATAGTACCTCACAAATGTCGCCAGCATTAGGAGGGAATAGCCACCGCTGAAAATATTTTCTGATGGTTTCGCCAGGATTCGTGCCCAAGCTTTCAGCGTCATAGGCCGACACCCTAACTTCTGCGCTACGGTGGCCTCCGTGACTCAAGAAAGTACATATATTATTGATCCTCTTGACATTCTAAGTCTAAGTCCCTAACTTCCGAAGTGATGAAGCTAGGCCCTTGAATTTTTTTTTGTGGGTTGGGATTGTAAGAGGCTCAAATCGATCCATGTTTTGATATACAAAAACAACAACAAATTTTGCCCATGACCATACCACTTAAGAACAGGGGCAAACTTCTCACCTATCAATGAGTGCAGTCCAATTCAAGTTTAAGCTCAATGATAAGGGTCCTTCATTTTATAGCCGAGTCCGAACGGCATGCCGCAGTGCGACACCTCCTTTGAGGAGAAGTTCTACATGGCATAGTACCTCACAAATGTTGCCAGCATTGGGAGGGGAAAGCCACCGCTGAAAATTTTTTCTAATGGTGTCGCCAGGATTCGAACCCTGGCGTTCAGCGTCATAGGCGTACAAGCTTACCTCTGCGCTACGGTGACCTCAATGTTTTGATATAGCTGCGATTTAAACTCATCTCGGATTTTGAATTTTTGACCCTCTAGAAGGCGCTATTCTTTTTCGATTTGGCTGGAATTTCGCACACTGTGTTTCGTTTTGCTATCCAACAACTGTGCTCTGTATGGTCTAAATTGGTTAGTAACTTCATGTAGCTGCCATATGAACCGATCGTCAGATTGTTTTCTTGAGCCGCTGGAGGGCGCAATTACCAAACAATTTGAATGAACAAACGCGTAGATCTAGCCGCTGGGGATTGCAAATGGGCCATATCGGTTCAAATTAAAACCGATTTTCCGATTTGACTTCTTGAACCCCTGGAAGACGCAATTTTTATCCGATTTGGCTAAAATTTTGCATGTAGTGTTCTGTTGTGTTTTCCAACATTTGTGCTTAGTACGGTTCACATCGGTCAATAAACTGATATAGCTCCCATATAAGCCGATCTCCCGACTTGACTTCTTAAGCCCTTACAAGCCGCAATTGTTGACCGATATGGCTGAAATTTTGCATGCAGAGTTCTGTTGTGACTTCCGACAAATGTGTCAAGTACGGTCCAAATCGATCTATAACCTGATATAGCTCCTATATAAACCGATCGCCCGATGTGACTTCTTAAGCCCGTACAAGCTTCAATTGTTGTCCGACTTGGCTGGCTACGTTACGACTTCCAAACACCAAATACGGTGCAAATCAATCAATAACCTGACATAGCTCCCATGTTAACCGGTCTCTCGATCATTCGTGTTCGGTGAGTAGAAGCTTAAATTTTTGCTGGTTCGACAGAAGTTTTGTGCCCTTTAACTAAATTTATTTTGTATTCATTTTTAACAGAATCCATGGTGGTGGGTTCCAAAGATTCGGCCTGGCTGAACTTATCAGGCTTTTACTTGCTTTTACCTAACAGAAGATTATATTCCAAGATTTTTGGTAAACAATCCATGATTGCACTTACGTAGTATAATGCCTGCCTTATATTTCTAGTATACCTTAGAGTGTAAAATGAAAGGCGAACATTGTAAGTCTGCTTAAAGTTTTCATATTAACTTGGATTGCTGACACAGTTTAGTTTTCAATTTTAATTAAGATCGCTGTTAAAAATATTCCCTCATATACCCACAACTCTACTCCTATCCGAAAAACTTTAAATCTCTTTCCAAACACATAACCATAGATATTCAATCTCTGTAGAAACCATTGTCAATGTGCAGATAACAAATACTTGGCAGAGTTGCAGAAAATCTTAAAGTTCACTTATCATGAAATCAGCAGATTAAATTTTGTCCTCAATCGCATTGCAAATCGAATGAGTACGCATTACGGTATGCACTCCAGTGAACATGAATTGCAGCTGCTGCTGCTGCTGCTGCTGAAACCGCTGGTCTTGCTGATGCAGCTGCCACGTCAAAAGAAACCGCAGCAGGAATTGCAACAACCGCAACAAAAACTTTTGTTGAAGCAGCCCCACTCAGGAAACTAAGGACATAATTAATTGTCAAAGGACTTGCAAATGCTATGGAATTCCTGATGCATAAACGATGCCAAGGGGGAGGAGCTATGGTGGCAGCAGATTTTTGTTATGCGAACACATTATTATTTCTCTTAGGCATGTGCATGGAAAAGTTTTTTTGTAAAGTTCATGACATGCGAACAGTAGGGCAAAAAGTTCTGGAGAGTACTTTCTGATTGATTGATTGCCGATTAATACACACAGTTTTTAAAGAACAATCACACGGAGCAGCAAACAAAGAAAAACGCATTAAGTTCGGGCAGGGCCAAACTATGAATGCCAATCGCCACGGATATATTTTAATAAAATTTTGTTGTTATCAGAATTGAGTTAAACTAGAGATCGGTCTATTTACAGTTAAAACTAGAATAAATTCACTAAGTTCGGGTACGAGAGGTCGAGATGTCCATCCCATAGAAGGAGAACACGATGCACAGAAGGAGAAAAAAGGAGGAAAAAGGAGAAACAAGTAAAAGCGTGCTAAGTTCGGGTGGGCCGAATCTTACACACCCTTCACCATGGATCGCATTTGCCGAGTTCTTCTCCCGGCATCTCTTCTTAGGCAAAAAAGGATATAAGAAAAGATTTGCTCTGCTTTTAATATATTATTACATGTTGGATACCTGTGTAAAATGTCAGCCAATTCGAATAAGAATTGCGCCCTTTGGTCTTGAGCCCCCAAAGGGCGAAATAGAGAGATCGATTTATATGGGAGCTGTATCGGGCTATAGACCGATTCAGATCATAATAAACACGTATGTTGATGGTCATGAGAGGATCCGTAGTACATAATTTCAGGCAAATCGGAGAATAATTGCGACCTCTAGAGGCTCAAGAAGTCAAGATCCCAGATCGGTTTATATGGCAGCTATATCAGGTTATTAACCGATTTGAACCATACTTGGCACAGTTGTTGGATATCATAACAAAACACGTCGTGCAAAATTTCATTCCAATCGAATAAGAATTGCGCACTCTAGAGGCTCAAGAAGTCAAGACCCAAGATCGGTTTATATGGCAGCTATATCAGGTTATGGACCGATTTGAACCATACTTGGCAAAGTTGTTGGATATCATAACAAAACACGTCGTGCAAAATTTCATTCCAATCGGATAAGAATTGTGCACTCTAGAGGCTCAAGAAGTCAAGACCCAAGATCGGTTGATATGGCAGCTATATCAAAACATGGACCGATATGGCCCATTTACAATACCAACCGACCTACACCAATAAGAAGTATTTGCGCAAAATTTCAAGCGGCTAACTTTACTCCTTCGGAAGTTAGCGTGCTTTCGACAGACAGACGGACGGACGGACAGACGGACGGACATGGCTAGATCGACATAAAATGTCGCGACGATCAAGAATACATTTACTTTATGGGGTCTCAGACGAATATTTCGAGTAGTTACAAACAGAATGACGATATTAGTATACCCCCCATCTTATGGTGGAGGGTATAGAAAGGAGAAAAATTATGAAAGCTAAGGTGTGCAAAACTTCAAGACCTAGGTTGCCCTGGCGCCTTTTGAAAGGCCCCTAAAGTTGGTCACCTCGGTATTTCGAAAAATTGTTCGGGCTGCAAATCTTCATTTATGGTCTGATTCTCAAAATTTTATAATGGATAGTGCCCGAAAATCCCTACAAAAAAAAACCGCTTGAGGTCTAGAATATCTCCATTGGTTTCGGAGATATTCGACTCAAATTTTTTTTGTGCAATTTTGACCGAGATCTGCTTTGTATTTTGCAATTTGCAAAGGCATTTGTGGTTCAAAATTAATTTTGTGCAACATTTACAACGACTTTGTCGCTACCAGAGTCAATATCAGATCTCTCAGTTAAACGTTATACAGTTCGGAAATCAAAAAATGTGAAAAAAGTGCAGTTTTTGTATTTAAGCAGTTCGCTGGATGTCCCACTCTTTATCATGGTGTCCACAATACGTTCCATAGTTTTGAGCAGAAAGGACGTAAGACTTATAGTCCTGTAGGCCTTTGGTGTCGCACAACTTGCCCAGCCGGGCTGGGATATAAATACCACCCTTGCCTCCTGCCAGGCTTTCGGAGTATATGCAAGTCCCAGGCACGCTTTGAAAATATTGCAGAGATGGGGCGCCAGATAGTCCTCCTCCTTCTGGTGGTGGGTATGCAAAATTAAAGTTGTTTTTCCCCAAACTTGAATGATTTAGTTTTCTCTTTTTTTAAAAAGCCATTCTTTCTTTGTCCCATTAGTTTCAATCAGAGATGTGGTGAAGATCCAAATATTGCTTCATCTCATAGCTTGAAATCAAAAAAAATGCATATTTCATGAAGATTTGGGAAAGAAAAAGAAAACTCCATACAAGTGAAATATGAGCATTTGTTGTTCAACAACATGAGGCATTTCGACGAAGGTCCTTCACAGAATTTTTGAAAATGTCAGCTTCAGGAAAAAAAAAGAAACGACTTTTTGCCTGAATTGTTAACAATTGACTGGGCGTGTCACACACTTAGGTAGTCATCATATCCTTTGCCTAGTACGAACAAGTTTGTACCATATCGTGGTAGCTCTACACTCACACAGACACACCACACCGATTCTTGTGGCAAAAACTAAAGTGTGTTACAGCATGTTTAGACTACACACTTGAGTGGGAAGCACTTGTCGCATGTTGGCATATGCAAGGACCTATGTGGTAAGGACCTATGCTATTATCATTGTTGCTGTAGCATGATATTGTTGATATTGGTGGTACAGCTGGAGTATTGTGGCCGCCTCTTGAGCTGGTGGGATGTAGGTGGATTTTTGTAATACATACCAAATAGAAACTTAGAATTATTCCCACTTGGATTAGAGGCATTTATATGGATTTTGTGGTGAGTTAGAATTACAGCAGAAGCCAAAATCATTCCCATTACACATGCATGCATAGAGTAAGTTTTGTATATAAAAGTCAAAGTGTTACTTGATGGTTCCCTAAAGACTAAACAAATAAGGAAAAGCAAAATTTGAACGGTGTCGACTTAATAACACCCAACACCTACCGGGCGCTATCATTATATCTAATTCTGGAACGATTTTGTTGGTCTTTAGCAGAAGTGTCAGATGGGCACATCTGGGCCAAATTGTAACAAGCTTTGGTGTGTTAGTATAAATCAAGCTATGCATGTATGAGGCATTCTTTGAAAAAGAAACGTGCTAAGTTCAGCCGTGCCGAACTTTGGATACACCCCCATGGACGGCAATGTCAACAGAATTACGACTGCGCTGGTGGGGCCTTTCGAAAATAGTTGTCCTCTTGGAGAAACCAAATCAGCCCAAAAAAACCCAGGATGACCTGAGAGATTCGCAATATTGGGAAAGAGGTCCGCAGACTTTATAACAGAGCACATCGTAAAAAAGCTAATGTTAATTGGGATGTGTATTACACACGGCTCAAGGAATAAAATAAGATTGTCTGCTGGAAGTTTATATGCGACCAGGTCGTTAGCGTTAATGACGCCGCCAAGAGGAAAAAATCCCTCTCAAAAATCCATGTCAAAACTAAAAGACGACAAGGAAGTAAGAGAGGAGACACAAAGAGAGGAGACTACGGAATCTTGGAATAATGAGCTTGATAGAAGGCAAATCATTACGAATTTTATTGTAAAGGAAGCCTTGCAGAGCTTCAAACCATTCAAGTCATCCGGTTTATTGGAAACAATAAGAAAACAAACAGATTGTCTCCTGAAAGTTTTTGTGCGAAAAGGTCAAAAGCGTTAATGACGCCGCCATGTAAAAAAAGTTTCTCTCAAAAACCCATGTCCAAACAGAAACTTTAGTAGACGACATGGGAGTGAGAGCAGAGACAACGGAGTTCATGTTGAGGCTCTTGATGAAAACTCTTTTTCCCCAGGATACGACGGGACTCACGGAAACACCGGAATCTTAGAAGAATGAGGTTGATCGAAAGCTTTTGATTACAGAATTTATGGTGAAGGAATCATTGAGGAGCTTCAAACCATTTAAGTCATCCGGACCTGATGGAATATTTTCGGCGTTACAACAGAAAGAGGCAGGCTAACTGGCGCCCCATCTGGTCACTATCCTCACAGCGTGCCTAGGAGTTGCATATACTCCGAAAGCCTGGCAGGAGGTAAAAATGGTATTTATACCTAAGCCCGGCAAGCTATGCGACACCAAAGGCCTACAGACCTACAAGCCTTACGTCTTTTCTACTCAAAACCATGGAACGTATTGTGGACTTCAGCGAACTGCTCAAACACAAACAGCATAACCATGCCAAGGGAAGGTCGGTGGAGACTGCCCTGCACGAGGTTGTACATCAAATAGAAAAAGCCTTCGGTGCCAAGCGTACACATTGGCGGTCTGCATTAACATCGAGGGGTCTTTGAACAATGTGCAAATCGACACACTGATCCAGTCCTTAGACCAGTACCGGGTGGATCAGGTCCTTAGAGACTGCATAGACCATATGCTAAGGAACAGGTGGATAGATGAGTTTCCGATGACACAAACATAAGGAAGAAAGTGACACAAGGCACGCCACAGGGGGGCATTTTATTGCCACTCCTATGGGTGACCACCATAAATGACCTATTGTGGATGCTGACTGAGGAGGGATTTGAACCCGTCTGCTATGCAGATGACGTTATAATACGTTTAAGAGGCAAGAATCCGAAACAGCTAGATAGAAGGGCCGAAAGGGTCCTGTAGATGGCATGCGACTGGGCTAGATCTAGGGTATTCAATGTTCACCCAGAAAAGTCCGAAATCTGCTTGTTCATGAGGAAGACAAATGTCGGCCAATTCAACGCACCACATATCCTCAATGAAACGATTTCGATATGTGACAAGGTCAAATACTTAGGAGTGATCTTGGACAGGCATCTTAACTGGAAGTGTCACATTCAGGAAGGTACTGGTAAGGCTCACAGATGTTGGACAGCATACTTAGCACAGTAGTTGGAAGTCATACCAAAACGACATATGCGCCAAATTAGATTACAATCGCGCCCTCCAGAGGGTCAAAAAGTCTAATCGGGAGATCGGTTTATATGGCGGCTATATCAGGATATGGACTGATTTAGACCATACTTGACTTAGTTGTTGGAAGTCAGACCATAACGATATGTGCAAAATTTCAGCCAAATTGAATAAGAATTGCGTCCTCCAGAAGGTCAGGAAGTCAAGACCCAAGATCGTTTTACATGGCAGCTATATCAGGTTATGGACTGATTTAGACCATTCTTGACACAGTTGTTGGATGTCATACCAAAACGAAATGTGCAAAATTTCAGCCACACCGGATAAGAATTGCGCCCTCTAGAAGCTGAAGAAGTCAAGACCCAAGATCGTTTACAATCCCATCTGACCTGCACTAATAAGAACGGATGCCCTGGGGATGGATTTGGCTAGATCGACTTAAAATGTCATGACGATCAAGAATATGTATACTTAATGGAATCTTAGATGAATATTTCGAGATGTTACAAACGAAATGACGAAATTAGTATACCCCCATTCTATGGAGGACGATATAGAAAGGTATAAAGTTCGGCGGGCCGAACTTTGGATACTCACCACTTCGGGTTATTTACCTGCCACCTTTCGTCATAATTCAAGTTGAAAAAAGGATATATCAGGGCATAACACAGCTCACTGTCCCAAATTTCATCGGAATCAGACAAAAAATGCGCCTTTTATGGGCCAAAGACCTTCTTAAATCGAGAGATCGGTCTATATGGCAGCTAAATCCAAATCTGGAGTGATCTGGGACAAGTTGAAAAAGGATGTCGAATGGCCTAACACAATGGGCCTTAGACCATAAATTAAAATATTGGTCTATATGGGGGCTTTACTAAAGTATAGTCCAATATAACCCATCTTCGAACTTAACCTGCCTATGGACAAAAAAGAATCTGTGCAAAATCTCAGTTCACTATCTCTATTTTTAAAAACTGTAGCGTGATTTCACCAGACAGACAGACATTTTTACCACGATCAAGAATATATTGGGTTGCCCAAAAAGTAATTGCGGATTTTTTAAAAGAATGTAAATGCATTTTTAATAAAACTTAGAATGAACTTTAATCAAATATACTTTTTTTACACTTTTTTTCTAAAGCAAGCTAAAAGTAACAGCTGATAACTGACAGAAGAAAGAATGCAATTACAGAGTCACAAGCTGTGAAAAAATTTGTCAACGCCGACTATATGAAAAATCTGCAATTACTTTTTGGCCAACCAATATATATAAACTTTATAGAGTCGGAAATGGATATTTCGATCTGTTGGAAACGGAATGACAAATGAATATATCCCCATTCTTCGGTGGTAGGTATGAAAAGATAGGTTGGAGCGTCGAGTTAGTAGCAAAAAAAGCAAATTTTGCCCATGAATATTCCACTTAGGAACAGGTTCAAACTTCTCACATATCAATGAGTGTAGTCCGATTTAAGTTTGAGCTCAATGATAAGGGGACTCCTTTTTATAGGCGAGTCCGAACGGCTTGCCGCAGTGCGATGTCTCTTCGGAGAGAAGTTTTACATGGCATAGTACCTCACAAATGTTGCCAGCATTAGGAGGGGAAAACCACCACTGAAAATTTTTTGTGATGGTCTCGCCAGGATTCGAACCCTGGCGTTTAGCGTCATAGGTGGGCATGCTAGTCTCTGCTTTACGGTGGCCTTCGTTAGTAGCCCATCAACCGAAAATCTTACTATGAAAAGTAAAGTTACTATGAAAAAACCAAGAATATTAAGAAGTAAAATCGTTCTAAGTTAGGCAGGGCCGAATTTTATATACCCTCCACCATGTATCGCATTTGTCAAATCTTTTCTCGGTATCTCTTTTAAGACAAAAAAAGATATGGCAGCTATATCAGGTAATGGACCGATTTGGCACAGTTGTTGAAACTCATAATTTCGAAATTTCAGCCAAGTCGGTTAGGAATTGCGCCCTCTAGAGGCGGTTTATGTGACAGCCATAATTGGCACAGTTGTTGGAAATTATAAAAACTTCTCCACAAAAAGGTATTGCACTGCGGCATGCCGTGGTCCCTTATCATTGGGATTAAAACTTGAATCGGACAGCACTCATTGAAATGTGAGCAGTTTGCCCCTGTTCCTTTATGGAATGTTCATGGGCAAATCTGTATTACTTTACTCTTTCGATACTTAGCGTGCTTTCGACAGACAAACGGAGGGACGGACATGGCTAGATCGACTTAAAATGTCATGACTTTATGGGGTCTTAGACGAATATTTCGAGAAGTTACAAAAGAATGACGAAAGAATGTAGGGTATAAAAACGGATTCCCCTATGTTGACGACCCCCGCAAACGTTTTGAAGACCATGATGTTAGTATCTACAGGTGGAATGTCCGCACATTTTATAGCGAGGGGGCCCAGTTTACGCACTGGCAGAAGTATTGGAGAAATATCGGGCAGACATTATTGCCACACAGGAAGTGCGATGGCTCGGGAAGGGCTCCACAACAGTACCCAGAGGTGACGCCCTATATTATAGCTGGTATGAAACGAGGCTCGAATTTGGCTTTCTATTTGTGGCTAGTCGAACACTGAAACACCTTATCTTCGGTGGATGATATGTTAACCACAATCCACATTAAGGCCAAGTTCTTCAACATTTGCACCAATGCCCTAAAGGAAAACAAGGACCAGCAGACCAGGGATATTATCTGCGAGCACCTGGAAAGAGAATAGGATCGCTTTCCTGCCTGTGGTATTAAAATCGTTCGTGGTGATTTTAATGGGTAAATAGGAGAGGAAAATATCTCTGACCCCAC
Source organism: Stomoxys calcitrans (assembly GCF_963082655.1). NCBI lineage: Eukaryota > Metazoa > Arthropoda > Insecta > Diptera > Muscidae > Stomoxys > Stomoxys calcitrans. Next base: position 198,972,138 of record NC_081552.1, read on the forward strand.
AGCAGGAAAATTATGCCTACACGAAGAAACTTCCAATTGAGGCTAATAGATTTCGACGCCATAAAGAACATGGTAGTTAGCAGCAAAAGACTCAAATATCAAAGGAATCACACGGCCATATAGCTGTCACCCGATCAGAACACGAGAAACCAAATACATTGATTATGTTGTGATAGATAGAAGGCGTTCAACCAGCGTATTAGATGTACGATGTTCTTGCAGCAAAGGTTCGCACTCATATTAGTGTGTCAAGAAAAATACGACCTGACACTGCACGGAAACTATTGGGTTGCCCAAAAAGTAATTGCGGATTTTTTAAAAGAAAGTAAATGCATTTTTAATAAAACTTAGAATGAACTTTAATCAAATATACTTTTTTTATACTTTTTTCTAAAGCAAGCAAAAAGTAACAGCTGATAACTGACAGAAGAAAGAATGCAATTACAGAGTCACAAGCTGTGAAAAAATTTGTCAATGCCGACTATATGAAAAATCCGCAATTACTTTTTGGGCAACCCAAGCCTCTTAATAAAACTGAGAGCTAAACCCCTATTACTCTTCTGTATTAGCCAGAGAAGGCCAATCGCCTAGTCAAACCCCCGCCTTCTTCTCAAGAACCGATGAAGATACCTAGTTCTTCATCGAAAACCTACTCAAATCACTCGTCTGTCGGCTGGTGGAGCCTGGCGCAGTCACTTTACTAGTCAAAGTTTCAGTAACAGACAATACGCATCGGCCTGATTGCACCACCGAAGCTGTTCAATCTTTGAAATTCAACCTTAGCCCATTGACAGCAGACCATCATTAGAGTTTAAATTGTTCCATTTACATTGCCCTCCTTAAAAGGCGGCCATATGTGGCACATGTAATGATAATATAAACACACTCTTACATGCTATAAAGATGGGCAAATAAATTCGTCCCTGTGACATGGAATTCGGTAACAGAAAAATCTCAAAAGGCCTATCCCTGTCTGTTGGCTGAACTGAATTAACAAGGCATTAACGTTGTGAACACGCCCCATTTTTGTTTGCGTTGAACATCGTCAATAACTGAACGATTATATGTTCATTGCATTTCATAAAGGATTTATTTCAGTAAAACGAAAAGTAAAAAAAAAACAACACATGCAATTTAACAACGTGTAAAAGCCACGGTAGAAAATGCCATTTTGTGCTATGTGTGGCGTATACGTTACATTATATTATCATTAAGGTAACACTCATACGCAGTGGAGGATTTCGAAAAAAAATCAACCACATAAAGCCAGCCAAATTTAATTAATCCAAAACCACAAAAATGCTTATGACAGTAGCAGAGATTTATTTTTTTTTGCTATTTATATCGCCAGATTACACATAACTGTAAATTGTTGTAAAACTATTGGATGTGATTGACCCCAGAACATGAGTTGCATTTAAAAAGAATTGGCTTGAGTAATTATAGAGAATTCTACAAATTTTATGATCATTCCATTAACTTCAAAATAAAAATTATTTTTAATGGGGAACCTGGGCTTGACCCTTTGAGTAGAGCGGACGTATTCTTATTTCGCTCCGCCAGAATTTTCTGTATCTCATAAGAGGTAGATATTTTTGGAGAAATTTTTTGAATCACTCAAGCATAGCTACGATAGTGTTATCCATCAGGCGGGTGATGATCTGCGTCTGTTTCTAGTGGAGCGGCGGTTCTAGAGCCCAGGAGTAGGCTTACAATGGACTCCAAAGTCCCAATAGCAGCGGTGGTGGTATCCGGCCGTAGCATGTTGTCTGCTACTAAAACCACCCTCCACTAGCCGACAGATGACTGGTCAGCAGTGGCTTTCGATGAAGACAACCGGTTCGAGTCTTAAGGACAAGGCATAACCTATTTTATCTTCGCGTGCCTATAATTTGCCTAGGTCATCGGCCTTCTCTGGCAAACCAAAACGCTCTTTATGAGGTTGGAATTGTAAGAGGCGCATCGCTCTCAGGAGAATCGAAAGAGAGTCAGTGGATGGTCTCCACTCCCAAAAAGCCTTGTACAACCGAGCAGATAAAGAACATGGAGAAAGTTGGAACCCAAAACTTTGAGATAGTCGGTAACTTTATCTACCTCGGCACCGCCGTAACCGAAACGAATGACACCAGTTTTGAGATAAAGCGAAGAATAATACTGGCAAACAGATGCTACTTTGGACTAAGTAAGCAGTTTAGAAACAAGGCCACCTCTCGACAGACGAAGACTACACTTTACAAGACACTGATACTACCCGTGCTGTTATATGGTTCTGAAGCATGGGTACTTGTGAAAGCAGATGAGGCAGTGCTTGGAGTGAGTGAGAGAGATTCTTCGTAAAATATATGGACCAGTTTGCGTTAACGGAGAATATAGGCGACGTATGAACCACGAGCTGTATGAGCTGTATGACGACGATAGCATAGTTACACGCATCAAAATACAACGGCTGCGTTGGCTAGGTCATGTTGTCAGAATGGATGAAGAAGCTCCAGCAAAGAAGTCTTTTGAAGGCAAACACGGTGGTACACGCAAACCGGGAACACCAAAAGCCCGATGGAAAGAACAAGTTGTGGGAGACACCTCGAAACTTCGTGTCCGAGATTTTCGAATGAGCGCAGAAGATCGAGGCGCTTGGAACGCTATTCTACGTTCGGCTAGTGGAAGGAATATTCTGTCATAGCCAATTAAAGTAAAAGCTCTGATTTATTGAGAGGCTTGGAGTGAATGATCCTAAGACTCTCACCGGTAATGAGAGAGACTCTCCGAATCTAGCCAAAGGCTACACGGTTAGATTCGGAAACGGCACCGCAGTCAGCCTAAAGGCTGCTTTCACCTGGGGGGCATCCCATGCCCAAAAGAACTAAGGCGAACAATAGTAATATGGTTGCAAGGACCTTTGTAATGGCGCCAGGGACAGCTTGGTGATGGTAGCTGTTGACAAGGGAGAAAAACAGGGCTACATACATGGAATTGTTCCCATGTATGCAGTGGGATAGTCAATGAACTGTCATGTGTATACTCCGATGTCCTTGCGGAATTACCTGGGACTCCTCCAGTCTGCGACGACGCAGGTTGGTATCGGGGCCGACACAAAGAAATTGCTTTCGGGGATAAACGCTCAATTGAAATGTATCGTTGCGTCCTATAGAAGATTGGCGAGATCTGGCCAGGCGCAGCACTGGATTTAGTTAAGAAGGAAGATATTCCTTCTCGAACAATGTCCCACACTTGGATACCAAGGATTCCCTCAGATCCTGAATTCATACTTGGGAGATTAAGGGACGGTAATCCCAATCGTTTAATCACCGACTGGAAGATTGGTAGATTAGATGAGGCTGTATTAAACTCCGAATGTCTCTCAGACCTTAACAAGTCTAATGGAGTTGTGTTCTACAGATTCAACAAGTTGAAGCTGAAGTTCAATAGAAGCGGTTGGGTTGGGGAATCAGGAAATGACTCAGCAGTTGTTGCTGAATACTTGTCTGAGGAGCTATTGACCACATCTGTAAAGCCTGGATGATTACAGGAGACAGAAAGTTCCCCTGCCACGATCAGAAGAGAAGGGGAGACAGGGGAAATGGAACCCGACAAGCCTTGTGTGGGTGGGTTATCCGGTTGGATTGGGCTCAAGGTGTGCGCCAGCGGGAAAAAATAGAACTCCAAAGGTACTTTGAAAGCAGAAGCTAGTGAAGCATCTAAGGAGGAATCGTGCAGACCTCAAGTGTCCGGGTCCTGAGGAAAAGAGCTGAATGCGTACAGTAGCTTATCATGACAAGATTGGACGAATCTTGTGTGGACTCAGAAGACGAGACTAACGCAACAGCAGTGAAAATTTTGGGGTGGATCTTCCTGATGGATTGAATTCAAGGTGTGCGCCAGCGGAGAAGAACAGAACTGTAAGGTATTTCGAAAGCAGCAGCTAGTGAAGCATCTAAGGAAAAGTGTAAGGACAATTGGCCATTCTCGTAAGAATGAACTATTGGCGGAATGAGAAGACGAGGCTCACGCAACATTGGTGAAAATTCGGAATCCTGAGTATGGCCCGGTTTCTGCAGATAAATCTCCACTTTTCTAAGGCCGCTTCGGCGGCACTAAAGGTCCTTCTGATGTCAGGGGCGTTTGATGTGGTTCTTATTCAGGAGTCATGGATGTGATGATGAATGGTTCGTGGACTAAGAATTCCGGGATTTTGAACTTCTCAGGGGAAATGGGAGACACAGAACAAAAACTGGAGCAGTAATGCCATCAGATCAGAAAGAGGAGGCACTCAGAAATTGGCCTTTAAATAACAATGACAGTAATGAATTGCAGCGCAAACAGGCAAGAATTTCTTGTGCCAGAGTACTTAGGCGCGAAAAGTTTCTGCACGAATAGCGTCTTCGTGCCAAAGTTCTTGCATTTTCAAGAAGCTTTTGGTCGCTTGTGAAAAGAGTGAAGGGCAACTCATGGGCTATAACGACTTTCATTAAAGACAACCATATATTCACTGACCCAGTTGATAAGGTTAACATGTTGGCTGACAAGTTTGTGGGAAATTCTTCCCTGCCGGAAAGCCATCAACCTCTTCCCATTATTGAAGACGTATATATATCCCTGCCTCTGATATATTCTTCGAATACGAGGAGTCAAAAGGGTTCTTCAGATCACGACGTAAATCAATTCCCGTCTCCGGATAGCAAGTAGTCCCTTGTTTAATGTGTTCTTCGAAGTTCGCTAGTCCTTTACGCAATCTTTTCAACCTTGCTTACAGTGCGGGTGTTTTCCCGGCGCGTTGGAAGATTGCGAATGTGCAGCCTATGCCCAAGAAGGGTGAAGCCATCGATCCTGAGAATTACCTACTACTAATGTTACGCTCCGCGCTTTCCAAGGTTATGGAGAGCATGGTCAATTACCATCTTGTGAGATACTAAGAGTCCAATGGTCTTCTTAGCGACCGACAATATGGGTTCCGCAGAAATCGCTCCACGGTTGACCTGATGGCATTCCTGTCCGAGCGTTGTCGTTCTATTCTGAACGAGTCACTTCTATTCTGAACGAGTTGCTTCTATTCTGAACGAGTCGCTCTATTCACCAGTTCGGTGAGAGTAAGTTCTTGGCTCTGGATATCTCCAAGGCATTTGATAGGGTCGGGCACGGTGCACTCCCTTCAAAGCTTGTCGTTCTTGGTGTCAGTAATAAGTTCGCTCGATTTATATCGAGTTTTCTCAGAGATCGCACTATACGAGTTGTTGTAGATGGGTTCTCGAATATAGATAGACCGCAGGAGTACCACAAGACTCTGTCCTTTCTCCCAGCTCTATAAGAGATATACCTCAAGATGCTCTACGTTGAATAGCGAAGTGGGCTACCGAAAGTGGTTGAGGTGTAAATCCTAGCAAGACAGAAGTAGTTATTTCAGCAGACAAGTTGCCAGCAGTGGTACCTGTCTCCTTGGGAGGGGAGAATGTTGCAGTTGTGAGATCTATAATGCTATATAGTGTTGTGGTCTGGTGGACGGCGCTTCAAGAGTCCACCCACTGTTCAACCGCATACAAAGGATGGATTGTTTGTCCATCACAGCCGCACTGAGGACGACACCATCTGATGCACTGAATTTAATGCTACATCTTATGCCTGTGGATTTTTTGCTAGACAAATTGCAGCGACCACTGCCGTGAGATTAAGGGAGCTTTCTCTTTGGTCATGTGGCGGCTACGGACAATGTTGTATCCTCAATACAATGTGCCATGTTTCAGCCAGTGCGGATTACATCCTACCTGAGTCGCTTTTTGAAAAAAAGTACTGAACCACTATTCCGGATAGAACCGCTTGGAACTACGATATCCCAGGTAATAGAAGTTACATAGACTTCTATAGGATGGTTCCAAACTGGACCACCAGGTGGGCTTTGGGGTGTACTCTAGATCTAGAACTGGTCATATCGAAAAGGTTACTCGACCACTGCAGTGTGTGTCAAGCGGAGATACTTGTAAATAAAAAAGTGGTGGAATGGCTAAGATATAATGTCATTACGAGGAATTGGCATAAATATCTTCTCAGACAGCCAGGCAGCCATTAAATGCCTGCAGAACGCATTTCTGAAAACAAAAACCGCCCTCGATTGTCGCAGATCTCTCAACGAGATGGCTGGACAGTTCAAAATTCAACTGTTCTGAGTGCAGGGTCACAGAGATATCCAAGGGATCAGTAAAGCGGACGAGCATGCGAGACTAGGAACTACCCTACACATTCCAGGGAAACTGGAGTCTGTGGACATGCCTCTACCGACATGTAAGCTAAGTCTTCAGGACCAGGTCCGAAGGACAACGAATGATAGATGGTCATAAAGAGGGGGATATGAGCGTTCCAAAACTATGTTGTCAATCAAGACTTGAGGAGGTCTACCGGTTTGTTGTCATTGGCAAGAACAGACGTCTCAGTCATTGTGTCAGGTCACTGTCTAATCGGAAAACATGCAGACCGACTGAAGGTTGCCAGTAACGACTTTTGCAGAAGTTGTGAGAACACCTTCTGTGTGTGTTCCGCACTTGCAGTCAAAAGAAGTTCCACTTTAGGTTCTCATTTCTTGAAAAACCTGATTTAGCGGATATGAACATTCGCAAGTTGATGGGCTTTATAAAGCGATCTGGTTGGTTCAACGGTAGGAACTAGATGGCATCTTCCTTCTTCTCTTCCTGTGGTAGCACAATGGACGAAAGCGCCTGAGTGAGACTGATATCAGACTGCCACTTAAACTTTATCTAACATACGTGTTTGCTATACGATTTTAAAATAAAAAATCGACCCGCCCTTAAGGGCATGCTTCTTTCATAATAATAAATGCTTTCCAATTCAAGCCCAATGAACGGTAGATACCCGTACTCTTCTTAGGTAGCATCTGTCCAAAGCGTGGACAGATATTCATTTTTTCCCCTAGAGGTATCGAAATACCAAATGTTCCTATCCTACCAACGTTTTTATACCCTCCACCGAAGGATGGGGGTACATTCATTTTGTCATTCCGTTTGCAACACATCGAAATATCCATTTCCGACCCTATAAAGTATATATATTCTTGATCAGTGTAAAAATCTAAGACGACCTAGACATGTCCGTCCGTCTGTCTGTTGAAATCACGCTACAGTCTTCAAAAATAGAGATATTGAGCTGAAACTTTGCAGATTCTTTTTTTGTCCATAAGCAGGTTAAGTTCGAAGATGGGCTATATCGGACTATATCTTGATATAGCTCCTATATAGACCGATCCGCCGATTTAGGGTCTAAGGCCAATAAAAGCCACATTTATTATCCGATTTTGTTGAAATTTGGGACAGTGAGTTGTGTAATGTTCTTCGACATCCTTCGTCAATTTGGCTCAGATCGGTTCAGATTTGGATATAGCTGCCATATAGACCGATCCGCCGATTAAGGGTCTTAGGCCCATAGAAGCCACATTTATTATCCGATTTTGCTGGAATTTGGGACAGTGAGTTGTGTTCGGTTCCTCGACATCCTTCGTTAATTTGGGGCAGATCGGTTCAGATTTGGATATAGCTGCCATATAGACTGATCTCTCAGTGTAAGGTTTTGAGTCCATAAAAGTCGCATTTATTGTCCGATGTCCCCGAAATTTGGGACAGTGAGTTGTGTTAGGCATTTAAACAATCTTCTTCCATATGGCTCAGATCGGTCCGGATTTGGATATAGCTACCATATAGACCGATCTCTCGATTTAAGGTCTTGGGCCCATAAAAGACTTATTTGTTGTCCGATGTCGTCGAAATTTGGGACAGTGAGAGTTTCTGCAACTTGGCTCAAATCGGTCCAGATTTGGATATAGCTGCCATATAGACCGATATCTCGATTTAAAGTCTTGGCCCCAAAAAAGGCGGATTTAATCGGATTTAACTGAAATTTGACATATTTACTTATGTTAGGCTTTTCTACATCCATGTTGTAAATGGTTCAGATCAGTTTATTTTTAGATCGGATCATATTTCGATATAACTGCTATGGGACATAAGGTATGCAATTTTCACAGGAATTTGATTAAAGGTGGTTTACATATATAGCCGAGGTGGTGGGTATCCAAAGTTCTGCCCGGCCGAACTTAACGCCTTTTTACTTGTTTACATTGAACACTGGACATTTCTTAGATAGAATATTGCCATTTGACAATGAAATGTTCTCAATGTCATGAAATCCTAGTGTAATTATAAAGTAACCAAACCCCATCTGTAGAAAAATTCCCTGTAGATGTTAACTGCAACCGAAAATAAAACTTCCCACCACGGAGGGTAGGGGTATATTCATTTTGTCATACCGTTTGCAACACATCTAAATACTTATTTCTCGTAATAATCTAAGGCCATCTAGCTATGTCCGTCAGTCTGTCTGTCTTTCTGTTTGTCTGCTGAAATCATGCTATAATCTTTGAAAACGACAATATTGAGCTAAAACTTTGCACTGATTCTTTTTTGTCCATAAGAAGATTAAGTTTGAAGATGGGCTATATTAGACAATATCTTGATATAATCCTCATATCGACCAATCTCCAGATTTCGGGTCTAAGGTTCATAAATGCTGTATTTATTATCCGATTTTTGGATTTTGCACAATGATTTGTGTTAGCATCCCCGACATCTGTGCCGAATACTATCCAGATCAGTGTGTATTTTAACATAGCCCCCATATAGACTGATCTCCCGAATTAAGGTTCTTGCAAATTTTGCCCATGAAAATTCTTCTAAGGAACAGGGTCAAACTTCTTACATATCAATGAGTACAGTCCGATTCAAGTTTAAGCTCAATTATAAGAAACCTTCTTTTTATAGCCGAGTCCAAACGGCGTGCAGAAGTGCGACGCCTCTTTGGAGAGAAGTTTTACAAGGCATAGTACCTCACAAATGTTGCCAGCATTAGGAGGGGAAAACCACCGCTGACATTTTTTTCTGATGGTCTCGCCAGGATTCGAACCCAGGCGTTCAGCACCATAGGCGGACATGCTAACCTCTGCGCTACGGTAGCTTCCAAAGCCCATAAAGGTTCTAGGCCCACAAAAGGGGCAGTTATTACCTGATTCCGCTGAAATTTTGCATAATGACTAGGGATAAGATCCCCGAAATGGTTTGTTTCCGATTTCGCTAAAACTTGGTACAATGGCTTTTGTTTAAATCCTCGACGTCCGTGTCGAGTATGGTTTATGGTCTACATCTTAATATAGCCCACTTATAGAACGATCTTCCGGTTAGGCTCATAAAAGCAGGATTTTTTATCCGATTTAGCTGAAATTTGGTTCTACGATTTGTGTTAAGATCCTCGACATCCATGCCGAGTATGGGTTAGCCCAGCACTTTTTTGGATATAGCCCCCATTTAGACCGTTCTCCCGATTGAAGGTCTTTCATCCATAAACAGTGTATTCATTCCCCGATTTTGCTGAAATTCAGAAAAGTGACCTATGTTAACCCCCTACACATCCTTCCCTAATATGGTTTAGGTCAAATCATATTTGGTTATAGGTACTATACATATCGATCTCCCAATGTATGGTCTTGAGGATTTTGCTGAAATTTTGAATAGTAGCTGCTATAGATAAAAAATCGTTCATACCACCGGATTTAAACGAAATTTTGCTTTTATACACCAAGCGGTGGGTATCTAAAGTTCGATCCGTCCGAACTTAATGCCTTTTTACTTGTTTCAATTAAAACCGGTGCATAAAGAAAATACCACGGACATATTTTCTCTAACTTCCCCTACTAATTAGTTGCATATGTTGGTAGTTTAGCTTCATTCACTTGGATTTTGAACTTTCGCAACTATTCGTTACAATAAAAAAAAAACCCACCCAACTTCTTGTATTTGCTGGTGCATAAAGGCATGTAAACACACAGTTATGAATTGGCCCCAGGCTGGAGGAACAGCAAATATACAACGTTTGCCAAGTTTTATGATGGCACTCACACGTGATGTCGTGACATCCTCAGCAAACAAACACGTAAAAGGCACTAAAATGAAAGCAAACAAAGCAAAATGTCTTTGCAAGGCTATGATAAATGAGATACAAGGAATGGGAGAGTGAGCAGAAGAGACCTGCGCTCTTTTTAAATAAGCGCAATACAGAGAATATTGCAGAGAGAAAAAATAACCTCTGTTCCTCTGCCATTAAAATTAGGCACTGAAACAGGGTTGCCATAGATAAAAACTGATGTTTTTTTGGAAAAATGTGGTTAAGGAATGAAAATTAAGGCTTTTAGGGGCTCAAGGAGTCAAATCCGGGGATTGGTTTATATGGGCGCCATATCAATAAGAAATATCGTTCTTAAATTTCAAGCGGATATCTTCATTCTTTTGAACGATAACACGATTTCGACTGTCGGACAGACGACGGATGGTTAGATTTGATCTAAATCTAATGTATAAGGGCCTCAAATCAATGTGTATAAAGGTCTCAAATCAATATTTCAAAGTGGTACAACAAAATGACAAGATTATTATACCCCCATCATATGGTGGTAGGTATAAAAATTAGTAAGTAAAGGAAAATTCAGGCAGTGCCGACTACACATTTCTGGTCTAATAATTAAAACAAGTAAAAAGGCGTTAAGTTCGGCCGAACCGAACTTTGGATACATACCACCTCGGGTATATATGTAAACCACCTTTCATCAAAATTCGGTGAAAATTGCATACCTTATGTCCCATAGCAGTTATATGGAAATATGATTCGATTGGGACCAAATACTAATAAGTACAAGTCATTGCTCAATTGTGTATAACAAAATATTGGTCTTTTTAGTAGCTATATCTTAAAATAAACCGATCTGAATCATATAAGACACGGATGTCGAAAAGCCTAACATAAGTCACTGTGTCAAATTTCAGTGAAATCGGATTATAAATGCGCCCTTTATAGGGCCAAGACCTTAAATCGAGATATCGGTCTACATGACAGCTATATCCAAATCTGGACCAATTTGGGTCAAGTTGCGAAAATATGTCGAAGAGCCTAACACAACTCACTGTCTCAAATTTGGGCGAAATAGGACAATAAATGCGCCTTTTATGGGCCCAAAATCTTAAATCGAGAGATCGGTCTATATGGCAGCTATATTCAAATCTGGACCGATCTGGGCCAAATTGAAGAAGGACGTCGAGGGGCTTAACCTAACTCACTGTCTCAAATTTCAGCGACATCAGACAATAAATGAGCCTTTTATGGCCCCAAAATCTAAAACCGAGAGATCGGTCTATATGGGAGCTACATCCAAATCTTTACCGATCTGTGCCATATTGCAAAAGTATGTCAAGTGGCTTAACTTAACTTACTGTTCCAAATTTCGGCGACATTGGACAATAAATGCGCCATTTATGGGCCTAAGACCCTAAATCGAGAGATCGGTCTATATGGCAGCTATATCCAAATCTTTATCGTTCTGTGCCATATTGCAAAAGTTTGTCAAGTAGCTTAACTTAACCTACTGTTCCAAATTTCGGCGACATCGGACAATAAAGCGCCATTTATGGGCCTAAGACCCTAAATCGAGAGATCGGTCTATATGGCAGCTATATCCAAATCTGGACTGGACCAAATTGAAAAAGAATGTCGAATGGCCTAACACAATTCACTGTACCAAATTTTGGCAAAATCAAGAAATCGGTCTATTTGGCAGCTATTTCCAAATCTGAAGCGATCAGGGCCAAATTTAAGAAAGACGTGAAAGAGCCTATTACAAAACACTGTTCAAAATTCCAGCAAAATCGGATAATAAATGCGCCTTTTATGGGCGCAAAACCTTAAATCGAGAAATCGGTCTATATGGCAGCTATATCCAAATCTGAAGCGATCAGGGCCAAATTGACGAAGGTTGTCGAAGGGCCTTACACAACCCACTGTCCTAAACTTCAGCAAAATCGAATAAAAAATGTGGCTTTTATAGACCTAAGACCCTAAATCAGAGGATCGGTCTATATGGCAGCTATATCCAAATCTGGACTGATCTGGGCCAAATTGACGAAGGTTGTCGAGGGGCCTTACACAACCCACTGTCCCAAATTTCAGCTAAATCGAATAATAAATGTGGCTTTTATGGGCCTAAGACCCAAAATCAGAGGATCGGTCTATATGGCAGCTATATCCAAATCTGGACTGATCTGGGCCAAATTGACGAAGGTTGTCGAAGGGCCTTACACAACCCACTGTCCCGAATTTCAGCAAAATCAAATAATAAATGTGGCTTTTATGGGCTTAAGACCCTAAATCGGTTGATCGGTCCATATGGGGTCTACATCAAGATATAGTCCGATATAGCCCATTTTCGAAACTAACCTACAAAAAGAGAATCTGTGCAAAGTTTCAGCTCAATATCTCTATTTCTAAAGACTGTAGCGTGATTTCAACAGACGGTCGGAAGGACGGAAGGACATGTCTAGATCGTCTTAGATTTTTACGCGGATCAAAAATATATATACTTGATAGGGTCGGAAACCGATATTTCAATGTGTTGCAAACGGAATGACAAAATGAATATACCCCCATTCTTCGGTGGTGAGTATAAAAACAAATTTTAATCATCAAACAATGGTTTAATTGTTTTTCAAAGTATCCTGCACCATGGTTAATATAATATTGCATGCGCTCAAACCCATTGTCAAAGCACTTTTATCGATTGAAACACCTCCACAACATGGATTTTCCACGCTTCAACAACATTTTCTGGTGAAGAAAATCACTAACCACGCATTTTTGTTTTAATGTGCTAGAATACAAAGTAGTCATTGGGTGCCAAGCCTGGGCTGTAGGGCGGATGAGTCATCAAGCCCACCAAAACGTTGAATTGATGGTTTGAGCCGATGTGTGAGGACTCGCCTTATCATGGTGAACAATGATTCAACTTCTCCTGCTCGTTTTTCGAATTACTCCCAAGACTTCAGGAAATCGAAATGTGGTGTAGCACTCGGAATTGACCGACCTATGTTGCTCAAGCGGAACAGTCGCCACATTACCAGGCCACCATTTGCTTAGAAGTGCTTCTAACACAATCAACTTACGATGCTTTTGGCCCGACTTCGAAGACCCGCACTGTCGAGGGGTTTATGAAACATCAAATATATGATGGTAAAGACAAATTCCCAAGAATGGCTCTTTCTCACGGTATGACACATGACGATCTTACGCCCCACATCAATGTTTTCTGATACAACGGTCGTTTTTGGACAACCACCACGGAATTCGACTTGAATGAGCGTCGTCTACGACTGAATAAATTAATACAGTTTTTCACAGTGCTTTAGTATGGTTAAGTTCATCAATGCACTCTTGTCGTGAAAACCCACGCTGAAAGTTGCGAAAAATAGTCAAGCGAAAAAGTTTACGAGTTAATTTCATTTTTTTCTTTCTTTTTCAAATTGGAATCTTCAAATCACTGTAAACAACACAAATGATGGTCTTATGTCAAAACATTATGCTAGAAAATGTCAAACTTTCCAATGAAAATTTCAGATTGAAGCTGACACTACTCGGTGTTGCTTGGACCAGAAACTTATATAACAACCCTCGTATAAGAACTGTCCCCATAAACCATAACATGAATTGGACGGTATCAGTATATGGAATTTAAATATACAAATTTGCTGATGAACTTTTCCTGCCCTTGTTCCTTAATGGAATGTTCGTTGGCAACATTTGAATTTTAGTAAGGGACCGCTTTTTATACCCCACATAACCACTGTGGTACAGGCTTAAAATCTCTTCCTGATTTAATTTAGATATGTCCGTTTGTCTATCTGTCTGTCCGTGTATTCTTGTGATTAAGGTACATGTCGCATTTGATGACCGATTGTAGTAAAATTTTGCACGATCCACTGTTTCGGCCCAAGGACGAACACTATTGAATTTAATATAGATACGAGGGTTGCCTTTTATTTTTCGAGATTGGACAACACTTGTGTTGCAATTTGCCAACTGACAGCTCTATCGTAAAGTTTGAAATTTTTGAGGTTATACGTACTCAGAACGTTTTGACATTCGAGCGCTATTTGTGTTGTTTACAGTAACTTAAAAGATTCATCTCTCCCAAAAAAATTTATTAAATCGTAAACATTTTCGCACGATTATTTTTTACAACTTTCGACGTGGTTTAACTCAGCAACAGTGCATCGATGAACGTAATTCAAAATTTTTGCGATGAAGCTCCATCAAGGACCAGTGTTTATCGATGGTATGGCGAATTCAACCGGGGTCGTAGCTCACTCCAAGACGAATTTTGTGAAGGTCGTCCAAAATCAGTTGTTGTTCCAAAAACCATCGTCATGTGACATATCATGAGAATGAGATTAGTGGAACCAGCATGCATTCAATATTGCATTACCGTCAAAAAAATTTGTTCGCGTTGGATCCCACACAATTTGTCAATCGCTCAAAAAAAAAGACTCCTTTCGATTGGTAGAAAAAAATGCTCCAAAAATACGATCGCGGTTCTTTGAAACACGTCTATGACATCGGGACGGGTGAAGAATCGTGGAATTACGCGTATGAGCCTACAAGTAAACAGAGATCAACTGTATGGGTGTTTCAAGATGAGCCAAATCCAACAAAAGTTGCTCGCGCACGAAGCACTTCCAAGGAAATGATCATCTGTTTTTTTCGGAAAAACTGGGCATGTCACAATCGTAGCACTAGACAACCAATCGCCAAAATCGGATCACTCTACACCACGACAATGCGAGCCCTCACACAGCGGCTCAAACAACTGCACTTTTGAGCACTCAAAACATCGATTTGATGAGTCATCCGCCGTATAGTCCTGACTTGGCACCGAATGTCTACTCTTTATTCCCGTACGTAAAATATAAAATGAGTGAGAGATCAACGTTTTTTGACACATGAAGAAGCGGTTGATGCGTTCAGAATGCATGTTTTGAAGATACCTCAATCAGAGTGGCAATAGTACTTCGACAATGGGTTCAAACGCATGCAAAAGTATGTAGATCTTAATGGGAAATATTTTGAAAACCAATAAAGCGATTTTCGATGATTAATATTGGGTTGCCAAAAAGTAATTGCGGATTTTTCATATAGTCGGTGTTGACAAATATTTTCAACGGCTTGTGACTCTGTAATTGCATTCTTTCTTCTGTCAGTTATCAGCTGTTATTTTTAGCTTGATTTAGAAAAATATTGTAAAAAAGTATATTTGATTAAAGTTTTATTAAAAATACATTTACTTTCTTTTAAAAAATCCGCAATTACTTTTTGGGCAACCCAATATTTGTTTTTGTGTTCTCTATACCCGAAATATAAAAGGCAACCCTCGTATAGTCAGCTCCGCTCGACTTTTGCCTTTCTTTAGGCATTCTGTATCCAGCTATTCTGCGTCTTAGGCGGGCATACCAAATTCTTCGCCATGGTTGCCTGTGTGTATATGATCCTAAGAAAATGTGAATCAGCACTTTAAGCACAAATAACCATGAACCGATTGCCTGCTAGACAGACGGACAAGTTAGGTAACTTTGCCAATTGAACTTTCCACTATGGCACAAGGTGAAACTTCACATATACCAATGAGTGCTGTCCGATTCAAGTTGAAGCACAATGACAAGGGCGCCTCCTTTCTATAGCCGATTCTTAAAGGCATACGGCAGTGCGACACCTCTTGGAAATGTCGCCAGCATTAGGAGGGGATAACCACCGCCGAAAATTTTTTCTCATGATCTGTCAGGATTCGAACCCAGGTGTTCTGTGTGAAAGGTTGACATGCTAACCTCTCCGAAATGGTGACCTCTGACAGGCAGAAATTTTGCACCATGCGTTTTGTTATGATATCTAACCACTGTGCCAAGTAAAGTCAAACCCGGTTCATAACTTGATATATCTTCCATAGAAACCGATCGCCCTATTAGACTTCTTTACCTTCTAGAGTGCGCAATTCATATGCGATTTGGCTGAAATGCGCTGCTTTTTGTTATGACTTCCGACAACTGTGCCAAGCGTGTTCTTAATCGGTTCATAACCTGAATTGAACCGCAATTATTACCCGATTCGCCAGAAATTTTGAAGGTGGCATTTTTCTATGATTTTTACAGGCTTCTATGGCCATAAGGAGGAACATGACTAGATCGTCTTTGAATATTACGACGATTTAGTAGGTATAAAACCCACCCTAGAGCAGAGGCTAGCATATCCGCCTATGACGCTAAACGCCTAGCTTCGAATCCTGGCGAAAACATCAAAACAAATTTCAGCGGTAGTTATAATAATTACGATGGGCTTGGGATCTGTGGAACTAAAAAGATGGGTCAGCAGAGGAACACCTCAAGAAGGTGTACTGTCTCCTCTACTTTAAAATATAGCCATTAACAATATATTATTGTCTCTGGAAAAAAAAGATGTAAAACCGGTCGCGTATGCTGATGATGTGGCAATTGCGTACAATAGCAATGTGGACTACCCAAATGTGGGCTACCGAAAGTGGTCCGTGCAAGACAGAAGTAGTTCTCTTCAGCAAGAGATACAAGTGGAACCTGTCTTCTTGGGAGGAGAGAATGTTCCATTTACAGAAAGCGAAAAATACCTGGGTGTTTTGCTGGACAGGAAATTGAACTTCAAATCCAACGTTTGGAAGCCCTGTACACCTGCAAGTCAGCCATTGGCAAAAGCTGGGAGTTTAGACCGCGTGTCATGCATTGGGTATATACTGCATAATAGGTCTTTGCTATATGGTGCTGTGGTCTGGTGGACTGCGCTTCAAGAGTACACGTACTGTTCACTAGTCAACCGGATCCAAAGGATGGCTTATTTGTGCATCACAGCCGCACTGAGGACGACACCATGTGATGCACTGAATTTAATCCCACGTCCAATGCCTGTGGACATTGTGGCTAGACAAATTGCAGCGACCACTGCCATAAGGCTAAGGGAGTTTTCTCATTGGTCATGTGGCGGCTACGGACACTGTGTTATCCTTGATACAATGTCCGATGTTTCAGGCATCGTGGATTACCCACTGTCTGAGCTGCTTATTAATAAAAAGTACTGTACCACTATTTCTGATGGAACAGAATGGAACTACGATATCCCAGGTAATAGAAGTTACATAGATTTCCATACGGATGGTTCCAAACTAAACGACCTGATGCGCTTTGGGGTATACTCTATAGATCTAGAACTGGTCACATCAAAAATGTTACTTGACCACTGCAGAGTGTATCAAGGGGAGATCCTTGCAATTAAGGAAGTGGTGGAATGGCTAAGATATAAAGTCATTACGACGATTGGCATAAATATCGTTTCAGTCAGCCATTAAATCCCTGGAGAACAGATTTTTGTACATAAAAACCACCCTCGGAACACAAAAACCGCCCTCGACTGTCGCAGATCTCTCAACGAGATGTCTGAACAGTTCAAAATTCACCTGTTCTGGGTGCCGGGCCCCGGAGACTTCCCAAAGTAAATGTAAAGCGGACGAGCTTGCGAGACTAAAAGCGGACGAGCTTGCGAGACTAGGAACAACCCTACACATTCCAGGGATACTGGAATCTGTGGGTATGCCTCCAGCGACATGTTTCAGGACCAGCTCCGAAGGACAACGAATGGTAGATGGTCACAAAGAGGGGGCTGTGAGCATTCCAAAACTATGTGGCCCAATCTAGTCTTGAAGAGGTCTAACGCCTTGCTGTCATTGGCTAGAACAGACGTCTCAGTCATTTTGTCCGTCATGCCAGGTCACTGTCTATTCGGAAAACATACTGACAGACTGAAGGTTGCCAGCGACTACTTTTGCAGAAGCTGTGAGGACATCGAAGAAGAAAAGACGATAGAAAACCTTCTGTATATGTGTCCCGTAGAAGCAGTCAGAAGAAGTTCCACTTAAGGCTTTCATTTCTTTGAGAACCTGTATGATTTAGGGGATGTGAACATGCGCAAGTTGTTGGGATTTTTAAAGCGATCTGGATGCTTCAATGGTAGGAACTAGAAGGCATATTCCTTCTTCTGTTCCTGGGGTATCACAATGGACGAAAACGTCTGACGGCAGACTGCCATTTTAAGCTAACCTAACCTATCCCCTCCTAATGCTGGCGACATTTGTGAGATAATGAAGCATTTGTTATGACAGTCATGTAAAAACTTCTCCGCAGAGAGGTGTCGCTCTGCGGCACGCCGTTCGGACTTGGTTATAAAAAGGAGCTTAAAACTTCAATCATTGAGCTTTAAACTTCAATCGTACAGCACTCATTGATATGTGAGAAGTGTACCCCTGTTCCTTAATGGAATGTTCATTGGCAAGATTGCAATTCCATTAGATTTATTGTGTGGGGTTGAAAATGTAAAATCCGATGTGTTGCGAATGGTAAGAAAAAATGCCCAACTCTTGTGTGGTGGGAATACAAAAATATCTCACATTTTTCGGCTTATATAACATTTGGTACGTTTTTGTGGGATTTTTTTTTTTTTAATTTAGTTAGGAAATAATTTTCTGGAGTGGCAACACTGGTCACAGCATCATTTTTTCTTTTCTCTTAAAGAAAAAGCCAAGAGCGAATTTGTAACTGTTATACATCATAACCCGGACTCATTGTTGCAAACCAACCACACTCCACCATCCTAGTAATGGTTGATTGTAATGGTGATGAAGATTACGACAAGGAAGTGGGGGATTCATTCATCACACACACATCATTTCAATTAGAGAGCGAATGCTTTGTGTGAGTGTGTGTGTGTGGGTGGAATATTCTTCCTGGTAATCCTTGTAGCATTCATTGTGGGCGAATTTGCGTGAACTTGTGTGTAGGTTGTTATATGGGTGTGTTTGCGGTTTCCCTACTGCACACTCTCTTTTAAAATGTTGTTCGTTTTATGTTGCTGTTGTACTTCTTATCGTTTTAGAATCTCGCACTATTTGCTGTAGTATTTGTATATGTTTGTTGTTTAGGAATTTCATTAACAGAATATTTTGCATACAGAGCACGTAATCGACAGTATCACAATCTGGCAGGGTCAACAGCAGGTGAATATGCCATGAGTGTGTGCATGTGTGTGGTTAGTTAAATGGCTGCGTTTAGAAGTAAGTGATGGCAAGTTAGTCATCATATTTCAGAATAGCCGTAGGATATTCGCAGGAAATAAAATTCAATTTGTGCCCTTTTTATATTCATTTTGTCATTCCGTTTGCAACACATCGAAATATCCATTTCCGACCCTATAAAGTATATACATTCTTGATCAGCGTAAAAATCTAAGACGATCTAGACATGTCCGTCCGTCTGTCTGTCTGTCTGTTGAAATCACGCTACAGTCTTCAAAAATAGAGATATTGAACTGAAATTTTGCACAATTCTTTTTTTGTCCATAAGCATGTTAATTTCGAAGATGGGCTATATCGGACTATATCTTGATATAGCCCCCATATAGACCGATCCGCCGATTTAGGGTCTTAGGCCAATAAAAGCCGCATTTATTATCCGATTTTGCTGAAATTTTGGACAGTGAGTTGTGTTAGGCCCTTCGACATCCTTCGTCAGTTTTGCTCAGATCGGTCCAGATTTGGATGTAGCTGCCATATAGACCGATCCTCCGATTTAGGGTCTAAGGCCCATAAAAGCCACATTTACTATCCGATTTCGCTGAAATTTGGGACAGTGAGTTGTGTTAGGGCCTTCAAAGTCCTCCGTCAGTTTGGCTTAGATCGGTCTAGATTTGGATATAGCTGCCATATAGACCGATCCTCCGATTTAGGGTCTTAGGATCATAAAAGACACATTTATTATCCGATTTTGCTGAAATTTGGGTCAGTGAGTTGTGTTAGCCCTTCCTCCGATTTAGGATCTAAGGCCCATAAAAGCCACATTTACTATCCGATTTTGCTGAAATTTGGGACAGTGAGTTGTGTAAGGCCTTTCGACTTCCTTCATTAATTTGACCCAGATCGGTCCAGAGTTGGATATAGTTGCCATATAGACCGATCCTCCGATTTAGGGTCGTAGGCCCATAAAAGCCACATTTATTATCCGATTGAGCTGAAATTTGGTATAATGAGTTATGTTAGGCTCCTCGACATACTTCGTCAATTTGGTCCAGATCGGTCCAGATTTGGATATAGCTGCCATATAGACCGATCTCTCGATTTAAGGTTTTGGAACCATAAAAGAGGCATTTATTGTCCGATTTCGCCGAAATTTGGGACAGCGAGTTAAGTTAAGCTCCTTGACATACTTCTGCAATATCGCACAGATCGGTCCAGATTTAAATATAGCTGCCATATAGACCGATCTCTCGATTTAAGGTTTTGGGACCATAAAAGAGGCATTTATTGTCCGATTTCGCCGAAATTTGGGACATTGCTTTGTGTTAGGCTCTTCGACATTTTTATGCAACTTGGCCCCAAGCGGTCCAGATTTGGATATAGCTGCCATGTAGACCGATATCTCGATTTAAAGTCTTATCCCCATTAAAGGCGCATTTATAATCCGATTTCACTGAAATTTGACACAGTAACTTATGTTAGGCTTTTCGTCATTCGTGTCGTATATAGTTCAGATCGGTTTATTTTTAGATATAGCTAGTGTACTTATTAGTATATGGTTCAAATCGGAACTTATTTTGATATAACTGATATGGGACATAAGTTATGAAATATTCACCGAATTTTGATGAAAGATGGTTTACATATATACCCGAGGTGGTGGGTATCCAAAGTTCGGCCCGGCCGAATTTAACGCCTTTTTACTTGTTTTGATGTGTCATTGCTATAGTCTGGATGTTTATGCAACATCAAAATTATCCCTTCTATTATTCGGCAAGTGTAGTAGTATCTAGCAATACAATTTTGTGAACATATAACAACTTAAAAATGTCAATCCCGCAAGTATATATGCAACATGACAACGTATTTGCCAAATAATAGATGACAAAATTTGGATTTTGTATATACATTCTTGATCAGCGTAAAAATCTAAGACGATCTAGACATGTCCGTCCGTCTGTCTGTCTGTCTGTTGAAATCACGCTACAGTCTTCAAAAATAGAGATATTGAACTGAAATTTTGCACAATTCTTTTTTTGTCCATAAGCAGGTTAATTTCGAAGATGGGCTATATCGGACTATATCTTGATATAGCCCCCATATAGACCGATCCGCCGATTTAGGGTCTTAGGCCAATAAAAGCCGCATTTATTATCCGATTTTGCTGAAATTTTGGACAGTGAGTTGTGTTAGGCCCTTCGACATCCTTCGTCAGTTTTGCTCAGATCGGTCCAGATTTGGATGTAGCTGCCATATAGACCGATCCTCCGATTTAGGGTCTAAGGCCCATAAAAGCCACATTTACTATCCGATTTCGCTGAAATTTGGGACAGTGAGTTGTGTTAGGGCCTTCAAAGTCCTCCGTCAGTTTGGCTTAGATCGGTCTAGATTTGGATATAGCTGCCATATAGACCGATCCTCCGATTTAGGGTCTTAGGATCATAAAAGACACATTTATTATCCGATTTTGCTGAAATTTGGGTCAGTGAGTTGTGTTAGCCCTTCCTCCGATTTAGGATCTAAGGCCCATAAAAGCCACATTTACTATCCGATTTTGCTGAAATTTGGGACAGTGAGTTGTGTAAGGCCTTTCGACTTCCTTCATTAATTTGACCCAGATCGGTCCAGAGTTGGATATAGTTGCCATATAGACCGATCCTCCGATTTAGGGTCGTAGGCCCATAAAAGCCACATTTATTATCCGATTGAGCTGAAATTTGGTATAATGAGTTATGTTAGGCTCCTCGACATACTTCGTCAATTTGGTCCAGATCGGTCCAGATTTGGATATAGCTGCCATATAGACCGATCTCTCGATTTAAGGTTTTGGGACCATAAAAGAGGCATTTATTGTCCGATTTCGCCGAAATTTGGGACAGCGAGTTAAGTTAAGCTCCTTGACATACTTCTGCAATATCGCACAGATCGGTCCAGATTTAAATATAGCTGCCATATAGACCGATCTCTCGATTTAAGGTTTTGGGACCATAAAAGAGGCATTTATTGTCCGATTTCGCCGAAATTTGGGACATTGCTTTGTGTTAGGCTCTTCGACATTTTTATGCAACTTGGCCCCAAGCGGTCCAGATTTGGATATAGCTGCCATGTAGACCGATATCTCGATTTAAAGTCTTATCCCCATTAAAGGCGCATTTATAATCCGATTTCACTGAAATTTGACACAGTAACTTATGTTAGGCTTTTCGTCATTCGTGTCGTATATAGTTCAGATCGGTTTATTTTTAGATATAGCTAGTGTACTTATTAGTATATGGTTCAAATCGGAACTTATTTTGATATAACTGATATGGGACATAAGTTATGAAATATTCACCGAATTTTGATGAAAGATGGTTTACATATATACCCGAGGTGGTGGGTATCCAAAGTTCGGCCCGGCCGAATTTAACGCCTTTTTACTTGTTTTGATGTGTCATAGCTATAGTCTGGATGTTTATGCAACATCAAAATTATCCCTTCTATTATTCGGCAAGTGTAGTAGTATCTAGCAATACAATTTTGTGAACACATAACAACTTAAAAATGTCAATTCCGCAAGTATATATGCAACATGACAACGTATTTGCCAAATAATAGATGACAAAATTTGGATTTTGCATAAAAATCCGGACTCTAGTTACTACTGCATGATGATACAAAGGTGACAATTTGAAACATCTTTTCAAAATTTCGCTATTTCTGTAAGTTTGCAAAGGTCACAGGTGTTGCAAAAATTCGTATAGGTCTAAAAATGCTTCTCTTATGAACACAAAACCCTTAAACGGAAATTCAGTCTTAGATCTCCATAATAAACCAATTAGATTAAAGTATATTGTATTTCGTTATATCTGTGTGCGGATGTCCAATGAGCGATGC
Source organism: Stomoxys calcitrans (assembly GCF_963082655.1). Taxonomy (NCBI): domain Eukaryota; kingdom Metazoa; phylum Arthropoda; class Insecta; order Diptera; family Muscidae; genus Stomoxys; species Stomoxys calcitrans. The sequence goes on from NC_081552.1 coordinate 198,995,014, forward strand.
TTAAAAAAACTACAACAAAATTAATTATTTTATTAATTACGCATACGCACATCTGATGCCGCATATAATTTTACAAATTCGTTAACAAAGCGATTCACGCATTTTGACTGCTTTGTTGTTAGCTTTGTTATGTGTTGTAATTTAATGGCATTTAGTATTTATGAGTTCTTGCCAGCAATTAGCCGTTATTAGTCCATTATGGCCTCAGTGGCACAATGGGTCGATATATACAAAAGGCAATGTCTATGATTTTTTTTACTTATTTCCATGGCGGAAATGTGTCTAATGAAAACTGAAACCGGTTTTACTATAACATCATCCATTAAGGTTAAATTAGTTACAATTTCTGATGAAGATGAAAAAATGTCGCATTAAAAGTGCCTGGTCATTAGGAGGACTCCATATCTTGCATGATAACTGCATTGCGACACCACTTATTTTCAAAACCATCACAAGATTTTTTATATATATATATACTAGCTGAGCCCGCTGTGCTGCGCCCAGTTAAGCTATGTTGGAGAGGAGCAATCAAAATTTAAAAACGTTTGCCTATTTTCAGTTGAAAAAGTATTCCAATTTTCCTGTGGATATTTCTACACTCAAATGCCTCTTATTTAAACCCCACTTTGCAATAGTCTGTAAAAGTCTTTCTTGGGGTGCGGTGGATCCCCAGAGATTTGGTCCCAAAAGTGAAAGTCTATTTCGTGCTCTACTCCCATTTAAGTTCCATATTGCCATGGTTGGTAAATATGTTCGATTTTAGGGGTTTTTTGGGGGGTGGGGTGACCCACGAAACACTTAGTCCCACAATTGGATATCAGATTCCTTTGCTAGTCTCAAATACCTCCAATTTGATTCCCATATTGTTGTGATCGGTCTATAAATCCGTTAGGCGGGTTTTTGGGGCGGGCGGCAAGAGCAAATTTTTATACCCCACACCACTATTGTGGTACAGGGTACTATAACATAGTGCATAGTCCAAAAAGATGAGAGATAGACCCATTGATAAGCATACCGATCGACTCAGAATCACGTTCTGATTCGATTTAGATATGTGCGCCTGTCTGTCCATCCGTCTGTCTCTCTGTCTGTCTGTCCATGTTAATTTGTGTACAAACTACAGGTCGCAGTTTTCATCCGATCGTCTTCAAAGTTGGTACAGGAATGTTTTTCGGTTTTGAAACGAAGCCTATTGAAATTGAAAAAAATCGGTTCAGATTTAGATATAGCTTCCATATATATGTTTGTCTGATTTGCTGTTATAATGCAATAAAATGGTCATTTGTTAACAGATTCTCTCGAAATTTGGCAGGAAGGATTTTCTAATGACTCTCGACATTACTGGTAAATTTCATAGAAATTGGATCAAATTTAGATATAGCTCTTGTGGTGGACACTGACACGGAAATTAGCATTTATTGATATCTTGTCTTTTTTCACGCACAATAGAATACAATTTTTATTTTGCAATTTATACAATTTTTCTTTAACAACGGTGGAATCTGTTGGACTTTTGCTGGTTTTAATTTTGTTCATACTTCCATGTCCCGCTAACATTGGGCCGCACTTTCTTCTATTTTTTTTTATTTCTCCATCCATCTTAGTAATAGGGGTTACTATACTCCAGTTATAACCCGTTCATTGATCTGGAGAAAGTATAACGAAAAGAATTTCTTTAGTTCCCAAGGGAAAAAGTCGAAATTTTCACCCATTTTTTTTATATTACCTTTAAAAAGGTTTTTTTCCATTTTTTTATTAATACTTCTTTTCTTTTCCACTGGATGAGATGAATCTTTATTGAAGAAACGGTAGTTGGCATACCAAAATTTTATCTCTTTGTTTTGATTATGAATCAAAATGTCATAGGACTCTCACTAAGCACCTGTAGAGTTACTACACAAAAGTCCTATGAGCAATACGTAAGGTACTGTATAAACCTCAAGCACTTGCTTGAGTGCCAACACGGAATAAATCTATCGAAATGATTTACTCCATTAAGGAAAAGAAGAAAAATTTATAATTAAATTAAATAGTCCTGAGTTATATTTTATGACATTATTTTTCCTACAATCTTAAGAGTCGGGAAAAAAACGGATGGGATTTGATGGAGCATGCATTCCGATATATATCGGATGGTACGAAAATGTTGGCAACACAATGTAACAAAATTTTGACATTTTATTGTCTCCCTAATTCTACCTTCCGGCCAACGGTGTAGTCTTCCGCAGCCAATATAACAATCTTTCTTTTTCTCCAAGCCATCGAAGCAAAAGCATCAAAAAGTTCTTTTGAAAATCTTTTAATATCAAAACCATCCAAGTTGAATAATTACAATTAAATAGTGGAAGGAATTTATTTTACGTTGCCTGGTTTTTAAGACCTCTGATAAAAAGGGTAAGAATGTTGAAAAAGTGCAAAGTAAAAATTTTCTAAAACCACATTTTTTAGGTCTTCGCTCCAGGCATAAATTCCACCACATATACTATCATCGTTTTAAAAGATAATTCTTGTCATAATTTTTCATAAAAATAACCAGAAAAGTGGAAAGTGTTTCTTTGCCAAAAGGGGAAAAAAACTCGAAAAATACATGTGTCCTACCCACAGGGTAGGCATTGTGTTCAATTTTTTTTAAGAAATTCTGGTCACTTTAAGTGCCACCCCATCAGATGATAGAACGTTTATAAGGAATTAATCGAGTTAAAAATGTAATTGGAGGAAAAAGAGAAGAATTGGAAATGCTAATAATTTGATGTGTAGATTCTCCCAGTTCAGAGACCCCTTGAATAAATTTACGTTTGGTTCTGGGCTCTACGTAACCTCTTTTTTTTTACGTGCCCTACCATAGAGATCCACTAATTTAATTCCTCCCAACATTCTGAGGCGATGACCGCCATCGTACCAAACCGTCCCATCACCAACAACTTTGAAAACCAGTCACTCAACTTATTGGAATTCCCAAAATAAAGTGACTTTAGAAGAGTAATTCTTACTGTTGCATCCAACCCCATCAATCTCTCATCCAGTTAAGCCCAGCAAACCACGACAAAACGTGTAAACTCCACAAGCTGAAATGAAATTAAATTTTGTTTTACAAAAAGGTGTCTTCGCATAGAGCTGCGGCCACCAGCAAAACTATACAACACCTAAAGCCCAAGATTTAAACCACCACAGGTTCAGCCGCCTATCTTTTTCATCACGAATATCATCACTTTGGAAATTATGATGCAGCATTATTAACTACAATGATCAATATTCAAAATCTCGAGACAAAGTCTTATAAGGATAACTGATTTTTAAAGTATCGTTAAGTATAAGAAATTAATATATAAGATCTTCGAAGCATTACCTATACCTGACCTATAACTTTGCAATCCATTTATAATGCATTAGATTTTTCATTAAAATTTTTCATAGATTTCAAAATCAATTTAAAAAAAGAAACCCTTATTTTAAATTACAATCTTATAAAAAAAAAAAAAAAAAATGTATTTGCACAACATATAGGTAATGAATCAGAAGACCCAATCTTCAAAGCACATACTTATTTTTGTTTCTCACTGTTCGATCGATGCAAGAAATTCATTCATAGCAACACCTATTGATAATAAGACTGAGTTACTATAAGTGAGTAATTCATAGCAAAAATTCCGTAAAATTAAGAAGCAGCATACACATCGACTGGAGGCCTTCACGACGAGCGCAGTATGTTGGTAAGTGTCATTTTTTTTTCATCCATTCATAAGTTTCTTATATCGATCAAAGAGCAAATTGTTAAGAGAGTTTAATTGTTATAAAGTGTTATACACCCACTCAGTTCTTGTTTGACCAGGCCCCCCCTTTAATGGAGCATGCTCCCCCTTTTTGCCTAAACAAAGCATCTCTCTCATAGAATTGTAAATTTGAAGATAAGAAGCATATTGCATTGTTTTTTTTTTTGTTTTGCTTTTAAGAAATGCTTCCATGAATCATAAGATACTTTCTTTGAAATATTAACCCTTTCGAGGTTATAATTAATGAAGTTTACTATGAATTCATATCCCTTTAAAAAGTTTATAGATAATTATTGTTCTCGTATTCCAACTATATTTTTTTTTTCTTCTAAAATCATTTAATATGAAAACTATTTCAATTAATAGAATCTAAGACTATTTAATATAGGAATTAATATGATTTGAATAAATTTTGTATATTTTAAAATGAAGCTATAAAAACCTTTCAAGACGTTTCTTACAACATGGAATAGGGTCATAATATTGGTGTCATAGATTTATTTTAGGGGTCCTATAGTAACCAATTTTGCCAATAGGACAGAGGATGGTGCGGGTTTCGAGGCAAGACTCTCATAACAGCAGAGAGTCAATGTTTTCTTGTTGGGTATAACCATCAAGTCTATTTTTCTAGGGTTTTCCTAATAACAACCGTAAATTTCAATTTAAGGAAAAAGGGGTATTTTTAGCACCACATAACTTCTAGACCATTAGTTTTTATCCTTTTAGAGTAAATAAAAAGGGAGTCCAAAATAATTTGTGTAATAAGAACCAGGCTTTTGTAGAGAAGGACGCGAACCCCCCTCCCGACTGTAGCTAGTGCTTCAATGGCTCCCGAAGTCCTACCTCTGCTTGAGTTCCAAGATGCGTAAGAAACGTATTTTTAAAATTTGCATCTTCAACAGTTTTATGACTGTGTGCATTACAGAATTTGGCGCCCAACGTGGGGCCGCAGGATAACGACCTTGTCCTTTCGGCTCTATCCGATAATATTTCTATCTTGTAGATTTCACTTTAAGGGAAATTTTAATATAGACTTTTGCTTGAATTCCTTGTTCGCAATCTTTTGTAGTAGTCTCCAGGATTTTCGGTTACTTGAGGTTTACCTCTAATCAGCTGACCGTTGATATATTGCATTTGTTTTGTCTCTTGGAATTTCTTAATAAAGTAGTATTATCAGCTTTCCCATAACATATGTATATAGCGAGGACCTATAGTTTTTTTTGACAGGCTTAGTTATCAGCCCTGCGGTAAGAACGGATATCGTTTAATTTTGCTTTGGCATATTGACGACCTTTTTATCAGCAGGCGGGTCTCGGTAATTTGTGCGACTTTAGCTGGTGTGCGTTGGAAAGGCTTGTCTTCGAGATATACCTATGCCATAGACCAATTTTTATTATCCATTGTTATTTGGAAAGCCTCTTTTCACTCCATTTTATGTACCTATTTCCAAGTAAGAAACGTCGACCAGTTATACTTGTACTTTTTACACACTAAAGAAAATTACTTTAATTTTGGGATCAGACGGAGTCTTAGTTTTTTTTTCGATTTTTTTCTGTTGACTTTTTCGAGATGGCTTCAGAGGGACCGATACCTCCGGAGCTTCCTCCACAATCTACACACTCCAGTAATCCTATATGTGACGTCTGCAGGCAGCCTTTATGCGATGGTCAGGAATGTCTTATTATAAATCAATGCTCGCATCCTTTTCATAGGACCTGCATTGAAACCCATCTCTCTACATCTGCAGAATGTCCAGTCTGCAAAAGAGTGTGCAACTTGAATGAACTTAGGACCTACTCTTTGGCTCCAAAGCCCCCTAAAGCTTCTAGGGCTTCTAATTTTAGAGGAAGAGGTGCTGTAAATAAGCACTACCAGACACGTAGTGTTACCAAGAACCTTTTCCCGGATACTCTGAATAGTTTGAATACGCAGGCCGAGGTTCTACCGACCCCTCGGAGGGACGCGGAGGTTTCACTTAATTCGTCCGCTGCATCATCACATAATCTTACTCAACAGTCGACAAATGTTGATTACAACGAGATAAATAGGATGATTGAGAATCAATTGGCCAGATATTTCCGTAATTTTAATTTGACTCAAACTGCGACTACTCCGAATGCAGGTCAGAATCCGTCGAACGACAGTCAGAATCGTGCACAGAATTGTAATCCAAATCCACCGAAGGATGCTTTTGACTTACCGAACAATTTTGATTACACACGTCACGGTAATCCGAATTTTCGGGGTGATTTTTGTTCTCAGGGTCCTCAATTAGGTCGATTTCCTAGACAGTATCAAACTGCGAATTTTAGTCCGAATGGATCAGCCGGTGTGAGTTCCATAGGTAAGGACGCCGATAAGATAACTTCCATAATTAATAATTGGCATTTGAAATTCGATGGCTCGTCTACAGGTCTGGGTATTGATGAATTCTTGTACCGAGTCAAGACTCTCACCAGAGAGACTTTTAATGGCGACTTCTCCGTGATCTGTAGAAATTTGAATAGTCTTCTTACGGGAAAAGCCCGCGAATGGTACTGGCGATACCATAAGCAGGTGCCCGCCATTGATTGGGAAGATTTCTGCCAGGCGATTCGCAGCCAGTACAGGGATATGAAATCCTCATTTGACCTCAGAGAGGAAATGAGAAATAGGAAGCAAAGACCTGGAGAGGCATATGATGTCTTTTTCGATGCTTTGCAGACTATTGCGGACAAATTATCCCATCCGATGATCGAAGATGAGTTCATAGAGATTATTGCCCGCAATTTGAGACCTGAGATTCGACAGGATTTACTCTATGTCCCCATTCGTTCTCTGGCTCATCTCAGGAAGCTCGTGCAAATGCGCGAAAACTTCTTAAGCGATGACTATGTCCGTAGAACACTCTCTCAACGCAATCAGAGCATGACTGTTCCCCAGCGAAGACATGTGGCGGAGATAGAGGAGGAACAGATTGGACCTGAATCTGGTTCGATGATTGATGCTATTCATAGACCAGAAACTAATTTTGGATGCTGGAACTGCGACGGCTCGGGTCACTCATGGCAGGACTGTCTTGAAGACAGGACTATCTTCTGCTATGGCTGTGGTGCGAAGGATGTGTATAAGCCGCAGTGCCCGAAATGTTTGGCCCGCAGTCAGAATGTTTCAAAAAACTTCAGGCAAGTGGGCCCTCAAAAGGACCTTGCCTGAATGTTGGCCCATTTGTTAGGCATGAAATTTCCATCCCAGACATACCTTCAATTGACCCGGATTTGACCATATTGGATTCTTCTAAAAGGACAATACGTAGAAGACCTTGCACTTCGAGTGTTACCCCAGAGGAGGATTTTGATCATTTGATTTGTCCCAGGCTCCCCTATCACAAACGTTGGGAGATCTATTTACAAAAACGTAATGAGATTTTTAACGTTGATACCGTGTCCCATAGTAGACCACCTAAACGTTCTACGATCCGTTTACGGAAATATTTTCGCCTTAGGAGGATATGTGGTAAGATAAAGATTTCTACTATAATCTCGAATCCCCAGGACAGGAGATATTACGCCAAGGTATCCTTTTTGGGTTTTCAGGAATTCGGTTTGTTGGATACAGGCGCGAATGTGAGCTGCATAGGTAGCGACCTCGCCCAATATGATTTTTCCAAGTTTCCAAACTTTTCATCCTGTAAGTCCTTTGTACGAACGGCGGACGGGAAGTCTCAGAACATTTTAGGTTGGATAAAGGCTAGTATTTCATTCAATGGTAGAGACAGTACTATTAGACTTTTCATTGTTCCGACAATATCCCAAAGGTTAATACTTGGTATTGATTTTTGGAAACAGTTTGATCTTTTGGGTAATCTCTTAGGCCCGAATGATATTGTTTCTTTCAAGGACAATAATATTTATGTACCAGATGTTGCTGAACTTAGCCTTCCGACTGGAGACAGCGAGGATGATTACCGTATGAAATTGTCGCTGAATGAGTCCAGACAATTGGAGGCCGTCATAGCACTCTTTCCAAGCTTCGAAAAACAAGGGCTCGGCAGAACCTCATTAATTAAACACTCAATTGATGTCGGTGAAGCCAAGCCCATAAAACAGAGATTCTACCCTGTCTCGCCAGCGGTAGAAAGACTCATGTTCGCGGAGATCGATCGAATGCTGGAGTTGGGTGTTATTGAGCCTTCGTCTTCACCATGGAGCTCTCCTATGAGGCTCGTGGTGAAGCCCAATAAAGTTCGATTATGTCTGGATGCGCGGAAGTTGAATTCCGTGACAAGGAAGGATGCTTATCCGCTTCCCAATATCGAGGGCATATTTTCAAGACTACCGAAGGCGAATTTTATCTCGAAGCTGGATCTCAAAGACGCCTTCTGGCAGATAGGTTTAGATGAGCAGTCCAAGCAGCTGACGGCATTCACAGTCCCGGGTAGGCCACTCTACCAATTTGTGGTCATGCCATTCGGGCTGTGTAATGCCCCACAGACAATGTGTCGGTTGATGGATGAGCTCATCCCACCAGACCTACGCCATACCGTCTTCGGTTACCTTGATGATATGGTGATAGTATCGGAGGACTTTGAGACCCATATTCAGGTCTTAATGAGGATTGCGACCCGATATCGCAAGGCAAACCTTACCCTAAATGTTTCCAAGAGTACGTTCTGTGTATCAAGAACAAGCTACCTTGGTTACATAATAGGTAACGGGGGCATTACCACTGACCCAGAGAAAATTTCGGCAATAACCAATTGGCCCGTGCCCAAAAACTTGAAGCAAGTCCGTGGGTTCCTCGGACTCTGTGGTTGGTATCGACGGTTTATACGCGATTTTTCTACTGAGACCTTCCCCATCACCGAGGTTTTGTCAACGAAACGTAGGTTCAAATGGACGGACGAGGCACAGCAGGCGTTTGAACGAGTTAAATCGCTTCTCACTTCGGCTCCGGTGCTAAATAACCCTGATTTTTCCAGGAAATTTTATTTGCACTGTGATGCCAGCGATTTCGGCATTGGTGCTGTGCTCGTGCAACTCGATGATGCGGGTAATGAGAAACCGATAGCATTTATGAGCAAAAAGTTAAACACCGCGCAAAGGAACTATAGTGTAACTGAGCGTGAGTGTTTGGCGGCTCTTGAGGCTGTAAAAAAGTTCAGATGCTACTTGGAACTGCAGGACTTTGAAGTGGTGACCGATCATTCGAGCTTGTTGTGGCTCATGAGACAGCCCGACTTAAGCGGAAGACTCGCTAGATGGGTTTTTAAGCTCCAGCCTTATCGCTTTACCATCAGCCACAGGAAGGGCAAAGACCATATCGTTCCCGATGCCCTCTCAAGGATTCCCGGCGATGAGGTCTCATCTTTGGCCATATCTGAGCCAGGCGTGGATCTAGACTCGCCTTATTTTGAGGATGAGGACTACTGTCGTCTCAAGACTCAGGTGAGGAATCACCAGAGTGAATACCCGGACATGAGGATAGTTGATAGGTACGTCTATTATCGCACTGAGCACTACTCAGGAGAGGAGACTCAGGAGCAGAACAGTTGGAAGCTTTGGATACCATCCAGGCTTCGAAAGGATACGATCGTCAGGGCTCATGACCTTCCTGTTGCGGCTCATGGTGGCATGGCGAAAACATTGGAGCTATTGAGACGCACGTTTTTCTGGCCAGGAATGGTTAAGGATGTGCGCGAATATGTCCGGAGCTGTGAGGTCTGTAAGACCACAAAGGCTCCCAACATGGTTTTAAGGCCGCCTATGGGAAAGTTGACTGAGTCTGTACGCCCTTTTCAACGTCTTTACGTTGACATACTTGGACCTTATCCCAGGAGCAAGAGTGGTCATATTGGACTACTCATAGTCCTTGACCACCTGTCTAAGTTCCACTGGCTCTGCCCTTTGCGGAAATTTACTGCCACTCCAATTAAAGAATTTCTCTTGAAGCACATCTTTCATGTGTACGGCGTCCCCGAATCTATCGTGAGCGATAATGGAGCTCAGTTCCGTTCTAATGAGTTGAACGCTTTCCTCACCGAACTGGGGGTGAGGCATGTCTATACGGCGTTATATAGTCCCCAGTCCAATGCCTCCGAACGCGTCAACCGTTCATTGATTGCCGGTATTAGGGCCTATTTAAGAAAGGACCACAAACAGTGGGACCAAAACCTGTCTTCCATAAGCTGTGCGCTTCGCAACGCATTCCATCAGACAATTAACTGTTCACCTTACCATGCTCTCTACGGCTTCGACATGGTAACCCACGGTTCGTCGTACGAGCTGTTACGGAAATTGGATTTATTGGACGAACCTACCGCGAGAATTACTAAGGACGATAGCCTTCAGATTATTAGGAGTGACTTACGCAGACACATAAAGGAGGCGTATGAGAAGAGCCAGCACAATTATAACCTCAGAACTCGAATTCAGGAGTATAAAGTGGGTCAGGTGGTCTTCCATAGAAATTTTGCACAGAGCTGCGCGGAAAGATCTTTTAGCGCGAAACTGTCTCCCGTTTTCTTAAAGGCTCGTGTTAAGGAACGACTCGGGAATCACTATTATTTACTAGAAAGCATGGAAGGGAAACCAATCGGAACCTACCATGGAAAAGATATTCGGATTTAGTGTCCCTTTCTCCGTCTAATTCCACTTTGTAAGACGCGTTGAATTATCAGGTTTGTGGTGGACACTGACACGGAAATTAGCATTTATTGATATCTTGTCTTTTTTCACGCACAATAGAATACAATTTTTATTTTGCAATTTATACAATTTTTCTTTAACAACGGTGGAATCTGTTGGACTTTTGCTGGTTTTAATTTTGTTCATACTTCCATGTCCCGCTAACATTGGGCCGCACTTTCTTCTATTTTTTTTTATTTCTCCATCCATCTTAGTAATAGGGGTTACTATACTCCAGTTATAACCCGTTCATTGATCTGGAGAAAGTATAACGAAAAGAATTTCTTTAGTTCCCAAGGGAAAAAGTCGAAATTTTCACCCATTTTTTTTATATTACCTTTAAAAAGGTTTTTTTCCATTTTTTTATTAATACTTCTTTTCTTTTCCACTGGATGAGATGAATCTTTATTGAAGAAACGGTAGTTGGCATACCAAAATTTTATCTCTTTGTTTTGATTATGAATCAAAATGTCATAGGACTCTCACTAAGCACCTGTAGAGTTACTACACAAAAGTCCTATGAGCAATACGTAAGGTACTGTATAAACCTCAAGCACTTGCTTGAGTGCCAACACGGAATAAATCTATCGAAATGATTTACTCCATTAAGGAAAAGAAGAAAAATTTATAATTAAATTAAATAGTCCTGAGTTATATTTTATGACATTATTTTTCCTACAATCTTAAGAGTCGGGAAAAAAACGGATGGGATTTGATGGAGCATGCATTCCGATATATATCGGATGGTACGAAAATGTTGGCAACACAATGTAACAAAATTTTGACATTTTATTGTCTCCCTAATTCTACCTTCCGGCCAACGGTGTAGTCTTCCGCAGCCAATATAACAATCTTTCTTTTTCTCCAAGCCATCGAAGCAAAAGCATCAAAAAGTTCTTTTGAAAATCTTTTAATATCAAAACCATCCAAGTTGAATAATTACAATTAAATAGTGGAAGGAATTTATTTTACGTTGCCTGGTTTTTAAGACCTCTGATAAAAAGGGTAAGAATGTTGAAAAAGTGCAAAGTAAAAATTTTCTAAAACCACATTTTTTAGGTCTTCGCTCCAGGCATAAATTCCACCACATATACTATCATCGTTTTAAAAGATAATTCTTGTCATAATTTTTCATAAAAATAACCAGAAAAGTGGAAAGTGTTTCTTTGCCAAAAGGGGAAAAAAACTCGAAAAATACATGTGTCCTACCCACAGGGTAGGCATTGTGTTCAATTTTTTTTAAGAAATTCTGGTCACTTTAAGTGCCACCCCATCAGATGATAGAACGTTTATAAGGAATTAATCGAGTTAAAAATGTAATTGGAGGAAAAAGAGAAGAATTGGAAATGCTAATAATTTGATGTGTAGATTCTCCCAGTTCAGAGACCCCTTGAATAAATTTACGTTTGGTTCTGGGCTCTACGTAACCTCTTTTTTTTTACGTGCCCTACCATAGAGATCCACTAATTTAATTCCTCCCAACATTCTGAGGCGATGACCGCCATCGTACCAAACCGTCCCATCACCAACAACTTTGAAAACCAGTCACTCAACTTATTGGAATTCCCAAAATAAAGTGACTTTAGAAGAGTAATTCTTACTGTTGCATCCAACCCCATCAATCTCTCATCCAGTTAAGCCCAGCAAACCACGACAAAACGTGTAAACTCCACAAGCTGAAATGAAATTAAATTTTGTTTTACAAAAAGGTGTCTTCGCATAGAGCTGCGGCCACCAGCAAAACTATACAACACCTAAAGCCCAAGATTTAAACCACCACAGGTTCAGCCGCCTATCTTTTTCATCACGAATATCATCACTTTGGAAATTATGATGCAGCATTATTAACTACAATGATCAATATTCAAAATCTCGAGACAAAGTCTTATAAGGATAACTGATTTTTAAAGTATCGTTAAGTATAAGAAATTAATATATAAGATCTTCGAAGCATTACCTATACCTGACCTATAACTTTGCAATCCATTTATAATGCATTAGATTTTTCATTAAAATTTTTCATAGATTTCAAAATCAATTTAAAAAAAGAAACCCTTATTTTAAATTACAATCTTATAAAAAAAAAAAAAAAAATGTATTTGCACAACATATAGGTAATGAATCAGAAGACCCAATCTTCAAAGCACATACTTATTTTTGTTTCTCACTGTTCGATCGATGCAAGAAATTCATTCATAGCAACACCTATTGATAATAAGACTGAGTTACTATAAGTGAGTAATTCATAGCAAAAATTCCGTAAAATTAAGAAGCAGCATACACATCGACTGGAGGCCTTCACGACGAGCGCAGTATGTTGGTAAGTGTCATTTTTTTTTCATCCATTCATAAGTTTCTTATATCGATCAAAGAGCAAATTGTTAAGAGAGTTTAATTGTTATAAAGTGTTATACACCCACTCAGTTCTTGTTTGACCAGGCCCCCCCTTTAATGGAGCATGCTCCCCCTTTTTGCCTAAACAAAGCATCTCTCTCATAGAATTGTAAATTTGAAGATAAGAAGCATATTGCATTGTTTTTTTTTTTGTTTTGCTTTTAAGAAATGCTTCCATGAATCATAAGATACTTTCTTTGAAATATTAACCCTTTCGAGGTTATAATTAATGAAGTTTACTATGAATTCATATCCCTTTAAAAAGTTTATAGATAATTATTGTTCTCGTATTCCAACTATATTTTTTTTTTCTTCTAAAATCATTTAATATGAAAACTATTTCAATTAATAGAATCTAAGACTATTTAATATAGGAATTAATATGATTTGAATAAATTTTGTATATTTTAAAATGAAGCTATAAAAACCTTTCAAGACGTTTCTTACAACATGGAATAGGGTCATAATATTGGTGTCATAGATTTATTTTAGGGGTCCTATAGTAACCAATTTTGCCAATAGGACAGAGGATGGTGCGGGTTTCGAGGCAAGACTCTCATAACAGCAGAGAGTCAATGTTTTCTTGTTGGGTATAACCATCAAGTCTATTTTTCTAGGGTTTTCCTAATAACAACCGTAAATTTCAATTTAAGGAAAAAGGGGTATTTTTAGCACCACATAACTTCTAGACCATTAGTTTTTATCCTTTTAGAGTAAATAAAAAGGGAGTCCAAAATAATTTGTGTAATAAGAACCAGGCTTTTGTAGAGAAGGACGCGAACCCCCCTCCCGACTGTAGCTAGTGCTTCAATGGCTCCCGAAGTCCTACCTCTGCTTGAGTTCCAAGATGCGTAAGAAACGTATTTTTAAAATTTGCATCTTCAACAGTTTTATGACTGTGTGCATTACACTCTCATATATATATCGCCCGATTTTCGCTCCTAGAGCCACTGCAAGCTCATTGCTAAACCAAATGCAAATGCAAATTTTGCCCATGAACATTCCACTAAGGAACAGGGGCAAACTTCTCACATATCAATGAGTGTAGTCCGATTCAAGTTTAAGCTCAATGATAAGGGGCCTCCTTTTTATTGCCGAGTCCGAACGGCGTGCCGCAGGGCCATACCTCTTTGGAGACAAATTCTACATGGCATAGTACCTTACAAATGTTGCCAGCATGAGGAGGGGAAAACCACCGCTGAAATTTTTTTCTGATGGTCTCGCCAGGATTTGAACCCAGGCGTTCAGCGTCACAGGCGGACATGCTAACCTCTGCGCTACGATGGCCTCCATTTCTAAATCAATTTTCCCAAAACTTTGTACAACGCTTTCCCCCGACGACTTTCACAAAATCTAAAAAATTTAGTGGAAATCGGTTCCGATTTAGATATAGCTCCCATATATATGTTCGTCCGATTTGCAGTAATAATGCAATAAAATAGTCATTTGTTAACCGCTTCTCTCGAAATTTGGCGGAAATAATTTTCTAATGATTCTCGACATTACTGGTGAATTTCATAGAAATCGGATAAAATTTAGATATAGCTCTTATATATATATATCGTCCGATTTTCACTCCTACAGCAACTGCAAGCTCATTTTTTGTACGGCCTTCCCAAAATTTTGTAGAACGCTTTCCACGACGACTTTCACAATATCTGAGAAGATTGCCCGAAATCGGTTCAGATTTAGATATAGCTCCCATGTATATATTCGTCCAATTTTAAGAAATATGGCAATAAAGTGCTCATTTGTAAACCGATTCTCTAAAAATTCAGCAGGATAGATTTACTAATGACTCTCAACATTACTGGAGAATTTCATAGAAATCGGTTTAGACTTAGCTATAACTGCTATGCATATATATATCGCGCGATTTTCACTTCTATGGTCACTGCAAGAGCATTTATTGACCAATCTTGCCAAAAATTTGTACAGCGATTTCCCCGATGACTACCACAATATCCAAGAAGTTTGCTCGAAATCGGTTCAGATTGAGATATAGCTCCCATATATATATGTTCGTCAGAATTGGACCAATATTGCATTGAAGTGCTCATTGTTAACCGATTCTCTCAAAATTTGGCAGGAAAGATTTTCTTATGTCTTTTAATATGACTGGTGAGTCTCATAGAAATTGGTTCAGATTTATATATAGCTGCCATATATGTATTTCACCCGATTTCCACTTCTAGGGTCACTGCAAGCGCATTATTGGCCAGTATTGCCCAAGTTGTGCACAAGTCTTTTCTCGATGTCTACCACAATATCAAAAATCGGTTCAGATTTAGATGTAGCTCACATTTATATGTTCGTCTGGTTTTGGCTTAATTGCAATTGTGTTGTCATTTGTCCAACTTATTTATTACATTATTACAGTTTGAACATATTTGCTCGAAATATGATACGAACTGTTTAATAACCCATCCGTAAACATCCACCGAGGTCTATTAAAATTGCTTCAGAATTAGATATAGCTCCCACTTTGTACTTATAGTGTAGGTGTAGGCTATTATAAAGTCGGCACCACCCGATTTTTGCAGTTCCTAACTGGTAGTTTTTAGGCTACTGTAAGTGTGCAAAAAAATCGTTTAAATCGCCCTACCCATTTCAGAGATCAGGCTTTTTTGAAAATCAGGGTAAGGGGAAGGGTCTTTTTTCTATAGAATTTTTTTTATATTTATATCTACATTTTTCTATGGAAAAGATTGGCACTTAATCTATCTTAAACACCGTCTTGGGTGGGAAAGTTGGAAAATAATAACGCAAACCACAGCAAGGAAATGCCTATATATATTTTTTTCTTTATTCAAAAGACCGATAGGCTGTCATAACAAAGATAAATGCAGTCAGATTAATTTTGACCACTCTGCCCTCTTTCTGTTCATGTTGGCTTCTCCAAATTAGCGCCATCTACTGGCTGTTTTTAATTGGAACAACTAAATCCAATTGAAAATAGCCGGTAGATGGCTCTAATTTAAATGTTAGTGCTACTCGCTTGGAGTGGATCATCATGTTGTGGTTGTCTATAAATGACCATATGACTACCTATTGAATAGTCATAATTTTTCTGTGGTAATTTGCCAGTCTATATATTTGATGTGGTGGCGATAGTTCTTACTATTAAATCTGGTAAAACTTTTGAACAAAAAAGTGTTGCCCAGCAACATGCCGTTTGGTTTTGTCTATCGATGAGCTTAAAACTGGTTGCAATCGGAACGTTATAATTTTAGGAGTTGGCGGCCTACACTTATTTGTGTCCCCACACATCAATTAAATCTTACAGTGTCCTGTAAGGTCATTATGATTGATCGACTGTTTTAGGGTGAGGTGGTCCGCTACATATATAAGCAGAATAAATAGATCAGATTCGCAGCCCAAAACCTTATACCTTTAATTAAACGCCATATTGTCATGATTGGTGTATACATCCGTTTAGTGGAGGGCGTCTGTATGAGGGTTGTGCGCCACACCCCATTTGCCGATTGATCACAAAATTTGAATGACAAACACTTCTCAAAAAAATCTATCACTTAATTCCCCATTGTTTTAATGGATCAAATAACCGATTGGAGGGGATTTTAGGAGGTAAAGCACCGCCTAGATCCTTGAACACAAAGTTTAATGTCATATTCGTAATCTGCTCCCAAATGCCTTTCATTTGAGTTTCATCAAGCTATGATCGAGTAATATTCCCATTTGGTGGGATTAACGGGGGTGGGGCGGCCATCAATTATTTGGACCTCATTTTTATGTCATGTCCGAATACCTTCCATTTGAGTCCTATATTGATACGTACGTCCAGTGTTTTGAGTTAGGCTACCCCTTGGATACTTAAACCCAATTTTTAATACCATATTCGTGTTCTACTCTCCAATACCTTTCATTTGATAGCCATATTGTCCCGATCGGTCAACTTTTGGTTTTGGGTGGTGTTTTTGGGATAACGGGGGAGGGTCCGCCCCCTTCTAATATCAACAAATTATATAGCCTATGCCTTCTTCCTGACCATATTCGTAATCTACTCCCGAATACCTTTTTTTCGAGCCCCGTATTGTCATTATCGTCCAATAAACCTATTTTGGAGGGTTTTGGGGTCGGGGCGGCCCCCCAAGTACTTAGACTTAATTTTAAGTATAAAATTCGTATTTTACTCTTCATTACGTTTCGTTTAAGTCCTACATTGTCCCTATCGGTCCACTTTTATTTTTGGATTGTACCTTTGGGGTTAAGAGGAGGATGCGCCCCTCTTGCGATATCAACAGCCTATTTCTCCATCCGAACCACTCCCAACAATCTGTGAAAAATTCAAAGAAATCGGTTGAGCCGTTATTGAGTCTATACGGAATTAACAAATTTATATAATTAATTTATTAATTTTATATGGCTTCTATACATGACACTGTACCACACAAAAGTCGCCAGCATTAGAAGAGGATAACCACCTCTGAAAAGTTTGTCTGATGGTCTTGCCAGTAATTGAACACATGCGTTCAGAGTCATAGGCGGACTTACTAAACTCTGCACTACGCTGGGCTCCGATCTACAAAACACACTTTTAGAGAAGAGATGGTACTTTTCCACTATTGTATTCACTTTATTGGCAAATATTTTTAATACCATTTGGTATTAATTCAATACCAGACTAACGAAACTTTTAGAAATTGACGGCGTGAAATCTATGGTCTGTCTTCATAAGCGTTGTAGTTAAATATTGTCGCCATTATAAAATGTCATGTAGAGTCCACTGGCTCTGTGGATCAGACTGATTAGACCGATACTTAAGTGAGGTTGAACAAAGGGTGCAGATATTAACCCGCTCCATGCAACTATGGATATACACCTAAGCCAGTAATCGGCTTGTTGTGCGCTCTAAAAACTATAAAGTAACCGCTAAAAAGAAAATTTTAAGTTAGGACTTCCGTGCTACTTACAAGATCCTCTATTGTTTTCCATACCACTCCCCTAAGTTGGTCCATGTCTGATATTGTGCCTCCGCCTAAGTGCCGGTATCTTTTGGACGCGAAAGCCGCGCGATGACAAATAAAATGCTCCAACGTCTCATCATCCTCCCCGCATGCCCTAAACATGCTATCACTTGCCGCACCGATTTAAAGTAAGTGAGCTCGTAGTCCTATGTGTCCCATTATAATGCCAATAGCTATACTGACTTTCTTCTTGCTTTCTTTCAGTAAAGCCTCGTTTTCTCACGATCTGGATACCCCTCTAAAGATTTTTGCATGCGCATTTGTCGCCCACTCCCTTAACTCGGACTGCGTCGACCCGAAAGGCTTCGGGTAAACCAAGTTTATTGACGGCAGTCCTCTGGCCTTCACCGCCAAATCGTCTACCCTTTTATTTCCCCCTACTCCGTTATGGGCCGGCACCCATCCTCAGAGAAGGCGTTAATCTCCTTCTTACACTGCAATACTGTTCGTGAACTTAACGTCCTGGTTGTTATTGCCCTTATGGCAATTTTACTGTCGGTAAAGATGTTCACACTCGACGTTCTCGCGTTAGCACCACACCTCTTCACGCATTCCGTAATCGCCCGGATCTCCGCCTGCAGGACCGTATTATGGTCAGACAGTCCATGTTCCATGTAAACCCCCAGGCCCACTCTGTCCTCTAGCTTTGATTCATCCGTGTAACATGATCTTCCAGATGGCAATACTAGGGTGCTGTTCGATTCACGTTTAAGCTGAATAAAAAGGACCTCTTTTTATACCCTCCACCATAGGATGGTGGTATACTAATTTCGTCATTCTGTTCGTAACACCTCGAAATATGCCTCTAAGATCCCATAAAGTATATTTATTCTTGATCGCCATGTCATATTAAGTCGATCCAGCCATATCCGTCCGTCTGTCTGTTTGTCGAAAGCACGTTAACTTTCGGAGGAGTAAAGCAAGGTGCATGAAATTTTGACCACATGCTTTTTATTAGTGTAGGGATTGTAAATGGTCCATGTTTTGATATAGCTGCCATATAACCCGATCTTGGGTCTTGACTTCTTGAGCCTCTATAAGGTGCAATTTTCGTCCGATTTGACTGAAATTTAGCACATGGCGTTGGTTGGTATCACTTCCAACAACTGTGCTAAGTATGGTTTAAATCGGTTCATAACCTGATATAGCTGCCATATAAACCGATCTGGGGTCCTGACTTCTTCAGCTTTTAGAGGGCGCAATTCTTATCCGATTTAGCTATAATTTTACACGTGGTGTTTTGGTATCACTTTCAACAACTGTGTCAAGTATGATTCAAATAGGTCCATAACCTGGTATAGCTGCCATGTAAAAAGATATTGGATCTTGACTTCTTGAGCCGCTGGAGGGCGAAATTCTCATCCAATTTGGCTGAAATTTTGCATGAGGTGTTTTTTTATGACTTCCAATAACTGTGTATTGGGATCTTCCCTTCTTGAGCCGCAATTCTCTTCCGATTTTGTAGAACTTTTGTACAACTGCTTCTCCCATGGTCTTCAACATACGTGCCCAATATGGTCTGAATCGATCTGTAGCTTGATACAGCTCCCATATAAACCGATCTCCCGATTTTGCTTCTTGAGCCCCTACAAGGCGCAATTTTTATTCGAATGAACTGAAATATTACACAATGACTTCTGCAATGTTCTGCATTCAACTCATTTATGGTCCGAGTCAGACTATAACCTTATATAGCTCCAATAGCATAAAGTTCTTATTCATTATTTTTTGTTTGCTTAAAAAGATATACCGCGCAAAGAACCCGACAAATGCGAGCCATGGTGGAGAGTATATATGATTCGGCCCGGCCGAACTCAGCACGCTCCGACTTGTTATAGCCTAGTCTGAACAATGTGCCGCAGTGCGATATCTCTTTTGAGAGAAGTCTTTAAATGTCGCCTCATTAAGAGGCATATTCTCGCCAGAGTTCGAACCTAGGCGTAAAGCGTTATAGGCGGACATGCTAGCCTCTTCGCTACGGTTGCAATGACAACAATTTATCGTTAACCAGTTGCCTTTATATTTCGTATTTTGCTTATAGGGATCAAATAGAAAAAAAAATCCAAAAAAAAAATAACCTTTATGGAGTGGGACCATCTAACATTTCTACACACTTTATGAGGTCTTAGACCAGCATTGCGATAATAATAATCATATGGTGTATGGTATAGAAATATTATTTTTCTTCATTCATCTATTCAAACCAAAAGTTTGAGGTGCCATAAAAATTTAGAAACTTGGTTTTTGGTTTTCTTTTAACAAAACTTTAACTCAGCATACCACATGAAGACGATGCATTCAATTTTCACAAAACCATTGACTAACAATATTTATGTATGTATGTACAATGTCATTCATGTGAATTTATGTTTCAATGTTTACGGGTCACATTGAAAATTGGCATTGCAAAACATTTGACCTGTAAATTTATGGTCTTTTAGTAGAATGTATACCACACCACCATACGACATCAACACATTACTTGTAAATATTTACACATTCGCAGAAAACTTTTTGGATGAACAAAAATTGTAACATGCATATTTATGTGTACAATGGATGCAAGCAATAACAAGTAAAGCGTGATAAGTTAGGACGAGACGAATGTAATATACCCTCCAGCACGTATCGCATTTGTCAAGTCCTTTGCAGGGTATCTCTTTGCGGGCAAACAAATGATAATGGATAAGAATTGCTGTGATATTGGAGCTGTATTAAGTTATGGACCGATTCGAACCATAGTTGGTTTAGATGTTGAAGACCATAATAAAGGGTGATGATTTTAGCCATTATCTTTTTTGAAACACTGGTTTACACAGCCAACACACGTTCCATGTTTTGTCGCGCTGTCAAACATCTTCAGTTTGGTCTAGGTTAGGTTGAAAAGAGGGCGCAGATATAAATCCGCCCCATGCCACTATGGACATACACCTAAGCCAGTAATCGTCTCAGTAACCCCGAAAAAGAAAATCTAAATTAGGAATTCCGTGCTACTTAAAAAATCCTTAATTGATTTCCATGCCACTCCCCTCAATTGGTTCATTTTTGGTATAGTGTCCCCACCCAAGTGCCGGTAACTGTTAGACACTAAAGTCGGGCAATGACTAAGGAAATGCTCCAACGTCTCATCATCTTTCCCGCATGTCCTATTCATGCTATCACTTGCCGCACCGATTTTACATAAGTGAGCTCGTTATCCTATTCGTCCTGTCATGATACCAATAGCTATACTGATCTCCTTCGTACTTCCTTTCAGTAATTGTCTCGTCTTCTCACGATCTGGATCCCCCCCATTAGGATTTTCGCCATCCTGCGCATTCGTCGCCCACTCCCTTAACTCGGAAAGGCTTCGGGTTAACCAAGTTAATTATTGGCAGTCCTCTGGCCTTCACCGCCAAATCTTCTGCCCTTTCATTCCCCCCTACTCCGTAATGGCCCTGCACCCAAACGATGCGCCTCAGAGAAGGCGGTTATCTCCTTCTTACACTGCTTATACACTTACTCTCCTGGTAAGATCACGAACAGTCTGCTCTATAATTTAATGAATAGTCTTACAAACGAATAACTCTTACAAAATATTGAATTTTATTATCAAAATGCGTTCTCTGCTAAGAAAGTTCATCGCGCGCTTCTTTCATGGTCAGTTTAATCGACCTACTGAAACGGATATTTGGGCTATTGTCACTAAATTTCGCATCAAATTTACATTGTTGGACATTAAACAACCAACACGCTTACGTAGACGAAGAAAATATTGCAGCTGTATTGGCCAGTGTTAATGATGACCATCGGTTATCGATTCGTCGCCATTCGCAGCAATTGGCCTCAGTTACTCAACAACGTGGAATGTTTTGGGGGAGGATTCAGGAGTGAAGCTTTTCAAAATACAGCTGGTGCAAGAGTTGAAGCCGAACGACCTACCGCAACGCAGAATATTTGGTGAATGGACTCTTGGAAAGTTGGACAAAGATCCACTATTTTTATCGAAAACTTATATACCCTCCACCATGGATCGCATTTGTCGAGTTCTTTTCCCGGCATCTCTTCTTACGCAAAACAGGATATAAGAAAAGATTTGCTCTGCTATTAGAGCGATATCAAGATATGGTCCGATTCAGACCATAATAAACACGTATGTTGATGGTCATGAGAGAATCCGTCGTACAAAATTTCAGGCAAATCGGATAATAATTGCGACCTCTACAGGCTCAAGAAGTCAAGATCCCAGATCGGTTCATATGACAGCTATATCAGGTTATGAACCGATTTGAACCATACTTGGCACAGATGTTGGATATCATATCAAAACACGTCGTGCCAAGATTCATTCAAATCGGATAATAATTGCGACCTCTACAGGCTCAAGAAGTCAAGATCCCAGATCGGTTCATATGACAGCTATATCAGGTTATGAACCGATTTGAACCATACTTGGCACAGATGTTGGATATCATAACAAAACACGTCGGGCGAAATTTCATTCCAATCGGACAAGAATTGCACACTTTATAGGCTCAAGAAGTCAAGACCCAAGATCGGTTTATATGGCAGCTATATCAGGTTATGGACCGATTTGAACCATACTTGGCACAGTTGTTGGATATCATAACAAAACACGTCGTGCCAAAATTCATTCAAATCGGATAAGAATTGCGCCTTTTAGAGGCTCAAGAAGTCAAGACCCAAGATCGGTTTATATTACAGCTATATCAAAACATGGACCGATATGGCCCATTTACAATACCAACCGACCTACACTAATAAGAAGTATTTGTGCAAAATTTCAAGCGGCTAGCTTTACTCCTTCGGAAGTGAGCGTGCTTTCGACAGACAGACGGACGGACGGACAGACGGACGGACAGACGGACGGACGGACGGACAGACGGACGGACAGACAGACGGACGGACAGGCGGACGGACAGACGGACGTACAGACGGACGGACATGGCTAGATCGACATAAAATGTCACGACGATCAAGAATATATATACTTTATGGGGTCTCAGACGAATATTTTCAGTAGTTACAAACAGAATGACGAAATTAGTATACCCCCCATCTTATGGTGGAGGGTATAAAAAGTGTTCAGCGACGAAGCTCATTTTTGGTCCAATGGGTACGTAAATAAGCAGAATTGTTGATTTTGGAATGAAAGTCAGCCAGAAGCATTGCAAGAGCTACCAATGCATCCAGAAAAAGTCACAGTTTGGTTCGGCTTATAGGCTGGTGGCATCATTGGACCGTACTTCTTCAAAGAAGATGACAATTGTAACGTAACTGTGAATGATGAGCGCTACTGTGGGATGACATCCAACTTGTTTTGTGTCCAAAATGCAAGAGCTTGACTTGCATGACATGTGGTTTCAATAAGACAGTACCACATAACACACTGCATGCGTTGTAATGGACTTATTAAGAAGCGAGTTCGGTGAAGATTTTATTTCACATTTGGGACCGGTCAATGGGCCGCATAGATCCTGTAACTTAAAGCTTTAGACAGTTTTTTGTGGGGCTATATTAAAGTTCATGTCTGTACAGACAAGCCCGCTTCAATTGACAACATTGAATCAATTATTCGTGAGATACCAACCGAAATGTTGGAAAGAGTATGCCAAAATTGGACTAAGCGGCTGGACTATTTGAGGCGCAGTCACGGTTAACATTTGCATGACCGTACTCTCGATTCAAATTAGGATTTCATGAATTTTTCTGAATTCTATCTAGTTTTTTTTTTTAACTTTCCATCACCCTTTAGAAGCCAAAGGGCAAAATTTCAGATACTTCGGATAAAAACTATGCCCTATACGGACAAAGGAACTAAGTAAAATCGGGAGAACGGTTTATATATCAGCTAATAAACCGATTGATACCATATTTGGTACGTATGTTGGAGGTCTTATAAAAAATTTATCTAAAATTACGTTGCCTACAGATTCAAGAAATATAATCGGGATATCGGGGAGCTTTATAGGGGAGCTTTATCAGGTTATGAACAAATTTAAACCATATTTGACATAGTTGTTGGAAGCCACAACAAAACACATCATGCAAAATTTCAAACAAATCGGATAATAATTGCGCTCTCTAGAGTCTAAGAAAGGAAGGGCAAAAGTTAGTACAATGTGGTAGCTATATCCAATTCTGAACCAATTTTGATGGACCTCGGCGAGCAAATATGTTCAAACTGAAATAACTACGGTTGACAAATGACAAACTTCTCAGATACTATGGCAGTCGTCGAAGAAAGCGTTTTGCCAAATTTTGGCAAAATGGGTCAATAAATACGCTTGCCGTGACTCTAGGAGTGAAAATCGGGCGATATATATATATATATATGATAGCTATATCTAAATCTGAACCTATTTTCGTGAACTTCACCTGTAATGTCGAGAGTCATAAGAAAATCCTCCCTACCAAATTTCGAGAGAATCGGGTAACAAATGACCATTTAATTGCATTATTACTGAAAATCGGAAGAACATCTATAAGAACTATATCCAAATTGGAACCGATATTAATGAAATTCACCTGTAATATCGGGACTCATTAGAAAATCCTTTTCGCCAAATTTCGAGAAAATCGGTTAATAAATCACCATTTTATGTTGTATAACTTCAAATCGGACGAACATATATATGGGAGCTATATCCATATCTGAATCGATTTTTTCCAAGTTTTATAGGCTTCGTCTATAGGCCGAAAAACACACCCATACCAAATTTTAAGACGATCGATTGAAAATTGCGACCTGTAGTTTGTACACAAATTAACATGGACAGACAGACGGACGGACAGACGGACATAGCTAAGTCGAATCAGAAAGTGATTCTAAGTCGATCGGTATACTTATCAATGGGTCTATCTCTCTTCCTTTTGTGTGTTACAAACTAATTTACTAAGTTATAATACCCTGTACCAAAGTAATGGTGTAGGGTATAAAAATTCAAAATCCAGGGTCGATTTATATGATTATACCAAGCTATACCAGGTTATGAGCAAAAAAAAGCTTAGTACAGTTGTTGGAAATCACAACAAAACACGTCATGTAAAATTTTAGTGAGTCTCAAGATGCAAGAACGGTTTATATAGCAGCTATATCAGGTTATGAACCGCTTTGTACCATACTTTGCGCAGTTGTTGAAAGTCAAGACAAAACACTTCGTGCAAAATTTCAGCCAAATCGGATAAGAATTGCACCCTCTGGAGGCCCAAAAAGTCAAATCGGGAGATCGGTTTATATGGAACCCATATCAAAACAAGGACCGATTTGGCCCAATACAATCCCAACTGAATAATAATTTGTGCAAAATCTCTAGTGCCTGGCTTGACTTCTTGGAGAGTAAGCGTGCTTTCGTTAGACAGACAGTCGGACATGGCTAGATCGACTTTGAATGTCATGACGATCTAGAATATATATCGTTTATGGGGTCTTAGATGAATATTTCGAGGTGTTGCCAACGGAATGACGAAATAAGTATACCACCATCCTATGGTGGAGGGTATAAAAAAGTCGTAAAACAAGTAAAAGAGTGCTAAGTTCGGAAAGGCCGAATCTTGGGAACCCACCACCATGGATTCTGCTAAAACATGGGAGCTATATCTGATTATAGACCGATTTGGACCATCGGAGAGAACACCGCGTGCAAAATTTCGGATGAAAATTTCGGCTTCCAGGGGCTCAAGAAGTCAAATCGGGAGATAGGTTTGAATGGGTGCTATATCAGGTTATAGACCGATAGAGAACACCGCGTGCAAAATTTCAGCCAAATGGGATGAAAATTACGGCCTCCAGGGGCTCAAGAAATCAAATCGGGAGACCGGATTAATATGGTAGCTATATCAGGTTATTGACTGATTTGAACCGTATTAAGCACAGTTGTTGGATGTCTTAACAGAACACCACATGCAAGATTTTAGTCAAATCAGAGAGAAATTGCGGCTAGTAAGGGCTCAAGAAGCTAATCGGGACATCGGTTTTTATGGGAGCTATATGTTAATCTGAACCGATTTGGCTCATTTGCAATCACCAAAGACCTACATCAATTTTAAGTATCGGTGTAAAATTTCAAACAGCAAGCTTTACACGTTCGATAGACGGAAGGACGGACAGACGGGCATAGCTAGATCGACTCATAGTGTCAAGACGATCAAGAATATATATACTTTATGGGGTCTTAGACGAAATTTCGATGTGTTACAAACAGAATGATTCAATGAATACACTCCCTATTCTACGGTGGTGAGTATAAAAACTGCCCATAAATTGTATCCAAATTGGATAGGAACTACGGCTTTCAGGAGTTCAAGATGCCAAATCGGGAGATCGGTTTATATAGGAGCTATACCAGGTTATAGACCAATTTAAACCTAGAAAGTCAAAACGATCAAGAGTTTATATACTGTATGGAGTGGCAGATTAATATTTCAATGTGTTACAAACGGAATGACTAGTTTAGTATACCCCCCACCCTATGGCCGTGGGTATAATAAAGGTACACTCAAAGGAAACAAACATTTTCAATACTAGGAAACATATGCAAAATCTTACCTTCATATTTTGCCCAAAAATTAAAATAATGAAAACATTAACATATTCTTGAGTGGCAAAATTAGTGAACAATTTTAAAATATTTCTGGAAATTTTGTTTTAAAATAACTGAAATAATTGTTGAGTGTTGTTTGTGCACATGAAATCTGTTCGTGTACATGAAAATGTTCATCTGATGTTTTTGTGTTATTTTATGCCATAGTATATTCAGCCACATTCTGAATATTGTTTTGCTTACATCAATGACATTCCAGAAAAGTTTACATTTGTTAACAAGGTAAGCCGAAAGTCATCATCAAATGCCGATTCACAGACAACTGTTTAAAATACAGTAAAACAGCAATAAGACAGTATAATAGCCTGAGGCTGGGGGATTCCAAGTAAGACTGGGTTAAACACCCTCTACCGTGGATCGCATTTGTCAAGATCTTATAGCCAAACGAAATCGAGATCTAGGAAACCAGTTAAATGCTATAACAAAACAAAAAAACACATTTTTCTGTCTAACTTTAAAAAATAAGGGTTTTTTTGTTTTCTATTTGTAATAGAAACAGATTACCCTATGGTCTGCAGCCGGACAATATCTGATTATATTAGCAAAAAATGGACTATACTCGACACGGTTATTGGAAGTCTTAGCAGAACACTACATGCAAAATTTCAGGAATAGCTGACGAAAATTCCGACTTCTAGGTGCTCAAGAAGTCAAATCGGGCGATCGGTTTCTATGAGAGCTATATCATGTTTAAGAC
This sequence comes from Stomoxys calcitrans, assembly GCF_963082655.1. Lineage (NCBI taxonomy): Eukaryota > Metazoa > Arthropoda > Insecta > Diptera > Muscidae > Stomoxys > Stomoxys calcitrans. The sequence continues at coordinate 199,022,131 of NC_081552.1, forward strand.
CGATTTGAACTGTACTTGACACAGTTGTTGGAAGTCATAACAGCACACTACATGCAAAATTTCAGCCAAATCGAACAAAAATTGCGGTTTCCAGGAGCTCAAGAAGTCAAATCGGGAGATCGGTTTATATGGGAGCTATATAAAGTTATAGACCGATTTGGACCGTACTTATTACGGTTATTGGAAGTTATAAAAGAACACTATGTGCTCAATTTCAGCCAAATCGGATGAAAATTGCGAATTTCGGGGGCTCAATAAGTCAAATCGGAAGATCGGTTTATATCGGAGCTATATCTAAATCTGAACCGATATGGCCCATTTGCAAAGCCCAACAACCTACAGCAATATTAAGTACCTGTGTAAGATTTCAAGCGGCTAGCTTTACGAGTATGACCTCTATCGTGATTTCGACAGTCGGACGGACATGGCTAGATCGACTCAGAACGTCGAGACGATCAAGCATATAAAGGGTGATTTTTTTGAGGTTAGGATTTTCATGCATTAGTATTTGACAGATCATGTGGGATTTCAGACATGGTGTCAAAGAGAAAGATGCTCAGTATGCTTTGACATTTCATCATGAATCATTGAATCATTGAATTTTATTACCAAAATCAGTGTTCGGTTCGAAATGTGTTCATTCACCGTAACGTTGCGTCCAACAGCATCTTTGAAAAAATACGGTCCAATGATTCCACCAACGTACAAACCACACCAAACAGTGCATTTTTCGGGATGCATGGGCAGTTCTTGAACGGCTTCTGGTTGCTCTTCACTCCAAATGCGGCAATTTTGCTTATTTACGTAGCCATTCAACCAGAAATGAGCCTCATCGCTGAACAAAATTTGTCAAAATTTGAACACATTTCGAACCGAACACTGATTTTGGTTATAAAATTCAATGATTTGCAAGCGTTGCTCGTTAGTAAGTCTATTCATGATGAAATGTCAAAGCATACTGAGCATCTTTCTCTTTGACACCATGTCTGAAATCCCACGTGATCTGTCAAATACTAATGCATGAAAATCCTAACCTCAAAAAAATCACCCTTTATATACTTTATTGGGTCTCAGGCGAATATTTCTAGGTGTTACAAACGAAATGACTAGACTAGTGTCCCCCCACCCTATGCTGGTTGGTATAAAAATGACATTGTTGCACTTTTATTGTTTGTTAGTTTGTTTGTCTGTTTCGTAAAGACTCTGAAAAGATTTTCATAAAATTATCGCAGATGGTTTTTTATATCCGAAGGGGGGTCGGACCCTCCCCCGTTCCCAAATTTTCAAAAACGCCAGATCTGGGAGATTGGTGCACCGATTTAAGCGAAATTTTGCATGCCACCTCATGGAATGCCAAAAACACATAATTTATATAAAATTTTCGGGTCAAATAACCTAGGGGAACGCCGCATCCCAAAACCCTCCGGAACGGACATGTTTACCGAATGGAACAATATGGGTATCAAATGAAAAGTATTAAAGAGTAGAGTACGAACTTGGCATTAAAATTACACCATAAGTGTCGGGGGAGGCCCCCCCCGCCAAAAAAAAAACACCCAACAGGACACTTTTATCGCTTTGGGCAATATAGGTATCAAATGAAAGGTATTTAAAAAGATAGTTCAACTCTGGCATAAAAATGTATTCCTTGAAGTCAGAGGAGCCAACCCAAGCCGGGTATGTAGATCTTGACATGGTCATGGATGGTCAAAAGGGACTCAAATCTGTTTTATGGCCAAGTGTTTCAAAGACGACTTATCTCTTAAACTCCCCCTGAACCACACATATATACCGACTAAAGGGAATATTTAGCTTAAATGTGGTTTTTGGGAGTAGAATAAGAATCTGATATTCACTTTCGGGGCAAAGGGTTTGGCTACCCCAATCCACCACCAAAACCAAGAGAATGAAGTAGATCTAACATCCAAACCCTCCCCTTACCATATTTTCAAAAACGCCAGATCTCGGAGAAATATGGTATCCTTATTATCTAGGGGGGCCGCACCACCTCCAAAACCCGCAAAATGGAAATTTAAACCAAAAATGACAATATGGGGCTCAAGTGAAAGGTATTTGAGACAAGATCACGAATCTGATACACGGGGGTCTACCTCACCCCCAAAAACACCCCCATTCCGAACATATTTACCAACCATAACAATATAAGGCTCAAATGAAAGAAATTTGGGAGAAAAGCGTTAATACGATATCCACATTGGTGCGAAATATCTGAAAGACCGAACCAGCACCCCCAAACAGTAATTTTTTCCTGACCGTGTCAGTATAGAGCTCAGATAAAATGGAAAGAGCAACGGAGCGGGCCCTGTACAGCTTATCTTACATAACAATTAAGGGTTAAGTGCCTAGGGGGAACGTCCCCCTACAAAAACCTCCCGAAACGGGCAAATAAACTAATCTGCACAATATAGGACCTAAATGAGAGGCATTTGGGTATTCAGAACGAATTTATCGTTTTTAAACGAAATGTCAATGAAATACATTTATATAGCCAAAATTACAGATGATACAAATGAAAAGGCAAAGTTAGTACACTCACATCTTCTAGCGAAGGGTAAAAAAATGCAATGTACTAACTACTGGGCAAATAAACATATTTGGCACTTTTGAAGCTTTAGAAAATTTTGCCAATTTAAAGACACGCACACACACACACATACATTTAATTCACATGTATTGTTGTAAAAGGACAATGGCCCACAATGCCCATATTTTATGATATTTAAATGGCCACATTGACACGTATGTTAGTTATCAAGTGTAATTGTATAATTTTTTATTCAATTTATTGTTTGCTCAATTGATATTTGTACATCTATTCAAATATTCATTTTATTTTGTGGCACTTTATTTGTCCATCATCAAATGTTGACCGTAAATATCAGAAATCAAAATACACACTAAGCAACAAATGTCAAATGAAGACAAATATCTAAGCAAAGACCACTTTGGTACAGGCACAAATAAAAGAACCATAAGTTTAGCCGCTTAGGTTGTGTTGCCTCCAAAAAGGTAAAAATTTTATAAGTAAATAAGTAAAAAGGCATTAAGTTCGGCCGGGCCGAACTTTGTATACCCACCCCCTCGGGTATATATGTAAAACCCCTTTCGTCACAATCCGGCGAAAATTGGATAACTTATTCACCCAAATTCGGCACTGAAATTGAGTGGTCTAATAAATATAAGTCACTGTTGAAATTTGTATTTTAAATTTCAACAAAAATCGGATAATAAACAAAGCTTTTATGAGCTTCAGATCCTTAATCGGCATATCGATCTATATGACAGCTATATCTAAATACAGTCCGATCTTTACCATATTTGGGTCAGATGTCGGGAGACCTAAAACCACCCATTGTTTCATATTTCAGCGAAATCGGGTAAAAAAAAAAACTTTTATGAGCTTTAGACCCTTTATCAGGATATCGGCCGGTACGCAGCTATATCTAAATATAGTCCGATCCGAACCATATTAAGGTCGGATAGCGGGAGCCTCAACACAACTTAATGTTTCCAATTTCAGCGAAATCGGGTAATAAATAAAGCTTTTATGGGCTTCAGACCCTTTATCGGCAGATCGGTCTATATGGAAGCCATATCTAAATATAGTCCGATCTGAACCTAATTAAGATCAGACATTCAGAAGCCCAAAACCACTCACTGTTTCAAATTTCAGCGAAATCGGCTAAAAAATAAAGGTTTTATAGGCTTTAGACCCTTTATCGGGAGATTGGTCTATATATCTCAGATATCGAGAGGCTCAAAACCACTCACTGTCTCAAATTTCTGCGAAATCGGCTAAAAAATAAAGGTTTTATAGGCTTTAGACCTTTTATCGGCAGAATGGTCTATATATGGCAGCTATATCTAAATATTGACCGATTTCATTCATATTTACGTCAGAAGTCGGTCATTTATCTGGCGAAATCACGACAGCGATTAAGAGAATAAAGACATTCATTGAAATTTTGAAAAAAAAAAACCTAATTTAAATAGTTGGTTATGGCCTTCACATATAGTGACCCTTCATTTTGACTCCTGCAGCCCCCAGGAGCCAAAATTTTTGTCTGATATCACTGGTGTATGAAGTATGATTATGCTTTCCAATACCCACACCAATTCCTAACCCAAATAGTTCTGCGACTAGAATTTCAAACTTATACCCAATAAGGAAAAGCAAAAGTCGGGGGGAGCTGACTATTTAATGCCCTTCACCTCCAAGTCGCCGTAATACTTTTAATACCCAGCACCTGTGTTCAAATCTAGTCAGACTTTCATTTAGTATACCCATTGAAATATCAAATAGACCGTTGTAAGATTTTCTCACGTTAGGACCTTAATTTTGGCTACTACAGCCTTAAAGGACCACATCGGACGAAAGATATATATGGGAGCTAAATCTTAATCTGTACCGATTTTCATGAAATTTTTCACACGTATTGTGACGTGAAATAAACCATATCACACTAAATTTTGTATAGATCGGATCAAACTAGCACCGGCTATGGCCTTAAAAAGCCATATCGGATGAAAGTTATATATGGGAGCTATACCTAAATCTGAGCCGATTTTGTACCCGTATAAGGACGCCAACCCTGCCAACAGGGGATAACTATGAGCACCATACAGGCTGGAACTTTGAGCTCTGAATTGTGTGGTGTCCATCATTACCACGGGAAGCTTAGCTGAAAGCTACCGGGCGCGTCCACAGGTTGGGGATGGTGGAAAACTCTGTTTTTATGCAGACTAACTGCAAATGCGGCTGCAAGCAGTTAGCGATTTTCGGGAGGAGAGTCCCAGTTAGGAGTCAGGTGGCACTGGCTCTTAATTCAATACTGGGTGCCAATGATACTCGAGATGACAAGGCGAGGTATTGGCGCCATCAATTAACCAATGGCCAACATCAGCTTCTATTCCCAGGTTAGAGGCGGCTGGAGGCGAGCGTCAGATCTCACGTACAATCCCACAAAATCTATGCGATTGGGGCGCTGGGCCAGTAACACGCTCCCGGAAAACTATGAGAACAAAGGAATAGTAAAAACGGACAACCCCCATACTAGGGTACCTAAAGCCTCTCCCAAGAAACCCATGGTACGACCAAGAGTCTCGAGATGCTACTGAAGCCAAGAATGCGGCATATAGAGCAACCCTACAATCAGTAGCAATGCGCCAGATAAAGAAGAGGTATCGGGAGAAAAGGAGAGCGGAGAAACGTCTATTCCGCAGAAAGAAAAAAGAAATGGAAAGACATGACTGTGAGCGAATTGTGATGTACAGGAGTCAGAATGAAGTCCGGAAATTCTACCAAAGAATTAAACATCAAACCGATGGCTTTCATGCAGGCACATCCTCCTGCAGAGACATAGAGGGAAATCTGGTAACTGACACAGATAACATGCTGAGGATATGGAAAGAATATTTTACCCCACTGCTAGTGTCCGACGTTGGCGGCAAAGAAGATACTGCAGAACCAATCCCTGATGATGGTATAGAATGTTTACCTCCTAGTCAGAATGAGGTCCAAGTAGCAGTGACCCGACTAAAGAACAACAAGGCAACAGGAGCCGACGGGTTACCCGCCGAACTATTTAAGACCGGAGGCGACACGCTGATAAGGAGTATGCATCAGCTTATCTGCGCAATCTGGCTAGAAGAACGCATACCCGATGATTGGAACCTCAGCATACTATGTCCCGTACACAAGAAAGGAGACAAGACGGAATGTGCCAACTACAGAGGAATAAGTCTCCTCCCCATCGCATTCAAGATACTCTCGAAAATCGGACAACAAATGCAACCTGTACCTTAATCACAAGAATACACGGAAAGACAGACGGACATAGCTCGATCGAATCAGGAAGTGATTCTAAGCCGATCGGTAAGCTTATCAATGGGTATAGCTCTTCCCATTCTTAGCATTGCAAACAAATGCACAAAGTTATAATACCATGCGCCACAGTGATGGTGTAGGGTGTGAAAAATTCAGCCAGTTCGAAATTAGCACCATTACTTTAACTAAAGAATTGGTTCGAAAGAACTCAAAAAGAACAGATAGACCTTTTAATCAGAAATGGTTTGATGGAGTGAAAATTAATGGCCCACTTTCCATTTCCCTCCAGAACGCTAGTTTAGGAATGGATTTGATGGATTTCCGATGAAATTTTGAATTTTTCTGTGGAGTCACGAATTTTGGCCCATTTCTTCTAGTACGCATAGTTTAGGAGATACAGCCATTTTAAAGTTTTCGAAGTGAAAATCATATATTTGACGAAGTTTGGAATTTTTTTATGGAGTGACGAATTATGGCACATTTCACTCTAAGATGCTAGTTGATAGTTCGATTTTTGATGGATTTTCGACGAAATTTAAAACATTTCCATGGAGTCACGAATTATGGCTCATTTCCCTCTAGGATGCATGTTTTAGGAGATACAGTTATTTTAAAGTAATCAAAGTGAAAATTCTATTTTTGAAGGATTTTCCATAAAATCAATCTTTGATAGAGTCGCGAATTATGGCTCATTTCCCTCTAGGACTCATAGTTTAGGATATGCATCCATTTTAAGTTTTTAAGTGAACATTGAAGGATGGGGGTTTAATACCCACCACCACATTTTGTCATTCTGTTTGCGACACATCGAAATATCCATTTGCAACCCTATAAGGTATATATAATCTTGATCGTCGTAAAAATCGAAGACGATCTAGCCAGGTCCGTCCGTCTATTCGTCTGTCTGTTGAAATCACGCTACAGTCTTTAAAAATAGAGATATTAGGCTTAAACTTTGCACAAATTCTTTTTTTGTCCATAGGCAGGTTAAGTTAGAAGATGCTTTATCGGACTATGGCTTTATATAACCCCCATATAGACTGATCCGCCGGTTTAAGGTCTTGGGCCCTTTAAAGGCACATTTTTTATCAGATTTTTCCAATATTTAGAACAGTGAATTTTGAACATAGTGTTCTGTTCCGACTTTCCTTTATTTTTTGCTGGTTTGACAGAAGTTTGGTATATAAAATAATATTATGCCCTTGAACTAAATTTATTTTGTATACATTTTTATCCGAATCCATGGTGGTGGGTTCCCAAGATTCGGCCGAACTTAGCACGCTTTCACTTGTTATACCCTCCACCATAAGATGGAGGGTATACTAATTTCGTCATTCTGATTGTAACTACTCGAAATATTCGTCTGAGACCCCATAAAGTTTATATATTCTTGATCGTCGTGAAATTTTATGTCGATCTAGCCATGTCCGTCCGTCTGTCCGTCCGTCCGTCCGTCTGTCTGTCGAAAGCACGCTAACTTCCGAAGGAGTAAAGCTAGCCGCTTGAAATTTTGCACAAATACTTCTTATTAGTGTAGGTCGGTTGGTATTGTAAATGGGCCATATCGGTCCATGTTTTGATATAGCTGCCATATAAACCGATCTTGGGTCTTGACTTCTTGAGCCTCTAGAGTGCGCAATTCTTATCCGATTGGAATGAAATTTTGCACGACGTGTTTTGTTATGATATCCAACAACTGTGCCAAGTTTGATTCAAATCGGTCCATAACCTGATATAGCTGCCATATAAACCGATCTTGGCTCTTGACTTCTTGAGCCCCTGGAGGGCGCAATTCTTATCCAATTTGAATGAATTTTGGCACGTAGTATTTTGTTATCATATCCAACAACTGTGCCAAGTATGGTTCAAATCGGTTCATAACCTTATATAGCTGTCATATAAACCGATCTGGGGTCTTGACTTCTTGAGGCTCTAGAGGGCACAATTCTTATCCAATTTGAATGAATTTTGGCACGTAGTATTTTGTTATGATATCCAACAACTGTGCCAAATATGGTTCAAATCGGTTTATAACCTGATATAGCTGTCATATAAACAGATCTGGGGACTTGACTTCTTGAGCTTCTAGAGGGCGCAATTCCTATCCGATTTGGCAGAAATTTCGCAAGACGTTTTTTATTGTTACTTTCAACAACTGTGTCAAATAAAGTACAAGTCGGTTCATAACCTTGTATAGCTGCCATATAAACCGATCTGGGATCATGACTTCTTGAGCCTCTAGAGGTCGCAATTATTATCCGATTTGCCTGAAATTTTGTACGACAGATTCTTTCATGACCATCAAATCTTTTCTTATATCCTTTTTTTGCCTAAGAAGAGATGCCGGGAAAAGAACTCGACAAATGCGATCCATGGTGGAGGGTATATAAGATTCGGCCCGGCCGAACTTAGCACGCTTTTACTTGTTTTTTTTTTTTTTTTTTTGTAAAAAAATATCCAAATTATTTTCAGATTACAATAATTTTTGAGTATCAAGCATTTGGAGAATTCATAATTTACCAAGCATTGTTATTGCCACAATTATCCTGAAAATCGTTTCAAAAATTTGTCCAGCTTACGTGTTCACACACCAACCGACGGGTTTCTTTGTCATTCATAAGGCTTTGCATAAAATGCAATATTTGACAATTTTTTTTATAATCCTTGCAATTTGTTTAAGCTCTAATCGAATTACTATTGGCAAATGAATTTTTGTGACTGAATATTAACAACAACAAAAAGTATTTTTGTATGGTAAGCCCCCAAATAATGGACTATTTACAGAGATGACAACTTTTGGCCTGAAGGTGATTTTCAATTTTGCCATGGATTAATGCAAACACACATATTTTTGTATTTATGGGGAAATATTTGTATTGAGCAATTTTAAGTCCTACACCATATTATTGGGTTGCCCAAAAAGTAATTGCGGATTTTTTAAAAGAAAGTAAATGCATTTTTAATAAAACTTAGAATGAACTTTAATCAAATATATTTTTTTTTACACTTTTTTCCTAAAGCAATAAGCAAGAATGCATATACAGAGTCACAAGCTGTGAAAAAATTTGTCAACGCCGACTATATGAAAAATCCGCAATTACTTTTTGGGCAACCCAATAGTTGTGTGAATATTGTGACAACAGATTTTAAATTGTAAAACAATTTAAATAAAATACTTTACAATTTATCATTTGGGAAATAATTTTAGTTGATTGACTTTATAATATACGAAGCCAAGAAATACGAACACCAACAGGAGAGGTAAGTCGATTTTATTCTAAATTGAGCATGCCTTTTATTGACATAAATGCAAATTTTTTTGACCATGAACATTCCATAAAGGAAGAATAACAAACTTCTCACATATCGCCAACGAGTGTTGTCCGATTCAAGTTTTAGTTGAATGATATGGGGCATCATTTTTTTAGCAGAGTCCGAATAGTGTGCAGCAAAGCGACACCTCTTTGGGCAGAAGTTTTTACTTGACAAAGTACCTCACAAATGTCGCCAGCATTAGGAGAGAATAAACACCACTGAAAAATTTGTTTTTATGTTCTCGCCAGGATTTGAATCCAGGCGTTCAACATCATAGCCGGTCATGCGAACCTCAGCGATACGTTAGCCTCCAACTCTTATTAATACAAAGAAGCCTGAATCGGCAGCGATCCTGCTGACAGGTGCCCTGTTGAGTAATTATGAGGAGAACTGGCCTGTGACCTATGCGGGTAAGAAATTGCAGCCTGTTTGGTGGATTGGGGACTTTAACAGACTGCGAAGAGGCTCTAAACAATGCGACTAAAACCAAGCTAAGTGCGAACTTGGACGAGTACAGGAAATCCCTATACAAGTACACGAGGGAAGTGAAATAGTGCAAGAGGTAGAGCTGGCAAACTACGAGACTTTTAAAAATAAAAATCGATATTACCGTTTATTTCCTATCACCTACATTTCAAACGAAAATTAGAAGTAACAAGTAAAAGCGTGCTAAATTTGGCCGGGCCGAATCCTATATACCCTCCAACATGGATCGAAATTGTCGAGTTATTTCCCGGAATCTCGGAATGGGAGCGGTATCAGGCTATAGACCGCTTCAGAACATATTTGACACGTATACTGAAGGTCATAGGGAAGCCGTTGTACAAATTTTCAGCCAAATCAGATAATAATTACGCCCTCTGGAAGCTTAAGAAGTGAAGATCCCAGATCGGTTTATATGACAGCTATATCAGGTTATGGACCGATTTGAACCAAACTAAGTACAATTATTGGAAGTCATAACAAAACTCGTAATGCAAAATTTCAGCCAATTCGAATAAGAATTGCACCCTTTTGGGCCCAAGAAGTAAAAAAGGCAGATAGGTTTATATGGGAGCTGTATAGACCGATTCAGAATATATTTGATACGTATGTTGAAGGTTAAAGGAGAAGCTGTTGTACAAAATTTCACCCATATCGGATAATAATTACGCCCCCTAGAGGCTTAAGAAGTCAAGATCCAAGATCGGTTTATATGACAGCTATATCAAGTTTTAGATCGATTTAAACCATACCTAGCACAGTTGTTGGAAATCGTAACAAATCACGTCATGCCGAATTTCAGCCAAATCGGATAGGAATTGCGCCCTCTAGAGGCTCAAGAAGTCAAGACCCAAGATCGGACAGCCATATCAGGTTATGAACCGATTTCAACCATACTTAGCACAGTTGTCAAAAGTCGTAACGGAGCATGTCATGTCAAATTTCAGCCAAAACGGGTAAGACTTGCGCCCTTTGGAGGCTTAAGAAGTCAAGACCACAGATAGGTTTATATGGCAGCTATATAAAAAGATGGACCAATTTTGCCCATTTACAATCCCAATCGACCTACACTAATAAGAAGTATTTGTGCAAAATTTCAAGTGGCTAGCTTTACTACTTCGAAAGTTAGCGTGCTTTCGACAGATAGACGGACGGATGGACATGGCTACATCGACTTAAAATGTAATGTCGATCGAGAATATATATACTTTATGGGGTCTTGGACGAATATTTCGACGGAATTAGTATACCCCCATCCTATGGTGGAGGGTATAAAAATCAGGAGATCGATTTATATTGAAAAAATATCAATGCACACACCCAATAAAACCATGGTAAATAAAGTCAGTTAGAAGTCATGAGAGAAATCACTGTACAATATGTTAGCCAAATCGGATGAAAATTGCGCCCTCTATAGGCGCAATGTATCTTAATAAATACATTCAGTGTCGGATCGCTTATTTTCATTTAGTTTTGCAAACACTTTAACTATTGCGATAGTATACATTGGAAAAATATCAATCGATATTCATCAAAAACTTAAATATCGATAGTGCCATCGATATTCATCAAAAACTTAAATATCGATAGTGCCATCGATATTTCTCCAGTTCTACCAAGAGGTCCTCATTGATTTCGGTGTAGGGTGGTGAGTTCGTTTGAACACTACAATGGAATGATAACGGATGGCGTACTGTACTGATAGGTTACAAAAGGCTGGACCGTACGGAATACGACTCCTCGAAATAATACCTAAGAGCTGTGTGTTGCCACCGTAGCGCAGAGGTTAGCATGTTCTCCTATGACGCCGAACGCTTGGGTTCGAATTCTGGCACGAACAACAGAAAATTTTGTCAGCTGTGGTTATCCCCTGTAATGTAAAAACTTCTTCGCAAAGAGGTGCAGCACGCCGTTCGGACTCGGCTATAAAAAGGAGGTCCCTAATCATTGAGCTTAACAATTTAATCGACACCAGCATGCTGGCATCATGCCTTCACTCGCATGCTGGTATCAGCATGCTTGCGGTTGACAGTACCCCTTGTGATATGATTGGCTAAATAGAATAGATTTTGGGTGTGGCCGACTTCGTTTTGGCGGCCTTCTTGAGCATATATGGGGCATTTAATAATGTGAAGATGGAGTCCATATATGGCGCTCTGGTGGCAATGAGGGCCCTTTTCTTTTGCTGACTTATGTTTATACGATTCCTAATAGCTGGCTTATCAAGGCATCATTAGCAGATAGTTCGTTTAGAAAGGTTGTGACTAGAAAAGCTCAGGAAGGAGTGATTTTACCCCTCTTTTGTAGCTTCTGGTAATCAATGGTATTCTAAGGACTTTCGAAAAACAGAGGGTAAAGGTGTTGAACGTTTTGCTCTCTACTATTGCGCACCTCGTTCAAGGGGATTGGAGAAAGCTGTCTGGAGGGGCGAGTCCTAATGCGCTTGGTTTAAACCCCAGAAAGACTAAGTTGGTACTTTTCACTAGGAGCACAAAACTGGATGTTTTCAGGGGAACGGTCCCGGATTGGCTAGGACTGCTGCTCTCTCCGGAGACCGAGTTCTTTGCCGTGAGTATTGTCTAGGAACACACAGCTTTTCAGTGAAACGGACCCGGATTGGTTAGAGCTGCCGATCTCTCCCGATGCCGAGTTCTTTGTCATATTTCTTGACCAGAAACTAAGCTGGAGAGGGAAAGTCGAGGAAAGAGATAGAGAGAGAAAGAGATTGAGAGATAATAGAGAAGGCACCTCGGTGGTGCTGATTTCTGGAGCATGGAGTAGTATCCCGTGAGGGGCACTGAACGTCATTCTACATCTTAGAAATTTGTCTCACACACGTTGGGTGGGTGGCAACAAAGATCGTCCTAAGAAACTTTGGGCATCCCTTTGTTCTGTTGGGGGATAAGAATGGGGATGCGTGATAGAGAGAGTAACTGCTTGTCGGCAGGTTGGACGTCGTTGTACTGAAACGTTTGTGGTCATGAAAACACCGGAGACGATGTCGATGCACAAGCCACTGCCCGATCAGACTGTTATGATATATATGGACAGTCAGTCGGCCCTGAAGGCTCTGACTTCAGACAATGTGAGATCGAGAATGGCTAGAAGATGCAAAGAGCTTTTTTGAGCTACAAGAAGGGCGGTCAGGCTCGGCTGGGTCCTAGCCATCATGAGGTGACGGGGAGCGAACGAAAGGCCCGACCAGCTGGCCAGGAATGAATCGCTGAATAACGTATATCATGCCAACGAATCAATGGGCTCTCCCCTTTGCGAGCTTCTTGATAGGTATGGCACCTACGATGGCAGTGCAAATGAGGAGTGTGGTGGGTTTAGGATTGAGAAAGGCCCTATGGCCGAGTATTTCACAGAACAGGACGCTGCTTATGGTGGTGCTGGGGAGGCATGATTAAAATAGGAATTCTGACTGGTCTTTTGCAACGTCAGGTCCTTGACATCGTGCTGGAGGCAGGTTGGAAGAGGGGGAAAACCGAAAAGGGCAAGGGTAAATACTTCTGTACGTGCCTGTAACCCACCACGTATTAAGTTTAAAATGCAAATGCAAATTTGCCCATGAGCATTCCCTTAGGAAACAGGGGCAAACTTCTTACATATCAATGAGTGCTGTCCGATTCAATTCTAAGCTCAATGATACAGGGCCTCTTTTTTATAAACGAGTCTGAACGGCTTTCGTGTCTAATAGATGCCGGCACTTAGATGGAAACACACAGTACCAGACATGAACCAACTTAGGGGAGTGGTATTGAAGACAATTAAAGATTTTGTAAGTAGCACGGAATTCCTAAATTAAAATTTTCTTTTTAGAGGTTACTTTATAGTTTTTAGAGCGCGCAACAAGCTGATTACTGGCATACTATAGTGGCATGGGCGGATTATTATCTGCCCCCTCCTTCCAACCTCACCTAACCCAGCCTAAGTTATCCTCCCATTATAGAGTTCTTTAGAAATCTGAATTGTTTGACTGTAAAATACTCTCGCCAGAGAGCGTCGGCCAGGAAAAGAACATATTATGTCCTATTCCGCCGTTGTCGCTTCATGTGAGTACGAACTAGAGGGCACCAAGAGTATATGACCTTACCATTTGGTGGGTTTTGCCAATTACACACATCCACAAGGACAGCATGTTAAGCCAAATTTGTCCATATATCCCCTTTTTAAAATAAATAAAACTCATTATTTGCAACAACATTGCGAATATTTTATATTATCAACTAAATTCAATGTAAAAAATTTAAAGAGCATAACCTCAGCAGATGAAGTTAATGAAGCTAGCCGCGCCGGTAATTATGGTGTGTATCTGCTATGTTAAATTATATCCACCCCCCAGGGAGTCACTTTTTCCTTCTTTGCAGCCTGAGGTTGCTGTTAATGTCTTTTCACTAGGGTTTCAACTTGTGTTGAGTATACTTTGCAATTTAAACACGGAAGGCGGATGTTGTTGTTTATTTTGTTCTTTTTTCCATGACGTTGTTCTTAAGCCACTCTTTTTGGCCTTACCTGTAGTGCTTTTCAGTTTGTGGTCTTTTGGGCAACTTTTTTTGGGTTTTTTGCTTTCTTCTTTTTTTGTTCTGTTTAATCCTTATAATGTATAATTCAGCTATTCAGTTTGGAATGAAAATGTGTAGAAAATGGGGAAAAACGTATTTCTCTTCTGTTTTTACCCCACTTTTGGTTTGCTTTGAAATTCATCTTGTGTTAAATAGGGCATTAAATGATTTTTAGATTGAAATTTTAGGTAATTACAATTTTCTCAGATGTTGCATAAAACTCTCTTATTTTGAAAGGTTTACGGATTTTTTTATTTAAGCATTTTCTTGGTTTCATTATTCATTAATGGAGAAATGAAAAATAAAACACGTAAAAAAGTGCTCTTCAGAGTGCCTCATGAAGGGAGCTATATCTATTCGGTTTATATGGGGGCTACATCTAAGTATAGACCCATCTGAATTACCGCTCACAAATCCTGAGACTCACGTCCTCACGATGGCTGCACAGTTCAAATTTCATCTGTTCTTGCTGCCAGCCCACAGAGATATCACAGGAAATTGTACAGCAGATGAAATTGCGAGACTAGAAAGGAACTTAAACACTTCAGAGGAACTGGTATCTGTGTGCTCTCCATCTAGCATTGAAGAGGTCTACCGCTTCACTGAAGAATTGAAGAGGTCTACCGCTTCGCTGTCATTGGCTAAATCGGAGGTCTCGGTCATTGTGTGCGTCATGACTGACATGCCACGGTCTGATAGGAAAACATGCTAATAGACTAATGATTTTGAACAACGACTTCTGCAGCAGCTGTGAGAACGACGAGGAAGAGGCGTGTGTTTCCCACAGAAACTAAAAGGCATCTTGTTTCTCCTGTTGTTGTGGTATCACAATGAATCTGAATGCAGATTGCCACTTACCGCAGACCCCAAGGAATACATTTTTATGTCAGCTTTATACTATACCCCCCCGACACTTAAGGCGACATTTTTATGCCACGTACGTACTCTACTACTTTGATACCCATATTATTCTAATCGGTTAACATATCCTTGCTGGGGGACACCGAGGAATAAATTTTTATTTCAAATTTGTTCTCTGCTTTTAAATACCTTACATTTGATACCCATATTCCCAAAGCGGTGAAAGAGTCCTGTTGGGGGGTTTTTTGCGGGGGAGACCCCCCCCCCCCCAAAAACACTTTGGGCGAATATTGTATACCAACATGTCCGTCCGGTGGGTTTTGGGATGGGGCGTCCCCCCAGGTTATTCGACAAAAAAAAATTATACCTATTTCGTGTTTTTGGGATACCATAAGGTGGCATACAAAATTTCGCTTAAATCGAAGCACCCATCTCCGAGATCTGGTGTTTTTGAAAATTTGGGCAGTTTTCAAAAACACCCCCTTTGTGGGTTCGTAAATTTTTTTGTTCCGTATAGACTCAAAAACGGCTGAACTGATTTCTTTCAAATTTTTACAGATTGTGGGGAGTGATCTGGAAGGAGCAATAGACTATATAACTTTTTGATATATCAAGGGGGGCGGACCCTCCCACTTACCCCAAAAGTACCACCCAAAAATAAAAGTGGACCGATCGGAGCAATATGGGATTCAAATGAATGGTATTCGGGAGTAGAATACAATTTTGATATCGAAATTTGAGTCCAAGTACCTAGGGGGTTGCCCTGACGCCAAAACCGTTTCAAACAGGCATATTGGACGATAAAGACAATATGGGACTCGAATGATAGGTATTCGGGAGTAGATTACAAATATGGTCAGGAAGGTGGAATAAGTTATACAATTAGTTGATATTGGAATTGAGCGGACTCTCCCCCGTTATCCCAAAAACACCACCCAAAATCAAGGTTGACCGATTATGACAATATGAGTATCAAATGAAAGGTATTGGAGAGCAGAATATGAATATGGTATTAAATGTTGGGTCCAAGGAACCCAGGGGCCACTCCAACCCCAAAAGTTCCCCCAACCAAACATATTGGACGTACATAATGACAATATGGGACTCAAATGAAAAGTATTCGAGAGATGATTAGGAATATGACATAAAAAATTATGTCTAAGTATTTGCTCCACCCTCAAAATGGAAATTTTACTCGATCATAGCTATATAAGACTCAAATGAGTTGTATTTGGAAGTTGTTTACGAATATGACATTACACTATGTATCCAACAATTTAGGTGGCGCTTTACTTCCAACAATCACCTCCAATGGATTGTTTGACCCATTAAAAAAAAGGGGGATCAAAAGATAGATATTTTTGAGTAGAGTGCGTCATTCAAACCCTCATATAAACGGCCGCCACCAAACGGCTGTATACACCAATCATGACAATATGGGATTTAAATAAAGGTATAAGGTTTTGGACTGCGAATCTAATCTTTTTATTCTGCTTAAATATCTAGCGGACCACCTCACTCCAAAACAGTCGATCAATCATAATGACCTTACAGGACACTGTAAGATTTAATTAATGTGTGGAGACACAAATAAGTGTAGGCCGCCATACCCCTAAAATTATGACGTTCAGAGTGATAGGAGGAGTTGCAAATCTCAACGTTAAGGTTGCAACCATTTTTAGCTCACCGATAGATAAGACCAAACGACGTGTTGCTGGGCAACACGTTTTTGTTCAAAAGTTTTACCTGATTTAATAGTTAGAACTATCGCCACCGCATCAAATATATAGACTGATAAATTAGTTCTACACCAAAGAAAATCGTTTAATATGGCAATTTGATTTGATTTAAAGAACAGACTAAATGATGAATATGGATTTAGTTTATCCAATCAAAAACAGCCAGTAGATGGCGCTAATTTGGAGAAACCAACATGAACAGAGAGAAGGCAGAGTGGTCAAAATTAATCTTACTGCATATATCTTTGTTATGACAACCTATCGGTCTTTTGAATAAAGCAAAATAAAATATAGGAATTTCGTTGTGGTTGTTTGCGCAATTATTTTGTTAATTTTCCCACCCAAGACGGTGTTTAAGGTAGTTTAAGTGCAAATCTGAAAAATGTAGAAATTTTGGAGAAAAATCTTATTAGTTAAAATGTTTTCAACATTTTAGAGTGAGAATAAGAAACATATTTTTTGCGTGGTGAAAATGAAGACGCAGCGATGCTGCCCAGACTCAGCTATCTTCTATATATATATATATAAAGGAATTTTTGTTTGTTTGTCGATTTGTTTGTTTGTGTGTTCCATAATGGCTTAAAAAGGGCTGAACCAATTTTCGTGAAACTTTCACAAATGGTGCATTAAGGACCCGTGGTGAAAATAAGGTACTTTATTTTTTTATACATAAAGCGGGCGACCCTCCCCCTTACCCTAATTTTCACAAAACACCAGATCTCTGAAATGGGTAGGATGATTTAAGCGAAATTTTGGTTGCACATTTACAGTAACCTAAAAACAAAAATTTGGTATACAAAATCTGGGGTAGGGTGCCTAGGAGAGCCGCCCACCCCAAAACCCGCCAAACGGATTTATAGACCAATCACTACAATGTTGAAATCAAATTTAAGGTATTTGAGAGTAGAAAACGAATCTGATATCCAATTGTGGGACTAAGTGTTTCATGGGTCACACCACCCCGAAAAAAAGCCTCAAATTTGACATATTTACCAATCATGGCAATATGTCTTTTGGAGTATGAAATTGACTTTCATTTTTGGGACCAAGTCTCTGGTGGTCCACCACACTCCAAGAAGGATTTCTACTGACCATTGCAATGTGGGGTTTAAATAAGAGGTATTACACTCAAATACCTTTTATTTCAAAATCCACTTTCAATAGGCTTCGTCTCTAGGCTGAAAAACATGCCTGTACCTAATTTTAAGAGTATCGGACGATATTGCAATCTGCACTTTGTACACAAATTAACATGGACAGACGGAGAGATACACAGGAATAGCTAAATCAAATCCGAAAGCGATTCTAAGTCAATCGGTGTAGTTATCAATGGGTCTATCTCTCTTCCTTCTGGGTGTTACAAACAAATGCACAAGTTATAATTCCCTGTACCGCATTGGTGGTGTAGGGTATAATAACTTATGCACTTCTTTTATAGCCCTTCGGTATACTCGTATATGAGCTTTTACTTATTAATTCTAACCAACTCAGATGCTTTTACTAGCTCTAACAATTTCCGGGTAACGTAGGAGTTGTGCGTACTTTGGAAGATCTTTGTTGATGATTATATAAAAAACATTTTTGCTGTTTTGATTAATAATTTTGGTTAAGTGTAATTAAGCAGCGGTCATTTTCAGCAACAACAAGCTTTCCAGCAGTAAGACTGTTGCTCTGAAATTTCAGAACTACTGCTGTGATAGCATAACTACTGCTAAAATAGCAACAAAATTAACTACTAATATTCAGCAGACAGTATTTGCTATTTTAAGCAAACTGTTTTCTATGCACCATAGAGCATATCCTGAAATTTTGCATGCGGTGTTCCGCTATGACTTTCAACAACTGTGTTAAGTACGGTCCGAATCGGTCTACTACCTGCTATAGCTCCCCTATAAACCGATCTCCCGATTTGACTCCTGAGCCCCTACAAGCCGCTAAATTCGCAATTGTCCGATTTGGCTGAAATCCACGTGGTGTTCCGCTATGACTTCCAACAACTGTCCTAAGTACGGTACGGTATTTTTTGATGGTTTGACAGAAATTTGGTTTGATTGCATCATACCCTACGCCGACCCCGCGATGGTATAGAGAGAAATGTCATTGACTGGAACCCGCTAGGACATCGAAGGAGGGGACACCCGAATAACACATGGATCCGCTGTACGAAAAGAGAATTGGAATCAACCCATTTATCGTGGAATCAAGCCAAGGCTTTGGCGAACGATAGAACTCGATGGAGAGAGCTTGTTGATATCCTATGTTCACACTGAACAGTTTACTATTGGCCATATTTTATGGTAATATATTTGATATACTTCAATTGCAAAAAAAGGACATATATATATACTCAGAAGCTTATTCCTATTCGCCTAAGGCATGTCTGTCAACGTATTCATTCTGTGCCCTTTGTCCGTCCCTCATTATTATACCCAATACCGAAGGATTGGTGAAGGTCACCGTAGCGCAGGGGTTAGCATATCCGCCTATGACGAAATTGCACCGTTGGTTTTCCCCTCCTAATGCTGGCGGCATTTGTGAGGTACAATTCCATGTAAAAACTTCTCTCCAAAGATGTGTCGCACTGCTGCACGTCGTTTGGACTCGGCTATAAAAAGGAGGTCCCTTATCTCTGAGCTTTAACCGAAGGATGGGGGTATGTTCATTTGGTCATTCCCTTTGCATTACATCAATAAATTCTTTTCGGATCCTACAAAGTACATACGGCCTAAAAATCCTAGACGATCTAGTCATGTCGTTCCTTCCGTCTGTTTTTTTTTTTTGCCTTTGTCCATGGGCAAGCTAAGCTTGAAAATGGGCAAAATCAGACTATATCTTGATATAGCCCCCATATAGATCGATCTCCCGATTTAGGGTCTTAAGCTCATAAAGCAGCATTTATTTACCATTTCGCTGAAATTTTACATATCTTATTTGACTATATCTTAATATAGCCCTTCTATAAACGATCCCCAGTTTTAAGGCCCTAAGACCATAAAATTTGGAGGCCACCGTAGCGCAGAGGTTAGCATGTCCGCCTATGACGCTGAACGCATGGGTACGAATCCTGGCGAGACCATCAGAAAACATTTTTCAGCTGTGGTTTTCCCCTCCTAATGCTGGCAACATTTGTGAGGTACTATGCCATGTAAAACTTCTATCCAAAGAGGTGTTGCACTGCGGCACGCCGTTCGGACTCCGCTATAAAAAGGAGGCCCCATATAATTGAGGTTAAACTTGAATCGGACTGCACTCATTGATATGTGAGAAGTTTGACCCTGTTCCTTAGTGGAATGTTCATGGGCAAAATTTGCAATTTGCAAGACCATAAATTTCACAATTTATTGCCCGATTTCGCTGAAATTTGATACAGTGATCGGTATTTTTATACCTTATACCACTACTGTGGTACAGGGTATTATAACTTAGTGAATTAGTTTGTAACACCAAGAAGGAAGAGAGATAGACCCATTGATAAGTATACTGATCGACTCAGAATCACTTTCTGATTCGATTTAGCTATGTCCGTCTGTCTGCCGGTCTGTCCGTCCGTCTGTCTGTCTGTCCATGTTAATTTGTGTACAAAGTACAGGCCGTAGTTTTCATCCGATCGTCTTCAAATTTGGTATGGGCATGTTTTTCGGCCTAGAGACGAAGCCTATTGAAATTTTAAAAAATCGGTTCAGATTTGGATATAGCTCTCATGTATATATTCGTCCGATTTGCAGTAATACTGCAATAAAATGGTCATTTATTAACCGATTCTCTCAAAATTTTGCAGGAAGGATTTTTTTATGAATCCCGACATTACCGGTTAATTTCATAGAAATCGGTTCAGATTTGGATATAGCTCCCATGTATATATTCGTCCGATTTGCAGTAAAAATGCAATAAAATGGTCATTTGTTAACCGATTCTTTTCAAATTTGTTAGGAAGGATTTTCTCTTGACTCTCGACATTACTGGGGAATTTCATGCAAATCGGTTCAGATTTAGATAATGTTCTCATATATATATCGCCCGATTTTTACTCCTAGAGCCATTGCAAGCGCATTTATTGACCAATCTTCCCAAAACTTCGTACAACACTTTCTTCGACGACTGTGACAATATCTGAGAAGTTTGCTCGAAATCGGTTCAGTTTTAAATATAGCTCCCATATATACGTTCGTCCAATTTCCAGTAATATTGCAATAAAATGGTCTTTCGTTAACCGACTCTCTCGACATTCGGCAGGAAGGATTTTCTTATGACTCTCGATATTACTGGCGAATTTCAAAGAAATTGGCTTAGATTTATATATAGCTGTCGTATATGTATATCGCCAGATTTTCACCCCAAGAGCCGCAGCCAGCGCTTTATTTGACCAATATTCCCAAAATTTTGCACCACGACGACTTTCCTCGGCGACTACCACACTATCTGAGAAGTTTGCTTGAAATCGGTTCAGAAATAGATATAGCTCCCATATATATGTTCGTCAGATTTTGGGTCATTTCCAAAAATGTTGTCATTTGTCAACCGTAGTTATTACTGTTTGACATATATTTGATCGCCGAGGTCCATCAACATTGGTTCAGAATTGGTAATGGCTCCCACATTGTACTAATAGGGTAGGTGTAGGGTATTATACAGTGGGCACCGCCCGACTTTTGCCCTTCCTTACTGGTTCTCTTTTGCGTTCGTGCCAAATATGGTTTAGATCGGACCATTTTGAGTTTAGACCCCATACATACACCAATCTCTCGGTTAAAGGTTCTTCCATAACTGCCCAGTCTATTACCCGATTTAGCAGAAACCCCTACATATCCAACCCTAATATCTTGCAGATAGGATAATTTTTAGATTTAGCTGCCTTATATATCGATGTTCCAACTAACGGTCTTGAACCTATATTAGACCCATTTTACTTGATTTCAGTGGCATTAAGAATAGTAAATTGTGGCGAGTTTGGTTCAAACAAATCATATTTCCCATATGATTTGAAACTCTAGCTTCTAGCTAGAGTTTCAAATTATCACGAAATTTTCAACATATAACATTTTGAACCCAAGGACAAACGCTATACATTTTGGTGAAACTAGGTTCAGATTTAGATATAGCCCCCCTATATACAGGGTGGCTGATGAATATTGCTACAATGATGAATATTGCTACATTTTTTTTTCGGTGTATGGAATACATTTTTCTTTTATTCATGTTAAATTAAATTATTAAATTAATTATTAAATTATTATTAATTAAATTAATTAATTAATTAATTAAATTAATTATTAAATTATTATTATTAAATAGAAAAAAAGTTATTACATTTTTTTTTGGTAGCGGCTTTCATCAGCCACCCTGTATATGACGCCCGATTTTCACTTATGTTGAAGTAGTTACTCTAACCTCTTCACCATCATGTAGGTGGGTATACAAGTTACGGACTTTCGAAAGATATCACTTCCGGAACAACAACTTTGTACTGACTCGGCTATGAGCTTAAGTTAAATCTTCGAACATTCTCTGTAGAAGGGAAGTTTCATTCAAGGTAAGTTCAAAGTTGTTATTTGAAATCTACAACTTTAAAATTACATCCCAAGTGCTGCCCATTAATAAGTATTCTATTATCAGTTCCTCGATATTCCTGCCATTAAAATGTGGATTAGTTTAATGGTTCTCTCCCAAGAAATTCAACAAACAAAAAGCAAATAAACGGATTTGTTTTTATTAGCCCACATCTCAAAGGAAGTCTATAAACGGCCAGTAAATTAGGCTCTTTCCACTCATCCATTTCTTTCCGCACGATGGATTTTTCCTTTTGCTTGGACCATTCAATATTTGGCGCATTTACATTACCCACCACTAGCCGCAAGAAAAACAAAAAAGAAAAAATAGAAAATCTTTGCTTTGCTAAGGACTCTTGGCAATGGCGTTTAAGCAAATGCCCCTTCATTCCCCTGTTGAAATAATTCATGTCATTGCATTCGTGTAGAAGTGAACAGGAGGAGTGGGGTGGGAGACATTGGAGCTCACACAAAAGATAACTTTATTTGTTATGCATAGCCAGTGGTACTGGCAGGCAATAGCACATGGTTGGTGGTATCCTTAATTCAATACAAATTGAATTTCCGACAAATTGGACAATTTGGAGTGATTTTTAATGGAATTTTAAAAACAGACATTGCCTTTCATTGCTTTTGGTTGTGTACGCTCATTTCGTTTAAATAAATACGCAATCCCATAAAACGCTTTGCTGCTCATCAATGGCACTCTTTTGCCTGCTCGCTAAGACACTTGAGGCAGTTGTAGTCGATAGACTTTCATGGGATTCGCATTTTTACGTTTACTTGCTATGTGGGTCCTTCGTTGAGAAGGCATCTCTCCCTACTGCAGTTTTATTTTTTTTTTGTCTTTCATTGAAAGCTTTGAAATTACCCAACGTAAGTTATTTGTTGTTGGGCATAAAGGAGCCATTAAGAGACGCCGCCTGTGCCCTTGAGCCAGGCATGGGTGGTTAAAAGGGGACGTACTGCTATTCAAACAAAGCACAATTAAATGGCCTAGAACTGAATCGAAATTCTTCATCGTCCTTTCGTAAGAAAAGCAAACAAAATCGAAAATGCCAACCACACAAATTCATATACAAGCTTCTTGTTGCACACACACCCACACATACACATATCAGAGGCAGACACACTCACTAAAACTTCTGCAAATAAGGGAATTTTTGCAAAGCAAGCCTTAACCTAATGCAGCCAGTCCTCTTTGGCATATCCGTATCTGGTTCAGCAGCAGCTTTCAGAATTTCCGGCCGCAAGCAACGACAATTTGATTATGGTTTAAATAAAAGAATCGACAATAAAAATTCGGTCAATCTGGTATTGATGAAAACATTACTTGTCTCGTGTTGACAAAACGAAAAATTGCTAAACTAAGAAATTTTAAATGGAGTTTGGCATAATGTCTAAAAGACAAGCTTTGCGGGAAAAAATTAGACAAGTCTCAATTAAGAGGAAGAAAACCTTAACTTTTATATTAAACTTATGAAACAAGCATAAGTAAAAGCATTCGGCCGGGCCGAATCTTGGAAACCCACCACCCTGGACTCTGCTAAAAATGTATACAAAATAAATTTATTTTTATTCTACATACCAAACTTCTGTCAAACCAGCAAAAATTAAAGCTTCTACGAACCAAAAATAAATAATCGAGAGACCGATTTATATGGGAGCTATATCAGGTTATTGACTGATATGGGCCGTACTCGACACAGTTGTTGGAAGTCGTAGCTGAACACCGCATGCACAATTTGAGCCAAATGGGAAAAAATTGTCGCTTTGTAAGGACTTAAGAAGTCAAATCGGCAAATCGGTTTATATGGGAGCTATATCAGGTCATAGACTGATTTGGACCGTACTAGGCACAGTTGTTGGAAGTCATAACAGAACACCACATGCAAAATTTCAGACAAGTTGGACAAAAATTGCGGCTTGTAAAGGCTCAAGAAGTGAAATCGGGAGATCGGTTTAAGTGGGAGCTATATCAGGTTATAGACTGATTTGGACCGTACTTGGCACAGTTGTTGGAAGCCATAACAGAACACTATATGCAAAATTTTAGACTAATCGGAAGAAATTGCATCTTCCAGGGGCTCAAGAAGTCAAACCGGGAGATCGGTTTGTATGGCAGCTATATCAGGTTATAGACCGATTCGGACCGTACTTAACACAGTTGTTACAGAACATGACACGCAAAACTTCAGCCTAATCGAAGTCAAACCGGAAGATCGGTTTATATGGGAGCCATATCAGGTTATAGAGTGATTTGGACCATACTTGGCACAGTTGTTGAAAGTCGTAACAGAATACCGCATGCAAAATTTCAGCCAAATCGGAAAATTCCGGCTTACAACGACTCAAGAAGTCCAATCTTACTTTACTTTAATTGGCTACGACTTGCCAGATTGCGCAGATAAGCTGATGCATACGCCTTATCAGCGTGCCGCCTCCGGCCTTAAATAGTTCAGCGGGTAACCCCTCGGCTCCTGCTGCCTTGTTGTTCTTTAGTTGGGTCACAGCTTCTGGAACCTCATTCTCACTAGGAGGTAAACATTCTATAACATCATCATTGATTGGTTCTGCGGTATCCTCTTCACCGCCAACATCGGACACTAGCAGTTGGGTAAAATGTTCCTCCCATATCCTCGGCATGCTATCTGTGTCAGTTGCCACATTTCCTTCTTTGTCTCTGCAGGAGGATGTGCCTGCACCAAAGCCATCGGTTTGATGTTTAATTCTTTGGTAGAATTTTCGGACTTTATTCTGACTCCTGTACATCTCAATTCACTCAAACTCACGTCTTTTCATTTCCTTTTTCTTTCTGCGTAATAGACGTTTCTCCTCTCTCCTTTTCTCCCGATACATCTCCTTCATCTGGCGCGTTGCTACTGATCACAGGGTTGCTCTATATGCCGCATTCTTGGCTTCAGTTGCATCTCGACACTTTTGGTCACACCATGGGTATCTTGGGGAGGCTTCCGGTACCCAGGTACGGATTTCACGGCATTTTCAATGAAGTGGGCAATAGTTTGCCACTGCGCCATTATATCATCGGAACAAGGAGTGCTTTCATCAAGCAGTTGGTTCAGTCGAGTGGAGTATGCCGCTGCCATCTGTTGTGTTTGCAGTTTCTCAATGTCGAGCTTCCGTGTAGTGTCAGATCGTACTTTCCTCGCCATGTTCAAACGGGTGTGAACCTTTGCTGCAACAAAGTAATGGCCCGAATCTATATTCGCTCCACGGATGAATGTCTTCCATCTATCACAAGGTGGTCAATTTGGATCCGTGTTTTGATCGAGTGACAGCTTTGTGAATATTTTATGTTGAAATGTGGTGCGGCTTACTACCATGTTTTTCGCCGCGGCAAAATCTATCAGCCTCTACCCATTACTGGGCGTTATGTCGTGGAGGCTAAACTAAAATGTCTTCCTTTCTTATCTTCGCATTAAAATCTCCCAAAAAAGATTTTAATATCATGGGCGGGGCAGCGGTCATATTCTCTCTCTAGGCGGTCGTACAAAATATCCTTGGTCTGCTGGTCCTTGTCTTCAGTCGGGCATGGACACAAATAAGGCTGATGTTGAAGAATTTAGCTTTTAAGCGGATTGTGGCTAGCCACCTCATCCACCGAAGTAAAGCTGGAGACAAGGTGTTTCAGTCTCCGACTAACCACAAATCCACAGCCAAATTCATGCCTCGTGTTACGGCAGCTATAGTATAGTTCGTCACCGTTTGGTGTTGTAGTGACGCCATTCCCAGCCCAGGTGGTAATATCTGCCTTGTACTTCTCTAATACATCCACCAGCGCGTATACTGCACCTTCTCTATAAAGAGTGCAGACATTTCAGGTGCAGATCCACAAATCATGGTCCTTTTTTTGTTTTCGTGGGTCGTCTACGTTGGAGAGGGGTCCGGTTTTACTATTCCTTTGTTTCTCATGGTAGTTCTCATAGTTTTCCGGGGGCGTGTTACTGGCCCAGCGCCCCAACCACATGGGTTTTGTGGGATTGCACATGTATTCCTCGTTGGGGTGACCCGCTTGCTCCAAGATCCAACGCTCGCCTCCAGCCGGCCTTAACCTGGCAACAGACGCTGATGTTGGCCATTGGCTATTTGAAGGCGCCAATAACTCGCCTTGTCATCTCGAGTATCATTGGCACTCAGTATTGAATTAAGAGCGAGTGCCACCTGACTCCCCACTGAGACTCTCCTCTCGAAAATCGCTGACTGCCCGTGGCCGCATTTGCAGCTTCTCCGCATAAAAACAGAGCTTTCCATGTGGGCGCGGATTATAGCTAAGCTTCCCGTGGTCACAATGGACACCACACCAGTCGGAGCTCAAAGTTCCAGCCTGTGTGGTGTTCGTAGTTACCCCGTGACGGCCGGGACTACGAGCTCATT
Source organism: Stomoxys calcitrans (assembly GCF_963082655.1). Classification (NCBI taxonomy): domain Eukaryota; kingdom Metazoa; phylum Arthropoda; class Insecta; order Diptera; family Muscidae; genus Stomoxys; species Stomoxys calcitrans. The sequence continues at coordinate 199,048,883 of NC_081552.1, forward strand.
TATGCAAAACCGGTGCAGCAACTTATGGCATGTGTAAAATGAGACGTTGGAGCATTTCCTATGTCATGTTGCGGCTTCGCGACTAACAGACACCGGCACATAGGTGGACACACAATACCAGACATGAAACAACTTGCGTGGAGCGTGGTATGAAAATTAGGGATTTTGTAAGTAGTGCGAAATTCCTGATTTACATTTTCTCTTTCGAGGCTTAGGTGAGGCATGGGCAGATTAATATCCGCACTCTCTTTTCACCCTAACCTAACCAACTTGCCATATAAAAGAAGACAATATATGACTAATCTCATTTTCGACTACAACTAAGATTTTAAGAATTTTTAACATAGAGCTTAACATTAATCCGATTTCACTCAACGCTTAGAGGAAAAGATGGCTTCTCTGTGGCCCTTTGCCTTAGAAAGTTTTGATTATGTCTTGCTTGAGTATCCATTCATATTTATTTTTGAATGATTATCACTGGGCTTATTATTTAGGCAACAGGAATAGAAGGCAAATCATTTATAACTCAATCGACCGTTACGTTTCTATTTTAACCTGCATAGTGGCACGTTTTGTGCATTAAAAAAGATTGCTCACGTAGCAAACGCAGAAAAACACCTTTCGCCATGATTCCAAAACTTTCTTTCTTTATTAAATTAATGATTTCCATAACACCCAAAGACGATAAAAAAAACGGCCTTTTGCATTAAGAAAATTTTAATTTATTTCAAACTTCTGTTCTTCTATTTCTTTGCCTACATTCTTTGCAGACATTATGATGATAATGCCAACCAAGTACCTACGGTGAAGCGAATTTAATGGGGAAACCTCTGTCAAAGGGAAATAAACAGGATAACGAAAGAAAACAAAAATAACCCCAAGCACTGTAAATGTAAAGTTAAGGTGTGTAAAACACCAACCAAGCCTCAAGAGCGTAAAGCCGAAAAAAAATTCAAATGGAATAAATATTCATAAATGACAGCCGAAACGTAATGCTCATTTAATGGTTAAACCAAAAGCGCCGAAGAGATTTAAAGCTGAACTACGAAGGCAAAATATTAAATTCCAGGCGCCAAGAAGCTTAGGTGCAAGCCAAAACACAAAGGTCCAATTGTTCTCCCCACCTCATGCCCCAAAACACAATCCATAGAGAAAAGAAAGCTGGCATCGAAGCCAAGGCAAGTGAGGTTTTCTCATTGCTTACCCCAAACACGTCTTTGGCATACTTAAGTAGTCCAACTCCTACTTTCGCTGCCTGAGGGTATTACACACCAACCAGCCCGCCCTTACAGCGAAGGGTTTATTAAAGATGCTTGATGTACCAAAAGCCACCTTTGGGCTTAAACAAAACATTTTAGATCATCTTTAGAAGCAGCGTGTAGAAAAATTCCATAAAAAAGGCTCCTCCAAGAAGAGAAACAAAATAAACGGAAGAAATAAGCTGGCAGGAAGCTCACAGCAAAATCGGCTAAAGTGTTAAGAAAAACAGCAGCAGCACCAGCAACTACCCAAAAACCACGTTCCTCTTGTGCTGCCTTCCTCTTTAGGGAATAAAAGAGTTGTGGAGTCGAGTAGGCCACAAAAAGTGGAAAAAACAACAGCTCCGGCATCCATCGTCGGTGCAGCTCAGCAGGACATAACTTTTAAAAACATTTGCCACTGTGAAACACAGCCAATATCAAACTTGTTGGGGTATTCTCTGACACTTTTGGCTCAGCCTCAAAACACCAGGCATCCCTTACCACCAAACTCTTTCGGTCAAACTGGTAGGAAAGCAGCAAGGAAAAGAAGGAATCATTTTCCTTGGGATTTCATGTAGCAGTATGAAGAGTCATTGAGGCAGTAGCAAAGTTAAATTCTGGGAATTCTATTAACTGCGAAACTAAAGGAACAGAGCAAAAAAGAAGTGAGCAAAACGAAAACCTGCAACTTTGAAACAAGTGCCAACATACTTAAAAAACACAAACACATACATACACACACAGAGAGAGAGATCCAAACCCAACCAACAGCAAGTACATGAGCTGAGTTACGAGTATATGTTGAAATATTAAATCGACGATAACCTTAGCCAAAGAAGGGGCAAGAGGAGGCCATTCAAAGCCTAGTCATTCCCAATTGATTATTAAGCCAACGAAAAAGAAATCAAGCATTGAGTGCCAAACATTGATTTACTTAGTCATTGGAATTTGGAGCAAAAAAAAACAAAACAGAAAAGTAGCAGAGAACAGGCTATAAACCCTGCAAAAAGGGTTAGTTAAACTTTCTACTCACCAATCTGGGCCCACCAAACAACACCGTCCATTATTGAAAACCAAAGACCTCAACTTACCCCCTACCTAGCTACCTACCTAACCACCTACAAACCAACTGAATAAGTGTCTTGCCACATAGCCACATAGCCACACATACATATGTATATCCAGGCAGACATATCCTTTTTGGCAAACGTAACAAACAAACAAAATACCGCCTTCACACACCTCAACACACACAAATGCTTTAAAAGCCATTAAATTTAATTTATTTTCGAACCATCGAATAAAGGCAAACAACCACAACACCCATCAACCAGCATCAAAACGCCGGAGGATTTCATTCCAATACTAAGAAAGTGCCAAAGGATTCGAAACTTCAACTGACCTACCAACCACACCCTCTGTTGCGCTAACACTTTAAGTCAGAAGCTGTATTTTACAAGGCCTTGTCCCTACTTTGACCATTATCGCTGGTGGTCCCATCACATCACATCACCACCACCATCGTCATCATCACCATCACCGAGTGGACCTGGTCGAAGAAAACTATTCATTTGAAAGCCACTCCTCCGCCATACCTTTGTTTGTTGATTTTGGCCAACAAACCAAACTGGCTTGGTTGATAGGCTCGTGGCTAAAGCATACCAAAAGAAGCTTCCAAAAGGAGTAACCAAACAAACAGCAAACATCCGACATTCAGGTTTCTTTTACTACAAATTTGCTATATACCTGTTAGAGAGAGTGTATTGGTGTGTATTTTTGTGCTATTGAGAAAGCTCTAATCGCTGAATACCATACTGCTGCCACTCATCATCCAGTGTCTGTTTGTCTCTGAGTGTGTGTGTGTTTAAATGTCTGTGGTTGAATTAAAAGCATCTGCTGTTTCCGGTGTGGTGGACTTTCATCAACGTCAGGTAAGTTTCCGTTTATTTGATCTTTGTCTCTCACCTTCTATGGCTATTCTTTTAGAACTGCTATGCGAATAGCACTTTGAAAAAGGAAAAATCAATGTTTTTTAATGGAAAATACCAAAGCTTGAGTACATTCTCAAATATATGAGACCAAAATATGAATGATAGTGAATATTTGAGAATTTTGTGACCAAATCTTTAAGAACTTTCTATATACCAATGGAAATAAAAGAAGTAAAATTGTATTATGTTCAGCCATGTCGAATCAAATCCGAGGATCAGTTTATATGGGGGCTATATCTGTTTATAGACCTATTCGGATCATAATTGGCATGGATGTTGAAAGTCATAACTCAAGTCTATGTTCCAAATTTCAGCGAAATCGGATGAAAACTGAGGCTTCTAAAGGCTTAAGAAGTCAAATCCGGGGATCGGTTTATATAGGGGCTATATCTGTTTACAGACCTATTCATAATTGGCATGGATGTTGAAAGTCATAACTCAAGTCTTTTTTCCAAATTTCAGCGAAATCGGAGCAAAAATAAGGCTTCGAAAGGGTCAAGTAGTCAAATCCGGGGATCAGTTTATATGGGGGCTATATCTGTTTATAGACCGATTTGGGTCATACTTGGCATGGACGTTAAAAGTCATAACTCAAGTCTTTGTTAGAAATCGGATGAAAATTGAGGCTTCTAGGGCCTCAAGAAATCAAATCGGGGGATAGGTGTCCAAATCTGAACCAATATGGCCCATTTGTAGTCCTCACAGATCTACATCAACATTAGGTATCTGTGCAAAATTTCAAGCGGCTAAAGTTGTGCGTTCGACTGCTGTATCAGGATATAGACCGATTCAAACCATATTTAACACGTATGTTGAAAGTCATGGGAGAAGCCGTTGTACAATATTTTAGCCAAATCGGGTAATATTTTCGCCCCCTACAGGTTCAAAAAGTCAAGACTCCAGATCGATTTTTACGACAGCTATATCAGGTTATAACCCGATTTGAATCATACTTAGCATAAGTGTTAGAATTCATAACAAAACACCTTATGCAAAATTTCAACCAAATCGGATAAGAATTGCGACCTCCAATGGCTCAAGAAGTCAAGATCCAATATCGGTTTATATGTCAGCTATATCAAAACACGGACCGATATGGCCCATTTACAATCCCAACCGACCTACACTAATAAGAAGTATTTGTGAAAAAAAAAAAACAGAACACCACATGCAAAATTTCATCCACATCGAACAAAAACTGCGGTTTCCGTGGACTCAAGAAATCAAATTAGGAGATCGGTTTATATGGGAGCTATATCAGGTTATAGACCGATTTGGACCGTACATGGTACAGTTGTTAGAAGTCATGACAGAATGGGGGTAAACTAATTTCGTCATTCAGTTTGTAACGCATCGAAATATGATCTGAGACCCAACAAAGTATATATATTTTTGATCGTTTTGACATTCTAAGTCGATTCAGCCATGTCGATTCAAACTTTCGAAGGAATAAAGCTAGGCGCATAAAATTTTTGCACAAATACTTTTTATTAGTGCAGGTTAGTTGGGATTGTGAATTGGCCATATCTTATATATAAAAATCAATTTGTGTTTGTAGGTTTGTTTGTTTGTGTGTTTGTGTGTTCCTTATAGACTCAGAAACGGCTGAACCGATTTTCTTGAAATTTTCACAGATGGTGCATAATGACCCCGTGGTGAAAATATGGTACTACATTTTTTGATATCTAAAGGGGGGGCGGACACTCCCCCTTACACTAATTTTCGGAAACGCCAGATCTCGGAGACGGGTGGTGCGATTTAAGCGAAATTTTGTGTGCTCTCACATAGTACCCTAAAAATAAAAATTTGGTATCCAAATTTCGGATGGGGTACCTAGGGGGGTTGCCCCACCCTAAAACCTACCAAACATTTATTTAGACTAATCACGACAATATGGGACTCAAATGAAAGGTATTTAGAATAAGAAAATGTATCTGATATCCAAGTGCTAGGGGGACCAACCCAAGCCTCAAAACACCCTTAAATCGGACATATTTACCGACCATGGCAATACGGGACTCAAATCAAAGGTATTTGCGAGTAGAATACGAATCTTATATCCAAATGTGGGACCAAGTTTCGGAGGGTCCACCACTTCCCCAAAACACCCCCCCAAACTGGACTTATTTACTGAGCATGGGAATATGGGGCTTAAATAAAAGGTATTTTAATGAAGAATACGAATCTGATATCCGAATATAGGACCAAGTGTTTGGGAGGCCGCCTCTCACCAAAAACATCCCCCAAAGGGGACAACTTTACGACCATAGCAATATAGGGCTCAAATGAAAGTTCTTTGGGAGTAAAGCACGAATTTGATGTCACTATTTGGGAAAAGTGTCTATGGGGCCACCCCACCCCCACAACACCACCCAAATAGTAAGTATTTTCTGACTATTGCAATATGAGGCTCAAATAAGAGGGTTTTTAAAGTGGAACACGAATCCGATATATATTTTCAAGGCCAACTCACTGAGTGGCCGCCCATCCCCCAAGCCGGTCATGTTTGCCGACTATGGAAATATGGGGCTCAAATTAAAGGTATGTGGGAGTAGACCACGTATCTGATATCAACTGTCTAGCGGACGTCCCACCACCACAACAACCCCCAAATAGGTCGTATTTGCTCACCAAGACAATTTGGGTCTTAAAGAGAGTGGAACTAAATATTCATAGTTTTTAGGGCCAATACCCCAAACCGGACATATTTGCTGACTTTTGCAATAAGGAGTTTAAATGAGATTAGAAAACGAATTTGATACCCAATTTTGAGGGCAATGGCAGTAGGGGGTTTAAAAAAATGATATATAGATATATGAGAATAGATCACGTTGCTGATATATTTTCCGGGCTTAGAATTTGGGCGACCACCCCAATCCCCAAAACACCCCTAAATCTGCCATATTTACCGACCATGTCAATGTGGAGCTTAAATGAAAGGTATTGGGAAGTAAGCAAGAATTGATACTTATTTTCGGGACCAATTGTCTGGGGGTCCACCCCTTTCCCAAAATACCTCAAATTTTTTAGTGACCATCGCAATATGGGGCTCAAATAAAGGTATTTGGGAGTAGAATACGGATTTGATATCTAAATGTAGGACTATATATTGAGGGCATCACCCCTTCCCCAAAGGGTTAACATTTTTCGGCCATGCCAGTATGTGGCTCAAATGAAACGTAATTGAGATTAGAAAACGAATTTGATAACCTATTTTGAGGCAATGTATTTGGGGGACGCCTCATCCTGTAAACTCCTCTTAAGCCTATGGCAATATGGGGTTTAAATAAATGGTATTTTAGAGAAGAGCACGATGCTGATATTTTTTCAGGGCCAAGTATCTGGGGGACCACCTCTCCCCCTAAAACACCACTAAATCAGACATCATGAGATTATCGGTCTGAAATGAAGTATTGAAGTATGGAGTACACCTTACATCCAAACTTAAATTCGTAGACCAATAAAGATCATATGGGATTCAGACAAAGGCACTTATATTGTTAAACTGTTAGTCAAGTTAGCATGGTACTTCACTAAAAGATCTTTAATTGTCGAAAATAAATATTCCAAGGAAACTTTTGTTCCATATAAAGTAAAAGAAGGCGCAGCGGGGCGGGCCCGGCTAGTCAGCTAGTCAGTCCATATAAATCGATCTCAGGTCTTGACTTCTTAAGCATCTACAGGTCGCAATGCTTATCCTATTTGGCTGAAATTTTGTACGAAGTATTCCACTACAGCTTCCAAAAACTGTGAAAAGTATGGTTCAAATCGGTTTGTAACCTGATATAGCTGCCACATAAACCGATCTCAGATCTTGAATTTTGTAAGGTAACCAGCCATGTTAAAACTTCTCTAACAAGTGGTGTAGCTGAACGGCACGCCGTTCTGACTCGGCATAGAAAAGGAGGCCCCATATAATTGAGCGAAAACTTAAACAGAACTACACTCGCAGATATGTAAGAAGTTTGCCCCTGTTCCTTCATGGAATGTTGATGAGCAAATTTGCGTTTGCTTGAATATACATATGTATATAATCATATGTATATTCTGTATTCTCCTGCTGGCATGGTTAAATAAATGAAATGTTTGTATCACGAAATTGTACATATCATGAACTTTAATATGTTAATGTAATTTTTGTGGTACACCTAATTGTATCCCATTTATTCACACTCGAGCCAACCTCTGGAAGCTGTGAAAAGGGCGCAAGCCAGAAAAAACGAGTTCAGAAAGTTTTTATTTATACATTCTTGTTGGGATGTTCTTGGAAGTCCTTTGTATGTATGCATACAAATGACTGATTACCAAAAAGAAATAAAAACAACAACAACAAAAGGGACGCATTTATTGAAATTCAAGATTACTTTTACATGAAAATGCCATTAAAAGTATGCTGTTTCAGAAAATTAAGGTATATTGAGAATATTACAATCACCACCGTTGGATGGGACTCGATTTCGATTTTGTAATTGGCACATCGACATCGAGTATTAGTACCGAACAACTGTCATATAAATCCATCTCGAGATTTGAAGTCTTGAGTCCTTTGAAGTCGCAGTGTTCATTCGATTTGAATGAAATATGGAACAGAGAATCTTTTTGTATCCATCGATATCTGTGGGAAATATGGTTAAGGTATGAATATATTTGGATATTAATTTCTCTAATTGGCCATGACGGTACACTTGTCCCATCTGCGCTCCTTCTCCAATCTCTGACACCAAGTTTCGGGATGTGATCTGCTGATTTAAAATTAGCAAGTAAAAGCATGCTAAGTTCGGCCGGGCCGAATCTTATATTCCCTCCACTATGGATTGCATTGGTCGAGCTCTTGCCACGGTAACCCTTTTTAGGCAAACAAAGGATAAAAGAAAATACTTGGTATGTTATTGGAACAATATCAAGTTATGGTTCATTTCGGACCATAATTGAACTGAGTATTGGAGACCATAGTAGAAGTCATTGTGTCAAATTTCAGCCAAATCTATTAAGAATTGCGCACTTTTGGGACTGAAGAAGTAAAATAGGGAGATCGGTTTACAAGAGAGCTGAATTAGGCTATAAGCCGATTCATTTTCGACACGTGTGTTAAAGGTCATAAGAGAAGCCGTTGTACAAAATTTCAGCTAAATTGGATAATAATTGCGCCCTCTAGTGGCTCAAGAAGTCAAGACCCCAGATCGGTTTATATGGCAGCTATATCAGGTTATGTACCGATTTAAACCATACTCAGCATAGTTGTTGGAAGTTATAATCAAACACCACATGCAAAATTTCAGCCAAATCGGATAATAATTGCGTCCTCTAGTGGCTCAAGAAGTCAAGACCCCAGATCGGTTTATATGGCAGCTATATCAGGTTATGAACCGATTTAAACCATATTCAACAAAGTTGTTGGAAGTTATAATCAAACACCTCATGCAAAATTTCTGCCAAATCGGATAAGAATTGTGCCCTCTAGCGGCTCAAGAAGTCAAGATCCCAGATAGGTTTATATGGCAGCTATATCAAAACTTAGGCCGATATAGCCCATTTACAATCCCAACCGACTTACACTAATAAGAAGTACTTGTGCAAAATTTCATGCGGCTGCCTTTACTCCTTCGAAAATTAGTGTGCTTTCGACAGACAGACGGACGGACGGACATGGCTAGACATGGCTAGCTAAAAGTAACAGCTGATAACTGACAGAAGAAAGAATGCAATTACAGAGTCACAAGCTGTGAAAAAATTTGTCAACGCCGACTATATGAAAAATCCGCAATTACTTTTTCGACAACCCAATATATTCCTTATGGAGTCTTAAACGAATATTTCGAGGAGTTACAAACAGAATGACGAAATTAGTATACCCCCATCCTATGGTGGAGGGTATAAAATGTTTGATCTTAGAAAGAAAGAGGTTAAAATTTTTGAACGTCTAAGCGATAGTTGAGCCATTTCCTAAATAAGCGGTTTTACAACAGGGGCCTGGTAACTTTGTATTTAAATTGTGAACACACTCCTACATTAATCATCAGGGAAAGAACTGACACTCGAAGCACTTCTACGGAAGCTGAAAAGAGAATCAGATCTCGCGAAGAGCATAACACTGCTAAAACTCTGCAAAAGAAAAAGAGCTCCGCGCATTCAAGTACTCTGGGAAGACCAAGCCAGCTCTCCCGCAATGCAGACTCCAGACAGTGTCTTGCGAAGGGAGACAAAATCGGATTAGGAACGACGAAGGAAGCGAGCACGGCCCCTTAATCTTCAAGGAGGACTGTGACTTCCAAAAGGAAGTTTTAGATGGTGGCTGGAAAAGATATGGAGCCCTACATTCCAGGTGCAGATCCACAGATCATGGTTCTTTTTTCATTTGCGAGGGTCGTCAACGTTAGAGGAGCCCATTTTCATACCCACCACCGTAGGGTAGGGGGTAAATTTATTTAGTCATTCCGTTTGCAACACATCGAAATATCACTATTCGACCCTACAAAGTGTATATATTTCGGATTGTCGTAAAATTATAAAAGCCGATTATACGATGTCCGTGTGTGTGTCCGGTCGTCTGTTGGAATCACTCTACAGCCTTCAAAAATTGAGATATTGAGCTGAAATTTGGCACAGATACGTCTTTTTGATGCACGCTGGTTAAGTTCTTTAACGGGCCAAATCGGACCATATTTGGATATAGCTGCTATGTAGACCAATTTTCCGCTAAAGGGCATTAGATCATAAATGCTTTATTTTTCATCCGATTTCGCTGAAATGTGAAACAGTGAGTAGTTTTAGGCCTCCCGACATCTTACCCAAATGTAGTTCATAATGGACTATATTTAGATATAGCTGCCATATAGACCGATCTGCCGATAAAGGGTCTAAAGCCCATAAAATCTTTATTTTTTAACCGATTTCGCTGAAATTTGAAACATTGAGTAGTTTTACGCCTCCTAACATAGGACCTAAATGTGGTTCAGATCAGACTATATTTAGATATAGCTGCCATATAGACCGATCTGCCGATAAAGGGTCTGAAGCCCATAAAAGCTATATATCTTATCCGATTTCGCTGAAATTAAAAACAGTGGGTAGTTTAGGTCTCCTGACAACCGTCCCATATATGGTTCGAATCGAACTGTATTTAGATATAGCTGTCATATAGACCGCTATGCCTATTAAGGGTCTGAAGCTCATAAAAGCTTAATTTATTACCCGACTTGTGAAATTTGAAATACAAATACAAATACGGACCCTCCCCCTTACCCTAATTTCCAGAAACGCCAGATATCGTAGATGGGTAGTGCGATTTAAGCGAAATTTTGTGTGCTCTCATATAGTACCCCAAAAAATAAAAATTTGGTGTCCAAATTTCGGATGGGGTACCTAGGGGGGCCGCCCCACCCTAAAACCTACAAAACATATATTTACACCAATCACAGCAATATGGGACTCAAATGAAAGGTAATTAGGATAAGAAAACGTATCTGATATTCATTTGTCGAACCAAGTGCTAGGGGCACCACCCCAACCCCCCAAAACACTCTAAATCGAACATATTTACCGACCATGGCAATATGGGACTCAAATGAAAGGTATTTGCGAGTAGAATACGAATCTGATATCCATATATGCCATCAAGTTTCTGGGGGTCCACCCCTTCCCCAAAACACCACCCAAACAGGACTTATTTACTGACCATAGGAATATGGGGCTTAAATAAAAGGTATTTGAGTGTAGAATTAGAATCTGATATCCAAATATGAGACCAAGTCTTTGTAGGGCCGCCTTTCCCCAAAAACCTCCCCCAAAGGGGACACATTTACGATCATAGCCACATGGGGCTCAAATGAAAGGTATTTGGTAGTAAAGCACAAATCTGATATCAATATTCGGGAAAAGTGTCTATGGGGCCACCCCACCCCCACAACACCACCCAAATAGGAAGTAGTTGTTGACTTTTGCAATATGAGGCTCAAATAAGAGGGTTTTTAAAGTGGAACACGAATCCGTTATATATTTTCAAGGCCAACTCACTGAGTGGCCGCCCATCCCCCAAATCGGTAATGTTTGCCGACTATGGAAATATGGGGCTCAAATTAACGGTATTTGGGTGTAGACCACGAATCTGATATCAACATTAGGGACCAACTGACTAGGGGATGTCCCACCACCATAAAAACCCCCAAATAGCACGTATTTGCTCACCAAGACAATTTGGGTCGTAAAGAGAGTGGAACTAAATATTTATAGTTTTTAGGACCAATACCCCAAACCGAACATATTTGCTGACTTTTGCAATAAGGAGTTTAAATGAGATTTGAAAATGAATTTGATGTCCAATTTTGAGGCCAATGGCAATATGTGGTTCAAATAAATGATATATAGATGTATGAGAATAGAGCACGTTGCTGATATATTGGGTTGCCCAAAAAGTAATTGCGGATTTTTCATATAGTCGGCGTTGACAAATTTTTTCACAGCTTGTGACTCTGTAATTGCATTCTTTCTTCTGTCAATTATCAGCTGTTACTTTTAGCTTGCTTTAGAAAAAAAAGTGTAAAAAAAGTATATTTGATTAAAGTTCATTCTAAGTTTTATTAAAAATGCATTTACTTTCTTTTAAAAAATCCGCAATTACTTTTTGGGCAACCCAATATTTTCCGCGCTTAGTGTTTGGGCGACCCCCCAATCCCCAAAACACCCCTAAATCGGACATATTTACCGACCATGACAATGTTTGCCTAAATGAAAAGTATTGGGGGGTGGAGTAAGAATTGATATCCATTTTTGGGACCAATTTCCTGGGGGTCTTCCCTCCTTTCCCAAAATACCCCACACACTGCAATTTTTTAGTGACCATCACAATATGGGGCTCAAATAAAGGAATTTGGGAGTGGAATACGAATTTGATATCCAAATGATAACCTATTTTGGGGCCATGTGTTTGGGGGTCAGCAAGTTTATGTATAAACTTTGTAAAGAAAATTAATTACTAAGTTTTTCGCAAAGAAGAAATTCGTAGTCATTTTTGAAGTAATATGAGATACAGTCAGCGATCGAGTTTTACAAAGTACACACAAGATTGTGTCCATTAATATAAAGTGACTTACATTTTAGAAAAAAAATTTATTTTTAACTATTAATTCTTTGACTCGAAATCATTGCAAAAATTTGTTTATAAAGAGAAAATTTTGAATTTTAACATTATATCAAAACCATTATGTCCGAGAAGTTTCCATGATTATTTCAAGAATCCTGATCCTTAGCCACTTTCAATTTACCCATTTTTGCGTTTCAATTTATTTAAAGGTCTGAAAAATACAAAAAAAAACGATAAAAACATTTTTCGATATGTTTAAAAACATTCTTACATGAAGACACCCTGGCAGGAACCCACGAATATGGCTAACAATACAAGGCCTGACCAAATCGAATAGAGCTGCATGTTGTCAAATGCGAAGTTGATATCCAAACCTCCAATAGTTGTCTGTAACACTGAATGAAGATTGCAAAAACCGAGAGTATTTTAAAGCGACAACTAGGAAGAGTTTCTTAACTCATTTGCATAAACGTGAAGTATTAAAACAAATCACTGTTACTAATTTTGAAATTATGCCTCGAAACACTAAATGTGATACAATTCTAAGGCCATAATAATGTGTTATGCTTCATTTAACGTCACACCATGTTTGAACATAACAAACCTATCACTAATTGAGTTAATATGCTTAAAATGAACAAAACATGCAATACGTTCGAAGATGCAAATGGGCTGCATCACGGTTTACTCAACTACAAAATGATGACGATCAAAAATACCTCAAGGCAATTGTAATGAAATTAAAATTCTCAGTTTGTATTTTTTATACAATTACGTAAACCTTACTCGGAGATGTTGGATATCAAAACACGGTTTGGATTGTATTTGGGTAGACAAAACCCAGGCTTTAGCTTCCATTAAAAGAAGTGAACTAAAATGTTCGGAGGGGCAGAATTTTGGGAACCCACCACAATGGATGCTGCTAAAAATTAACACAAAACAAGTAAGAGCGTGCTAAGTTCGGCCGGGCCGAATCTTACATACCCTCCACCATGGATCGTATTTGACGAGTTCTTTGCGCGGTAGCTCTTTAGGCAAACTAAGGAAAAAAGAAAATAATTGCTATGCTAATTGAATTGAGTATTGGAGACCATATTAGAATTCTGCGTGTAAAATTTCAGCGAAATCGAATAACAATTGGGCCATTTAGGGGCTGAATAAGTAAAATAGGGAGATCGGGAGCTGTATCAGGCTGAAGACCGATTCAGACCATATTTGACACGAATATTGAAGGTCATGTGAGAAGCCGTTGTACAAAATTTCAGCCAAATCGGATAATAATTACGCCCTCTTGAGGCTCAAGAAGACAAGATCCCAGATCGGTTTATATGGCAGCTATATCAGGTTATGGACCGATTTAAACCTTATTTGGCACAGTTGTTGGAAGTCATAACAAAACACCTCCTGCAAATTTCAGCCAAATCGGATAGGAATTGCTCCCCCTAATGGGCCAAGAAGTCAAGATCCATGATCGGTTTATATAGCAGCTATATCAGGTTATGAACCAAAATTCTGTCGAACCAGCAAAAATTTAAGCTTTTAGGAACCGAACACAGATAATCGGGAAATCAGTTTATATGGGATCAATATCTGGTTATAGACCGCTTTGGACCGTATTTGGCACAGTTATTGAAAGTCATAACAAAACTTACCTTACATACTTTAAGGCGAAATTTTGTATGCCACCTTATGGTTCACCAAAAACATGAAATTGATATAAAATTTTTGGGTCAAATAACCGTGAGGGGCGTCCCATCCCAAAACCCACCCGGAGGGACATGTTTACCAATTGGGACAATATGGGTATGAAATGAAAGGTATTAAAGAGCATAGTACGAACTTGGTATACAAATTTCGACCAAAGTGTTCGGGGGGGGTCCCCCACCCCCAAAAAACCCCCCAACAGGACTCTTTCACCGTTTTAGACAATATGGGTATCAAATGAAAGGTATTTAAAAGAACAGTGCAACTCTGACATAAAAATATATTCCTTGGTGGCTGAGGGGCCTCCCCACCCCAAAACCCCGCGCAGGGCATATTTACCAATTGGGAAAATATGGATATCAAATGAAGGGTATTTAAAAGTTGAGTAAGTATCTCAAACAAACATTTATTTCTTGGCATCTGAGGCTCCTCCCCACCCCCCCAAAACCAACCAGCAGAGCTTACTTGCCAATTGGGAAAATATGGATATCAAATGAAAAGTGTTTGGAAGTTGAGTACACATCTGGAGAACCTACAGATTTTTAAAAATGTGGTATCCCAAGTGGCAGCTTTGAAATATGATTTTGAATGTAGATAACGAAAACAAAAGAAAAATGAATTAGGCTGGATGTGAACGAGACCCTGAATATCTTGATCGCCTCCTTCCAAATGCTTGACAATATGGAGCTCAAACAACATCGTTCTCTAGCACGATACTGATATTATTTCAGTGTCCGGCCCCTAAACTCTCTTCAAGCCCGCCAGGTTTGCCTACTATGGCAATAAGGGGCTCAAATAATAGGTATTTGATAGTAGAAAACCAATTTGATATCAAATTTTGAGGCCAAGAGTTTGGGGGTGGATTAACCCCATAAACGCCCCCTAAACCAACTGCAATTGCGGCTCAAATAATAGGAATTTAACAGTAGAGCACGATGCTGATATTTTTTTAGGGTTAAGTGCGTGGGTGACCTCCCCACCCTACTTACCCCTCAAACTGGACATATTTGTGGATTATGGCAAAAAGGGGCTCAAATTTGATACCCGTTTTATGGCCAAGGGTTTCACGACTCATCTCACAAACTCCCCCTGAACCACACATATATCCCGACTATAGCAATATGTAGCTCAAATGTGGTTTTTGGGAGTACAGTATGAATCTGATATCCACTTTCGGGCACCACCAAAGCCAAGAGAATGAAGTAGATCTAATATGCAAACTTTGATATGATATCCACATTAGGGTGAAATATCTAAAAGGCCGTACCAGCACCTTCAAACAGGACTTTTTTGCTGACCATACCAGTAAAGGGCTCAGATAAAATAAGAGAGTGAAAGAAGGCGCAACGGAGTGGGCCCTGTCCAGCTAGTAAAACTATAAATTTCAAAATTATGGTCTTTCTTTTGATGGATTTCATTTCATATGCCCTGCCTAATCTAATATTTGTAAATAAATGTAGTCATATTTCTTTTTTTAGGTGTATACGTATATTGATTAATTACAAGGATGAACATAGTTTACATAAGGCCTTTTCCATCCTTCAGGTCTATTTGGGTGGGTTAAGACTCTTAATCGCCATTAATATTAAATGTATCTGTTAATGACATCACGAATTTTTTCCTGTTTTTTGGCGCTTACTCCACAGGGAAAAGTACCAGCCAACATGGCCAATACCAAGATACCAGAAAGAACGGTGTAGAGTTGCATGTCGCAAAATGAGCTAAGACTTCCAGATATTATTTCTAACACTGACTAAAGATCGTGGAAAGAGACAAAGCTTTTATAGTTCCAATTGCAATACTTAACATATCGGGAAACTTTGAATAAATTTGTCATTTCAATTCGTTATGGTGTTTTTCATGCTTAACAAGTATAGATAACGTGAATCATTTGACCAACATAGTAAACAAAATTATCTAAACATATACTCGGCAATATTGTATGATTGTCAACTGAAGCTAATGCTTGAATAGGGGACCTATTGACGTCATATCTTGGGAAAACTTATATAAATGCCAAGAAGTAAAAAAGTGCTAAGTTCATCTCGGGAGAATTTTTGGATCCCCTCACCATGGATTCTACTAAAAATGTACATACATGAACTTCGTTGGAGAACACATTTGTACTTTACTACCAAATGAGCTTAGATTTTAAGCTTCTAGGGACCGTAAAAGACTAATCACCTTTATATAGGAACTATATCAGATTGTAGATCGATTTGAACTTGACAAGATTGTTGGAGATCACAATAAAACTAGGTGCAAAAATTCAGAAAAATCGGACAACAGTTGTAAAGGGTGATTTTTTTGAGGTTAGGATTTTCATGCATTAGTATTTGACAGATCACGTGGGATTTCAGACATGGTGTCAAAGAGAAAGATGCTCAGTATGCTTTGACATTTCATCATGAATAGACTTACTAACGAGCAACGCTTACAAATCATTGAATTTTATTACCAAAATCAGTGTTCGGTTCGAAATGTGTTCATTCACCGTAACGTTGCGTCCAACAGCATCTTTGAAAAAATACGGTCCAATAATTCCACCAGCGTACAAACCACACCAAACAGTGCATTTTTCGGGATGCATGGGCAGTTCTTGAACGGCTTCTGGTTGCTCTTCACTCCAAATGCGGCAATTTTGCTTATTTACGTAGCCATTCAACCAGAAATGAGCCTCATCGCTGAACAAAATTTGTCAAAATTTGAACACATTTCGAACCGAACACTGATTTTGGTAATAAAATTCAATGATTTGCAAGCGTTGCTCGTTAGTAAGTCTATTCATGATGAAATGTCAAAGCATACTGAGCATCTTTCTCTTTGACACCATGTCTGAAATCCCACGTGATCTGTCAAATACTAATGCATGAAAATCCTAACCTCAAAAAAATCACCCTTTAGCTTCCAGGGCCTCAAAGTGCCGAGTCGCGAGGTAGGTTTCTAAGGGAGCTATATCTGTTTATAGACGCATTTCGATAGTACTTGGCTAGGTTGTTGAAAATGGCAACAGAACAGTAGTTTTCAGTAGGTGCAAAGTTTCAGCCAAATCGAATAATAAATATTTGCGGCTTCCAGGGCCTCAAGATGTCAATCGAAGGGTCATCTTATATGGAAGCTATATCAAAATTTTAACCAATATGGTCCATTAGCAATCCCCTTCCAGAAGTAAAATAGGGAATTCTGTTTATATGGAAGCTATATCAGATTATAGACCAGTTCAGGCCATATTTGACACGTATATTAAAATTAAAGATCATACAAGAAGTCGTTTTGAAAATTTTCAGCCAAATCGGATAAGAATTGCTTTCTCTCGAGGCTCAAGAAGTATAATCGGAAATTCGGTTTATATTTGAGCTATATCAGCTTGTGAACCGATATGGACCATACTTGGCGCAGTTGTCGATGGTCAAACCAAAACACTTCATGCAAAAATTCAGTAACATCGAATAATATGTGCGCCCTCTAGCGGCTCAAAAAGTGAAGATCCGAGATCGGTTTATATGGGAGCTATATCAAGTTATATACCAATTTGGACCATACTTGGCAGAGTTGTTGGAAATCACAACAAAACCCAATGAGCATTATTTCGACCTAATCGGATAAGAATTGCGCCCTCTAGAGGCTCAAGAACTAATGATCCGATACCGGTTTATATGACAGCTATAGCAAACCATGGACCGATTTGCTCCTTTTACCATCCCAACCGACCTGCACTAATAAGAAGTAGTTATGCAAAATTTCAAGCACCAAGCTTTACTCTTTCGAAAGATAGTGTGATCGACAGACAGACGGACAGACGGACGGACAGACGGACGAACAGACGGATGGACATGGCTAAATCGACTAAGAACGTCAAGACGATCAAGAATATATACACTTTGTTGGGTCTAAGATCAATATGTCGATGTGTTACAAACGGAATGACCAAATCAGTATACCTCCATCCGATGGTGAAGAGTAAAAACATGTAAAAGCATGCTTAGTTCCGTCGGGTCAAATCTTATATAACCCCCACCATGGATCGCATTGGTGGAGTTCTTTTCCCGGTATCTCTTTTTAGGCAAACAAACGATAAAAGAAGAGCTATATATCAAGTTACAAACCGATTTGGACCAACTTGGCAGAGTTGTTGGAAATCACAACAAAAGACAATGAGCATTATTTCGGCCTAATCGAATAAGAATTGCGCCCTCTAGAGGCTCAAGAACTCAAGATCCGATACCGGTTTATATGACAGCTATACCAAAACATGGACCGATTTGGTCCATTTACAATCCCAACCGACCTGCACTAATAAGAAGTATTTATGCAAAATTTCAAGCACCAAGCTTAACTCTTTCGAAAGATAGCGTGATCGACAGACAGACAGACAGACAGACGGACGGGCAAGGCTAAATCGACTAAGAACATCGAGACGATTAAGAATATACACACTTTGTTGGGTCTAAGATCAATATGTCGATGTGTTACAAACGGAATGACCAAATCAGTATACCTCCATCCGATGGTGAAGAGTAAAAACATGTAAAAGCATGCTTAGTTCCGTCGGGTCGAATCTTATATAACCCCCACCATGCATCGCATTGGTGGAGTTCTTTTCCCGGTATCTCTTTTTAGGCAAACAAACGATAAAAGAAGAGATGGCTATGCTATTGGAGCTATATTAAGTTATATTCCGAATCGGACCATAATCAAATTGAATGTTGAAGACCATAGTAGATTACATTGTGTAAAATTTTAGCCAATTCGAATAAGAGTTGCCCGTTATAGAGACTCAAGACATCAAACCAATGGCTTTGGTGCAGGCACATCCTCCTGCAGAGACAAGGAAGAAAATCTAGTAACTGACACAGATAGCATGCTGAGGATATGGAAATAACATTTTATCCAACAGCTAGTGTCCGACGTTGGCGGCGAAGATGACACCGCAGAACCAATCAATGATGATGGTATAGAATTTTTACCTCCTAGTCAGAATAAGGTCCAAGTAGCAGTGACCCCGCTGAAGAAAAACAAGGCGGCAGGAGCCGATGGGTTACCCGCTTAACTATTTAAAATCGGAGGCGTCAAGCTGATAAGGCGTATACATCAGCTTATCTGCGCAATCTGGCTAGAAGTCAAGATCCAAAATCGGTTTATATGGCAGCTATATCAAAACATGGACCGAAATGGAATGAAAGGGCAAACGATTTGGCACTGAAGGCCAGAGAACTGCCGTTGATAAACTTGGTTAACGCGAAACTTTTTGGGTAGACGCAGTCCAATTTAAGGGAGTAAGCATGTAACACAGGGGAACAGCGAAACAGTCGATAGGATGGCGAAAATCCTATGGGGTGATACGGATCTTGAGAGGACGAGGCTATTACTGAAAGGAAGTAAGAAGAACGTCAGTATAGGTTTTGGTGTCATAACAGGACACATAGGTCTACGAGCTCACTTATGTAAAATCGGTGCGGCAAGTGATAGGATCGGAGGAAAATTGAAACTTCTAAGGGCTCAAGAAGACAAATCCCGGGATCGATTTATGTGTGGGCCATACCAGTTTATGGACCACTTCGGTTCACACTTGTTATGGATGTTGGTAGTCGTAACTCAAGTCTTTGTTCCAAATTTTAGCCAAATCGGAGGAAAATTGAGAATTCTAAGAGCTCAAGAAGTCAAATCCGGGTACCGGTTTATATGGGAGCCATATCTGTTTATAGACCGATTCGGATCAGACTTGGTATGGATGTTGGAAATCGTAACTCAAGTCCTTGGTCCAAATTTTAGCCAAATTGGATGAAAACTGAGGCTTTTAAGGACTCAAGGCCTCAAATCGGGAGATCGGTTTATATGGGCCTATTTCCAAATCTGAACCGATATGGCCCATTTACGATCCCCTACAACCTACATCGATAAGAAGTATCTGTGCAAAATTGCAAACGGCTAGCAATACACATTTGATCGCTATCGCGATTTTGACAGACGGACGGACGAACAGACATGGCTAGATCGAACTAGAATGTCGATGCAATCAAGAATATATGTACTCTATGGGGTCTTAGATCAATATTTCGAGATGTTAAAAATTGAATGACTAGACTAGTATACCCCCATCCTATGGTTGTGTTATATATATCGCCCGAATTTCAGTACTAGAGCCACTGCAAGCGCCAATCTTCCCAAATTTTTGTACAACGCTTTCCTCGACGATTACCACAATACATGATAGATTTACTAATGACTCTCGCTTTTACTGGGGAATTTCATAGAAATCGGTTCAGATTTAGATTTTAAATATAACTGCTATACATATATATCGCCCGATTTTCACTTCTATGGTCACTGCAAGAGCATTTATTGACCAATGTTGCCAACAATTTGTACAGCAATTTCCCCAATGACTACCGCAATATCTAAGAAGTTTGCTCGAAATCGGTTCAGATTTAGAAATAGCTCCCATATATATGTTCGTCCAGTGCTGATTTATTAACCGATTAGCAGAGATGATTTCCTTATGACTTTCGACACTACTGGTGAATTTCATAGAAATCAGTTCAGATTTAGATGTAGCTGCCATATATGTATATTGCCCGATTTTCACTCCTAGAGCCACTCCAAGCGCAATTTATTGGCCGATCTTGCCAAATTTTGTACAACGCTTTCCTCGACGACGACCATAATATCTGAGTTTGCTCAAATCGGTTCAGATTTAGATATAGCTCCCATACATATGTCATTTGTCAACCGTAGTTATTACATATTGAACATATTTGCTCCAAATTTGACTTTTGCCCTTCCTTACTGCTTTTAATATAGCATTTTTATACCCTCCACCATAAGATGGGGGGTATACTAATTTCGTCATTCTGATCGTAACTACTCGAAATATTCGTCTGAGACCCCATTACGTATATATATTCTTGATCGTCGTGAAATTTTATGTCGATCTAGCCATGTCCGTCCGTCTGTCGAAAGCACGCTAACTTCCGAAGGAGTAAAGCTAGCCGCTTGAAATTTTACACAAATACTTCTTATTAGTGTAGGTCGGTTGGTATTGTAAATGGGCCATATCGGTCAATGTTTCGATATAGCTGCCATATAAACCGATCTTGGGTCTTGACTTCTTGAGCCTCTAGAGTGCGCAATTCTTATCCGATTGGGATAAAATTTTGCACGACGTGTTTTGTTATGATAGTCAATAACTGTGCCAAGTATGGTTCAAATCGGTTCATAACCTGATATAGCTGTCATATAAACAGATCGTGGGTCTTGACTTCTTGAGCCTCTAGAGGGCGCAATTCTTATCCGATTTGAATGAATTTTGGCACGACGTGTTTTGTTATGATATCCAACAACTGCGCCAAGTATGGTTCAAATCGGTCCATAACCTGATATAGCTGCCATATAAACCGATCTTGGGACTTGACTTCTTGAGCCTCTACAGTGCGCAATTCTTACCCGATTCGAATGAAATTTTGCACGACGTGTTTTGTTACGATATCCAACAACTGTGCCAAGTATGGTTCAAATCGGTCCATAACCTTATATAGCTGTCATATAAACCGATCTTGGTTCTTGACTTCTTGAGCCTCTAGAGGGCGCAATTCTTATCCAATTTGAATGAATTTTGGCACGTAGTATTTTGTTATGATATCCAACAACTGTGCCAAATATGGTTCAAATCGGTCCATAACCTGATATAGCTGTCATATAAACAGATCTGGGGACTTGACTTCTTGAGCTTCTAGAGGGCGCAATTCCTATCCGATTTGGCTGAAATTTCGCATGACGTTTTTTATTGTTACTTTCAACAACTATTTGAAATAAAGTACAAGTCGGTTCATAACCTGATATAGCTGCCATATAAACCGATCTGGGATCTTGACTTCTTGAGCCTCTAGAGGTCGCAATTATTATCCGATTTGCCTGAAATTTTGTGCGACGGATTCTCTCATGACCATTAACATACGTGTTTATTATAGTCTGAATCGGTCTATAGCCCGATACAGCTCCCATATAAATCGATCTCTCTATTTTACTTCTTGAGCCCACAAAGAGCGCAATTCTTATTCGAATTGGCTGACATTTTACACAGGTCTCCAACATATAATTTAATTGTGGTCCAAACCGGACCATATCTTGATATCGCTCTAATAGAAGAGCAAATCTTTTCTTATATCCT
Source organism: Stomoxys calcitrans (assembly GCF_963082655.1). Taxonomy (NCBI): domain Eukaryota; kingdom Metazoa; phylum Arthropoda; class Insecta; order Diptera; family Muscidae; genus Stomoxys; species Stomoxys calcitrans. The sequence goes on from NC_081552.1 coordinate 199,071,065, forward strand.
TTTTTTGCCTAAGAAGAGATGCCGGGAAAAGAACTCGACAAATTCGATCCATGGCGGAGGGTATATAAGATTCGGCCCGGCCGAACTTAGCAAGCTTGTACTTGTTTTTTTTAAAATAGCTACTACTAGAGTCAACAAAATTTATAAAAATTCCATTTTAAACGAATCTACATTAAGTCCTTTTTACGTTACAATAAATCAAATTAAAAGTGCAGGGTTAAATTTCTTATAGAGACGAAGCACTACCATAAATGCGCTTTTGGCAGCCTGAACTAAATTTTGTAGGGCCGAGAACAAAGGGCCTCCAGATCTTCTAGCGCTCTGAAATTTTGCACATCAACTGGATAAAACCTCAGCTAAAACCATCTAAGGCCACCGTAGCGCAGAGGTTAGCATGTGACGCTAAACGCCTGGGTTCGAATCCTGGCGATACCATCAGAAAAAAATTTCAGCGGCGGTTATCCCCTCCTAATACTGGAAACATTTGTGAGGTACTATGCCATGTAAAACTTCTCTCCAAAGAGGTGTCGCACTGCGGCACGCCGTTCGGACTCGGCTTTAAAAAGGAGGCCCCTTATCATTGAGCTTAAAATTTGAATCGGACTGTACTCATTGATATGTGCGAAGTTTGCCCCTGTTCCTTAGTGGAGTGTTCATGGGCAAAATTTATATTTTATTATAACCATCTAAGACTTGATGATATCTTTATCTGTTCAAAAATGGTAGATTAATTTTCACTTATTTTTGTCCCTCATCCCACTGTGCAACGCAAGATATCCCGCCCACTAAAGCATTTTTAGTAGAGTTTTTCGATCACTTTCCAAATAAAAAAAATTAAAATCGTATCATAAATGCGCTCTTGGCAGCCCGAACTAAATTTTGTAGGGCCGAGGTGACCAAATTTAAAGGACCACCAGAGGGCCCCCGGACCTTCTAGCCCCCCAAAATTTTGCACATCAACTGGATTCAACCTCAGCTATAACCATCTAAGACTTGGTTATATCTTTATCTGTTCAAAAATGGCAGATTTATTTTCACTAATTTTTGTCCCCATCCCACTGTGCAACGTAAGATATTCCGCACACGAAAGCATGTTTGTTGTAGAGTTTTTCGAGCACTTTCCAAATAAAAAAATTTTAAAATCAGACCATAAATGCGCTTTTGGCGGCCCGAACTAAATTACCAAATTTGAAAGCCACCAATGGGCCCCGGACCTTCTAGGGCCCTGAAATGCACATCAACTGGTAAAACCTCAGCTATAACCATCTGAAATTTCGTGATAATATCTTTTTCCGTTCAAAAATGGCATACTTATTTCCACAAATTTGTTTTCCCATCCCACTGTGCAATGCAGGTGTTGTCTTGGGAGAAATTAGGAAAACGAACTAGACAAGAAGAATCATTATTCACCATGACAATGCGAGACTTCACACATCGGCTGAAACCAGAGCCAGAACGTCGATTTAATGGGCCATCCGCCATACAGCTAGAGTTGGCAAAATATCGATGGCACTAACGATACTATCGATATTTTATTTTTTGTCTGAATATCGATTAATATTTTTCCGATCGATACTTTCGTCAAAGTTCATTCGTTTGCAAAATTTAACACAAATAAGCGATCTGATACTGGATGTATCCTATAAAATAGATTGCGCCTATAGAGGGCGCGATTTGCAATTTCCTTAGTAGGCCAGAAATTCAACCCAAATTCGACCCGAACAACCTTATTTTAATTTTTTCTTTTTTTTCTATATTATTTTGGAAGCAAATGAACATTTTCATACGAAACATTAATCAAAATAAAAACATATTCTCTACTTACGTTTTTGTTTTGAAATCGGAGTTTTACAATGAATGACACTCACCTATAATGAAAAGATAGAAAAAATTAAAATTGATAAACAAAACGGTTGAAATTTGACATTTTACTTATAATGAGCTGCAGAAAAAAAATTATTGCTATACGCTTCACAATAGGATGGAAGGTTTACTTATTTGGTCAGTCCTAATTAACCCTTAAAAGGACTCCAGGGCCTAGATAGCCCTTTTTAGTCTTAGCGCACACATTTTGCTATGTTGGAGACATGTGACCTTAATATTACTTCTTTAACTCTTCAATCAATCGCACATGATATTAGCTTAACAAAAAATTTCAAAATTTCATTTGAATATATTGAAGAATATAAACCCATATCTCTAATCCCGTTTCGCTGGCATTCGGTACAGTGAGTTATATTGGAGCTCTACATAATACTAAACTAAATTTCCCATGAACATTCAATTAAGGAACTAGGGATACTTCTCTCATATTAATGAGTACAGTCCGACTAAATTTAAGCTCAATGATAAGTGGCCTTTTTTTAAGTCAAGTCCGAACGGTTAGCCGCATAGCAGTACCACTTGATAGAGAAATTTTAACATGGCAGGATACTTCAGGAATGTAGCCAACATAAGAAAGGGGATTACCATCGCTGAAAAAATTTTCTGATATTCACGCCGGAATTTGAACACGGTCGTTCGGTGTCATAAGCATACATGGTCACCTCTGCGCCACGGTGGCCTCCAGAGCCCCACATAACCTTGCCGAATATGGTATAGATCGGGCTATATTTGGATAAAGCTACGACGCATAATTGAAACAAGTAAAATCGTGCTAAGTTCGGCCGGGCCAAATCTTGGGTAGCCACCACCATGAATTCCGCTAAAAATGTACCCTTATTAAATGAGTTTGCATTTGAATTATTTTGGTCTCAAGAAGTCATATCGGGATATCGGTACATAGGGGGGGCCTATACTACCATATTGACCGATTCGGATAAAACTTGGCACTTGCAACAGTAAGTCATAAGATGGGTTATTGGGCCAAATTTCAGCCAAATCAGGGGAAAGGTAGGCTTCTAAGGGCTGAAGAAGCCAAATCCTGGGAACGGTTTATATGGGGGCTATATCTGTTTATAGACTGATTCGGATCTACCTGGCATGGATGTTGGAATTCATAACTCAAGCCTTTGTTCCAAATTACAGCCAAATCGGATGAAAATTGAGACTTCTAGGGCCACTAGATGTTAAATCCGGGAATCGGTTTACATGGGGGCTATATCCCAATCTGAACCGATATGATCCTTTTGTAATCCCCAACGACCTAAATCAATAATAAAAAGTATCTGTGCGGCTTGCTGTTTTCGTTCGACCGCCATAGTGATTTCTACAGACGGACGGATGGACGGTCATGGCTAGATAGACTCAGAATGTCGAGACGATCGAGAATATATATACTTATGGGGTCGCAGATCAAACAGAATGGATAGATTAGTATACCCCATCCTATGGTAGTGAGTATAAAAATTGTAAGAAAACAATTAAAAGCGAACTAAGTTCGGCCTTGCCGAATCTTATAAACCCTCCACCATGAATCGCATTTGTCATGTTCTTTGTCGAGTATCTCTTTTGCCTATAAAGAGACAAAAGATAATGGATAAAAATTGCTATTGGAGCTATGTCAGCTGATAAATCTATTCGGGCCAAACTTGGCTTAGATATTAAGCGCAATAGTAGATCCCATTGTGCAAAATTTCAACCAAATCGGATAAGGATTGCGTCCCAGGGGGACTTAAGAAGTAAAATGGGGAGGTCGGTTTATATGGGAGCTATATCAGTTTATGCACTGATTCAGACCATATTTGGCACATTTGTTAGAGGCCATGGATACAGTGACTTTGCTAAATTTCAGCAAAATCGGATAGAAATTACGTCCTATAGAAACTAGAATAAAATCAGTTTACTTTGGAGCTATATCAGGTTTAAGACCGATTCGAGCCACACTCCCTACATCCATTAAATGTCATAGAAGCCGTCATAGTACAATATTTCAGCCAAATCCGATAAGAATTGCGCCCTCTAGAGGCTCTAGAAGATCGGTTTATATGGGAGCTCTATCAGGCTTTGAGTCGATTTGAACCATAGTTGGCAAGTAAGTTGGAGGTCACTGAAAAAGTCGTTGTGCAATGTGTAAAAGCCATAGAAGACGCCATAGTACAAAATTTCAGTTTCCTAGTTTCACTCCATCGAAAGTTTGCGTTTTTTCCACAGACAGACATACGGAAATGGCTAAATCGATTTAAAATATATAAACCGATCTCCCGATTTGACTCTTTCAGTCCTTTTAATGTTTGTCCAATTTGGCTGAAATTTTATATGCGGTGTTCTGTTACGACTTCCAACAACTGTGCCAAGTACGGTCCAAATTAGTCTATAATCTGATATAGCTCCCATATAAACCGGTCTCTCGATAATCCTTTTTCGGTTCCTAGAAGCTTTAATTATTGCTGGTTCGACAAAAGTTTGTAGTATGTAGAATAAAATTATGCCCTTTAACTAAATTTATTTTGTATCAACCTATGGCAGAATCCATGGTGGGATCCCTAAATTCGGCCCGGCCGAACTTATCACGCATTCACGCTTTGTTTTGAACTGAAGACGTTAGATCGAAGATCGGCATCATATAGACTGATGGGTGCCATATTGAATATGGATGTTGAAGGGTCTAACACAGTTTACAGTGCCAAATTTCAGTTAAATCAGGTAATAGATGCTCCTTTTAAAGGTCCAAGACCTTCGGTATATATGGAAGCTATATCCAACTATAGACCGATTTGAACAATATAGGGAACGAATGTCAGAAAGCCTATCATAGGTCCTCGTACAAAATTTCAGCGAAATGGAGTAATAAATGCGCCTTTTATGGGCCCAAGACCCGAAATAGGGAGATCAGTCTATATGGCAGCTATATTCAAATATAGACCCTTCTGAAACATATAGGGCACAGATGTCGAAAAGCCTAATATAGGTCACTATGTAAAATTTCAGCGAAATCAGATAATAATAAAAGCGCCTTTTATGGGTTCAAGACCTAAGATCGGGAGATCGGACTACATGGCAGCTATGTTGAAATATATACCGATCTGAATCATATACGGAATGGGTAATGAAGGCGTCTTTTATGGGCCTAAGACCCTAAATCGGGTCTTACACCCTATATCCAAATATAGATCGATCTTGATCATACTCAGTGCGAAAGTCGAGGAGCCTAACGCAAAACATTGTGCCAAGTTTCAGCGGAATCGTATAATAAATGTGTCTTTAATAACGTTAAAACGAAAGATCCCACTATATGGGGGCTACATCAAGATAAAGTTCGATATTGCCCATCTTCAAACTTAACCTGCCTATGGACAAAAAAAAAAGAATCTGTGCAAAGTTTCAACTCAATAAAGACTGTAGCGAGTTTTAACACACAGACGGACGGACGGACATAATAATTTTGAAAAACAACAACTTTGGTCGAAAAAACAACTACGAAAGTTGTTAATTTTCCTGCAACAATTTATTTTGAATCTCAACGACCCAAAGTACAAATTTGTTGTTGAAAGGCACTCTTTGCAAGCCAACATACAATATTACAACAACAACAATATCCATAAGCAAGGCAAAAAACCATCTAACCCAGCCAATGCATGTGCTTTGCTTCGGGTCGTGGTGTTTTTGTTCTCTTTGTTCGGCGCGCGCTGCTTTGTTTTGTTCGTTTTACTGCTCCCCTTGGGTTTTTCTCTGTCCCTCTCTAATATAGCCCTTGAAAACAAATTTTAATAATTTTGGTATTGAACTCATGATCTCATGTTTGGTAGTCTTGCACGCATCCTCCAGCCTACCTTCTTAACCTCCGGTAGCTCGCAGTTAAGCATGTGTTGACAGCAATGAACACAACACATGAGCTGAAATTTGCACATATATGTCGTTTTGCTGAACGCAGGTTAAGTTTTTGAACGGGCCAAATCGGACCATACTTGGATATATCTGCCATATAGACCGATCTGCCGATTTAGGGTCTGAAACCCATAAAAGCTGTATTTATAACCCGATTTCGCTGAAATTTTTAACAGTGAGTTGTTTTTAGCCTTCCGACATCCGACCCAAATAAAGTTCAGATCGGACTATATTTCGATATAGCTGCCATATAGACCGAAATGCCGATTTAGGGTCTGAAGCCCAAAAAAAAGGTTTATTTTTTGCCCGATTTCGCTGAAATTTGAAATAGTGAGTTTTTTTTAAGCCTTCAGACAATCGACCCAAATGTGGCTCAGATCGGACTGTATTTGGATGTAGCTGCCATATAGACCAATCTACCGATTTAGGGTCTGAATCCCATAAAAGCAGTATTTATTACCCGATTTCGCTGAAATTGGGGACAGTGGATTATGTTATGCCCCTCGACATTCTTGTTTAATTTGTCTCAGATCGGCTTAGGTTTGGATATATGTGCCATATAGACCGACATCTCGCTATAAGGTTTTAGGCCCATAAAAGGCGCATTTATTGTGCGATTTCGCTAAAATATGGGACAGTGAGTTGTGTTAAACTCCTCGACATCCTTGTTTTATTTGACCTAGATCGGTCCAGATTTGGATAAAGCTGCCATATAAACCGATCTCCCACTTTAAGGTTTTAGGTCCGCATTAGGCGCATTTATTGTCAGTGAGTTATGTTAGGCTCCTCGACTTCCCTATTCAATACGCCCGGATCCGTCCAGATTTGGATATAGCTGCCTTTTATACCGATCTGCCAATTTAAAGTTTTAGGCCCATAAAAGTTGAATTTATTAACAGATTTCGCTAAACTCCGGCTATCTCGCAGACCTCAACAAGTCCGAAGGGGTTGTATCCTACGGATTCGACAAGTTGAAACTGAAGGTCTATGGAAGCGGTGGAGTTGGGGAATCAGGAGACGACTCAGCAGTTGTTGCTAAACACTTGCCTGTGGAACTATCGACCACATCGCTAAAGTCTGGCGGATTGCAGGAGATTGAAAACCTCCCTGCCACAAAAGAGACAGGAGGGGACATCGAAACGGGACCCGACAAGCCCTGTGTGGGTGGGTCATCAAGTTGGACTGGGCTCTAAGTGTGCGCCAGTGGGGAAGCACGGAACTCAGAAAGTACTTCGACGGCAGCAGTTAGTGAAGCATCTAAGGAGAAATCGTCCACACCGCTAGTGCCCAGCGTCCTGAGGAAGAGTGGTGGTCTACAGCTTTCTCACCTACCCCTGAGGATGAACTCCTGATGGAGTCAGAAGACGAGACTAACACAACAGTGGTGGAAGTTTTGAATACTGACTATGGTCCGGTTTCTACAGATAAATCTCCACCATTGTAAGGCCGCTTCGGCAGCACTGAAGGTCCTCCTGATGGCAGGGGGATTTGACGTGATTCTTATCAAGGAACTATGAGTGTGTGGACGAATGGTTCGTGGACCAAGAATTCCGGGATTTATAGTTCTCAAGGGTATGGGGAATGGGAGACACAGAGCCAGTATTCTTGCCAAGAGTAGTCTAAATGTTTTTCTTGTTCCGTCGCTAAGCACTGAAGATTTAGTAGAAGCCAGCCTTGAAATAAACAAGTCTCATTACTGGCTGGCTTCCCTATATATGGCGCACGATTCAGAGATGCCGCCTTCAAACCTTAAGTCGCTGGTTGAAGCCGCTTCTGTAGGGAAGAAAATCTTCATGGTAAAAAGTGATGCTAATGCACATCAGATATGGGGAAGTTCGGATGTAAACGAAAGGGGTGAGCTGCTTTTTAAATATTGGGTTGCCCAAAAAGTAATTGCGGATTTTTCATATAGTCGGCGTTGACAAATTTTTTCACAGCTTCTGACTCTGTAATTGCATTCTTTCTTCTGTCAGTTATCAGCTGTTACTTTTAGCTTGCTTTAGAAAAAATGTGTAAAAAAAGTATATTCGATTACAGTTCATTCCAAGTTTTATTAAAAATGCATTTACTTTCTTTTAAAAAATCCGCAATTACTTTTTGGGCAACCCAATATATTATAAGTTGCAATCTGGCTATTTGTAATAAAGGGGATAAACCGACCTTTATAACCAGGAACAGGCATAGGTACTAGATATTTCTATTGTATCGGAAGATATAAGTGGAAGAATAGCGACTGGGAAGTGTTGAATGACCACAGCTTCTATGATCATCATTATATTAGTTTCAGCCTTGGAGAAAATACTGAAGTAGTGGTCCCTCGGCTAAACGGAAGAAAGGCGGATTGGAACAAATTTCGGCACAAATTCTGCACCACTATCCCTTCTAGATTAGAAAAGGAAGTGGAAACTACGGAGGATATAGACATAGTGGTCAAGCGGATCACGAAGGAACTGAATGACTCGCTTGTGTCAGCATGCCCTAGTGCCAAGCCAAGGGGCAAACAGCGACCGCCACACGATTGGGACATCTGAGCTAAGGCTGAGCTAAGAAAATATAAGGGCGAGCTTAGAAAGGCTCAGAACAAATCCTGGGTAGAATTCTGCAGCTCCGTGGAGGATACATCTGAGGCCTCTAGGCTAAGGAAGATTCTGTCATCGAGACCTATTACGGTGGGGTATATTGAGAAGTCACAGAATGTATGGACAATGTCTAGTGAGGAAACACTAGAACTACTCGTTGGTACACATTTCTCGGGAAATTCTATAACGTACAACGTGGCGCCAGAAGAGGTTGTCACTGATATGCATTCGTCGGAGGCCATTAGGGGAATTGTGTCTGAGCCGAAAATCCTTTGGGGAATAAAAAGTTTTGAATCCTTTAAGTCGCCAGGCTCTGATGATGTATCACCGGTACCCGTTGAATTACAAGCCTTGTCTAATAGACTGGTACCCTGGCTTAGGGAGATATGCGTGTATCAGAATGTCGTATATACCTATGAGATGGAGGGAAACGAAGACCATTTTCATTCCGAAAGCAGAAAAACCCTACCGCATGAAGGCCAAAGATTTTTGTCCTATTAGTCTGTCATCCTTTGGAGGCCACCGTAGCGCAGAGGTTAGCATGTCCGCCTATGACGCTGAACGCCTGGGTTCGAATCCTGGCGAGACCATCAGAAAAAATTTTCAGCGGCGGTTTTCCCCTCCTCATGCTGGCAACATTTGTGAGGTACTATGCCATGTAAAACTTCTCTCAAAAGAGGTGTCGCACTGCGGCACGCCGTCCGGACTCGGCTATAAAAAGGAGGCCCCTTACCATTGAGCTTAAACTTGAATCGGACCGCACTCATTGATACGTGAGAAGTTTTCCCCTTAGTGGAATGTGCATGGGCAAAATGTGTTCATGGCAAAATTTGCAGTCTGTCATCCTTTATGCTGAAGACTCTTGAGAGATTGATAGACACATATCTTAGGGTAAAGATTCCTGGAGATCGCCTGTCGCGGCAGCAGCATGCATATAGTAAAGGCGAATCCACTGAAAAAGCCCTTCACGACATAGTTGGCTACATAGAGGATTCTCTCGCTGTCAAGGAATATACAATGGTAGCATTGAAGGTGCTTTCAATAATCTAAAACCAACGTGAAGTTAAAAAGATGGGTCAGCAGAGAAACACCACAAGGAGGTGTATTGTCTCCTCTACTTTGGAATATAGCCATTAACAATATGTTATTGTCTCTGGAAGAAAGAGGTGTAAAAGTGGTCGCGTACGCTGATGACGTTGCAATTGCGGTTAGGGGAAAGTTTCTCAGCACTCTAAGAGATAAACTTCAGGAAGCTCTACGTGCAACAGCAACGTGGGCTACCAAAAGTGGTCTGGCTATAAAGCAGCAGGAGATACAAGTTGCCTGCAGTAGAACCTGTCTCCTTGGGTGGAAAGAATGTTCCATTTACAGAAAGTGCAAAATACCTGGGTGTTCTGCTGGACAGAATATCCAACATTTTGGAAAGGTCAAGAAAGATCACTCTTGCCCTATACACCTACAAAAGAGCCATTGGCAAAAGTTGGGGATTTAGACCACATGTCATGCATTGGGTATATACTGCAGTTGGCAGACCTTTAATGCTATATGGTGTTGTGGCCTGGTGGACGGCGCTTTAAAAATCCACCTGCTATTCAATAGTCAAGCGGATCTAAAGAATGTCTTGTTTGTGCATAACACAGCTAGGACGACACCATCTGATGCACTGAATTTAATGCTACATCTAATGCCCCTGGACATTGTAGCTAGACAAATTGCTGCGACCACTGCCGTGAGGCTTAGGGAGCTTTCTTCTTGGTCATGTGGCGGCTACGGACACTGTGTTATCCATGATACAATGTCCTATATTCCAGGCAGTGTGGTTTACACCCTACCTGAGTCGCTTTTTGATAAAAAGTTGATCACTATTCCTGATAGAACCGATTGGAACTATGATATCCCTGGTAAAAGAAGTTACATAGACTTCTATATGAATGGTTCCAAACTAGACGACCAGATGGGCTTTGAGGTGTACTCTAAAGATCTAGAACTGTCATATTGAAAAGGTTACTCGACCACTGCAGTGTGTGTCAAGCGGAGATCCTTGCAATTAAGGAAGTGGTGGAATGGCTAAGATATAATGTCATTACGACGATTAGCATAAATATCTTCTCAGACAGCCATTAAATCCCTGGAGAATGTATTTCTGAACACAAAAACCGCCCTCTACTGTCGCCGATCTTTCAACAAGATTGCTGAACAGTGTAAAATTCACCTGTTCTAGGTGCCGGGCCACAGAGATCCCAAGGAACTGTAACGCGGAAGAGCTTGCGAGACTAGGAACTACCCTACAAACTCCAGGGATACTGGAATCTGTGGGTATGCCTCTAGCGACATGTAAGCTATGTTTTCAGGACCAGCCCCGAAGGACAACGAATGGTAGATGGTCACAAAGAGGAGATGGTGAGCATTCCAAAACTATGTGGCCTAATCTAGACTTGAAGAGGTCATGACAGATCATTGTCTATTCGGAAAACATGCTGACAGACTGAAGGTTGCCATATAGAACACCTTCTGTGTGTGGGTTTCATTTCTTTGAGAAGCTGCCTGATTTAGCGGACGTAAACATTCTCAAATTGTTAGGTATTTTATAGCGATCTGGATTTGGATAAACAACTTCTCAACGAAAATCTGAATTCAATAAACGCTATTGATGTTGAAAACAAGTAAAAAGGCGTTAAGTTCGGCCGGGCCGAACTTTGGATACCCACCACCTCGGGTATATATATAAACCACCTTTCGTCGAATCCGGGGAAAAATGTATACCTTATGACCCCTAGCAGCTATATAGAAATATGTTCCAATTTGGACCATATACTAATAAGTACAAGTCATTGTTCAACTGGGTAAAACAAAATTTTGCTCTTTTATCTAAAAATCAACCGCTCTGAACCATAAACGACACGGACGTCGAAAAGGCTAGCATACGTCACTGTGTCAAATGGCCCCAAAACCATAAATCAAGAGATCGGTCTATATTGCAGCTATATCCAAATCTGGACCTATCTGAGCCAAATTGAAAAATAATATCGAAAGTTTTATCACAGCTCACTGTCCCAAATTTCGGCGACATCGGACAATAAATGCGCCTTTTATGGGCTCAAAACCTTAAATCGAAAGATCGGTCTATATGGCAGCTATATCTAAATCTGAACCGATCTGAGCCAAATTGACAAAGAATGTCGAAGGGCCTAAGTCAACTCACTGTCTCAAATTTCAGCAAAATCGGATAATAAATGTGGCTTTTACACTAAATCGGAGGATCGGTCTATATGGCAGCTATATCCAAAACTGGACCGATCTGGGCCAAATTTGCGAAGGATGTCGAAGGGCGTAAGACAACTTACTGTCCCAAATTTTAGCAAAATCGGATAATAAATGTGGCTTTTATGGGTCTAAGACCCTAAATCGGAGGATCGGTCTACATGGCAGCTATATCCAAAACTGGACCGATCTGGGCCAAATTGGCGAAGGATGACGAAGGGCCTAAGACAACTCACTGTCCCAAATTTCAGTAAAATCGGATAATAAATGTGGCTTTTATGGATCTAAGACCCTAAATCGGAGGATCGGCCTACATGGCAGCTATATCCAAAACTGGACCGATCTGGGCCAAATTGGCGAAGGATCTCGAAGGCCGTAAGACAACTCACTGTCCCAAATTTCAGCAAAATCGGATAATAAATGTGGCTTTTATGGGTCTAAGACCCTAAATCGGAGGATCGGTCTACATGGCAGCTATATCCAAAACTGAACCGATCTGGAGCAAATTGACGAAGGATGTCGAAGGGCCTAAGACAACTCACTGTCCCAAATTTCAGCAAAATCGGATAATAAATGTGGCTTTTATGGGCCTAAGAACGTAAATCGGCGGATCGGTCTATATGGGGGCTATATCTAGATATAGTCCGATTTGGCCCGTCTTCGAACTTAACCTGCTTATGGATAAAAAAAGAATCTGTGCAAAATTTCACCTCAATATCTCAATTTTTGAAGACTGTAGCGTGATTTCAACAGACAGACGGACAGACGGACGGACATGTGTAGATCTTCTTAGATTTTTACGCTGATCAAGAATATATATACTTTATAGGGTCGGAAATGGATATTTCGATGTGTTGCAAACAGAATGACAAAATGAATATACCCCCATCCGTCGGTGGTGGGTATAAAAATTTTATCAGATTTAGATATAGCTCCCATATATATCTCTCACCCGATATGGCCTTTGGAGGCAGTAGTAGTCACAATTTTGGTCCGACCTTTACAAAATTTAGAACGAAATGTTTTATGTGATGTCCCAATACATGTGCAAAATTTCTTAAAAATCGATTCAGATTGAGATATAGCTCCTATATGTATCTTTCATCTGATGTGGCCGTTTAAGGCTGTACGAGGGTTGCCTTTTATATTTCGGGATGGGACAACCCTTATATTGCAATCTGCCAGCTCTATCGTAAAGTTTGAAATTTTTGAGGTTATACGTACTCAGAATGTTTTGACATACGAGCGCTATTTGTGTTGTTTACAGTAACTTAAAAGATTCATCTCGCCCAAAAAATGGAATTAAATCGTGAACATTTTCGTGTGATTATTTTTTACAACTTTCGACGTGGATTAACTCAGCAACAGTGCATCGATGAACTTAATTAAATTTTTGGCGATGAAGCTCCATCAAGGACCAGTGTTTATGGATGGTATGGTGAATTCATCCAAGGTCGTAGTTCACTCCAACACGAATTTCGTGAAGGTCGTCCAAAATCAGTTGTCGTTCCAAAAACCGTTGATGCTGTGAGCCAACTGTTAGTGCAAGATCATGCATGTGACCTAACGTGAGATTAGACATCCTTAGGCATTAGTGGCACCAGCATACATTCAATATTAGATGACCGTCGAACATGACCGTCGAACATGACCATCGAACATGACCGTTCGAAAAATTGGCTCGTACCAATTGTTCGAAAGAAATTCTCCAAAAATACGATCGCGGTGCTTCGAAACACCTCTATGACATCGTGACAGGTGATGAATCTTGGATTTACGTATGAGTATGAGCCCGAAAGTAAACAGAGGTCGACTGTATGGGTGTTTCAAGATGAGCCAAATCCAACAAAATTTGTCGCGTACGAAGCACTTCCAAGCAAATGATCGTCTGTTTTTTTCGGAAAAACTGGACATGTCGCAATCGTAGCACTAGACAACCAACCGCCGAGGACGGATCAATCTTCACCACGACAATGCCAGCTCCCACACATCTGCTCAAACAACTGCAATTTTGAGCACTCAAAACATCGATTTGAAGAGTCATCCGCCATATGGTCCTGACTTGACACCGAATGACTTATTTTTAAATGAGAGGTCAATGTTTTTCGACACCTGAAGAAGCGGTAGATGCGTTCAGAATGCATTTTTTGGAGATACCTCAATCGGAGTGGCAAAAGTGCTTCGACAATTGGTTCAAACGCATGCAAAAGTGTATAGATCTTAATGGGGAATATTTTGAAAAACAATAAAGCGATTTTCGATGATTAATATTTGTTTTTGTCTTCTCTAATCATGAAATATAACCCTCATAGTAGACACAATTCGTTGGAAAATCTTACAAAATTCTATTCAATGTTTCAATAGGTATGCAAAGTTAAAGTCTGACTAGATTTCAACATGGGTTCAATGTAAAAAAATGTAGTACGTAGACTTGGTGATGTAGGGTATTATATAGGCAGCTCCGCCTGACTTTTGCCTATCCTTACTGGTTTATTTAAAAAAAAAATCTAATCAATGTTTTTACCATCGTACAAATTTTGGCAAAATATCCTATGGAAATAAAATTGTAGAAAGTTTAGTATGACAAATACCTTGATAAGTGGTTTTCATTGTCATAGTTTTTAGTTCATGTCATAGTTTTTAGTTAATTTTTGTGCTGCCACCTAGACGTCACATTATGAAAGCGTGAATTTTTGCAAAATTTCCATAACTGGTTCTGAATTGCCGCATGCATACGTGATCGAGTAAAATTGTTCCAAATTTGTTTTAATATTAATTCTGTATTTTTGAGTGAATTGAACGAGAATTTTTAAAATTCAAGAACGCTGAACATTCGCGTTTGATCACAATTGACAGAAATTTGGCTTTAAAATTTGCATAAAAGTATTAAAATTTCATTTGCTACTAATGCAAGTGCAATAGTTTCACGCCAGTTTAAATAAGAAGCACCATCTATATATCCCACACATATTAATGTGGTGTGTGTCTTAGATAGAAAAACGAAGGCGACATCTTTATGCTTATTTCGTGGGATATTAAAACAGTTTTAAGTTCCAACCGGTAATACAACACCAAAACCAAAAAAAAGGTGTTCACTCATATGAACTGCGCATGCCTCGAATTTTAAAAATTTAAAAGAAAAAGAGAAAATATTTTGAAGAGAAAATGTTAAATGGCTTTTAAGAGGACTTTAGTTTGAAACGAGTAGTCTGGAATAACTTAAAATTTTAAGGAGGAGGAGGAGGAGGGAAAAGAGTGGCTTACTGGAAATGACTTTTCGCGGGAATTCTTCTTTTGTCAAAGCAAAAACAGAAAACAAACGCAACTGCAAAGTAGATAGCGAAGGTAGACTAATGAAAATGAACCAAAATGGACAAAATTGCTCTACGTTGATTACAGCTTACAGAAGGGATTCAATTTATACAAATGTTACTATAAATGAACAAAAAAACGAAATACTAACCAAAATTCCCTTCGTTAGCACGTCGATAGAAATAGTTCCACCTTCCACATATTCTCTGGTAATGTTTGGCAAAATCTTTAGGAATTGTTTTGAGTTTTTTTTTGCATTAAAATGACTACACAACACAAAAATTCACAATTTGCCGTAATAAAGGTAACCGTTCAAAGCACACATAAATGAAATAGTCAAATTAAAAAAAAAAAACAACACAAAATCTAACCGAACACAAGGAAACACAACCGAACGAGGCAAACGTGAGATAAGAACTAATCGTGGCCATGTAGTTTAGCTTTGAACAAGGGCATAGCAACCTGTTGAGTGGATGAATGGGAGACGGATATAGAGCTTTTGTCAACTTGTAAGGGAAACGGAAGATCGAGAAGATTAGTTTAAATTGATCTCTTAGTGAGAGGGAGAGATTTACATGTTACATGTTTGCAAAAGAAATAAGAAACTCACCCTAAAAGTAGCTTTTAGATTGTTTGACTCAATTCTTACAAGAATAAAAAAGGGAATAAATACCAAACGCACTCATTGGGAAACACGAAGAATAAACAACTAAATTTGAGGGAAGACTACAATTTTTGAGATTTGGGAGTAATTGAAATTAAAACTATAATAGGCATATCCAATAAAAGGATTTTGTAAAAATGGAATAAATCAAATCACAAATAAATTAATTTTTTTAAAGTAATAAAACATAAAATTAATGAATTTAAATGAAAAAAATTTTAATAAAAATACAAAATTTTCTAGGGTAACATATCTAGAAAAATAATTCCAAAGAAAATAAAATTTACAAAAATTTTCTGTGAAAA
Source organism: Stomoxys calcitrans (assembly GCF_963082655.1). Lineage (NCBI taxonomy): Eukaryota > Metazoa > Arthropoda > Insecta > Diptera > Muscidae > Stomoxys > Stomoxys calcitrans. Next base: position 199,086,952 of record NC_081552.1, read on the forward strand.
ATTCATATTAAAATTAATAAATAAATTTATGACAACATTTTGTACAAAAGTTAAATTTTGACATCATATGGTACAATTATTAACTTTTCATGTTTTGCGCTAAATTTATTTGGTTTGAAATAATTCATACAATCTGATATTGTCCGGCTGCAAACCATGGGATAATCCGTTTCTATTACAAATCTTATATATAAAAATCAATTTGTGTTTGTTTGTATGTTTGTGTGTTCCTTATAGACTCAGAAACGGCTGAACGGATTTTCTTGAAATTTTCACAGATAGTGCATAATGACCCCGTGGTGAAAATAGGGTACTACATTTTCGGATATCTGAAGGGGGACGGACCCTCCCCTTTACACTAATTTTCAGAAACGCCACATCTCAGAGATAGGTGGTGCGATTTAAGCGAAATTTTGTGTGCTCTCATATAGTTCTCTAAAAATAAAAATTTTGTATCCAAAATTCGAATGGGGTACCTAGGGGGGCTGCCCCACCCTAAAACCTACCAAACATATATTTAGATCAATCACGACAATATGGGACTCAAATGAAAGGTATTTAGGATGAGAAAACGTATCTGATATCCAATTGTCGGACCAAGTGCTAGGGCGGTCACCCCAAGCCCCAAAACACCCCTAAATCGGACATATTTACCGACCATGGCAATATGGGACTCAAATGAAAGGTATTTGCGAGTAGAATACGAATCTGTTATCCAAATGTGGGCCCACGTTTCTGGGGGTCCACCCCTTTCCCAGAACGCCCCCCAAACAGGACATAGGGCGACCACCCCAAGCCCCAAAACACCCCTAAATCGGACATATATATGGGGCTTAAATAAAAGGTATTTGAATGTAGAATACGAATCTAATATCCAAATATGGGACCAAGTTTTTGGGGGCCGCCTCTCACCAATACATCCCCCAAAGGGGACAAATTTACGACCATTGCAATATGGGGCTCAAATGAAAGGTCTTTGGGAGTAAAGCACGAATTTGATATCAATATTCGGGAAAAGTGTATATGGGTCCACCCCACCCCCACAACACCAACCAAATAGTAAGTGTTTTCTGACTACTGCAATATGAGGCTCAAGTAAGAGGGTTTTTAAAGTGGAACACGAATCCGATATATATTTTCAAGGCCAAATCACTGAGTGGCCGCCCATCCCCCAAAACACTCCCTTAGCCGGTCATGTTTGCCGACTATGGAAATATGGGGCTTAAATTAAAGGTATGTGGGAGTAGACCATGTATCTGATATCAACATTAGGGACCAACTGTCTAGGGGACGTCCCAAAACCATAACAACCCCCAAATAGGACGTATTTGTTCACCAAGACAATTTGGGTCTTAAAGAGAGCGGAACTTAATATTTATAGTTTTTAGGGTCAATACCCCAAATCGGACATATTTGCTGACTTTTGCAATGAGGAGTTTAAATGAGATTAGAAAACGAATTTGATATCCAATTTTGAGGGCAATGGCAATATTGGTTTCAAATAAATGATATATAGATATATGAGAATAGAGCACGTTGCTGATATATTTCCCGGGCTTAGTGTTTGGGGAACCACACCAATCCCCAAAACACCCCTAAATCGGTCATATTTACCGACCATGTCAATGTGGAGCTTAAATGAACCATTCGAGACCAATTTTCTGGGGGTCAACCCCTTCCAAAATACCCCACAAGCAGCAATTTTTTAGTGACCTTCGCAAAATGGGGCTCAAATAAAGGTGTTTGGGAGTAGAATACGAATTTGATATCCAAATTTAGGACCATGTATTTAGGGAATCACCACTTCCCCAAAACGCCCCGCAAAGGGTAAAAAATTTTCGACCATGCCAATATGTGGTATTTAAGTTTAGAAAACGAATTTGATAACCTATTTTGGGCCACGTGTTTGGGGGACGCCTCATGGTGTAAACTCCCCTAAACCAATGGCAATATGGGGTTTAAATAAATGGTTTTTGAAAGAAGAGCACGATGCATATATTTGTTCACGGCCAAGTGCCTGGGCGACCACCTCACCCCCGAAAACACCCCTAAACCAGATATCATGAGAGTAGCGGGCTGAAATAAAGTATTGTATTTTAAGAATGGAGTACACCTTACATCCAAACTTAAATTTGTAGACCAATAAAGATCATATGGGATTCGGACAAAGGCACTTATTTTGTTAAATTGTTAGTCAAGCGATATACTATTTTCGTAGCATGGTATTTCACTAAAAGCTCTTAAATTGTCGAAAATAAATATTCCAAGGAATCTTTTGTTCCATATAAAGTAAAAGAAGGCGCAGCGGAGTGGGCCCGGGTCAGCTAGTAGAACATAAAACAAGTAAAAGCGTGCTAAATTCGGCCCGGCCGAATCTTGGGAACCCACCTCCATGGATTCTGCTAAAAATTTATACAAAATAAATTTCGTTGAAGGGCATAATTTTATTCTACATACCAAAGTTCTGTCAAACCAGCAAAAATTAAAGCTCCGAGCTATGTCAGGTTCTTGACCGATTTGGACCGTAATTTGCACAGTTGTTGGAACCCATATGTGCAAAATTTCAACAAAACCGGACCAACATTGTGACTTCCAGGGACTCAAGAAGTCAAGTCGGAGATCGGTTTATATGGAAGCTATATCAGGTTATAGAACGATTTGAAACGAACTTGGTACCGTTGTTGAAAGTCATAACAGAATACTATGTGCAAAATTTCAGGCAAATCGGGAAAAAATTGCTGCTTGTATGGTGTCAAGATGTCAAATCGAAAGATCGGTTTATATGACAGCTATATCAAGTTATACAACGATTTGAACCGTACTCAGCACAGTTATTGCAAGTCATAACAGAACACTCAGTGCAAAATTTCAGCCGATTCGAATGAAAATTGGGCTTCCAGGGGCTAAAGAAGTCAAATCGTGAGATCGGTTTGTATGGGAGCTATATCCAAATCTGAACCGATTGGCTCATTTGCAATCGCCAACGACCCAAATCAATATTAAGTATCTGTGCAAAATTTCAAGCGGCTAGCTCTACGCGTTCGACCGCACAATAATGAAATATTGCACACTATCTCGCTAATAACTCAGCTCTAACCATTTCAAAGAGATATATCTAGCCGGTCGCACACAGTTTTTTTTTTCAATTTTCTCCCGTTGTGTAACGCTGAACGCCTGGTTTCGAATCTTGGCATCATACAAATTTCAGTGATGGTTAGCCCCTCCTAATGCTGGCGATATTTGTGAGGAACTATGCCATTTGGCAGCCATGTAAAAACTTACCCCCAAAGAGGATGGCGCCACGCCGTACGGACTCGGCTATAAAAAGGAGGCCCCTTATCATTGAGCTTAAACTTGAATCGGATAGCATTAATTTATATGTGAGAAGTTTGCCCCTATTCCAAAGAGAAAAAAAAACAGATAACGAGATAAAGTAACTAGAAATTAAATAATAACACAATCGTTCATGCAAACGGGGTTTTGTCGACATATTTAACTAAACAATGATCGCTTTAGGCCACAGAATTGCAGTACCGAGGCTGATCAATGGAACTTGAAATTTGGTCATCTTGAGAATCTCAAATTTTGAATTGCTTGCCATACTGTCATTTATGGGCCGATCGTAGCTCGCAAACCCCTACAAAAAACATGGCGAAATGTCGGGAATATCTCGAACGGCGTTTGAGTTATTGAACTTGCAAATTGCAAATTTTGCCCATGAACATTCCACTAAGGAACAGGGTCAAACTTCTCACATATCAATGAGTGCAGTCCGATTCAAGTTTTAAGCTCAATGATAAGGGCCTCCTTTTTATTGCCGAGTCCGAACGGCTTGCCGCAGTGCGACACCGCTTTGGAGAGAAGTTTTACATGTCGTAGTACCGCACAAATGTTGCCAGCATTAGGAGGGGAACTGCTGAACATTTTTCTGATGGTCTCGCCAGGATTCGAGCCCAAGCGTTCAGCGTCATAGGCGGACATGTTAACCTCTGCGCTACGTTAAAACAATTTTTCTTTCTTGAAAATTTTAATCAAGTTATGGCCGGTATTGAATTTCGTTTGAAACTGTGGGACTATTTGTGAACCGATTGAAAAATTTTTTCACTCTTGGAAAGGTCACAACACTCTACGAGCATTAAACAAGAAGCAGCGTGATAAGTTCGGCCAGGCCGAATCTTGGGAACAAACCACCATGGATTCTGCTAAAATAAAGGAGTCTACAACCAGATATAGGTTGTAGACCGAATTGGACTATACTTTGCGCAATTGTTGAGAGTCATAATAGAACACTATATGCAAAATTTCAACAAAATCAGATAAAAATCGCGGCTTGTAAATTGATCTAGGGCCCCATTAAGTATATATATTCTTGATCTCCTCGACTTTCTGAGTCGAACTAGCCATGTCCGTCCGTCTGTCGAATTCACGATAGGGGTCGAACACGTAAAGCTAGCCGCTTGAAATTTCCTTGGGGATTGCAAATAGGCCACATCGAATCAGATTTGGATATAGCTATAGCGGTTTATAAGCCGATCTCACGATTTGACATCTTGAGCCTCTGGAAGCACACAATTCTTTCTCATTTCTGATCGGATAATATAGCTCCCGTATAAACCGATCTCCTGATTTGACTTCTTGAGCCATTACAAACCGCAGTTTTTGTCCGATTTGGCTAAAATTTTGCACGTGGTGTTCTGCTAAGACTTCCAATAATTGTGCCAAGTATGGTCCACATCGGTCTATAACCTGATATAGCTCCCATATGAACTGATCTCCCGATTTGACTTCTTGAGTTCTGTAAGCCACAATTTTTGTCTGATTTGGCTGAAATTTTGCCTGTAGTGTTCTGTCATGAACTCTAGCGACTGTGCCAAATTCGGTCTAAATCAGTCTATAACCTAATATAGCTATAAATCGATCTCCTGATTTATCTTCTTGAGTCTCTTGAAGCCACAATTTTTGTCTGATTTGGCGAAAATTTTGCATGCAGTGTTCTGTTATGAATTCCAACAACTGGGCCATGCACGGTCTAAATCGGTCTATAACCGGATATAGCTCCCATATAAACCGATCTCCCGATTTGGTTTCTTGAGCCCTTGCAAGTCGCAATTTCGGTCCCACTTGGCTGAAATTTTGCACGTAATGCTCTGTTAAGACTTCTAACAACTGTGCCGGTCGCTGTGTACGGTCGACATCGGTCTATAACGGATAGTCGACCAATTTGACCGATTTGACTGAAATTTTGCACGTAGTGTTTTGTTAGGATTTTCAATAACTATGCTGAGAACGCTCCAAATCGGTCTATAACCTAATATAGCTCCCTTATAAAACGATCTCCAGATTTGACTTATTGAGCTCCTGGAAGCCGCATTTTGTTGCGTTTTGGCTGAAATTTAGCATGAAGTGTTCAGTTGTAACTTCCAACATCTGTGCGAAGTACGGTCCAAATCGGTCTATAACCTGATATAGGTCCCATATAAACCGATCTCTCGATTTGACTTCTTGAGCCGCAATTTTCATCCGATTTGACTAAAATTTTGCATGTAGCGTTCCAAGAACTGTGCCTAGTACGGTCCAAATCGGTCTATAACCTGATATAGCTCCCATATAAACCGATCTCCCGATTTAACATCTTCAGCCTTTACAAGTCGCAATTTTTATCCGATTTGGCTGAAATCGAGCATGTAGTGTTTTGTTATGACTTTCAACAACTGTGCCTAGTACGGTTCAAATCGGTCTATAACCTGATATTGCTCCCATATAAACCGATCTCCTGATTTGAATTCTTGAGTCCTTACAAGCCGTAATTTTTGTCCGGTTTGCGTGTACTTTTATGCTAGAAATTTTACAAAATTTGCATAACTGGTTTGAATTGCCACATTACGGTGAACGAGTAAAATCGTTCCAAATTTTTTAAATGTGAATTCGGTATTTTCTTTTATTAAACGAGATTTTTTAAAATTCAAGAACACTTAACATTGGTGTTCGATCATAACTTACAAAACATTAAATTAAAATTGCATAAGTATTGCAATTTCATTTGCAACGAAAGCAGTCATATATGCGGTAAATCGACACCAGCTTAACTAAGTAGCTGGCACCTACATATCCCTCACATATCAATGTGGTGTGTGTCTAAGGTAGAGAAACGCAGGCGACATCTTATGTTTATTTCGCAATATATTAAAATAGCTTTAAGTTCCAACCTATAATACAACACCAAAAACAAAACAAAAAGCCATTCACGCGCATGAACTCCGCATGCCTCGAATTCTTAAAATTTATAAGAACATAAGGAAAAGAGAAAATATATTGAAGAGAAAATGTTAAATGGCATTTAACTTTTAGTTTGAAAAGAGTAGTCTGGGATAACTTTAAATTTCTTGTTGGAGAGGGGGTAAGTGGAGTGACAAATGGACAATGATTTTGGTGGGAGTTTTTCTTTTGCTAAAGCAAAAACAGAATACAAAAGCAACTACAAATGTGGTAAGGGAAGGTAGAAGAGCGAGAATGAACCAAGATGAAAAATTTTGCTCTGCATTGATTACTACTTACAGAAGGGATTCAATTTATTCAGATGTTAATATAAATTAACTAAAAAACGCCAACTAACCCAAATTTTCTTCGTTAGAACTTCGATAGAAATAATTCACTTTGCACATATTCTCTAATAATGTTTGGCAAAATCTTTAGGCTTTGTTTTAAGTTCGTTTGCATTAAATGACTACACAACACAAAAATTCACAACTTGCCGAAATAAAGGTAACCGTAAAAAAACAACACAAAATCTAACCGAACACAAAGAAACACAACCGAACAAGGCAAACGTAAGATAAGAACTAATCGTGGCCATGTCTTTTAGCTTTGAACAAGGGCATAGCAACCTGTTGAGTGTATGAATGGGTGGCGGACATAGAGCGTTTGTCAATTTGTAAGGGAAACGGAAGATCGAGTAAATTAGCTTAAATTGATCTCTTGGTGAGAGCGAGAGGTTTAAATGTTTGCAAATGAAATTAAAAGCTAACCCTGAAAGTAGCTTTTAGATATTTTTTCTCAATTCTTAAAAGAATAAGAAAAGAGGAAATAAATACTAAACGCAATGACATTGGAAAACACGTAGAATGAAAAACTAAATTTGAGGGAAGAATTAGGACTATAATTCCTCCAATACAACGATTTGGTAAAAATGGGATAAATCAAAAGCAAAAAATATTTGAAATTCTTGAAAATAATAAAAAAAATAAAATTAATGAACTTAAATTGAAAAAATTTCCTATGGTAGCAAAACACAAAATATATATCCAAAGAAAATAAGATTTGACAAAAGTTTGTGTAATAAATTTAAATTAAAACAAGTAAAAGCGTCCTAAGTTCTGCCGGATCGAATCTTGGGAACCCAACACCATGAATTCCGCTAAAAATGTTTACAAAATATAATAAGTTGTAGTGCATAATTTTATTCTACATACCAACTTCTGTCAAACCAGCAAAAATTAAAGCTTCTAGGAACCGAACAAGGATGATTGAGAGACCGGATTACATGGGAGCTTTATCAGGTTATAGACTGATTTTGGCACAGTTATTGGAAGTCGTAACAAAATACTTCATGCAAAATTTCATTGCAATCTGACAAAAATTGCGGCTTGTAAAGGCTCAGGAAGTCATGGACCAATTTGGACCGTACTTAACACAGTTGTTGGAAGTCAACGGAAAACTACATGCTAAATTTCAGCCAGATCGGACAAAAATTGCTGCTTCCAGTGGCTCAAAAAGTTAAATCTGGAGATCGGTTTACATGGGAGCTATAAGTAAATCTAAACCGATATGGCCCATTTGCAATCACCAAATTATCTACATCGATATTAAGTATCTGTGCAAAATTTGTAGCGGCTAGCTTTACGCGTTCGACCTCTATCGTGATTTCGACAGACGGACGGACATGGCTAGATCGATCAATAATATAAATACTTTATGGGGACGAATATTCCGAGGTGTTTCACACGGAATGACTAGATTAGTATACCCCCATCCTATGGTGGTAGTTATAATTACTAAATAAAATTAATGCAAAATTTTTTACAAAAACTAATTTTTAACAAAATTGTCTACAAAACAAGTAATAAGGCGTTAAGTTCGGCCGAGCCGAACTTTGGATACCCACTACCTCGGGATGTATATGTAAACCACCTTTCGACATAATCCTGTGAAAAATGCACAATTTATGCCTCCATAGCAGCTATATCGAAATATTTCGACTAAATTCTTAGCCACTGAGTGGTCTAGTAAATACAATTCATTGTTCAATTTTGTAGAAGAAAATATTTATCTTTTTAGTAGCTATATCCAAATATAGACCGATTTGAACCATACACGGCACGGATGGCGGAAAGCCTAACATATGTCACTGTGTCAAATTTCAGCGAAATCGAATTATAAGTGCGCCTTTTGGGTGGCCAAGATTTTAAATCGAGAGATCGGTCTATATAGTGCAGATATATCCAAATCTTAACTAATCTAGGCCAAATTCAAGAAATATGACGAAGAGCCTAACACAACTCACTTTCCTTAATTTCGTAGAAATCAGACAATAAATGCGCCTTTTATGGGCCCAAAACCTTAAATCGAGAGATCTTTGTATATGGCAGCTATATCCAAATCTGGACCAATCTGAGCCAAATTGCAGAAAGATGTCGAAGGGCCTAACACAACTCACTGTGCCAAATTTATGGGCCTATGACCTTAAATCGAGAGATCAGTCTGTATGCTAACTATATCAAAATCTGAACCGATCTGAGCCACATTGAAGAAGGATATCGAAGGGTCTAACACAACTCACTGTCCCAAATTTCAGCAAAATCGGATAATTAATGTGGCTTTTGTGGGCCTTAAACCCTAAATCGGCGGATCGGTCTATATGGGGGGCTATATCAAGATATTGTCCGATTTAGCCCATCTTCGATCATTTTAACCTGCTTATAGACAAAAAAAAAGAATCTGTGCAAAGTTTCAGCTCAATATCTCTATTTTTTAAGACTGTAGCGTGATTTCAACAGACAGACGGACAGACGGATGGACATTTCTAGATCGTCTTAGATTTGTACGCTGATCAGGAATATATATACTTTATAAGGTCTGAAATGGATATTTCAATGTGTTGCGAACGGAATGACAAAATGAATATACCCCCATCCTTCGGTGGTGGGTATAAAAATACAGCTCGAGATTAAATTCAATGATTTCTATTCGAAGAAAAGCCTAGCAAAGAACTTATGAAAGTTAGTCAAATGTGTGCTGTTTTTCGAAACACATTTACCGCCGCGATAGATACAGATTTCTGATACGCCATGTATCTTCATCAACACCTTTGTCTAATTGATTAAGATACTCTAGATACCCAACGACTGTTGAGTAAGGCGTGGAGCACACTTTTGTTTTGAAACAAGGATTAATAAGTTCTCTAACTCTCAGAGAGAAGAAATCCTTGTTTTCCACTATCGCTATACAAACTTATCATCAATGCTAAGAACAACAATCACATCAAATTGGCAAACTCTTTTTATTGTGCACTTGAGCATTCTTTGAATGTCACTGCTAGTGCTTTTTGGGTATGTAGAGCACCTTAATCCAGGTCACAAAGGTGTTGATGAAGATACATGGAGTATCAGAAATCGCGATCCACCACTCCGGTCAAAGTGTTTCGAATAACAGCACACACTTGCCAAACTTTTATAAGTTCTTTATTAGGCTATTCTTTGAATAGAGAGCATTGATTATAATCTCGAGCTAGAATATGTTGGAAATACCACGAAAAAGTTTTAAAAAAATTAATTTGACAAAATATTTTATGAAATTAAATTTTGAAAAAATTTGCCATAGTAAAGTTTTGACAAAATTTTCTATAGAATTGAAATTTTCACTAAATATCAATAGTTATAAAAATTTTTTAACATATTTTCCATTGAAATTACATTTCTACAACATTTTTTACAAAAATTAAATTTTGACAAAATTTTCTGTAGAAAAGTGAAATTGGCCACACTTTTCTATAGGAATACAATTTTGATTAGAATTTCTAAAGCAATAACATTTTGATAATATTTTCAATAGGAAACAATTTTCTCACTTGAAGTCAAAAATTGTACTAAATTTACATGGACAGACAGACATGATGGACAGACATAGCTACAATAAATCGAATCAGAAAGCGATTCTGAGTCGTTCGGTACACTTACTTAAGGGTCTATCTTTCTTTCTTCTGGATGTTGCAAACATATAGACTAAGTTATAATTCCTTGTACCACGGAAGTGGTGTAGAAATAGAATTTGACAACAAGCTTTAAAGTAATAAAATTATAAAAAAAATTTACAGAAAACTTTCTATAAAAACAAAATATTGGCAACATTTTCTTTAGAAACTACAATTTTTTGTTTAAATTAAATCTGGCAACCTTTTCTAACGATTGGAGGCCATCCGTACCAATAAGGATTACCATACTTAATGTGTCCTAACATTGTGAAGTATTAACGAAGAATACTTTTGTGAGCAAGATTTTGTAGTTTTTTTCTTTTAATCCCTAGAAATATAACAAAGAAATAATTTTTATACACACCACCGAAGGATGGGAGTATTCATTTTGTCATTCTGTTTGCAAGATATCGAAATATCTATTTCAGACCCTATAAAATACATATATTCTTGAATGTCGTAAAAATCTAAGACGATCTAGCCATGCCCGTCTGTCCGTCTTTACATAGATCTTTTTTGTCCGCAGGCAGGTTATATTCGAATGTCCGATTTCGCTGAAATTTGGCACAATATTTTGCGATAGCAAGATCGGGCTATCTCTGAATATAGCTGCCATATGGACTGATCTCCCGATTTAGGGTCTTGGTTCCATAAAAGGCGCATTTATTACCCGATTTCACTTTCGTAATATCTGATTTGGCAGAAATTGTGCACCATATATTTTATTTTGACTTCCAACAACTGTGCCAAGTATGGTTCAAATCGGTTTATAATCTGACAAAGCTCTCATGTAAACCCATCTCGGGACTTAAATTCTGCAGCAGCTACAGGGCGCAATTATTATCCGATTTGACTGAAATTCCTCATAAGATGTTTTATTTTGACGTTCCAACAACTGTGCCAAGTATGGTTCAATCGATCTCGGGTATTGAATGCTGGAGCAGCTACAGGGCGCATTTATTATCTAATTTGGCTGTAATTCCGTGTGCTGTGTTTTGGTTTGACCTTCAAAAACTGTGCCAGGTATGATTCAAAGCGCTTCACAACCTGATATAACTCTCATGTAAACCGATCTCTGGTCTTGACTTCTTGAGCCTCTAGGGGGCGCAATTATTATCCAATTTGGCTAAAAATTGTCATGAAGTGTTTTGGTTTGACCATCGACAATTGTGCCAAATCGGTTCATTACCTGATATAGCTCCCATACAAACCGATTTTCCGATTTTATTTCTTGAGCCACTAAAGGGCGCAATTCTTATCCGATTTGGCTGAAATTTTGCACAAAGCTTCCCACTTTAGTCACCAACAACCAAACCAAGTATGCTCCCAATCAATTCATAACATGGAATAGCCCATATGGGATAGCAATTATTATCCATTATTCTTTGTTTACACATTTATTATCCTATTTTGTTGAAATTTGGGACAGTGAGTTGTCCGATGTTAGGCCCTTCGACATCCTTTGTCAATTTGGCTCAGATCGGTCCAGATTTGGATATAGCTGCCATATAGACCGATCCTCCGATTTAGGGTCTAAGACCCATAAAAGCCACATTTATGGTCCGATTTCGCTGAAATTTGGGACAGTGAGTTGTCTTAGGCCCTTTGACATGTTTCTTCAATTTGGTCCAGATCGGATCAGATTTGGATATAGCTGCCATATAGACCGATCCCCCGGTTTAGGGTCTTAGGCCCACAAAAGCCACATTTATTATCCGATTTTGATGAAATTCGGGGCACTGAATTGTGTAAGGCCCATCGACATCCTTCGTTAATTTGGCTCAGATCGGTCCAGATTTGGATATAGCTGCCTTATAGATCGATCCTCCGATTTATGGTGTAAGGCCCATAATAGCCACATTCAATATCCGATTTTGCTGAAATTTGGGACAGTGAGATGTGCTAAGCCCTTTGACATATTTCTTCAATTTGGTTCAGATCGGTTCAAATTTGGATATAGCTGCCATATAGACCGATTTCTTGATTTATGGTTTTGGGCCCATAAAATGCTCATTTATTGCCCGATGTCCCCGAAATTTGGAACAGTGAGTTAAGTTAAGCCCCTTGACATACTTCTGCAATATCGCACAGATCGGTCCAGATTTGGATATAGCTGCCATATAGACCGATATCTAGGTTTTAGGTTTTGGGGCCATAAAAGACGCATTTATTGTCCGATGTCGCTGAAACTTGAGACAGTGAGTTTGGTTAGGCTCTTCGACGTCCTTCTTCAATTTTGCCCAGATCGGTCCAGATTTGAATATAGCTGCCATATAGACCGATCTCTGGATTTAAGGTTTAGGGCCCATAAAAGAGGCATTTATTGTCCGATTTCGCCGAAATTTGGGACAGTGCTTAGTGTTAGGCTCTTCGACATGTTTATGCAACTTGGCCCAAATCGGTCCAGATTTGAATATAGCTGCCATGTAGACCGATATCTCGATTTAAAGTCTTGGCCCCATAAAAGGCGCATTTATAATCCGATTTCACTGAAATTTGACACAGTGACTTATGATCGGCTTTTCGACATCCGTTTCGTATATAGTTCGGATCGGTATGAGGTATATGAGTATAAGGTATGAAATTTTCACCGAATTTTGATGAAAGGTGGTTTACATATATACCCGAGGTGGTGGGTATCCAAAGTTCGGCCCGGCCCGCCTTTTTACTTGTTTTGTTTTCATTTGGTTCAGATCGGTTCATTTGGATATATACCCATCTGCCGATTTAAGGACTTGGGCCCATAAATGACGAATTTAAAGGCCGATTTGGGAGCAATTTAGAACAATGAGTTGTGTTAGACCACTCGAAATAGTTCTGCAATTTGGCCAAGATCGGTGCACATTTGGATATAGCTGTCGTATAGACCGATCTCACGAATTAAGGTCTTGGGTCCATAAAAGGCGGATTTACGGTCCGATTTCGCCGAAATGTTGGGACAGTGAGTTAATTTAGGCCTTTCGATATCCTTCTTCAATTTAGCCCAGATCGGTCCAGATTTGGATATTGCTGCCATATAGACCGATCTCTCGAATTAAGGTCTTGGGCCAATAAAAGGCGCATTTTTAATCCGATTTCGCTGAAATTTGACACACTGACTTATGTTAAGCTTTTCGACATCCGTGTCCAATATGGTTCTAACCGATCTATATTTGGATATAGCTGCCTAAAAGACCAATGTTTTGTTCTACAAAATTGAACAGTGACTTGTATTTATTAGACCACTCAATGTCTATGCCGAATGTGATCCAAATCGGACCATATTTCTATATAGCTGCTATGGGTGCATATATTATGCATTCTTTACGGAATTTTGATGAAAGGGGTTAAGTATCAGTATCACCACCATAGGATGGGGGTATACTAATCGATTCATTTCTTTTGTAACACCTCGAAATATTGATCTAGGACCCCATAAAGTATATATTGGGTTGCCCAAAAAGTAATTGCGGATTTTTCATATAGTCGGCGTTGACAAATTTTTTCACAGCTTGTGACTCTGTAATTGCATTCTTTCTTCTGTCAGTTATCAGCTGTTACTTTTAGCTTGCTTTAGAAAAAAAGTACATCTGATTAAAGTTCATTCTAAGTTTTATTAAAAATGCATTTACTTTCTTTTAAAAAATCAGCAATTACTTTTTGGGCAACCCAATATATTCTTAATCGACATCCTGAATCGATTGCAAATGGACCATACCGGTACAGATTTGGATATAGCTCCCATATAAACCAATCTCCGGATTTGACTTCCTGAGCCCTTATAAGCCGCAATTTTTGTCCGATTGTGCTGAAATTTTGCATGTGGTGTTCTATAATGACTTCCAATAACTGTGCCGGTCAAAATCGGTGGTCAACTTGATATAGCTCCCATATAAAGCGATTTTTCAATTTGGCTTCTTGAGCCCTTACAAGCCGCAATTTTTGTCCGATTTGGCTGAAATTTTGCATGTGGTGTTCTGTTTTGATTTCCAACAACTATGCCAGGTATGGTCTAAATCTGCTATATCGGTTTATATAGCTCCCATATAAACTGATCTCTCGATTTGACTATTTGAGCCCCTGGAAGCCACAATTTTTGTCCGATTTGGCTGAAATTTTGCACATTTTGTGTTCCGTTATGTCTTCCAAGAAATGTGTCAAGTACGGTTAAAATCGGTCAAGAACCTGATATAGCTCCCATGTAAACCGATCTCCAGATTTGACTTCTTGAGCCCCTGGATGGGTCAATTTTCAAAAAGTGTTCTGTTATGACTTCTAACAACTGTGCCAAGTACGGTCTAAGTCGGTCAAAAACATGATATCGCTCCCATAAAATAAACCAATCTTCCGATTTGAATTCTGGAGCCCTTACCAGCCGCGGTTTCTATTCGATGTGGCTGAAATTTTGTGTATAGTGTTCTGTTATAACCCCACAAATGTGTCAAGTACGGTCAAAATCGGTCTATAACCAGATATTGCTCCCATATTTTACCAGAATCCATGGTGGTGGGTGCCCAAGATTCGTGTTTGTTTTTAATATAATGGTTGCCCAAAAAGTAATTGCGGATTTTTTTAAAAGAAAGTAAATGCATTTTTAATAAAACTTAGAATGAACTTTAATCAAATATACTTTTTTTACACTTTTTTTCTAAAGCAAGTTAAAAGTAACAGCTGATAACTGACAGAAGAAAGAATGCAATTACAGAGTCACAAGCTGTGAAAAAATTTGTCAACGCCGACTATATGAAAAATCCCCAATTACTTTTTGGGCAACCCAATAGATTTTGATTACTGGTATTCCAGTGGGAAATTATATGCACCTACCTAGTTTAATCTAGGAGTGGTTGTCAATGTTTGGTCCGCGACGAACTTTGCACATTCTCAATTGATATATATTTTCAATTTTATTTGTTATTTATTTATAGAAACAGCTTTTAATGTAATCACGATTATTAAAATCACATTTGTGTTTTGCATCATTTTGATTTCACAAAATATTTTTAGACAACGAAGCGAGAAATACACCAACATACGATTAACAAGAACATAGACGCTAAAATTTCATTGTACCACCACCGCCATATAGCTTTGAAAACTTATTTAAGTTACATGATTCTCTAATCTGAATCAGCCCCTTCTAGAATTTGGAACAATGGACCCGGACAAATTGTAATATCCAACTTGAAGCTGATGTTCATAAAATAGCACAGACGAATTAAAATGAAGATGCATCATATAAGGGGGAAGTAAGTCATTGGTGATTATCATGTTGGAGTAGTTGTACACAAAATTCTAAAAGAGAGAGGGGGAAAATGTCACAAAAATAGTTAATGGTTTTTTATGGCAAGTACCTCTTTGAAGGGACATGTTAAGGGAAAATTACTGCTCCGTCTAATTTCGACCAGAACATCTCTGAGTAGTGGTATACGCTGTATACTGGACATTATATCACATAGCTTCATCCTAATATCAATGAATTTTACTTTTCGATCCATTTTGGGCAACCTATAGTGTATGCATACAGCAATTTCAGCATTCGGATGCGGTGGACGACGAAACTCGACCAAGCCACTAAAACTGTAGCGATTGGTGGCCAGTCGGCTCACATTGCATATGAAAGTACTTGCTAGTTCGAAAGTGTAATTGCAACAAACATTGTGCAACTCCAAATCAAAACGTTTTTTAGCGCTCTATAAAAATTGCAAATGCACATAAAATTGCTTAGAAAAAAAAAAACCAAAACTAACTCACCAAAACTGTTGCGGACACTAGGATTAGTGCGAAAATTAATTTAGACAGCATTTTGTGTTGAAATGCTTCTACCGACTAGGCAATAATTTGGTTTAATTTAAATGTTTGCAATTAAAAGTGCGTTAAGTAATTTTTATACCTTGTCACGGATGAGGAAGCATAATTTAATACTAATGGTAAAAATTAGCAAAGTTTTGGTTCGCCGAATAAATATATTGCGTTAGAAAGTTAAGGGGCCCGGGTTGCCCAAAAAGTAATTGCGGATTTTTCATATAGTCGGCGTTGACAAATTTTTTCACAGCTTGTGACTCTGTAATTGCATTCTTTCTTCTGTCAGTTATCAGCTGTTACTTTTAACTTGCTTTAGAAAAAAAGTGTAAAAAAAGTATATTTGATTAAAGTTCATTCTAAGTTTTATTAAAAATGCATTTACTTTCTTTTAAAAAAAAATCCGCAATTACTTTTTGGGCAACCCAATAGCTGGGTCAAATTATATATTTCTTCCCTTCCACCTTGGACTATTTCGTTTGACAAGTTATTTGAGTGAAAAATAAAGAGATCGGTTCATAGGGTAGCTATTTCAAGGACCGCATGCTTTCCGTTGCTGTAAGAAGTCATTACAATATACCACGTTCAAAATCTCAGCCAAATGGCATTACAAATGCGCCCTCTTGAGGCTAAACAAGTAAAAGCGTGCTAAGTTCGGCCGGGCCGATGCGTGGAAACCCACCACCATGGATTCCGATAAAATATGGGAGCTTTTTTTTGGTTATAGACTGATTTCGACCATACTTGGCACAGTTGCTGAGACGCATAAAATAAAATTTCACCTAAAATCGGATAAAAATCACTGCTTGTTGGACTGAAAATTCAATTCACGTTATAGAACGATTTGGTCCGTACTTGGCACAGTTATTGAGTGTCACAACAGAACACTATGTGCAAAATGTCAGCCAAATCGTATGGAAATTGAGGCTTCCAGGGACTCAAGAAGTCGAATCGGTTTATATGAAAGCCATATCAGGTTATAGACCGATTCCGACCGTACTTGCCACAGGTTGAAAGTCATAACAGAACACAATGTCCAAAATTTCAGCCAAATTGGACAAAAACTGCCGCTTCCAGGGGCTCAAGAAGTCATATCGGGAGATAAGTTTATATGGAAGCTATATCGAAATCTAAATCTGTATATGGCCCATTTGACATATACTCAAAATTTCAAGCGGCTAGATTTACGCGTTCGACCGCTATCGTGATTTCGACAGATGGACGGACGGACATTGCTAGTTCGACTTAGAATGTTGAGACTATCAAGGATATATATACTTTATGGGGTCCTAGATCAGTATTTCGAGGTTTTACAAACGGAATGACCAGATTCGTATACCGCCATCCTATGGTGGTGGGTATAAAAAAGAATGTACAAGGAACTACAAATAATGAACATAAAAGTTCTATATAAAACTACTATAATTAAGGAGTTTTCCGAAAAGACACAACTTTTACAGCGTGTTCATTAAAAAAAAAAAAACAGTAAATGCGTGCCAAGTTCGGCCGGGCCGAATTCGACCTAATTGGGAACCCACCACAATGATTCTGCCAAAAATATATAGAAAATAAATATGTTGTAGGGCATAATACCAAACTTCTGTCAAACCAGTATAAATTAAAGCTTCTAGGAACCGAATAAGAATCACCGAGAGACCGGTTTACATAGGAGCTATATCAGGTTAAAAACAGATTTTGGCCGTATTTGGCACAGTTATTGGAAGTCGCAAAGAACATCGCATGCAAAATTTCAGCCAAATCGGACAAAAATTTGAGGCTTGTAAGGACTCAAGAAGTCACATCGGGAGATTGGTTTATATGGGAGCTATATCAGGATTTTAACCGATTTGGACCGCACTCGGCACACTTATTGGAAGTCATAACAGAACACCACATCCAAAACCAGCAAATATTAAAGAGTTTAGGAAATGAACAAAGATAATCGAGAGACCGGTCTACATGGAACTATATCAGGTTTTAGACTGATTTGGACCGTCTTTGGCACAGTTGTTGGAAGTCATAACAGAATACCGCATGCAAAAATTCAGCTAAATCGGACAAAAATTGTGGCTTGTAAGGGCTCAAGAAGTCAAATAGGGAGATCGGTTTATATGGGAGCTATATCAGGTTACAGATCGATTTGGACCGTACTTGGCACAGTTTTTCAAAATCATAACAAAACGTTATGTTCAATTTCAGCCAAATCGGCTGTTAAGGGCTCAAGAAGTCAAATCGGGAGATCGGTTTATATGGGAGCTTTATCAGGTTATATATCGATGTGTACCGCACTCGGCACACTTGTTGGAAGTCATAACAGAACACCACATCCAAATCGGACAAAAATTGCGGCTTGTAAGGACTCAAAAAGGCAAATCGGGAGATTGGTTTATATGGGAGCTTTATCTAAATCTGAACCGATATTGATGTAGGTCGATCCCTAACGACCTACATCAATATTAAGTATCTGTACAAAATTTCAAGCGGCTAACTCTACGCGTTCGACCGCTATCGTGATTTCGACAGACGGAAGGACATGGCTAGATCGTCTCAGAACGTCGAGACAATGAAGAATATATATACATTATGGGGTCTTACATGAATATTTCGAGGTGTTACAAACGGAATGATTAGATAAGTATATCCCTAACCTATTGTGGTGGGTACAAAGAACTACAAATAATGAACATAAAACTACTATAATTAACGAGTTTTCCGAAAGCTCGTTCTCACACGGCATATTGTTTATAAGTTGTGTTCGATTTTCTCTCTATGTGTGACGGCGAAATCGACTAAGGATGTGTATCACTTGTGTCCTCATTTTCGAAAAAAATCCCCAATACTGGCAACCAGAGATGGCCTGTCAGAAACAGTGACGTATATGACATACATTTCCGACGTATATTACATACGTAGAAAACGTCGTAAACCTAGCCAAAAAACTAGGTTTCTGACAGAAAAAAAAATTCGAACGAAAATATGTCGAATTTTTGATCTGATTAACTAAAAATTTTGGCATAAGTAATTTTTTCCTCCTGGAGACGAACAATATTGAAATTGGAAAAAATCGGTTCAGAATTAGAAAAAGCTACAGTAGGTTTACACGATTTTTACCAATATTGTTATAAAATGAATGACATCTGAGGTAGTGTGAAATGGTAGATGGCGTGTTAAGTATGCTAATGTGAGGTAATGTCAAGTGAAATGGAAGATGGCGTGTTAAGTATTTTATTGAATAAGTAATGTTATTTTTAAGTATTGTTATTGAATAACATACTTAACACTCCATGTACCATTTCACTTGACACTTCCTCAGATGTCATGCATTTTTAACATATGTCGTTTACAACAGCTTTCAAAAAGCAAATTAAAACGGGAGAAGCAAATAATTTTGCAAAAGGATACAAAATAATTGCAATTTCTAAATATAATTGACGAAAACTAATAATTTATAGATTTTTTGCTTCACAAAAAAATCCTTAAACGTTACTTTATAAATTGACTTGAAATTTGCGTATATTTCCAATTTATTGTGTGAATAATGTAAATGCAAAAAATAAAAAAACATAATATTTTTTTTATTGCGAAATTTTTTTACATATATACTCTTCTATATACAACAAATAAGTGACAATAATATTTGTTAAAAATCAAACTTTTACACTGAGTTATTAAGGTTTATGACGTTTGCGACTTTTTCTACGTTTTATACAAGTATACGACGTTTTCGACTTTTACAACTTTTTGACAGTCGGAAACCTAAAAAATCGTCTTACGGACCATCTCTGCTGGCAACACTGTGTGCGATCATAATTTACAAAAAATTACATTAAAATGGCATACAATTTTTGAAATTGCATTTGCTACAAAAGGAATGCATCGTATATACGGTTTATCGACGACAGTTTAACTAAGAAGCTACCATCTACGTTTCCCACACATATCAATGTGGTGTGTGTCTAAGGAATAAAAACCTAGGCGACATCTACATGGTTATTTTGCGACATATTAAAAAAGCTTAAGTTCCATACAATATAGCAACCAAAAGCCAAACTTCCAAAAAAAAAAAAAGCATTCACTCAATGAACTGCGCATGCCTCAAATTCTAAGTATTTATTTGAAAAAGAGAAAATGTTAAATAGCTTTTAAAGAAGTCTTTTCGGTTTGAAGAGAGTAGCAGAAAAATAGTATTTGATAACTTTAAATTTCCAGGAGGAGAAGGGGTATGAGTGGCTAATTGGCACTGATTTTTGGCGGGAGTTTTCTTTTGTTAAAGCAAAAACAGACAACAAACGCAACTGCATTGTCGGTAAGGGAAGGTAGAAGGCCGAGAATAAACCAAAGTGAAAAATAAAATTTGCTCTGCATTGATTACAACTTACGATACGTCGATGGAAATAATTTCCACTTTCCACATATTCTCCAATAATTTTTGGCAAAGTCTTTGTTTTAAGTTTTATTTGCATTCAAATGAATACACAACACAAAAATTCACAAATGAAACTGTTTTAAGCACACACTAATGAAATCGTGAAATAGTCAAATTAAAAACACAAAATCTCGCCGGACACAATGAAACACAACCGAACAAAGGAAACGTAAGATAAGAACTAATCTTGGCAATGTCGTTTAGCTGTGAACAAGGGCATAGCAACCTGTTGAGTGTATGAATGAGAGACGGATAAAGAGCTTTTTTCAATTTCTAAGGAAAACGGAAGATCGAGTGTAACAGCTGAAATTGATCTCTTGGTTAGAGCAAGAGATTTAAATGTTTGCAAAAGAAATAATAAGCTCACCCTAAATGCAGCTTCTAGATATTTGTACTCCATTCTTACAAGGTATAGAGGGAATAAATGACAAACGCAATGGCAGTGGAAAATACGGAAAATGAAAAATTAAGTTTGAGCTAAGAACACATATTTTGAAATTTTTGGCGTAATTGAAATTGGAGTTGTAATACTCCAATAATACGATTTTATAAAAATAGAATAAATGAAAAGCAAAAAATATTGAAAATTTTAGAAAACAAAAAAAAAAATAAAATTAATGACAAAATGGTTACTAGAAAGATAAAATGTCCTACGCTTACAAAACTTAAAAAAAATATTTCCAAGGAAAATATAATTTTAAAAACTTTTCTTTAATAAATAAAAACTAAAATCATAAACTGCAAATGTAAATTTGCTAATTTTTTAGAGGGCTTACAAGCCGATTACTGGCTTAGATGCATGTCCATAGTGGCATGGGGCGGACTAATATCTGCACTCTCTTTTCAACCTAAACTATTATTGATGTAGATCGTTAGGGATTGCAAATGGGCCATGTCGGTTCAGATTTGTATATAGCTCTCATATAAACCGATCTCCCGATTTGACTTCTTGAGCGCCTAGAAGCCACATGTATTGTCCGATTTCCCAAAAATTTTGCACATAGTGTTCTGTTGTGACTTCCAACAACTGTGCCAAGTACGGTCAAAATCGGCCTTTAAACTTAGCTCCCATATAAATCGATCTCCCGATTTGACTTCTTGAGCCGCTTGAAGCCACAATTGTTGTCCGAGTTAGCTGAACATTTGCACATAATGTTCTGTTATGACTTCCAACAACTGTGTTAAGTACGATTCAAATCGGTCCATAACCTAATATAAAAACCGATCTCCCGATTTGATTTCTTGAGCCTCTGGAAGCCAGAATTTTTGTTCAATTTGACTTAAATGTTTCACATAGTGTTTTGTTATTGATTGATTTCTTGAGCCTCTGGAAGCCAGAATTATTCTTCAATTTGACTTAAATGTTTCACATAGTGTTCTGTTAAAATTTCCAACAACTGTGCCAAGTACGGTCCTAATTGGTCTATAACCTGATGTAGCTCCCATATAAACCAATCACCCGATTTGACTTCTTGAGCCCCTGGAAGCCGAAATTTTTTCCGTTTTAACTAAAATTTTGCACATAGTGTTCTGTTATGACTTTCAAAAACTTTGCCAAGTACGGTCCAAATCAGTAAATCACCTGATATATCCCCCATAAAAAACGGTCTTTCGATTATCTTTAGTTGTTCATCGGGAATTAACTTTTACTATATATGATCAGAATTCCAACATGTTTTGTATTTTACAGGGCTGTTACTTACCTGACTAAGTATTGAGAAAGTTCTTCTCTATGTCATTTCAATTTATACTCGTATTGTTTTCATTTACATTTGTTTATATCGAGCGATTAATTTCGTTATGTACTTGCGAACACTTGTCTTCGAACACTCATCCGTTTTACACCACGCATTTGCCGAAAGTAGTATGTGGCGCTGCTCCCCTCGCGGTTTTATTTCTCATCGTACGATGGAAAGGCTCAAAACAGAAATCTCACCACGATCTTTTATATTCACCGCGTAACAATAAGCAAAACAACAACGAAAAAGCCAAAGAGGAAAACAATTGTTGACACTTTTAATGTAATTTTCTCTTAAAGTTCATATTTTTTTCATCACTTTTCACTGGAATTCCATTAAAAACCAAGTAAGCACTAGTTTTAACACAAATTTGCAACAGTTTTGAGCTACTTTCCATTATTAATATTTAATTGAATAGGAGCAAACACAATTACGACCGAACCGAAAAGAAATACAACGCGAACTGAGCAAAGAAGAAGAAACAAAGTTTGACACAGCGAGAGGGCTCACAGCTAAAATGTGGCGAATGATGTTGTTGTAACAATTGGGAACAACAAAAATTGACAAAACTAATAAACATGCATACAATTTTGCCCCATTAAACTTTTCATGGACGAGATTTGTTACGAATGAAAGAAACCAACAGGGAAGGAATAGGAAAAAGCTAGGATTTTTATAAATTTTTAGGATAAATTAAAATTTGTTTTAATCAATAATAGTGGAAAGAGAAATTTTAAGTACCATATCAAAAGTGAGAGAATACAAACTACAAGTGCTACAATAGGTACCAAGTGGTACTTTCATTCGGGTGTTAGCTGGAGCTTTGTTATTTAATACACATCGACAATCTTTATGGTTGGCAACCGTAGCGCAGAGGTTAGCATGTCCGCCTATGATGCTGAACTCCAAGATTCGAAATAAAGGAGTGCAGCAGCGTAACAAGTATCAACAAAAGAGATGATTCATGTGCGTACCTTAAAAATATATACCTTTCCTATGCCGGATGGAGGCCACAGTAGCGCAGAGGTAAGCATGTCCACCCATGATGCTGAACGCCTGGGTTCCAATCCTGGAGAGAACATCGAAAAAACATTCTGCGGTGGTGCTGCCCTCCTGACAACATTTGTAAGTAACTATGGCATTATAAAACTTTTCCCCAAAAGAGGTATCACACAGCGGCACGCCGCACAGTGGGGTATTTGACCTCAAAATCGTTGTTTAAATCAACGGCCAGGCCGATCATTATGAAATTCGGCAAATATGACTTACAGGTGTAGAAAAAGAAAAATTTTAAGTTTGAAGCAACTCCGCGACGATAGGAAACCTGGAAGGAAGGGAAGAGATTTCCGATAGGATACCTGTGACGACACTTGAGGTCGAGTGCGAGGCACTGCTGCCAGCGGCACAGTATCGGACCGACGGAACCCTAGTATAGCCGTCTGGAAGATCATGTTACACTGATGGATCTAAGCTAGGGGACTTTACATTGAGAACCCAGGGTGTTTACATTGAGAACCCAGGGACTGAGATCTGTTTTAGACCGCCTGACCATAATACGGTCCTGCAGGCGGAGATCCGGGCGATCACGGAATGCGTGGGGTGGTGTGGTACTAACGCGAGCACGTTGAGTGTGAACATCTTTGCGGATAGAAAAATGGCAATAAGGACAATAATAACATGGAGGGTAAGGTCACGATCAGGCTTGCAGTTTAAGAAGGAGATTAATGCCTTCTCTGAGGATGGCACAACCCGCATCGTTTGGTTTGATTGAAATAATCCTAGCTTTTTTCTATTCCTTCTGTACTTTTATTCACCTATGACTTTCAAAAGACGCAGTCTTGTCATGTACCACAACCCATTAACATTTTCAAGATCCTAGCCAGTTTGTGTTATGAGATAATAAGCCGCATAAAACGCTATTCTATTCTACTTAGAATGTTTCCCGATGTGATTCGCTACTCCCTTTGTTGGTTCCTTTCATTCGTAACAAATCTCGTCCAAGAAAAGTTTAATGGGGCAAAATTGTATTCAGGTTTATTAGTTTTATCAATTTTTGTTGTTCTCAATTCTTACAACAACATCATTCGCCATATTTTGGCTGTGAGCACTCTCGCTGTGTCAAACTTTGTTTCTTCTTCTTTGCTCAGTTCGCGTTGTATTTCTTTTCGGTTCGGTCGTTATTGTGGTTGGTCCTGTTCAATTAAATATTAATAATAGAAAGTAGCTCAAAACTGTTGCAAATTTGTGTTAAAACTAGTGCTTACTTGGTTTTTAATTGAATTCCAGTGAAAAGTGATGAAAAAAATATGAAGAAAATTACATTAAAAGTGTCAACAATTGTTTTCCTCTTTGGCTTTTTCGTTGTTGTTTTGCTTATTGTTACGCGGTGAATATAAAAGATCGTGGTGAGATTTCTGTTTTGAGCCTTTCCATCGTACGATGAGAAATAAAACCGCGAGGGGAGCAGCGCCACATACTACTTTCGGCAAATGCGTGGTGTAAAACGGATAAGTGTTCGAAGACAAGTATTCGCAAGTACATAACGAAATTAATCGCTCGATATAAACAAATGTAAATGAAAACAATACGAGCATAAATTGAAATGACATAGAGAAGAACTTTCTCAATGCTTAATCAGGTAAGTAACAGCCCTGTAAAATACAAAACATATGTTGGAATTCTGATCATATATAGTAAAAGTTAATTCCCGATGAACACCTACCACTTTAGTTGTGTCAATTGTATTATATTTGTGGTAGACGATGGTATAGGGAATGTTTTCTTTTCCAATCCCCACACATTTCTTTTCAACAAAATTAGAACTGTCGCCATTAAAATTGCTTCATTTGTATGAAACTAGAATTGAAGCATAGCAGCAGAACAGAATAGAAACTAGAAGCATCGTCGCTTGCCTCCTTGGTGTTTCTATATTTAACTTTAATAAAATTGAAAGTTCCATCCCTAGCGGTATCCAACTGATATATTTGAGAGCGCATAAAGAACAAAAGTAAAATGCAAATTTTGGCCATGAACACTAAGGAACAGGGGCAAACTTCTCACATATCAATGAGTGCAGTCCGATTCAAATTTTAAGTTCAATGATAAGGGGCCTCCTTTTTATAGCCGAGTCCGAACGGCGTGCCGCAGTGCGACACCTCTTTCGAGAGAAGTTTCACATGGCATAGTACCTCACAAATGTTGCCAGCATTAGGAGGGGAAAACCACCGTTGAAAATCTTTTTCTGATGGTTTCGCCAGGATTCGAACCCAGGCGTACAGCGTCATAGGCGGACATGCTAACCTCTGCGCTACGGTGGCCTCCAAAGAACAAAAGTGCGCAAACTAAAGTGGGTTTGTGGCAGCGCTTTTAGCACAGTGGGATTATTGATACTAATTGGATTTTTGAAACTGATTTACTATGCAGTATTAAACAGAGAACTGCATGAGAGCCTATTTTTGGCACTCAACTACCATTTATGCCATAGCAATTGTGTGTGTCACATTTCAGCTAACTAAAATACACATACGTACTTATAATATATTAGAAAAAAAAACACTGTCTCATCATTTATTTATAATTCGGATTTCGTGTCTTAAAATTTTGTTCGTGGGACTTCATACATTTTGCGATTAAGTGCCACTCAGACGATTGTCTTATGCACTTAAAGCAATCATAGGTAGGCAACATCATTACTTTTGACTGAAGTTGTGTATGATCCTGCAAAAAATGTATACAAACTAAATTTAGTTGAAGGGCATAATTTTATTCCACATATCAATCTTCTGTCAAACCAGTAAAAATCAAAGCTTCTTGGAACCGATCAAAGATAATCGAAAGACCGGTTTATATGGGGGATATATCAGGTTATATACTGATATCGACCGTACTTGGCAAAGTTTTTGAAAGTCATAACAAAATACAATGTGTAAAATTTTAGCTAAATCGGAAAAAATTTCGGCTTTTGCACCAAATGTTTTATTTAGACTTTCAACAACTCTGCCAAGTATGGTTCAAATCGGTTCGTTACCTGATATAGCTCCCATATAAACCGATCTTTGACTTGTTGAGCCGCTGAGTGTACAAATTCTGATCGCATTTGGCTATGTTGTAAGATTTGTTTTGGTTTTACCATTAGCAACTGTGCCAATATATATATATATATATATATATATATATATATATATATATATATATATATATATATATATATATATATATATATATATATATATATATATATATATATATATATATATATATATATATATATATATATATATATATATATATATATATATATATATATATATATATATATATATATATATATATATATATATATATATATATATATATATATATATATATATATATGAATAATTTTATATGAATTATTTATTTTTTTTTTAAATATAGTTTTTGCACAAATTTTTTTACAATTTTTTTTTTAAATTTTATTTTTATAAAACATTTGGAAAAAAATATATATTTTATAAACAAAATTTTAATTATTTTTTTATTTTCCTTTACATGGCTTACTCCTATACTAGGCTATACATATAAAAAGGTGCAGATATTAATCCGCCCCATGCCACTGTGGACATACACCTGAGCCAGTAATCGGCTTGTAAAAAAGAAAAGCCAGTAATACTAAAAAAGTGACTTCGAAAAAGAAAATTTTATAATAGGAATTCCGTGCTACTTACAAAACCCTTAATTGTTTTCCATACCACTCCCCTAAGTTGGTTTATGTCTGGCATTATGCCCCCATCTAAGTGACGGTGTCTTTTAGCCGCGAAAGCCGGGCTATACAAAGCATAGAGAATTTTACGTTTTCACATATAATAAAGCTTTTTTCAACACTTTTAAGAGGGTCTATCTCTTCATTGAGCTAAAGTTTCCCAAGTTTTGCATTTATTCCCTTCTCCTTTTTCTTGCAAGAACTGAGTCAAAAAGAGATACATATTGGGTGAGCACATTTATCTGTATGAAAAACTCTCGCTCCCACAAAGAGACGAATTTTAGATAATACCCACGATCTTCCGTTTCCATCAGCCGTATGCAAAAGCTTTATATCCGCCTCCCAACTAAACTCTCAACAGGTTGCTGTGCTGTTGACTACACAACTAAAACAGTTGGCCCCGGTTAGTTTTTCTTTTATGTTCGTGTTGTTCGGTTGAGTTTTTTTGTGTTCCCTTCATTTTTATTTCATTATTTGATTGTTTTCATTTCATTGTGCCTAAATTTGTTTCTTTTGTTGCAATTATTTTTGACTCTTGTGTTGTGTTTTCATTCTATTGCAAAAAAAGCAAAAAACAATGTCCAAAGATATTGCCATACATCGTCAGGGTATACGTGGATATTGGAGTTGTTTCTATCGCCGCTGCACCATCAATAAAGAATTAAATGAGGAGTGGGATGTATTAAACGAAGAAATTTGGGTTCGTTTTCATTTTTGTTTTTGGTTTTTCATAACAGCATATACTTATGGTGTCATTAATTCAGTCATTATTGTAGAGCTATTGAAAGTGCATGACAAAATTGTATTTGATTTTGATTCGAACTCATTTCTTGTTCCTTCCCATCCATTTACGTACTTCCAATTGGTTTTGTTCCCTTCCCTTCTCTCCCCTTAACGGACTTCCAATAGGTTTTGTTTTCTGTTGCTACCTGTGCACCCCTTTGCCAAACAAAAAAACGCGCCAAAAAATTGCTCTTTACTCCTTTACTCCTCATCTTAGAATTTAAAGCACCATGCTATTTTGTTGCCACAATTTTCAGTAAAAAACTTCCGTTTCTTTTTTTTAATTCTTATAAAGAGCTTTTCTCTTTTAAAGAATTTCGGGACATGCGCAATGTATGTGAAGAGAACATATTTGTGTTGAGAGTTTTGGAGAATCTCTAAAACACCTTCAGTTCTAAACTGAGTTAAGGTATAGATGTCGCTGGCTTCGATTGGAATCTTAGACACACACTACATTGGAATGGCTTTTTGAGACATGTAGATGACAACATAATTTAAATTGAATTTACTTTGACACCAACAAACAATTCTCATATACCTTAGGTAAAAGAACTTCGTTGCCCCATCATGCGACTAAAACCATTGGTCTAAGCTCTATGAAATCCAACAACAAATGAAAATAAAATTTATTTCTAAAGAAAATTACCTTTAATTTTGTTATATATGGAAAGTTTTAACCACATTTCATTTCTATAGGAAATTCAACAAATTTTATTTTATAGAAAGTGTTTTTAAAAGTTTATTTTCATAGAAATTTTTTTTTTAATTTTTATGTCTGTTAAAAGTGTATTACAATTTTTTTCTGTAGAAAATTTTGTCAATGCTTAAATTAAATAGAAAATTTGGTCAATATTGGTTTTAAACCTATCTTTCAACGAAATTTTCTTTTTATAGAAAATATTGTCGACATTTTATCTCAATAAATTATATTTCGATAGAAAATTCTGTACAAATTTTATTTCTATGGAAAATTTTGTAATTTTTCTATTACAAATAGAAAAGTAAAAAACCCTATTTATAAAGTGGGGCAGGAAATTTGTTTTTATACCTTCCAACATAGGATGGGGATATACTTATTTCGTAACAGGTGATTTTTGTAAATATATTCTGTCTATCCGTCTGTCTTTCGAAAGCACGATAACTTTCGAAGCAGTAAGGCTAGTCGCTTGCAATTTTGCACAAATACTTCTTATTAGGTTAGGTCGGTTGGGTTAGCAAATGGGCCAAATCGGTCCATGTTTTGATAAAACCGATCTTGGTTCTTGACTTCTTGAGCCTCTAAAGGGCGCAAATCTTATCCGATGTAGCATGTCGTTTCAGTATCCAATAACTGCGCCAAGCATGGTCTAAGTCAGTGCATAACCTTATTTAGCAGCTATATAAACCGATCTCCCGATTAGACTTCTTGAGCCTCTAAAGAGCACAATTCTTATTCGATTTGGTTGAAATTTTGTACATGTCCCTTTGCTATGGCTTTCAACAACTATGTCAGGTATCTAATTTATCAAGTCTAAATTAGGCCATATCCTGATATAGCTGCCATATAAATCGACCTTCTGATTTTACATCTCGAGTTCTAAACGGCGCAATTCTCATCCAATTTGCTCATAAAGGGTGATTTTTTTGAGGTTAGGATTTTCATGCATTAGTATTTGACAGATCACGTGGGATTTCAGACATGGTGTCAAAGAGAAAGATGCTCAGTATGCTTTGACATTTCATCATGAATAGACTTACTAACGAGCAACGCTTGCAAATCATTGAATTTTATTACCAAAATCAGTGTTCGGTTCGAAATGTGTTCAAATTTTGACAAATTTTGTTCAGCGATGAGGCTCATTTCTGGTTGAATGGCTACGTAAATAAGCAAAATTGCCGCATTTGGAGTGAAGAGCAACCAGAAGCCGTTCAAGAACTGCCCATGCATCCCGAAAAATGCACTGTTTGGTGTGGTTTGTACGCTGGTGGAATCATTGGACCGTATTTTTTCAAAGATGCTGTTGGACGCAACGTTACGGTGAATGAACACATTTCGAACCGAACACTGATTTTGGTAATAAAATTCAATGATTTGCAAGCGTTGCTCGTTAGTAAGTCTATTCATGATGAAATGTCAAAGCATACTGAGCATCTTTCTCTTTGACACCATGTCTGAAATCCCACGTGATCTGTCAAATACTAATGCATGAAAATCCTAACCTCAAAAAAATCACCCTTTATATATTTGAAAAAGTCATTCAAAGTACTTGACAAACGCAATCCATGGTGGAAGGTATATAAGATTCGGCCCGGCCGAACTTAGCACGATTTTATTTGTTGCTTTGTAATAGACTGGTTTCCTAGATCGCGATTCACACCAATAATTTTGCCAATATTTTTTTCTTTAAATTTTGCCAAAATTTATTTTTTTAAAAAATTTTGTCAAAATTTATTTTTTTAAAAAAATTTGCCAAAATTGATTTAAAGAAAATGCAAACATTTTATTTGTATTAATACTTTTGTCAAAGTTGTTTTCAATTAAAAATGTTGTAAAATTTTATTTCATAGTATAATTTTTAAATATTTTATTCATATATAGATATGTTTTCAAAAAGTTATTTCTATAAAAAATTTTGTCAAAATTTATTCTTATAGAAAATTTTGTCAAATGACATACTTTTTTCAAAAATTTTCTATCTATATATATTGGACTTCTATCGAAAATTTTTTCTGCGGAAAACTATTTCTTATGATAAAATATTCGTCAATTTCATTTCCTAGAAAATTGCTTGAAAGTATTTTTTGTCAACATTTTATTTGAATAGAAAATTTTTCTTCAAAATTTTATTTTCATAGAAAATGTGTGTACAAATTTATATTTTATA
Organism: Stomoxys calcitrans; assembly: GCF_963082655.1. Lineage (NCBI taxonomy): Eukaryota > Metazoa > Arthropoda > Insecta > Diptera > Muscidae > Stomoxys > Stomoxys calcitrans. The sequence goes on from NC_081552.1 coordinate 199,117,529, forward strand.
AAATATTTTAAAATTTCACTCATTTTCTTTTACATTGCGCGTTCCTTTGCAAAGGTATGGACATAGGATAGAGAATCTTAGTTTTTTCACATATTTTAAAGCTTTTCTAAAGACTTTTATGAGGGTCCATTTCTTCATTGCGCTTAAGTTCCTCAACTAGCATTTTTTTGGCATTTATTCCCCTTCTCCTTATTCTAGCATAACTCAGTAAAAAAGAGCAACATTTTGGGTGAACACATTCATCTGTATGAAAAATCTCTTGCTCTCACGAAGAGCTTCCGTTTCCCTCAGACGTTGGCAAAAGCTTTATTACCGTCTTCCAATTAAACTCAACAGGTTGCAGTGCTGTGGACTACATAGCTAAAACAGTTGGCCACGGTTAGTTTTCCTTTTGTGTTCGTGTTGTTTGGTTGAGTTTTTTTTGTGTTCCCTTTATTTTTGCATTTTTATTTCAATATTTGATTGTTTTCATTTAACTGTGTCTAAATTTGTTTATGACTCTTTTGTGTTGTGTTTTCATTTTATTGCATAAAAATAACAAAAAACAATGTCCAAAGATATTGCCATATATCGCCAGGGTATTCGTGGATATTGCAGTTGTTTCTATCGCCGCTGCACCATCAATAAAGAATTAAATGAGGAGTGGGATGTATTAAACGAAGAAATTTGGGTTCGTTTTCATTTTTGTTTTTGGTTTTTCATAACAGCATATACTTATGGTGTCATTAATTCAGTCATAATTGTAGAGGAATTGAAAGTGCATGAAAAAATTGTATTTCATTTTGATTTAAACTCATTTCTTGTTCCTTCCCATCCATTTACGTACTTCCAATTGGTTTTGTTCCCTTCCCTTCTCTCCCCTTAACGGACTTCCAATAGGTTTTGTTTTCTGTTGCTACCTGTGCACCCCTTTGCCAAACAAAAAAAACGCGCCAAAAAATTGCTCTTTACTGATTGACTTCTCATCTTAGAATTTAAAGCAGTCCTACGCTATTTTGTTGCCACAATTTTCAGTAAAAAACTTCCGTTTCTTCTTTTTAATTCTTATAAAGAGCTTTTCTCTTTTAAAGAATTTCGGGGCATGCGCAATGTATGTGAAGAGAACATATTTGTGTTGAGAGTTTTGGAGAATGTCTAAAACACCTTCAGTTTTAAACTGATTTAAGGTATAGATGTCGCTAGCTTCGATTGGAATCTTAGACACACACTACATTGAAATGGCTTTTTGAGACATGTAGATGGCAACAGAATTTAAATTGCACAAAAAAACCATTGGTCTAAGCTGGACGAAATCCAGCAACAAATGAAAGTTATAATTTATTTCTAAAGAATATGACCTTTAATTTTGTTATCTATGGAAAGTTTTAACAACTAGAATATTTTCGCAAAATTCCATTTGTATAGAAAATTAATCATTTTGCCTTGTTTTTTTTTTTTAATTTTGTTTTTAAAAGTTTATTTCCATAGAAAAAAATTTTCAATATTTTATATTTTGTCTTGTTTTTTTTTTTTAATTTTATTTTTAAAAGTTTATTTCCATAGAAAAAAAATTTCAATATTTTATATCTGTAAAAAGTGTATAAAAATTTTTTCTATAGAAAAATGTTTTCAATATTTTATATCTGTGAAAAGTGCAAATTTTTTTTTTCTTAACAAAAAATTTGTCAATATTTAAATCATATAGAGAATTTGGTAAATATGTTGTTACTCTAGAAAATTTTGTCACAATTTTATTTTTTTAGAAGATATTATCAAAATTGTTTTTCAAGCCCATCTTTTATCGAAAATTTCTTTCTATTGAAAATATTTTCGAAATTTTATTTCAATAGAATATTTGACATTTTTTTCCTAAAAAATTTCGTCAAAATTATATTTTGACAAGAAATCCAGTAGAAATTTTGTTTCTATGGAAAATTTTTTAAAATTTAAGTGCTTTAGAAAATGTTGTCAAAATTGGTCTTAAACCCCATTTTTTATCCAAATATTCTTTCTATAGAAAATATTGTCGACATTTTATTTCCTTGAAAATTTCCTTAAAATTATATTATGATAGAAAATGCTGTAAAAATGTTATTCCTATGGAAAATTTTGTCAATTTTTATACCCACCCTCATAAGATGGGGGTATACTAATCTAGTCATTCCGTTTGTAACACCTCGAAATATTTATCCGCGACCCATAAAGTATATATATTCTTGATGGTCTCGTCGTTCTAAATCGATCTAGCCGTGTCCGCCGTCCGTCTTTAGAAATCACGATAACGGTCGAGCGCTTAAAGCTATCTGCTTGAAATTTTACACAGACACTTTAAATTGATGTAGGTCGGGTTGGGGTTTGCAAATGGACCATATAGGTTCAAATTTGGAAATAGCTCCCATGTAAACCGATCTCCCGATTTGACTTCTTGAGCCCCCGGAAGGCGCAATTTTCATCCGATTTGGCTAAAATTTTGCCCACACTATTCTACGGTCCACATCGGTCTATAACCTGATATAGCTCCACTCTAAACGGACCTCCCGATTAAATTTCTTGAACCTCTAGAGGGCGCAATTGTTATTCAATTTGGTTGAAATTGTGCACGTGTCTCTTTGGTATGACTTCTAACAACTGTGCCAAGTATGGTCCAAATCAGCCGATATCCTGATAAAGCTGCAATATAAACCAATCTCCCGATTAGATTTCTTAAGCCTCTAGAGGGCGCAGTTCTTAAACGATTTTTATGAAATTTTCCAAATATCGTTTTGGTATGACTTTCAATAACTGTGCCATGTATGGTCTAAATTAGTCCATATCCTGATATAGCTGCCATATAAATCGATCTCGATCGATTTGACATCTTGAGTTATAGACGGCGCAATTCTAATCCAATTTGCTCATATATATTTGAAAAATTTCAAAGAACTTGACAAATGCGATCCATGGTGGAGGGTATATAAGATTCGGCCCGGCCGAACTTAGCACGATTTTACTTGTTGCTTTGTTATAGCGTTTCCCTGGTTTCCTAGATTGCGATACCCACCAATAATTATGCCAATATTTTATTTTTTTGTTTTATTTTGCCAAAACTTTTTTTATTAAAAAAAATTGCTAAAATTTAATTTTTATAAAAACTTTTTTCAACCTTTTTTTCAGTAAAAAGTGCTGTAAAATTTTATTTAATAGTATGGTATATTTTGTCAAAATTTATTTATTAGAAAATTTAGTTAGAATTTTATTATTATGGCATACTTTTTTAAAAAATTTTGTATTTATAGATATATTGGATTTCTTTCGAAATTTTTTTCCTAAATTTTTACTGCAGAAAACTATTTATTATGATAAAAAATTTAGTCAATTTTATTTCCTAGAAAATTGCTTAAAATATTTTTTTTGTTAAAATTTTATTTGAATAGAAAATTTTTATCTTCAAAATTTTATTTCATAGAAAATGTTTGTAAAAATTTATATTTTTTAAAATATTTCAAAATTTTTGCTTACTTTCCTTAACATTGCGCACTCTTATCCAAAGGTATACATAGAATGGAGAATTTTACTTTTTTCACATATGTATGTTAAAGCTTTTCTGAATACTTTTATTGGACTAAAGTTTCTCAATTGGCATTTGTGTTTCCATTATTCCCCTTCCCCTTATTCTTGTAAAAACTGAGTAAAAAAGAGCTACATTTTGTGTGAGCACATTTAACCCATTTATCTGTATGAAAAAACTCTCTCTAGCTCACCAAGAGACAAAATTTAGATAATACACAAGAGCTTCCGTATCCCTCAGACGTTGGCAAAAGCTCTATATCCGTCAACCAACTAACCCTCAACAGGTTGCTGTACTGTTGACTACAGAACCAAAATAGTTGACCACGGTTAGTTTTTCTTTTAAGTTCGTGTTGTTCGGTTGAGTTTTTTTGTGTTGCCTTCATTTTTTGCATTGTTATTTCATTATTTGATTGTTTTCTTTTCATTGTGCCTAAATTTGTTCCATTTTGTTGCAATTATTTACGACTCTTTTGTGTTGTGTTTTCATTTCATTGCAAAAAGAAACAAAAACAATGTCCAAAGATATTGCCATACATCGTCAGGGTATACGTGGATATTGGAGTTGTTTTTATCGCCGCTGCACCATCAATAAAGAATTAAATGAGGAGTGGGATGTATTAAACGATGAAATTTGGGTTCGTTTTCATTTTTGTTTTTGGTTTTTCATAACAGCATATACTTATGGTGTCATTAATTCAGTCATTATTGTAGAGCTATTGAAAGTGCATGACAAAAGTGTATTTCATTTTGATTTAAACTCATTTCTTGTCCCTTCCCATACATTTACGTATTTCCAATTGGTTTTGTTCCCTTCCCTTCTCTCCCTTAACGGACTTCCAATAGGTTTTGTTTTCTGTTGCTACCTGTGCACCCCTTTGCCAAACAAAAAAACGCGCCAAAAAATTGCTCTTTACTGATTGACTCCTCATCTTAGAATTTAAAGCAGTCCTACGCTATTTTGTTGCAACAACTTCCAATGCAAGATTTCCGTTTCTTCTTTAAATTCTTATAAAGAGCTTTTCTCTTTTAAAGAATTTCGGGGCATGCGCAGTTTATGTGAAGAGAAAATATTTGTGTTGAGACTGTTGGAGAGTCTCTAAACACTTTCGGTTCCAAACTGAGTTAGGGTATAGATGTCGCTAGCTGCGATTGAAATCTCAGACATACATTACTTTGAAATGTCTTTTTGAGACATGTAGATGGCAACAGAATTTTAATTGAATTTATTTTGATACAAGCCAGCAATAGTCTCTTTTGCCTTAGGTATAAGACAATTGCCGTTACCGTCATGCAAATAAAACCATTGCATAAAAAATCCATTGGTTTAAGCTGTATAAAATCCAACAACAAATGAAAACAAAATTCATTTCTTAGAACATTATTTTAAATTTTGTTATCTATGGAAAGTTGTAACCACTAGAAAAATTACTCAAAATTGCATTTCTATAGGAAATTTTACACTTTTTTCTTTTTTTTTGTTAATTTTTTTATTTTTTCTATGGAAAGAATTTTTTTCAATATTTTATAACTGTGAAAAGCGTATCAAAATTTTTCTATACAAAAATTTGTCAATATATAAATTATGTAAAGAATTTGGTAAATATATTATTACTCTAGAAAATTTTGTCAAAACTTTATTTCTTTAGAAGATTTTAGCAAAGTTGTTTTTTTAGCCCATCTTTTATCGAAAATTTCTTTCTATAGAAAATATTGTCGACATTTTATTCCAATAGAATATTTGACATTTTATTTCCTAGAAAATTTCGTCAAAATAATTATTTGATAGAAAATCCTGTAAAAAATTTATTTCTATGGAAAATTTTGTTAAAATTTTCTTTTTTTAGAAATTTTTTTCAAAATTGGTTTTTAATCCCATTTTTTTAGACATTTTATTTCCTAGAAAATTTAGTCACAATTATATTATGAGAGAAAATTCTGCAAAGTTGTTATTGCTATGGAAAATGTTGTCAATTTTTATATCCATCATCATAAGATGGCGGTATACTAGTCATTCCGTTTTTAACACCCCGAAATATTAATCCGCCACCCCATAAAGTGTATGTATTCTTGATCATCTCGTCGTTCTGAATCGATCTAGCCATGCCCGTCCGTGCGTCTGTCGTAATCACAATAGCGGTTCGAACGCATAAAGCTTACTGCTTGAGATTTTGCACAGATACTAAGCATTGATGTTTGTCGTTAAGGACTGCAAATGGGCCATATCGATTCAGATTTGGATATAGCTCCCATATAAACCGATCTCCCCATTTTGATTTCTTAAGCCCATGGAAGCGCAATTTTTGTCCGATTTATCTAAAATTTTACACATACTATTCTGTTATGACTTCCAACAGCTGTGCTATGTACGGTCCAAATCGGTCAAGAACATGATATATATTTCCTATATAAACCGATCTCCCGATTTGACTTCTTAAGCCCCTGCAAGTAGCAAGTTCTGTCCAATTTAGCTAAAATATTGCACATAGTGTTCTGGTATGATTTCCAACAACTGCGCCAAATAGGGTTTAAATCGGTCCATAACCTGATATACGCAAGACCCATTGATAAGTATACCGATAGGCTTAGAATCACTTCCTAATTCGATTAAGTTATATCCGTCTGTCTGTCTGTCCATGTATTCTTTTAATCAAGTTACAGGACGCATTTGTTGTCCAATTTCATAAAATTTTGCACAAGTCACTTTTTTGGTCCAAGGACACACGCTATTGAATTTGAAAAAAATCAGTCCAGATTTAGATATAGCAATATGTGTGCACAATTTTGTTAAAATCGTTTCACATTTAGACATAGCTCCCATATATATCTTTCATCCGATGTGGCCTTTTAAGTCTTTATTCAGATCGTTACAAAAATTAGCATGAGATATTTCGTGCGACGTCTTGGAAAATTTCATCAAAATCGGGTCAGATTTAGATGTAGCTCCCGTATATATCTTTTAGCCGATTTGACCCATTAAGGCTGTAGAACCCACAATTTTGGTCCGATCTTTACCAAATTTGACACGAAGGGCTTTCTTTGGCATCCCAATATATGTGCGGTTCAGATTTAGATGTAGCTCCCATATATCCCGATGTGGCCTGTTAAGTCACAAAGATTAGCATGAGATGTTTCGTGTGACGTCTTAAAACGAACGCAAAATTTCATCAAAATCGGGTCAGATTTAGATACAGCTCCCATATATATCTTCTATTCGATATGACTTTTTAAGGCGGTACAAGCAACAATTTTAGTCCGATCTTTACAAAATTTGGCATGAGGTGTTTTTTTTTTTTGACTTTCCATATGTATGTGCGAAATTTCATAAAAATTGGTACAGATTTAGATATGGCTCCCATATATATCTTTCACTCGATATGGTTTTTATACCCACCACCGAAGGATGGGGGTGTATTCATTTTGTCATTCCGTTTGCAACACATCGAAATATCCATTTCCGACCCTATAAAGTATATATATTCTTGATCAGCGTAAAAATCTAAGACGATCTAGCCATGTCCGTCCGTCTGTCCGTCTGTCTGTTGAAATCACGCTACAGTCTTTAAAAATAGAGATATTGAGCTGAAATTTTGCACAGATTCTTTGTCCATAAGCAGGATATAGCCCCCATATAGACCGATCCGCCGATTTAGAGTCTTAGGCCCATAAAAGCCGCTTTTATTATCCGATTTTGTTGAAATTTGGGACAGTGAGTTGTGTTAGGCCCTTCGACATCCTTTGTCAATTTGGTTTAGATCGGTCCAGATTTGGATATAGCTGCCATATAGACCTATCCTCCGATTTAAGGTCTAAGGCCCATAAAAGCCACATTTATTATCCGATTTCGCTAAAATTTGGGACAGTGAGTTGTCTTAAGCCCTTTGACATGTTTCGTAATTTTGGTCCAGATCGGTTCAGATTTGGATATAGCTGCCATATAGACCGATCCTCCGGTTTAGGGTCTAAGGCCCACAAAAGCCACATTTATTATCCGATTTTGATGAAATTCGGGGCAGTGAATTGTGTAAGGCCCATCGACATCCTTCGTTAATTTGGCTCAGATCGGTCCAGATTTGGATATAGCTGCCATATAGATCGATCCTCCGATTTATGGTGTAAGGCCAATAATAGCCACATTCATTATCCGATTTTGCTGAAATTTGGGACAGTGAGTTGTGTTAGGCCCTTTGACATATTTCTTCAATTTGGTCCAGATCGGTTCAAATTTGGATATAGCTGCCATATAGACCGATTTCTTGATTTATGGTTTTGGGGCCATAAAATGCTCATTTATTGCACGATGTCCCCGAAATGTGGAACAGTGAGTTAAGTTAAGCCCCTTGGCATACTTCTGCAATATCGCACAGATCGGTCCAGATTTGGATATAGCTGCCATATAGTCCGATGTCGCTGAAATTTGAGAAAGTGAGTTTGGTTAATCTCTTCGATGTTCTTCTTCAATTTTGCCCAGATCAGTCCAGGTTTGAATATAGCTGCCATATAGACCGATCTCTGGATTTAAGGTTTAGGGCCCATAAAAGAGGCATTTATTGTCCGATTTCGCCGAAATTTGGGACAGTGCTTAGTGTTAGGCTCTTCGACATGTTTATGCAACTTGGCCCAAATCAATCCAGATTTGGATATAGCTGCCATATAAACCGATATCTCGATTTAAAGTCTTGGCCCCATAAAAGGCGCATTTATAATCCGATTTCATTGAAATTTGACACAGTGACTTATGTTCGGCTTTTCGACATCCGTGTCGCATATAGTTCAGATCGGTATGAGGTATATGAGTATAAGGTATGAAATTTTCACCGAATTTTGATGAAAGGTGGTTTACATATATACCCGAGGTGGTGGGTATCCAAAGTTCGACCCGGCCGAACTTAACGCCTTTTTACTTGTTTAAAGCTGTACTTGTCACAATTTTGGCCCGATCCTTGCAAAATTTAGCACGAGATGTTTTATTTGACGTCCTAATACGTGTGCAAAATTTCATTAAAATCGAATCCGATTAGTCGCCACAATTTTGATTCGATCGTTATAAAATTTAGGGTGAGGTGTTTTATTTAATGTTCTAGTATGTGTGCTAAATTTCATCAGACCCAGTTTAGATTTAGATGTATCTCCGATATATCTTTTATCCGATATGGCCCTTAATGTCTGTAGTAGCGACCATTTAAGTCCTTTCAAAAAAATCTTACAAGGTTCTATTCAGTTTTTCAACATGGGTTCCATGTATTGAAAGTAGTATGTATTTAGACTCGGGGGTTTAGAGTATTATATAGTCGACTCCGCTCGAATTTTGCCTATCCTTACTCCTTTTTCAATTAAAAATGTTGTGAAATTTTCATTCATAGAAGATTTTTTAAATATTTTATTTTTATAGAAAATTTTGCCAAATTTATTTCTAAGGATAATTATGTCAATATTTATTTGTAAAGAAAATTTTGTCACAATTCTATTCTTATGGTATACTTTTTCAAAATGTCTTTATCTATTTTTTATATATATCGAGAATTTTTCTAAATTTGTCTCCAAAAAAACTATTTATTATGATAAAAAATTTTGTTAATTTAATTTTCTAGAAAATTGCTTCAAAGTAAAATGTGTGAAAAAATTCATATTTTACATAACATTTCAAAATTTTACTCATTTCCCTTTACATTTAGCACTCATATGCAATGGGTATGCCATGCCAAAGGATGGAGAATCTTACTTTTTCACATATGTATGTTAAAGCTTTTCTGAATACTTTTACGAAGCTCTATTTCTTCATTGAGCTAAAGTTACTTAATTGGCATTTGTTTTTGCATTGATTCCCCTTCTCCTTATTCTAGAATAAACTGAGTAAACAAGAGCTTTATTTTGGGTGAGCAAATTTTTCGGTATGAAAAAACTCTCGCTCTCACCAAGAGACAAATTTTAGATGGTAAACACGATCATCCGTTTTCCTCAGACGTTGACAAAAGCTTTATTACCGTCTTCCAATTAAACTCAACAGGTTGCTGTGCTGTTAACAACACAGCCAACAACACAGTTGGTTTTGAGTTTTTTTGTGCTCCCTTCATTTTTGCATTTTTATTTCATTATTTGATTGTTTTCATTTCATTGTGCCTAAATTTGTTCATTTTGTTGCAATTATTTATGACTCTTTTGTGTTGTGTTTTCATGTTATTGGAAAAAAAGAAACAAAAAACAATGTCCAAAGATATTGCCAAATATTGCCAGAGTATACGTGGATATTGGAGTTGTTTCTATCGCCGCTGCACCATCAATAAAGAATGAAATGAGGAGTGGAATGTATTAAATCAAGAAATTCGGGTTCGTTTTTTTTTTTTTGTTTTTCATAACAGCATATATTTCTGTTGTCGTTATTTTAATTACTCTTGTAGTGTAGGAAAAGCGCATAACAAAACTGTATTTCATTTTGTTTTAAAATCATTTCTAGTCCCATTTCTTCCTTTTTTTCCTCTTCATAACATTCGTACTTCCAATTGGTTTTGTTTTCTGTTGCTACCTGTGCACCCCTTTGGCAAACAAAAGAAAAAACTCACCGAAAGTTGCTCGTTACATACTGGCTCTTCCATCCATCCAATCGTCTTAGAACTTTAAGCAGTCCACACTATTTTGTTGCAACCAACAACTTTCAATGAGAGACTTCCGTTTCTTTTTCTTAATTTTTTTTAAAAAGTTTTTCTCTTTTTACGCATTTCGGGGCATGTGCTGTTAATGTGAAGAGAACATATTTGTGTTGAGAGTGTTGGAGAGTCTCTAAAACACCTTCAGTTCTAAACTGATCTAAGGTATAGATGTCACCAGTTTCGCTTGGGATCTTGGACACACACCACTTTATAATATCGTTGTGAGGCATGCATGTAGATGGCAACAGAATTTTAATTGAATTTATTTTAACACATACGACCAATTGTCACATACCTTCGGCAAAAGAACATCGTTGCCGTCATGCGAATAAAGCGGCAATTTGACTAATTTTTATGCCCTCCATCATAGAGTGAGGGTATACATGCTAATTTCGTCATTCCATTTCGAACTCATTGAAATTTTGATCTGAGATCACACACCACGGTATATACAGCTGCGGTCAAAAAAATAGCAGAGCTGAATAGTAAAATCTGTTGACTGCAAAAATTATATTTTTCTTTGGAAGCATATAATATTTTTTTTTATAGATTTACAGTCATTGTATGTACACTTCTTTTTTTCTTTTAATTAAATTAAAAAGTTTTACGTGTTCTTAATAAAGTCCTAAAATGTGTTTTTTTCTGAATTAAGGACGGTCAAAATTATAGCAGTGATAATTAAAACTTTGCATAAAATTCAGATAACTTATTCTAGCCTTCGTTTTTTTTCGAATGTCTTCAAACACATTAGTCCTTATACATTTTTGTCTTATCGGAAACCTTTGCGGCGTACAACTTCTTCACAAAAATCTGTGAATCTGCTATATTTTCTTCGGATTTCTTGCCAGGCCCCTTTAATGACACGCCAAAACTTATTTTTATGCCCACCACCGAAGGATGGGGGTATATTCATTTTGTCATTCCGTTTGCAACACATCGAAATATCCATTTCCGACCCTATAAAGTATATATATTCTTGATCAGCGTAAAAATCTAAGACGGTCTAGCCATGTCCGTCTGTCTATTAAAATCACGCTACAGTCTTCAAAAATGGAGATATTGAGCTAAAACTTTGCACAGATTCTTTTTTTGTCCATAAGCAGGTTAAGTTCGAAGATGCGCTATATCGGACTATATCTTGATATAGCCCCAATATAGACCGATCTGCCGAATTAGGGTCATAGGCCGATCAAAGCCACATTAATTATCCGATTTTGCTGAAATTTGGGACAGTGAGTTGTGTTAGGCCCTTCGACACCCTTCGTCAATATAGCTGCCATATAGACCGATCCCTCGATTTAAGGTTTTGGGCCCATACAAGGAGCATTTAAGTTCTTTGACATACTTCTACATTATGACACAGATCGGTCCAGATTTGGATATAGCTGCCATATAGACCGATCTCTCGGTTTTAGGTTTTGGAGCCATAAAAAGCGCATTTATTTTCCGATGTCGCCGCAATTTCGGACAGTGAGTTGTGTTAGGCCCTTCGACATCTTTCTTTAATTTCACTCAGATCGGTCCAGATTTAGATATAGCTGCCATATAGACCTATCTCTTGATTTAATGTTTTGGGCCCATAAAAGACGCATTTGTTGTCCGATGTTGCCCAAATTTGGGACAGAGAGTTAAGCCCCTCTACATATTTCTGCAATTTGGTGTAGATCGTTAAAGATTTGCATATAGCTGCCATATAGACCGATCCATCGGTTTAAAGTCTTAGCCCGCATTTATAATCGATTTAACTGAAATTTGACACACTTTCTACATCCAGGTTGTTTATGGTTCAGATCGGTTTAATTTTAGATATCGGATTACAAATTTTCTATTGGACAAAGATACGACAGCTATGAAGGTTATTCCATAAGGCCGTTATTATTTCCTTTAAACCACATTTAGCTAAAACATCGGTGTTTTTCGAGTCAATATCTTCTTGAAACAAACATGATGAAGTCATTTCAATCTCTGCATATGTGAGCATAATATTTTGGAGTATTTCAATGTATTAGGATGCATTCATGATGATGCGGAATCCATATGTAGGACCAACACCTTTCTAAGAGAGACACCCATACATTTGATCCATCATGTTTTTTCCGTTTTACTTGCATACCGAGGACCAGATTATTAATTTCTACGAACATCTCACATATTGTCAGAGCTCAGAACCACCCTCCAAACCATTTTTTTAGGGTTCTACACAATTTTTGATTCATCCAATCACAGTAAGTTTCTCTATTTTTCGAATTGCCTATTAAGTAAAATTCTACAAATTGTAATGTCTCTATGACTTCGGTCTCCTGGACTTCGGTCATACAAGTTATTGGGTTGCCCAAAAAGTAATTGTGGATTTTTTAAAAGAAAGTAAATGCATTTTTATAAAACTTAGAACGAACTTTAATCAAATATACTTTTTTTACACTTTTTTCTAAAGCAAGCTAAAAGTAACAGCTGATAACTGACAGAAGAAAGAATGCAATTACAGAGTCACAAGCTGTGAAAAAATTTGTCAACGCCGACTATATGAAAAATCCGCAATTACTTGGGCAACCCTATATTATCATGCGAAAAATTTCCACGCCAATGGATGAACAAACACTGTCTTTAATTATAGCCATACTCAGTTTGGGGTTACTGGTGCCTACATTTACATTTAAATTTTTCCTTCGACCGCTTAGTTGTATGCCATATATATGATTTTTCATATCTTATTATACCCTCCGCTATTGGATGGGGGTATACTAATTTCGTCATTCTGTTTGTAACTACCCGAAATATTCGTCTAAGACCCCATAAAGTATAAATATTCTTGATCGTCATGACATTATATGTCGATCTAGCTATGTCCGTCCGTCCGTCTGCCTGTCGAAAGCACGCTAACTTTCGAAGGAGAAAAGCTAGGTGCTTGAAATTTTGCAAAGATACATCTTATTAGTGTAGGTCGGTTGGGATTTTAAATGGGCCATATCGGTCCATGTTTCGATATAGCTGCCATATAAGCCGATCTTGACTTCTTGAGCCACTAGAGGCCACAATTCTTATCCGACTTGGCTGAAATTTTGCATGAAGTGTTTTATTATGACTTCCAACAACTGTGCTGAATATGGTTGAAATCGGTTCATAACCTGATATAGCTGTCATATAAACCTATCTGGGGTCTTGACTTTTTGAGCTTCTAGAGGGCGCAATACCCATCCGATTTGGCTGCTGAAATTTTGCATGAGGTGTTTTATTATGACTTCCAACAACTGTGCTAAGTATGGTTTAAATCGGTCCATAACCTGATATAGCTGCCTTATAAACCGATCTTGAATCTTGACTTCTTGAGCCACTAGAGGGCGCAATTCTTATCCGATTTGGCTGAAACTCGCATGTTATGATTTCTAACAACTGTGCTTAGTATGGTTTAAATCTATCCATAACATGATATAGCTGCCATTTAAACCGATCTGCGATCTTGACTTCTTGAGCCTCCAGAGGGCGTAATTATTATCCGATTTGGCTGAAATTTTTGTACAACGGCTTCTCCCATGACCTTCAACATACGTTTCAAATACGGTCCGAATCGATCTATAGCCTGATACAGCTCCAATATAAACCGATCTCCCTATTTTACTTCTTGAGCCCCTAAAGGACGCAATTCGTATTCGAATTGGCTGAAATTTTGCACAAAGACTTCTACTATGATCTCCAACATTCAGTTCAGATTATGGTGCGTATCAAACCATAACTTGATGTAGCTCCAATAGCATAGCAATTATTTTCGTTTTTCCTTTGTTGGCCTAAAAAGAGATACCGGGAAAAGAACTCGACAAATGCGATCCATTGTGGAGGGCATATAGGATTCGGCCCGGCCGAATTTAGCACGCTTTTACTTGTTTTACTCCATATGTCTCCTATATTGGCATCAAACTGTGTTTTTAGCCTCCACAGCAAATTTGCTAAGAAATTGGGATCTCGGAATATCTTTGTACGAAATGGGTATTTTGGGGATTTTTGTAAAAAAATATTTTTAGTTTTTTATCTCCAAAATTCAAAACCAAAAGTAAATTCTGACCGAATTTTTTCACTTAAATCCCCAAAACGCCCGAATAGGAAAAGCTTTTACAGAAAAATTTAAAAATTATTTCTTTTATGTTCTTTTTCTTCCAGGTAAGTTTTCTTAACAATTCCACATTATGATGTCTAAGTAAGTATTATTTATCAGAAATAAGGATTCACAATTAAGTTGGAAAGGATTAAATATTCAATGCCAATTTTCCAATTGACATTTCTAAAATAAATGGCGAGGTCGCTTCTTTCATTTTAACAAATGCTTACCTATTGAAATTTAAGTAATTATATGAGGCTTCCTACTTATAACCGAATCAAAATGGCGTTGTAACCCTAGAATGTCTTCTGAATCAATGGCGCCATACTGCAATTTCGTATTAATTTTTCAAGAATGCCAAAGTGGGGCATGGTTTTAAATTGAAAGCAGGCCTATTGCTCCATAATTGGAGTGGGCACGTACTAAATTGTCTTCTTGTTTGTGCACGCGGTTCAAATCGTCTGACGGGCTGATATGTACATATACTAGCATCCTGGTGGTCCGTTTCGCTACCCCGGTTTTTGAGACCCCCTTTTTAGTGTAGAACTTCCAAAAACCTAGTTAGTGAGCAAGAATAAGAAAACATAGAAAAAAAATCATAAAGTCGCCCAATATACATTATCCGGGCATAAATGAATCCAAATTGTGAATGCGCTCAATTAGTAAAGAATGTACCATTTTGTACGTTTTAATACCTAAATATCTTCAAGTTGCGCAATATATTCTTTCAAGGTACGTGTACGTATGTGTCACCCATCATATTTTTTCTAGTTGTACCTTGCATGCCAAATTTCAGACCTCTAGCTCCATTTATAAAGAAAGTACAAAATGGTACCAATATTGGTACCAAAAACTATGAATTTTTAATACATCATTTAGTCCCCAATCATATTTTTTTTAGTTGTATCTACATACCAAATGTCAGACTTCTAGCTCCATCTATGAAAAAAGTACCAAATAGTTCCAATTTTCGTATCATATAGTGCGAATGATGAATATATTATTTTGGCCACCCATAATATATTGCTTAGTTGTACGTACATGCCAAATTTTAAATCTCTAGCTCCATCTGAACAGAAAGTACGAAATGGTTCCAAAATGTACGAATTTTTAATAGAACATTCAATCACCCATCATATATTTCTTAGTTGTACCTACATGCCAAATTGCAGACCTCAAGCTCCTTCTGAACAGAAAGTACAAAACGGTACCAATTTTTGGTACCAAAATGTACGAATTTGGATTAGATCATTTAGTCAACCCTCAAATTATTTATTTGTTGCACCTACGTGCCAAATTCTTGACATCTTGCTCCATCTATAAAGAAAGTACCAAATGGTACCAAAATGTACGTATTTAAAATACCACATTTAGTCGCCTATTATATTCTAATTTCTAAGTTTTATATAAATGCCAAATTTCAGATCTCTTTCTCCACCTGCACAGAAATAACCAAGTGGTACTAATATTGGTACCAAAATGTACAAATTGTAAAAAGATTTTAGTCACCCATCATATTTTTCCTCGTTGTACCAGCATGCCAAATTTCAGCCGTCTAACTCCATCTGTAAAGAAAGTACCAAATTATACCAAATTTGGTACCAAAATGTACGAATTTTGAATAGATCATTTAGTTACCCATCATATATTTCCTAGTTGTACCGACATGACAAATTTGAGACCTCTACCAAATGGTACTAATTGCGGTACTAAATGTACGTTTAATCCTCTTACCAGTACTATTGTTCCATTCTTATACCCACCCCCATAGGATGGGGATATACTAATCTAGTCATTCCGTTTGTAACACCTCGAAATATTCGCCTAAGACATCATAAATTATATATATTCTCGATAGTCTCGACATTCTGAGTCGATCTAGCCATGTCCGTCCTTATGGTGTTTTTTATGCAGGAACCTGCCATGTTGGCTCAATCCTGCAGGGCTCTTAACCCCGGGCGAATTCGATGCTTCGACCAACGCCCCCATACATAGCCGAAACTTGCATAAGTAACAATTCGGGTTAAGGTTGTTTCCAACCCCATAGGATGGAGGAATACTAATCTAGTCATTCCGTTTGTAGCACCTCGAAATATTAGTCTTAGGGCCCATAAATTATATATATTCTTGATTGTCTCGACATTCAGAGTCGATCTAGCCATGTCCGTCCGTCCGTCCTTATGGTGTTTTATATGCAGGCACCTGACATGTTGGCTCAATCCTGCAGGGGTCTTAACTCCGGGTGAATTCGATGCTTCGACCAATGCCCCCATACATAGCCGAAACTAGCATGAGTAACAATTCGAGTTAAGGTTGTTTGGACGTGTTCTCCCCCTTGGTAAGGAGCAGAGCACTATCCAAACTCTTGCCGTTCAATTGGTAATGGCACCCGGTTTAAAATTAAATTTAATTTAAATTTAAATGAATTTTAATTTACATACCCAACTTCTGTCAAACCAGCAAAAATTAAAGCTTCTAAGAACCGAACAATGATAATCGAGAGACCGGTTTATATGGGAGCAGATTTGAACCATACTTGGTACAGTTGTTGGAAGTTATAACAGAACACTACGTGCAAAATTTCAACCAAATCGGACAAAAATTGCGGTTTGTAAGGGCTCAAGAAGTCAAATCGGGAGATCGGTTTATATGGGAGCTATATCAGATTATAGACCGATTTGAACCGAACTTAGCACGGATATTGAAAAACATAACAGAAACCCGTGTGCCGCAGTTTTCTCCGATTCGGCTGAAATTTTGCATGTAGTATTCTGCTATGACTTCCGATAACTGTTCTAAAGACGGTCTAAATCGGTCTATAACCCGATATTGCTCCCATATAAACCGGTCTCTCGATCATCTTTGTTCGGTTCCCAGAAACTTTAACTGTTGCTGGTTGTGACAGAAGTTTGAAATGTAGAATAAAATTATGCCCTTCAACTTAATTTATTTTGCATAAATTTTTAGCAGAATCCACGGTTTCCAAGATTCGGCCCGGCCGAACATAGCACGCTTTTACTTGATTTTATGTACCACCAAATACCTTTTATTGGTTGCCCAAAAAGTAACTGCGGATTTTTCATATAGTCGGCGTTGACAAATTTTTTCACAGCTTGTGACTCTGTAATTGCATTCTTTCTTCTGTCAGTTATCAGCTGTTACTTTTAGCTTGCTTTAGAAAAAAAGTGTAAAAAAAGTATATTTGATTAAAGTTCATTCTAAGTTTTATCCGCAATTACTTTTTGGGCAACCCAATATTTAACTCCATGTAGCCATGATTGACAAATATTCACATTCTGGGAGGTGTTTTACCTCGTTTTTGAACCTCGTTTTTAATAACATATTCCTAATCGACTTCCGAATATCTCTTTTTTGAGTCCCATATTATCATGATCGTCTAATATGTCCACTTGGACGATTTTGGTTTTGGGCTGGCCCCCTTGGTAATTACACCCAACTACCAATTATAATATTCGATAATCATATTCGTACTCTACTCTCAAATACTTTTCATTTGAGTTCCATATTGTCTCGATCGGTCCACTTTTGATTTTGGGCGCCCTAAGTACTTGGATTAAATTTTTTGCATCATATTTGTCTTCTACACCCCGTATTGTATTCTATTTTTGTATTCTGGGGCGGTTTTGGCCTTGATCTGGCTCCCTAGATACTTGGATCCAATTTTTTACATCATATTCATACTCTACTGCCGCATACCATACATTGGAATCGCATATTGTACCGATCGGTTCACTTCTTATTTTGGGAATTTGGATTTAATTTTTGACACCATATTCGCATTCTACTCCCGAAAACCTTTCATTTGAGTCCCATATTTTCCCAATCAGTCCACTTTGATTTTTGATGGTTCTTTTGGGGCGGTTTTGGGGGAAGGGCGGCTCCCTAGGTACATGGACGCAATATTAAATATCACATTCATACTCTATTCCCAACTAATTTTCAATAGAGTTTCATTTTGTCCCGATCGGTAAACTTTAGATTTTTGACACTACTTTTGGGGCGCTTTTGGGCCTGGGGCTGCCACCTAGGTACTTGGACCTAATTTTTAATACCATATTCGTATTTAATTCCAAAATACCTTTCATTTGAGTCCCATATTGTCCCAATCGGTAAATATGTCCTGCTGAGGGGTTTTGGGTGGTGGGGTGGTCAGACACCAAGCGGTAAATTTTTATGTCAAATTTCTACTCCACTTTTAAATACCTTTCATTTGATACCCATATTGCCCAAACCGGTAAAAGTGTCCTGCTGGTTGGGGGTTGGGTACCACACCCGACACTTAGGATGACATTTAAATGCCAAGTTCGTTCTCTACACTTATATACCTATCATTTGATACCCACATTGTGCCAATCGGTAAACATGTTCGTTCGGCTAGGTTTTGGCGTCCCGCCGGGTTACTTGACCCCAAAATTTTATACCAATTTCGTGTTTTCGGACTCCATACGGAAGCATACAAAATTTCGCTTTAATCGGTGCACCCATCTCCCAGATCTGATGTTTTTGAAAATGATGGTAAAGGGGAGGGTCCCGAGCTCAATGGGTTTTTACTTGTAATACCCTCCCCCATAGGATGGGGGTTTACCAATTTCGTCATTCAGTTTGTAACACCTCGAAATAGGCGTTCAAGACGTCATAGGGTATATAGGGTTGCCCAAAAAGTAATTGCGGATTTTTCATATAGTCGGCGTTGACAAATTTTTTCTCGGCTTGTGAATCTGTAATTGCATTCTTTCTTCTGTCAGTTATCAGCTGTTACTTTTAGCTTGCTTTAGAAAAAAAGTGTAAAAAAAGTATATTAGATTAAAGTTCATTCTAAGTTTTATTAAAAATGCATTTACTTTCTTTTAAAAAATCCGCAATTACTTATTGGGCAACCCAATATATTCTTGATCGTCATGACATTTTAAATCGATCTAGCCATCGAAGGAGTTAAGCTAGGCGCTTGAAATTTTGCACAAATACTTCTTATTAGTGTAAGTCGGTTGAGATTGAAAATGGGCCAAATCGGTTCATGTTTTGATATAGCTGTCATATAAACCGATCTTGAGTCTTGAGCTTCTAGAGGGCGAAATTCTTATCCTGGCTGAAATTTTGCACCTGGCGTTTTTGGTATCACTTCCGAAAACTCTGCCAAGTATGGTCTAAATCGGTTGCTAACCTGATATAGCTGCCATAAAAACCGACCTTGGGTCTTGATTTCTAGAGCTTCTAGAGGGCGCAATTCTTATCCGATTTGTCTGAAATTTTGCATGAAATGTTCTGGTATGACTCCCAATATAGTCTAAATCAGTCCATAATCTAATATAGCCGCCATATAAACCGATCTCCCGATAAGACTTCTTGAGCCTCAAGAGGGCGCAATTCCTATCCGATTTAACTGAAATTTTGCATACCGTGTTTCGTTATGGCTTCCAACATCTGTGCTTAGTTTGGTTCAAATCGGTGCATCAGCCATTATAGCTGTCATATAAACCGATCTTGGGTCTTGAATTCTTGAGCTTCTAGAGGGGGCAACTCTTATTCGATTGGACCGAAATTTTGCATGAAGTGTTTTATTATGACATCCAATAACTGTGTCAAGTATGGTTTAAATCAGTCCATATCCTGATATAGCCGCCACATAAACCTATCTAGAGGGCGCAACTTTTATCCAATATGGTTGAAATTTTGCATATGTCGTTTTGGTATGGTTCCCAACAACTGTTCCAAGTATGGTCTAAATCGGTATATAACCTGATAAAGCTGTCATATAAACTGATCTCCCAGGTTGATTTTTGGGCCTCTGGAGGGCGCTATTATTACTCGATTTGCCTGAAATTATGGAAGTGGTGTTTTTCTATTTTGAAAAGACATTCAAAGAACTTGACAAATGCGATCCATGGTGGAGGGTATATAAGATTTGGCCCGGATATACTTAGCACGCTTTTACTTGCTTAAATTTATTTCTTCTTCTTGCGTTACAGACGATCTAGGCTCTTCTCTACCTCAGCTTCACTAGCCTCACCTTACATTCACTTAACACGACTAAATAGCCCTCATCTCCAATGTAAAACAAATCGTGTAACAAAGCAAAAGTTTAAATTGCGAAACTCCACTCGATTTCGGGGCCTTTCTGGCCGCTCTGGTCAAAGGATGAAATGCAATTAATCAGCTTTTTTTCGTTGTCAAGGCCTAACCAAATCATTTGCATAGCAGTTGTGATTCAAAAAGGTATCACATCACACTGCTCTCTTTGTACGATGGATTGGCGGATAGATAGTGCGTGTCTAGGACCAAAGCACTACGTTTGCAATACGATAGAGTTTTATTAGCCTTATATGGACCATGATGTGGTTGCCCAAACAGCCGAGCCGCCATGAGTTGCTGAGTAATGCGTGAGCATATAGCTCTGTGTAATATGAACAGACAGACGACACTCATGCAATTCTAAAGAGTCCACTGTCCTTAGAGAACTTGTCACAAATTTTCATCTTTGGTGCAGTAGTAGAAAAAAGTAGAAAGTAGTAGAAAAAAACCAGTTGGAGGAACACGCAGAAAAATTGGTTTTTGCTGACTGACATCGGAAGAAGGATCATCTGGGAGCTACAACTGTTTACCTACGAACACTGACGAGAATATCAAAAACATTTTTAAACCACGGTAAACAGTTTCAGATCACAAACTGCTTTGATGATGGTACTATTGCGGCTATCCTTAGTGGATGAAAAACTGCCCAAGTCCAGCTCTAATCCACAGACAACCATTAGACCCAGGAACGCTTTCAAGGACTAAAACTTTGCACATTCTTAAATATTGTGACTGTTAAAAAGTCAGACTTTTTTTCGCATGTATGAGCAACAATTTCTCAGCTTAACTTTTCGCATCTCGCATAACGGCTACTATCGCGATTCACCATCTAGCCACTTTCGGTGGCATTGCTACTTGATTGTACCAAATGTTTTCTTGTCTCTTTGGTTAGGTTCCAAAGGGATGTCATGATTACTAATGTAATGGCCAACATTCGTAATCATGAACTCTTTCAAAATAGAAAATGTTTCACACACACTAAGGGCAGAGGTTGAAAATGTGATTTCCTAACGACTTCTATGAAAGGAACAATTTGACGGTTTTTGAGACAATAATTCCAACACAAAGTAACAATAACATCAAAAGATAAAGTATAAGCATTTTTTTTTTTGGTTCCTTTGAATAATGCAACACTATAAATCCTTGGAAGTGAAGAATATCCTTTAAGAGAATTACATTTGAAATTATGATGAGACTATGAAACACCAAAATCTCAATTTTAGTTGTTCTAATAACCCTTTAGGAAGCTGGACCTTAGAATCGATAAAGTAACCAATCACTTAAAAAGTTAGAGGAGAAGGGTTCACTAAAACAGTTGGAGGTGAAGGGTTCACAACTAATTTCTATCTAATTTAACAACAAAATTACAATTTAGGAAGGATGTTGGAGTGTTTGGGAATCTGCCCCTACCAGAGAAAAGGAAACCTCCGTTTCAGCCTGTAGGAGACCCCTGTCGCTCTTGGAAGGACTACGGCAAGCTACTTCTATAACGGAAACAGCCTTGTTGAAGACCCTTGCGAGGCGAAAAATAGACAAAATAAGGTCCCTGGCGCAGTAAGAGGTATTGTTTCGCTTTTGCAGTGAGAACCTTGTAGGCGGAGCAACGCAGTTGGCAAAATTCCCTCTTGGAATGAAACCACGCGTAAGAAATCCAAGCCATATGTGCACTCGGATGGGCGCCAGGTTGAGCAGGGAAAACTGGGTCCTTCGAGTCAAAGGCTGGCAATTGTGCACAAAGCCGAACGAAAGGAAATACTAAACACCATTGCCACCGAAGCTGTGCATCAAAGCACATGTGGTGGCTGGTTCAATGATTTTTATACCCTCCACCATAAGATGGGGGGTATACTAATTTCGTCATTCTGATTTAACTACTCGAAATATTCGTCTGAGACCCCATAAAGTATATATATTCTTGATCGTCGTGAAATTTTATGTCGATCTAGCCATGTCCGTCCGTCAGTCCGTCCGTCCGTCTGTCTGTCGAAAGCACGCTAACTTCCGAAGGAGTAAAGCTAGCCGCTTGAAATTTTGCACAAATACTTCTAATTAGTGTAGGTCGGTTGGTGTTGTAAATGGGCCATATCGGTCCATGTTTTGATATAGCTGCCATATAAATCGATCTTGGGTCTTGACTTCTTGAGCCTCTAGAGTGCGCAATTCTTATCCGATTGGGATGAAATTTTGCACGCCGTATTTTGTTATGATATCCAACAACTGTGCCAAGTATGGTTCAAATCGGTTCATAACCTGATATAGCTACCATATAAACCGATCTGGGGTCTTGACTTCTTGAGCCTCTAGAGTCCGCAATTCTTATCCGATTGAAATGAAATTTTGCACGACGTGTTTTGTTACCATATCCAACAACTGTGCCAAGTATGATTCAAATCGGTCTATAACCTTATATAGCTGTCATATAAACCGATCTTGGGTTATGATATCCAACAACTGTGCCAAATATGGTTTAAATCGGTTCATAACCTGATATAGCTGTTATATAAACAGATCTGGGGACTTGACTTCTTGAGCTTCAGAGGGCTCAATTTCTATCAGATTTGGCTGAAATTTCGCAAGACTTTTTTTATTGTTACTTTCAACAACTATGTCAAATAAAGTACAAGTCGGTTCATAACCTGATTAAGCTGTCATATAAGCCGATCTGGGATCTTGACTTCTTGAGCCTCTAGAGGTCGCAATTATTATCCGATTTGCCTGAAATTTTGTACGACGGATTCTCTCATGACCATTAACATACGTGTTTATTATGGTCTGAATCGGTCTATAGGCCGATACAGCTCCCATATAAATCGATCTCTCTATTTGACTTCTTGAGCCCACAAAGGGCGCAATTCTTATTCGAATTGGCTGATATTTTACACAGGTCTCCAACATATAATTTAATTGTGGTCCAAACCGGACCATATCTTGATATCGCTCTAATAGCAGAGCAAATCTTTTCTTCTATCCTTTTTTTTGCCTAAGAAGAGATGCCGGGAAAAGAACTCGTCAAATGCGATCCATGGTGGAGGGTATATAAGATTCGGCCTGGCCGAACTTAGCACGCTTTTACTTGTTTGTCTTGCTTATGTATATATTTTGTTGTTGTTTTTATATGTAGGCTTCCACAGAGTGAGATTCAAAATAAATTGTTGCAGGAAAATTAACAAATTTCGTCGTCGTTTTTTTGACAAAAGTTTTTGTTTTTCAATTTTTTTTTTATCTGTGTGACCTAATCTAACCGAACTCCTTAGTCAACATTGTAATTATTTAATAACCCAAGTGGAAGTTGATACAACACAGTGTCCTGTCACTGTGAGTGGTCAATCCCATGGCAGTTGTATGTACCGGATTGACCCGATAAATTCCTTCATCGGCAAGGGCTGCCGCCTCAGTGTACCACACACTGCTACTACAACAACAACAACAAATGTGAGTGGTTGAGGACATAATAGAGAGAGGAGATAATCTGCGAGGTTATCAACGGGATCATGTAGCGTACTGCCAGCTGTGTTGCAAAGGACAGACCCGTAAGCCATATGACTCCTTGAGTTAATTTTAAGTAGCTGCCTTTTTGGACTATGTTCCTACTGGGTAGCAGGAGTTTATAAACTGAATTTTCAGGAGACCTGTCTTAGATAAGTGAGCTTCCGCTCTCTCCGTAGAATAAGTGCTTAGTTGTTTTCTTGAACAGAAACTATGCTGGAGAAGCCATAGATGGACTTAATTAGCTCTACAACCGTCACAACTCGGTTGCAAGGAACATATCACCCATTGGATGTTTACGGCGGTTGTTCTGGTGTGGCATTAGGTTTTGGATGACTATGCTCCCGCAGGATGATTAAAAATTACAGGGTGCCTTGACGGTGCTGATCTGTGGGTCAAGAAGGAGTGCCCCCCGAGAGGCGCTGAATACCATTCTCGATCTTAAGCTTTAGCACCTGTATTTGGATATTCTGCTGCGGAATTGCGATGCGGCATGCTATATGCGGAGCGACAGATTATATACCAGGGCAGTACTTAATTTTCGACGGCTTGGATGTTGTTTTCCCCAAGAAGGATCTTTGAGCAGGAAATACGCCGCTCTTACCGGGACCTTCTGTATATACAGATAAGGGGCTGCTGGAGTACCATTGAATTCCAAGTAATCAACGAATCAAATAGGCTTTTGGATGGAGTGTCTTGCAATGGGATGTCATTTTGTGCTTCTAAAGGCACTGGAGACGATGTCAATGCGGAAGCGGCGCCCGATCAGACTGTCACGATATATGTACGTGGTTAGTAAAGCTGCGCTAATTGCTCTAGATTTGGGGCAAGTGAGGTCGAGACTAATTACAACATACAAAGAGCTTCATCGACCCATGGAAAAGGCTCTGCTGGGTCCCAGGACATCGAGGGGGGCATCGAACGAGCGACTGACGATCAGACCAGGAAAGTATTGCTAATGGGCGCAGATCATGCTTTAGACTCAGTAAGCCCTTCCCTGTGCTAGATTAATAGTAGGTTGGAGTCCTTCTACGATGAACATGCGATTGAGGCTTAGACGGGTGCTGTATGTTTTGCCAGGTGACAAAGAACCTGAGCGAGTATTTCGCGGACTGCTTATAAAAGTCGTGAGTGGTCACAACATCGTCAGGTCTTTGACCTCGCGCTGGGTGTATGGAGAAGCAAATTTCGGCAGGGTGAAAATGATGATGAAGAATTGGAACGGTGGAGCACTTTTTGCGTTATTACCCCGAAATTGTGAGCAGGAGACACAGGATAATGGATGAACACCACTTTCAGTGCCTGGATTCCCCTTATCTCATTCTGAAGTTTTGTAGAGTCCCGAATTGGCGATTGGACCATACTCTAAGCGATAATAATTTCTTAGCGGCCCGCCTGGTTCTCTACCTTTTTCGTTGGCTTAATTTTTATGCTGTTTCTTCTAGAGCAAGCACAAAGGAGTGAAAGTCTCCGAACGAAGTTGTTGGTAATTGAGTTAATCCGCTACTTTTATACCCGCTACCATAGAATGGGGGGCATACTAATCTAGTCATTTCGTTCCTAATACCTCAAAATATTGATTTGGGACCCTATTAGGTATTTATATTCTTGATCGTCTAGAGATCTGAGTCGTTCCAGCCATGTCCGTCCATCGATCCGTTTGTCGAAATCACGATAGCTTTGAAACGAACGAAGATATCCGCTTGAAATTGTGAACCGATACTTCTTATCGATGTAGGTCGTTGGGGATTGCAAATGGGTCATATCAGTTCAGATTTTTATAGGCCCCATATAAACCGATCCCCAGATTTGATCTTGAGCCCCTAGAGGCCTCAATTTAATCCGATTTGGCTGAAATTTAGCACAAAGACTTCTGTTTTGACTTATAACATCTGTACCGTGTATGATCCGATTTGGTCTATAAACTGATATAGACCGATTATATTTATTAGACTGATATAGACGGGTAAACCGATTCCCGGACTTCTTGAGCTTCTAGAAGTCTCAATTTCCACCTGATTAGGCTGATATTTGGCTCAAAGACTCTTGTTATGACTACCTCTTGACACGTATGCAATTATGATCCGAACTGGTCTGTATCGTGATATGGCCCCTTAATACCGGTACGTCAATATGACTTCTTGAGACCATAGAAGCCGCAATCAAATCCCTATTTTAATATTACAAAATAATTCAAATACGAACTGAGGATAAATGTTTAGCGAGTCCATGTTTGGTGGTACAGAAGATTCGGACCGGTCGAACTTGGAGCGACCTAAGCAATTGCCCTTCAACCTAACCTAACCCTTATTAGTGAGAGTCTTAGGACCTGTCGTACTGAGCCTTTCAATAAACTTTAGATAGGAGCTCTTTCCATTATTCCACCTCGGCCTAGGGGCCTATGCGTTTGCCAGAGAAGGCGGTTGGAGTAGGTTATGTCAGGCCTTCAAAGATGAGATTGGATGGGCGCTCTTCCCAAGACCCCCACCAGGAGTCTATTTTAAGACTACTGTCGTCTCGAGATCTTCACTGAACACACCACCAACCTTTTGTAACCAACCAACCTGCTAGATAACCAACCTGCCTGCAAATACTCCGCTACATTCAACGTTTTCATTCTCCAAGAATAAAAAAAAACTTTAAACATGAAAATTTTGTAATTTTCATATGATTAAATGTACAATCCTCAAACCCACTACATAAGATGGGAACTCTCTGCCTCTCTCTCTCTAACTCTCTCTGTGCAACGTTCATGTGACAGCTTTGCATCCCATCTCCACATCTAGACTGAATTTTAAATTAATTTAATTGACACTTCGTCAATGTATAAACCGCACGATGCAACATTATCCACATTTGGTGGCATTAACTATGGGTTTCGCTCGCTAAAAGAAAATGAAGCGGCAAAGAAACTTCTTCTAAATGAGTTTATGGTTTTATAATGTTATAATGTCTCTCCATGGAGCGTGTAACAATGTTGCACGCAAAAGATGATGAACATGGGTAGAGCTGCGTATGCACAAGGAAACAATTTGTGACAGTCATGTCCTGGAAGCATTTAGCACTCTTATGTTCTTAAACGAACATAAGAAGGCGAATGCCAAGTGCGCCTTTATGATGGTTGGAAGTTGGTCTTATGAGCTCTGTCTCCTTGATGTACATGATCCCCAGCAAGTTGATGGAAATGGTGGTTATGCTTTTAGCGATGATGTTGTGAAAATTGTGGCAAATACTTGATGACTTTGATACCATTTGTTACGCTGCCTTGTTGAAAAGCACACAGACAAGCTGTATTGGTTGAGGAAAAATGCATAAAGAACGACAATGGCAAGTAAACAAACATATGATGAACTATACTGAGTACTTCTATTATCTTGTAGCGTGTGGCAACCTCAACAAGTTGATTGGTTTTTGGTAATAAACTCTAATCTTAGATAAGAATTTTAAACATGTTAAAATGGTTAATGATTTTTGAAACTCATCTCTTAAAGATACAGCAGATTTGAAAAAAAAAAACAGTAAGGAAAAACAAAAGTCGGGCGGTCTGACTGTATAATATCCTACACCTACCCCATAAGTGCAATGTGGGAGATATATCGAATTCTGAATCAATGTTGATGGACCTCGGCGGATGTTTTCAGATGATTTATTAAACAATATGTATCAAATTTTGAGCAAATATGTTCAAACTGCAATAACTACGGTTGACAAATGCCAACGTTACTGCAAATTATCCAAAATCTGACGAACATTTATATGGGAGCTATTTCTAAATCTGAACCGATGACTTCAAACTTCTCAGATATTGTGGTAGTCGTCAAGGAAAGTGGTGTGCAAAATGTTGCCAAGATTATTGACCAATGCGCTTGCAGTGGCTCTTGGAGTGAAACTCGGGCGATATACATATATGACAGCTATATCTATATCTGGACCAATTTCTATGAAATTCACCGTATGTGAAGAGAAAATCCTTTGTGCCAAATTTAGATAGAATCGGTTAACAAATGACCATTTTATTGCATTATTATTGCAAATGGGACGAACATATATATATGTAGCCAGGATTTTATGTTTTAAGGGGGGCCCACAAGATACCTCAATTTTTTTAACCACCACCGAAGGATGGGAGTATATTCGTTTTGTCATTCCATTTGCAACACATCGAAATATCCATTTCCGACCCTATCTTATATATAAAATTCAATTTGTGTTTGTTTGTTTGTTCCGTATAGACTCCAAAACGGCTGAACCGATTAATTTGAAATTTTCACAGATTGTGTAGGTTGGTCTGGAAGAAATCATAGGCAATATAATTTTTTATATCGGGAGGTGGGCGGACCCTCTTTTTTACCCAAAAAGTACCACCCAAAAATTAAATGTGGACCGATCGGGACAATATAGGATTCAAATGAAAGGTATGCGGGAGTAGATAACGAATCTGGCATACAAATTCATGTCGAAGTACAGGTTGGGGTGGCCACCCCCAAAAAAAAAGGCCAAAAATGGGCACATTTTGGGACTCGGTTTGTTTGTTCCGTATAGACTGAAAACGGCGGAACCGATTTTCTCGAAATCGGTTCGTGTAGGTTGGTCTGGAAGGAAACATAGGGTATATAGGCTTTCGGTATCGGAAGGGGCACGGACCCTCCCCTTATGTCAAAAACACAACCCAAAATCAAAAATGAACCGAAGGGACAATATAAATATCGAATGGAAAGTATTGGAGAGAAGAATACGAATATGGTATTAAAATTTGGGTCCAAGTACCCAGCGGGCCCCCCAACCCCAAAACTCCTCTAAACAGATATATTCGAAGTTCATGTCAAATGAAAGGTATTAGGCAGTAGATTACAAATATGGCATAAAACATTAGGTCCAAGTAATGGGAGGTCGCCCACCCCCAAATACACCCAAATGGGTATATTAGCCGACCATGGCTATATGGGACTCAAATGCAAGGTATTAGGAAGTGGATTACGAATATGACATTAAAATTTGCATTCAGGTCTAGATGGTGCTTTTCCTCCTAAAGATACGTCAAATGTGTTATTTGACCGATTAAGACAACATGGGACTCAAATGAAAGGTATTTGAGAGTAGACAACGAATTTGATATCCATTTGATATCCTAAAGCACTGCCTGAACTGAACTTCATATCCGTTGAGAACAAAGAACGAATTTGATATCTATTTTCAGTGCAAAGAATCAGCGACCACCCCAGCCCTAAAAGACCCTCCAAACGATTCATATGGGGCAATATGGGGCTCAAATTAAAGGGATTTGGAAGTGCAGCACGAATTTGATATCCATATTTGAGTCGAAATGTCTGAGGAGCAATACCTCCCCTTATGAAAACATTACCTTAAGGAAGAACATTACCACCAGGAACCGAAAAGGGGCAAATTCTCACACATCAATGAGTGCTTTCCGATTCAAGTTTAAACTCAATGATAAGGGACCTTTTTTTATAGCCGAGTCCGAACGGTGTCCCGCCGTGCGACACCTCTTTGGGGAACATTTTTTAAATAACCATACATTGTGCCTCGCAAATATCGCCAATATTAAGAGGGGATAACCACCGCTTTGTCCGATGTCCCGCCAGGATTCAAACGCGTTCAGCGTCATAGGCTACAATGGCCCGAATTCAATATCCGCGTTCAGGGTAAAGTTTCCCCCTCCCTAAAAATATATAAGAGAGTTAAAGAAGGCACAGCGGAGTGCGCTCTGTTCGGCTGGAAAAATCTAAGACAATCTATCCATATCCGTCTGTCTGTTGAAATCACGCTACAGTCTTTAAAAATCAAAAATCAGGAGATCGGTTTATATGGTAGCTATATCAGGTTATGAACCTATTTGGACCACACTTGGCACAGTTGTTGGAAGTCAAAACAAAACACTCCACGCAAAATGTCAGCCAAATCGTATAATAATTGCGCGCTCCAGCGACTTAAGAAGTCAAGATCCCAAATCGGTTTATTTGGCAGCTATATCAAAATATTGACCTATATAGCCCATTTACAATCCCAACTGACCTACACTAATAGGAAGTATTCATGCAAAGTTTCAAGCGTCGAGCTTTATTGCTTCGAAAGTTCGCGTGCTTTCGACAGTCGGACGGACAGGGCTAAATCGACTTGGAATGTCAAGACGATCAAGAATATATATACTTTGTTTCGATGTGTTACAAACGTAATGACGAAAATAGTATACCCCCCCCCCCCCCCCCATTCTATGATGGGGGGTATAAAAACGACAGCCCACGCTTAAATGTCGGTATCTTCTGTTAAGAACGATAGCTAGTCAATGGCATAGGAAATACTTTATCATATTCACCATATTCCCCACACACGCTACCACTTCCCGCAACTTGTATTTTTCGCCCGAGTCGTAATGACGACGAAAACCATAGTGATCTCTTTCTTATAACTCCTCAGTAACAGCCTCGTTTTGTCACGCTCCGGATCTCCCTATAGAATTTTCGTCGTCCTATTGGCTCGGACTGCTTCGCCTTAAAAGGCCATTTACTGAAAGTTGTCTGTCTTTCCGTTCCAAATTACTCCGCTTTTTCCTAAATGCTGCAGATTGTGTCATTCTTAGAGAAGGACTTTTCTCCTTCTTACACTTAAAAATCGTTATTGGCCTTACAGTCAAGGTTTCTGTCCATAAAGATGTTCTTAACAGAGAACTGCATAAGACCCAAATTTTGCACTCAATAGCCACTTTGACCAAAGCAATTGTCTGTATCGATGCCACATAAAATCAAAGTTAGTTAGAAACACACGCACACATACATACATGAATAGAGTGAGAGATGCGCGAAGTTTTTTGTAATCGTTCAATTTGGTCGATGGACATCGTGTGTTGTTTGCATATGAACAACACTGTGATCGTCATAGATATAATGCTTTGTTTTTGCACTACCTCTTTTTAGTTTTGGACTAGAATTGTCTTTATCAGTGACGTACGTGCTGCCTGTCTCCGTCTGTTCAAAAGTGACAGACTTTCACTGTTTTCTTTACCCAAGCCAAAGCAAACCACGCAAATTAATTTCAGCTCCCATAATTTTGAACGGTATCTGTGTGTGTGTGTCTTCTATTCAGTTACGATCAATGTGAGTCCTCAAGAGTATTGGTCAAAATTTAAAACAAGACCAGCAATCATTTCATGCTCATCAACAAACAACACTTACAATGTTTTAATGTGTATTTTATGTTTTGGTCATTGAGAGCCGTAAGCTTCAACATAAGGTTGAGCTTGCCATTCGCTGCATGTCTACCATGTGCATTTATTTTTAAGGTGGCTTGCTGCTGTTCTTTGGTACATACCTACAACTGGCATTGATACTGTACTATCTCACGGATTCCTTGATCGTCTGGACTTTGTTCTGGTCAGGCAGCCGAACATAGATCTCAGTCTCTGTTTCCTCAATGTCGACGCCGTGACCTATACACACCTCTAGCTTTGAGCCATCCATGTAGCAAGAACTACCAAATTTTCGTCAAACTAAACCGCCTCGCTGGCTCCAATATTTAACACCTGACAACAAGTGCTGTCTCAAGTATCTGATATCTGATCCAAAAACTCTTTCTATCTCTCATATATTCGATTCACTTTCCCAATGTCTGTAGTCCATAGCCACAATTGCTGCCTTATAGTAAATCTGTATGTCCGAGGGTCAGTTTTCTGGAGGTAGGCCTGGTTCCCATCCCCCCACCCATACAATTGCAATCACAACTCTGTACCTTTTGTAATGTCCTCAATTATCCTTGTAATTTATTCCATACCCCCTAAACGTAGGTTAGTGAAGTATCCTCAGGTTGAGGTTCTATTTCGATTTCACGGAGCGTCTACATATAGCCCAACATCTGAGAATGTTCTCAGTATATTCTTGATACTCCCAAGTATTTGTCCTTTCTGATATCGAAGTAGTTCTATTGAGGAAACCATGGTACCATGAATCGAACATCTTGGTGTACCTCTCCGAGGTAACTATCAGATCAGTTGGTTTATTCGTATGCTTTCTCTTAGACCCCATCCTCCTTTGCGCAAAGCTGATTCAGACTCCTGCCCCTTATAAGTATTCGGTTAAGATGCCCTCTAGGCTATATATGGTGGTCACCCTTGTGCCTTGGGCAATTTATCCAACTTTTATTTAGCATATGGCTCATCCAGCCTGAAATGACTCGGTCCATCCAGTCTCCGTGTTAAAATCCCCCGAAGGATTCTTCTATCTTATCTACAACCTCGTGCAGTGCAGTCTGCATCGACCGCCCTTCGACATAGATACGCTGTTTATATCTGAGATAACTGCGCACTGCGCTGGCTACTCATATTACCGGACCATGGTTCATACACGTCGTGATCGAGGCCCTGATGATGGTCAACGGGTCTTGGTCACCGGGACGCGGAATTAGTCTGTTGAATCAAACTCGTGGTCAATGGTTCCTGTATTAGCGGGACACTAGGCGTAACGCTGACTACTTCATGGCGTAATCGAGGCACATGGACGGGCAAGTAGGTGGATGGGGTGTGATCATTGTCTCAGGAGCATGATCATTGTCGCACGGCATGATCGTGGCACTTTATCGCTAGAAGGCGGGAGTTGGTTGGCACGAACGCGTAATCATTGCCTCAGTGGCTCCTTTGTCTGAGAGACGAGCGTAGAACGCTGCATAGTGTAGTCACCAAGATATGATTTAATGACGGCGTGATCGTGGCATTTGGTCATCTGGACGCGGGAGTTGACCGATGAGGTGAACGCGTGATCAATGGCGCTTGTGTTAGCGGGAAACTGAGCGAAGTACTGGATAGTTAGGTCACCGGGATGTGGTTCACTCATGGTGTGAGTAAACGACGGTTATTGTGTCAGAGGGACAAGGCCAAAACCCCGGCTGGGCTAGTCGCTGAGACGTGAATCATTCGCTGTGTGATGGCGGACACTACGTATCCGAAGGGCAAGGTTAACTGAAATTGTGACTAGACTCCTCAAGCCTTCCTTTACCACAAATTCTGTAATGACCTTCAATCAACCTCAATATACCAAGATTTCGGTGTCTCCGTGAGTCCACTCTTATCATGTGGAAAATCCATTTTCATCAGAAGCTTCAGCATGTCCTCCATAGACTCTGCTCTCACTTTCATGTCGTATACTAACGTTTCAGCTTGGACATGGTTTTTTGAGAGGAACTTTTTCATATTGGCAGCTTCATTAATGCCATCGACCTGTTCGCAGAAAAGCTTTGTCGCTCTGATCACCTTATTGTATTCCTTGAGCCGTGTTTAATACACATCCCAATAAACAGTCGCCACGACATAAAATCGTGCTCTCTGGACCTTTTTCTCAATGGTATGAATTTCCCCGGTCATCCAGCATTTTTCTTGGGTTAATTTCCTTTCCCGAAGAGGACAACTATCTTCGAAAAACTCTACTAGTACAGTCGTAATACTGACATTGTCGTCAATGTCTTTTATGCTCGGACAATTCAGGGTATCTTGCCCAAGTATTTCTCTGAGTAGTCTTTTGAATTGCAAATGAATTTCGGTTATCCGAACTACTATTTGCTGGAAATGAATTTAATTTTCATGTTTCACTTAACCGAATTGAAAACTAATTTCACTTAACCGAACTACGCTTAACTGGAAATGAATTTCATTCAACGGATCTACGGATACTGGAATTTTATTTTGCTTACCGAACTACGCTTAACTGGGAGTTTATTTCGCTAACCGAACTACGCTTAACTGTGAATAATGTTTTTTTGAAATGAGTTGAATGATCGAACTGCGAACCGAACCGAACTACGCTTAACACAAAATTAATTTTACTTAATGTACCTACGCTTAACTGGAAGTTTATTTCGCTAACCGAACTATACTGAACTGGAAGTTTATTTTGCTAATCGAGTTACGCTTAACTGTGGATGATGTTTACTTAATCGAACTACGCTTAACTGGAAATTTATTTCGATAACCGCGTAGTTCGATTAACTGCAAATGAGGTTTACTTAACCGAACTACGCATAAATGGAAATGAATTCCACTTAACTGAACTACGCTTAACTGGGAATGATTTTCACTCAACCGAACTACGCTTAACTTGAAACGAATTTCACTTAACCGAACTATACTTAACTGTAAATGAATTTCAATTATCCGAAATATGATTAACTGGAAATGAATTTCATTTATCCGAACTACGCTTATTTCATTTATCCGATCTACTTCATCTATCCGATGAAAATGAATTTCACTTAACCGAACTATGCTCAACTGGAAACTAATTTCGTTTAACCGAACTACCCTTAACTGGAAATAAATTTCACTTAACCGAACCACGAGTAACTGGAAGTTTATCTCGCTAACCGAACTACGCTTAACTGGGAATGTTTTTTTACTTTTACGAACTACACATAATTGGAAATGAATTTCACTTAACTGAACTATGCTATATTGGGTATGATTTTCACTTAACCCAACTACGCTGAACTGGAAATGAATTTTAATTTAGCGAACTACGCTTAGCTTGAAATAAAATTCTCTTAACCGAACTACGCTTAAATGGAAATGAATTAATCGAACTGACTGTGCTTAACAGGAAATGAGTTTTTTAATAAAACAAACTACGATTAACTGAAAGTTACCGATAACTGAAACAAAATTGAAGCATTCTTAGCGTTTCACTTATCCGATTTTTACTGTATTTTCAAATTTCCATTTAAGGGGGTGTTGTTAGATGCACTAGACTAGCTTATGCTATATAAAATAAATTATCTGACACATCCGCTGTGTATTCCGAAGATTAGCCGTTATCCGATAAATTAATTTTTAAATTATTACTCAACTTTTTAACCATTTATGGCATTAATTGGAGCATAAATCCTAAAGTACATACATACACCTGCACTGTTTAGAAATTCCTGCACTATCCTTGTAAGCTCCCCATTAACAAAAGCGGAAAAACCTCAAGCTCGTTAATAACTCTCAAATTGTGTTATTAAACAATGCAACAAAAAACCGAACAAGGGTTTCAGTAATTGTTCAAAGAGTTGCTTGTTTCAATTTAAGTCAGGCAATGTACGAGTACGAGAAGCAGCATCATCAGCTCGTTACTCATTTAGCAGTTTTTTCCATTTGTTCCCCTTTGCCCATTTCAATTACTTTGGAAAAGCATAACTGAAATCCACCACCACTAGGAATGGTATTGGAGCATATTATTGAAAAAGGTCGATTGGTTGGTCAATCGATCGTATGCTTGTAGCTGCTAATAACGTAAGTGCAATAAATTGCAGAGCTAAAAAAATTAACATCTACGGTAAACGTTGTTACCGCAATAACAGGTAATGAACAGAAAATTTTATAGATGAATATGTGGAGAAGGAATTCCTTTCATATTTCCTTTCCATATATTAAAATATGGAAAATATTATTCAAATATACATAGATGCAAAAAATTCAGCAAAACATTTTGATCAATCATGGCATATTAGTAAAATTAGTAACAAGTAAAAATGTGCCAAGTTCGGCCGGGCCGAATCTTGGGTGCACACCACTATGGATTCCGTTAAAAATGTATCTCTATTAACTAAGGTGTATGTCCATAGTGGTATGGGGCGGATTAATATACGCATACTCTTTTCTACCTAACCTAAGTGCTTTAGATCAATATCAAGGTACACAGAAAAAAGTTGGCAGAAAATTTAAAATTTTTCCTTATTCCTAAGACTTTAGTAATGAAAACTAGCCAAAGAACCAAAACTTTAAAATAAAGATGCTATCTTTAAATTTAATTCCCCAATTACACGACCATTCGTTTCAAATTTCGATCGCTGATTGATTCTTAGTTTACTTCACAGATGAGTGTCCAATTATTATTTTTTATATCCACCACTATGGGATGGGAGTATACTAACCTAGTCATTTCGTTTGTAACACCTCGAAATATTGATCTAGGATCCCATAAAGTATATATTGTATATTCTTGATCGTCTCGACATTCTGAGTCGATCTAGCCATGTCCATCCGTCCGTCCGTCTGTCAAAATCACGAAAGCGGTCGAACGCGTAAAGCTAGCCGCTTGAAACTTTGCAAAGTTATCTAATATTGATGTAGGTCGTTGGTTAAGATCAGGATATAGCTCTCATATAAACCGATATCCCGATTTCATTTCTTCAGCCCATGGAAGCCACAATTTTTGTCCGATTTGGCTGAAATTTTGCACATAGTGTTTCGTTATGGCTTCCAGCAACTGCGCCAAGTACGGTCTAAATCGTTCTATAACCTGATATAGCTCTCATATAAACCGATCTCCCGATTTCACTTCTTGAGCCCATGGAAGCCACAATTTTTGTCCGATTTGGCTGAAATTTTGCACATAGTGTTCTGTTATGACTCTGTGCCAAGTACTGATCAAATCTGTCAATAACATGATATATTGGGTTGCCCAAAAAGTAATTGCGGATTTTCATATAGTCGGCGTTGACAAATTTTTTCACAGCTTGTGACTCTGTAATTGCATTCTTTCTTCTGTCAGTTATCAGCTGTGACTTTTAGCTTGCTTTAGAAAAAAAGTGTAAAAGAAGTATATTTGATTAAATATTCATTCTAAGTCTTATTAAAAATGCATTTACTTTCTTTTAAAAAATCCGCAATTACTTTTTGGGCAACCCAATAGCTCCCATATAAACCGATCTCCCGATTTGACTTCTTGAGCCCCTACCAGCCGCGATTTTTATCCGATTTGATTGAAATTTTGCATATAAAGGGTGATTTTTTTGAGGTTAGGATTTTCATGCATTAGTATTTGACAGATCACGTGGGATTTCAGACATGGTGTCAAAGAGAAAGATGCTCAGTATGCTTTGACATTTCATCATGAATAGACTTACTAACGAGCAACGCTTGCAAATCATTGAATTTTATTACCAAAATCAGTGTTCGGTTCGAAATGTGTTCATTCACCGTTCAGCGATGAGGCTCATTTCTGGTTGAATGGCTACGTAAATAAGCAAAATTGCCGCATTTGGAGTGAAGAGCAACCAGAAGCCGTTCAAGAACTGCCCATGCATCCCGAAAAATGCACTGTTTGGTGTGGTTTGTACGCTGGTGGAATCATTGGACCGTATTTTTTCAAAGATGCTGTTGGACGCAACGTTACGGTGAATGAACACATTTCGAACCGAACACTGGTTTTGGTAATAAAATTCAATGATTTGCAAGCGTTGCTCGTTAGTAAGTCTATTCATGATGAAATGTCAAAGCATACTGAGCATCTTTCTCTTTGACACCATGTCTGAAATCCCACGTGATCTGTCAAATACTAATGCATGAAAATCCTAACCTCAAAAAAATCACCCTTTAGTATTCTGTTATGACTCTCAGCAACTGGGCCAAGTACGGTCCAATTTGGTCTATAACTAGATATAGCTCCCATGTTTTAGCAGAATCCATGGTGGTGGGTTCCCAAGAATCGGCACGGCCGAACTTAGTACGATTTTATTTGTTTTTAAATAAAGTTTGCTAATCTTTGACTCAAATCTTTAAAATTAGAACAAAAATTTGTTCAGTGTTTATGAAACAGATGAAAAAGTTAGTATACTTTCTCCCCGTTCCCTACTAGGGAGGTGGATATAAAAAGATATTTGTTCTATAAAATGTACATACAACTGGTAACTTTATTTGCTAATGCAACCTTTTATTTTACTTAATGCCAAAAAGAAGAATCCTTGTGAAAATGCTGGTAAAATCACGTGCAATGTGGCATTAAATTACCTTAGTTGTACAATAAAATGGGTTATATTCATGGGTGCACTTAATGATAACAACAGAGAGTGTTTTCGAATACTTGTGGCTTGCCTCAAGGCATGCTCCATAGACTTGGGAGCTAAAATTTCGAATTTTTTTGCCATGGTGGTATAAGTTCTTCCATTAGTATAATTAACAACAGCTATATACGCGCCTATGTGACCCATATTGACTCGAATCAAGAGATCGGTTTATATGGAAGCAATGACAGTTTTAAGACGAATTGGGATAATTATTACCATGAATGCTTCATTCCGTTTGTAACATATCGAAATAATCATCTGAGACCCAACAAAGTACCTACATATATACTTGATCGTCTTGATATTCTAAGTCGATTCCGCCCGTCTGTAGAAAGCACGCAAAGTTTCGAAGGAATAAAGCAAGCCGCTTCAAATTTTGCATGAGTACTTTTTATTACCGTAGTGGGTTGGGATTGCAAGTGGGCCATATTGGTTAATGTTTTGATATAGCTGCGATATAAACCGACCTTGTATCTTGACTTCTTAAACCACTAGACGGCGCTATTCTTATCCGATTTCGCTGAAATTTTATATGAGGTCCAAATTGCTTCATAACTTGATATAGCTGCCATACAAACCCATTTCTGATTTTGACTTATTGAGCCTCTAGAGTGCGTAACTATTATCCCAGTTGGCTGAAATTTTGCACGAAGTCTCCTGTTTTTTAACAATTATGCCAAGTATGGTTCAAATCAGCTCATTATCTGATATAGCTCCCATATGAACCGATCTCCCGATAATACTTTTGAGCCCCTATAGAGGGCGCATTTCTTATTCGATGTAGCTGAAATTTGTACAAATACTTCTCCTTTGACCTTCAACATATGTGTCAAATAGGGTCTATAACCTAATATAGCTCTCATATATACCGGTCTCCCGATTAACATCGTGACTTCGTGGTCCCTAAAGAACCCAATTCTTATCAGATTTGTCTGAAATTTTGCACAATGACTCCTACTATGATATCCAACATCCAAAACAAGTATGGTCTGAATCCGCCCATAACCTAATATGGGTCCTATAGCATGGCAATTTGTCAATGCAATTCAATGTCGATTGTCCTTTGTTTGCCTATAAGAAGATACCGCGAAAAGA
This sequence comes from Stomoxys calcitrans, assembly GCF_963082655.1. NCBI lineage: Eukaryota > Metazoa > Arthropoda > Insecta > Diptera > Muscidae > Stomoxys > Stomoxys calcitrans. The sequence goes on from NC_081552.1 coordinate 199,156,286, forward strand.
ACTTGCCAAATGCGATGCTTGGTGGAGGGTATACTCGATTCGGCCCTGCCGAACTTTCCACACTTTCACTTATCGGTTAAAAATCCACTATGTCTGACCCCTGGTGATTAATTCCACCTCGGTACCGCTTTCGCATTACTTCGAAGTTGACCCCATATTTGGTGACTATCCATATCATCTCCGGTTGTATCCGCAGCTGCGTCCAGGTCCATCTGCTTATTGTTCGGCGTCATCACCGCATCCCATTTTTTCTTCCACCATTCTCTAGACTATTGCTCCAGTCGAAAAGTCGCCAGTCACTGTTTCCAGATCCCTGCTTTTTCGACCCAGTGCTCGCAGTGACTAAATGTGTGTTTACAGCCTTTAAAAATTGAGATATTGAGTTAAAATTTTGCGCAAACTCGAATTTCGTCTATACGCAGGTTGAGTTCTTGAATGGGCCAAATCGGACTATTTTTTGATATAGCTGTCATATCGAATCGATCTGGCGATTTATGGTCTTGACCATGTAAAAGTCACATTTTTTTCTCCGATTTTGCTGAAATTTTAAACTGGAAATCGTTCTAAGGGCCCCAATATTCAAACCGAATATTGTCAATAAATAGCTTCCATATAAACCGATTTGTCGGTCTTAGGTCTTAAGTCTGTAACAGGCGCATTTGTTAGCCGATTTCGATGAAATTTGAAACAGTCCACTAGATACAGCTATCTTATAGACCAAATCCTGCCTTAGGGTCTTAAACCCATAAAAGCCGCAATTGCAATCCCATTTCGCTAAAATTTGAACGAGTATGTTTTATTAAGTCTTTCGTCGTCACACTAAAATATGGTCCAGATCGGACAATATTTAACTGCCTTATAGACCGATAAGCCGATTGAGGGTCTTAAGTCCATAAAAGCCACAATTATTATCCGATTTCGGTAAAATTTTAAATATTGCTATGTTCCGACTCCGCCTCCCGACATCCGACTCAAATATGGTTCAAATCGGTCTATATGGCAGCTATTCTAGATGCCATATAGACCGATCTGCCGATTTATGATTTTAAGTCCATAAAAGCCGTAATTTTGAAATTGTAAGTTGATTAAAGCCTTCCGATATTCAGATAAAGCTGCCATATAGAGCGATCTGCCGACTAAGGGTCTTGAGCCAATAAAACCTGAATTTATAAACCGATTTCGCTGAAACTTAAAATAGTGAGTTTTTTTAAGCCTTCCGTTATCGCACTTAAATATGGCCCAAATCGGACAATATTTAGATATAGCTGCCATAAAGACCAATCTGCCGATTGAGGAACTTAAGCCCATAAAAATGCAAATATTTTCCGATTCCGATAAAATTGTAAATATTAACTTGTATTAAGCCTCCCACCATCCGACCGGCATATGGTGCAGATCAGACTATGTCTAAATAATTGCCATATAGACTTATCTTTCAATTTTGGTTCCTAATCCCTTAAAAACGGATTTGTTGCCAAATTTCGCTGAAACTGTGACTTGTATAAGAGTTCTTGGGACCTGGATCAAATACGATCCAGACCAGCCCCCCATTTCCATATTACTATGAATGTGGTAGTGGAGTTGTTATAAAAGAGGATGGTTAATTTATCCATGATGGCGGGTATCCAAAGTTCGGCCCGGCCGAACTTAGCACCCTTTTACATGTTTTTATATTTATCTAACACGCAGGGGATGTTCCCTATGCATGCAGAGCATTGCGTTGGTGAGTGGAAAATAGTAATCGAAGAGTGGAAAGAGGGAGTAATGTTTAATCACATTTCATTTAAAGTTCTGGAGGTCATAAGTAGTGGGAAAGATATTTTCCGGAAGTTGAATCCACATTCGTATTGATGGGCAAAAAACGAGTTTTCACAGTAATGCAGGGTTCGGTCAACTGGCAAATCGATCACATCGATCGATCGTGTGTGTTCCTAGAGAATTTTGCGCCCTTGCGAACCTGCTTACTTCAGGGATGAGAAGAAGTACCTCTGCGGAGCAAATCCCATAATACTACTACTACTATACTAAATTTCCCATGAATATTCCATTAAAAAACAAGGGATACTCCTCTCATATCAACGAGTGCAGTGCGATTCATGTTAAAGTTCAATGTTAAGGGGCCTCCTTTTTTAAATCGACTCCGAACGGCGTGCCGCATAACGACACCACATGGTTAGGAAGTTTTAACACCCATAAATGGGTGTTATAATCCATCTTAGGCCTGATGAAAGTTGTATAAATATTGAGGAGATCAGAGGAAGTTATTTTTTTTTGCATCGCTAAAGAAAGCCCAAGCACTTGAATAATTCTTTTAAAACTTCGAATACATGTTTTGACCAAAGGACATCAGGTTGTATCCTCACTCCTAGAACATCAAGAGCATCTGACAGCTTTACATCAATTTCGCCGATAGATAATAACGATCGTAAAGGGTCAGAGAATCGTTTATGTGACAACAAACAGAAGTGGGTCTTATATGCATTAAAATCTACACTGTTTAATCGACCCTACTCTGAAATGGCCAGCAAATCCCGGCAGAGTATGTCATCCACAATCCGCTTCCTGTCTTCAATCTCTTGAAAATTCGGCCTATGGATGAAAGCAAATGAATGACAGAGGTTGCTGTTATCCGCAAATGAGTAGATCGGATTCGAAATTCGACCCAAAAGATTGTCAATGAAAATAAGGAAAAGGGAAGGAGAAAGAACATAGCCTTGTATTATACCTGCGGTCAATTTCTATGCAATGGATGGGAACCCATCTATAACTACTCGTATAGAGCAATCTCGAAGAAAGCTCTATATAAATCGAACAAAGTCATTCACCATACCAAAAGCGACTAGCCTCGACAAAAGTGCACAGTGTCAAACCATATCAAATGCCTTGAAGATATATAGAGCCACGACCTTACTCCCACCATACTGGTGGGTGGGGTGACCCCAACGCAGTGGGATATAAGCGAAAAAATAGTAAAACATATGCCGTGTGCGAAATTTAGAATGGCTAGAGCTAAGGTTTTAGCGAGGGAGCCAGATCGTATAGCAAGGTTGGTCGCCTCGGTATTTCGAAAATTTGTTGGGGCTGCCAAATCTTGGTTTGTGGTCTGATTACCAATTTTTTTTACCGGTATAGTGCATGTTTGAGTTTCTCTAACATACTTTGTTTCAATTGGTTAGAGTTGTGGGAATTTCCCGAATCTCAAAAGGAAATATAGGGTAGTTGGCTGCTGAATATGATAACGCGAAAAGATAAAAAGGTTTTATGACCCACACAAGACAAATGCTCACAGGTTAAAAGATCACTGCAATCTAGCATTCTTTCCTATTTTCTCATTAAATGTTGCTAGCTTGTGGATAGGTTAAGAAAGAGTTTGTAAGATAGCATATAAGAAAGAATTATTACCAAATAAATTGAGTGTCTCATTAACAACAAACCAGAGCACATCTCATTCTTAACGGTGCATATTTCCTAAAAAATCCACTTGAGGTCTATAATATCTCGTTTAAAAATAAATTCTCTTCGATATTTTTTTTTACAAAAACACCAAACATTGCCCTTTCGGCAAAGATGGGCTAAACGTTTGCAACTTTACAGCGAGCCGGGAAAACTCGCGCACGGTAAGCAGGGTTGAAGAGGTTGGGTAATGGACGTTCAAGCATGAAGAGCACTTAATCCGGACAAGTGTTAATATTCTAACCGAGTCCGGGGATTTGTTTAGAGTGAAAACCGCAAGAACCCTTTAAACCCCTCGCGTTCGAAAGAATATCTGGGGCATCGAACCAGATACGCATTCAATCACAGGGGTGGTTGATTTATATCCGGCTAGGAAGAACTTCCTGCAAACATTTTAGCCAGTAGGTTAGCCTTATTAGTGAATATCTGACCATCTTTTACAAATGACCAAAAGCTCTTACTTTTCTTTCGAGAAGCAATAGCTTTAGCACTTTGACGTTGTTCGTAGAGAAACTTTTCGCGTCTAAGTACCTTGCCACATGAAATTCATGCCTGTCTGCATAGCAATAATTAATTAAAATGATTATAAATCAAAGATTTGAACTGTCGTTCATTACTTATAATTTGAATACTATTGGGAAGATTATTCCAGAGACGTATAGCATTAACAAAGAACTGTTGTTCAGATACACGATATTGATGACGTATTTGTAATACTTGTTTACCTCTTGTAGAGTTGGCAAAACGCAATACAGAAGCCAGATATGACGGTTCATTTGTATAAATTATCTTGTGGATCATTTGCAACGAGCGTATCTTAAGAAACGAGTTAAAAGAGACACCATATACTTGTCTGGCAAAGTCAGATACCCGGTCTCACGATTCCTACCAATTACAAGGCACTTTGACTTTGTTGGATTTAAAAGCAGTCCGTTGGCGTTTGCCCATGTGTTTATCCTATCCAAGTCATTATTTAGTCGGAGTACGCCATCGATCAGCCTCCCCGGCGAGGAGCTCATATACAGCTGTACGTCGTCGGCATACATATGAATACCACAGTTGCGCAACTGTCCAGGAAGATCATTGCTATATAGGAAAAAAAGCAGTGGGCCCAATACTGACCCCTGACCCCTCCTCTATCGATCTGACAGCATCTCTGGTTTAGCCAACTTGGTTTTCCCACTCTATGCAGGTATTTTCTATGGCCTGTCGACATCTAAGTAACCTAAAAGTTGACATCGCCGTGCTTTCTATCTCTCCACATCCTTACATCGGGTATAAGTCGTTCCGTCCACCTGGGCAGATTCTTATTCGTCCACCTTTGTTGGCATTGTATAAAGTCATTGCATTTCAACTAAATCCGATAACAATCGCCGCGTCTATGAGGTCCAAAAGGCCAATTTTATATGGGAATGAATTCGAATCCTGGCAAGAACATCACAAAAATGTATCAGCGGTTATTATTATCTCACTAATGTTGTCCATAATTGTAAGGCTTGCAAAGCACGACATTTAAAAATGAGGTACCTCATCATTCATCAAAACTTAAATCAGGTTGTCTGACTTAATGATTGATGTGAGATAAGTTTTCTCGCACTTTCCTTTATGGAATGTTTTTAAAATATTAGTATATTTTAAAAACATTCCATACCTCCACATGGTTTTTCATTTCTTTTCACCCTCCCTAATATTTTATTCTTTGCACAACTTACAAAACCAAAAAGGTTAAAGTGCAAAGGATCAGATGTACTTTTCCCAGTATAGTATTGTGATAAATAACTTCACCTCAGCATCCAGCATTTGACACCTAATGTGGAAAAGATGTTGCTAAGGTAATGCAACGATTTCTTGCAGTCGTGCACAATGTTTGCATTTATCCCATTCCAAATAAATCTATGTTTGCAAAGTGTTCTATGCCAAAATGCCATTTTTCAGTTTTATTTGCACATTCGTTTTTGGTTTAAGGAGATTGGTGAGATCGAAACTATTTCACATGTTGAAATGAAATTTTGAAGTAAATGTGAGTACATCTTCATTGGATTGAATTCAGATGTCCAGTATTGCTATGAGTGATTGATGATGATGATGCATTTAAATGCAATCTTGACTGCTGGATTTATTTTAAGTGGTCAGTGAATAGGTTTGTACTATGCCGGCATGGAATACAGCAATCAAATTTTGAAGAACAGAAAAAGCTTTGTTATACTCTCCAACAGAGGATGGGAAGTTTGTTAATGTCAATTGGTTAGAAACGGAGCAGGTAGGGAATATAGCAATCAAATTTTGAAGAACAGTTCGAGATGGTGGAAGACACTGTGGCGCGGAGGTCCGCCTATGACGCTGAACGCCTGATTTCTAATCCTGGCGAGTCCATCAAAACATATTTTCAGCGGTGGTTTTCCCCTCCTAATGCTGGCAACATTTGTGCGGTACTATGCCATGTGAAAACTTCTCTCCAAAGAGATGTCCCACCTCGCCGTTCGGATACGGCTATAAAAAGGAGAACCCTTATCATTGAGCTTAAACTTGAATCGGACAGCACTCATTGACGTGTGAGAAGTATGCCTCAGTTCCTTAGTGAAATTGTTCATGGGCAAAATCAGTCGAAACAGGTGGCAAAAATCTAAATGTTCGTGTACGCCTAAGCATAACATGTTATAGATTTAATGCTTGTGACAAGCAGTTACTCTGTTCCTTTCCTTCCTTTTCATAGGCGTGAGATAGGAAGGAGGAGGTTGAACATAAATATAGGTCAGCTGGGATTGTAAATGGGTCAAATCGGTTCATGTTTTGATACAGCTGCCATATAAACCGATAAACCGACTTCTTCAGCTTCAGAGGGAGTAATTCTTATCCGATTTGGCTGAAATTTGAAACGTGGTGTTTTGGTATGATTTCCTACAATTGTGCCAAGTATAGTTCAAGTCGATTCATAACTTGATATCGCTGCCCTATAAAACGATCTCCCGATTTCATTTCTTGAGCTTCTAGAAGGCGCAATTCTTATTCGATTTAGCTGAAATTTTGATTATGTCGTTTTGGTATGACTTTCAACAAATATGGTCTAAATCAGCTAATAACATGATGTAACTGCCAAATAGGGAGGCCAACGTAGCGCAGAGGTTAGCATGTCCGCCTATGACGCTGAACGCCTGGGTTCGAATCCTGGCGAGACCATCAGAAAAAATGTTCAACGGTGGTTTTCCCCTCCTAATGCTGGCAACATTTGTGAGGTACTATGCCATGTAAAACTTCTCTCTAAAGAGGTGTCGCATTGCGGCATCTCGTTCGGACTCGGCTATAAAAAGGAGGCCCCTTATCATTGAGCTTAAAACTTGAATCGAACTGCACTCATTGATATGTGAGTTTGAGTGATAAGTTTGCCCCTGTTCCTTAGTGGAATGTTCATCGGCAAAATTTGCATTTGCAACTGCCAAATAAATCGATTTTTCGATTTATCTTCTTGAGCTTCTAAAGGGCGCAATTCTTATCCAATTTGAAATTTTGTATACGTCATTTTGGTTTGAATTTCAACAACTGTGCCAAGTATGGTTTAAATCGGGCCATAACCTGATATAGCTGCCATATTAGTCAATCTCCCAATTTGATTCCTGAGCCTCTGGGCGTAATTATTACTCGATTTGTCTGCAATTGCAACTGTCATGACCACCTTGTTTGAACGGTTGAGTGGAGCGGATCTTTTGTTATTTCGCTCCCCAAAATTTTTTTTTTTGTAACTCGTAATAGGTCATTATTTTTGGAAGAAAAATTTAAGTCACTCAAGGATAGCTATAATAATGGTATCCATTAGGCGGTTGATAATCTTCGTATGTTTCCAGTAGAGCGGTAGATATGAAGCCCGGGAGTAGGCTTAGAATGAACTCCAAAAACCCAACAGCTGCGGTGGTGGTATCAAGCCGTAGCATGTTGCCTGCTACTGAAACCTTGACTGGTGAAGCGGCTACTCCAGGCTCCACTAGCTGACAGACGACTGGTCAGCAGGAACTTATGACGAAAACACCCGGTTCGAGTCTTAAGGACAAGACCGAACCTATTCTATCTTCGCATGCCTATAATTTGCCTAGGCCATCGGCCTTCCTCGGCAAACCAACACGCTCTTAAAAATGTTGAAATAATGGAAGGTGCATCGCTCTCAGGTTTACTTAGAGGCTTGGAGCCAAAGGTCCTAAGACTCCTACTAATAGGGAGAGAGACTCCCTAAATTGAGTTCGGGGATTCGCTGCACAGGCTACCCCAAAGACTACACGTCTAGATTCGGAAACTGCACCTGGAGGGCATCCCATGCCTAAAAGAACTAGGGTAAGGAATATTAAGATGGGTCCAAGAATCTTTGCTAATTGCGTTGGGAACAGTTTGGTGATGGCAGTTGTCGACAAGAGAGAAGAATAGGGCTGCCTCCCTAGGAATAATTGGAGTGGGATAGTCAAATGACTTCGTATACTCAGTATTCTCCGATGTTCTTGCGGTTTTCCGGGGTCTCCTCCAGCCTGTGACGATACAGGCTGGTATCGGGGCCGATAAAAATTAATTGCCTTCGGGGATCAACGCTCAATTGAGTGAGATCTGGCCAGGTACTGCACTAGTTTTAGTCAAGAAGGAAAATATGTCTTCTCGATCAATGGCCCATGCTTGGATACCAATAGATCCTGATACCATCAGATCCTGAATCCATACCTGGACGAATCCCAATCTTTTTACTACCGACTGGAGGATTGGCAGATTGGATGCGGCAGTATTCGTACTAAACTCCGGCTGATCGCAGACCTCAACAAGTTTGAAGTAGTTGTATCCTACGGATTCAACAAGTTTAAACTGATGGTCTTTAGAAGCGGTGGGGTTGGGGAATCAGGAGACGACTCAGCAGTTGTTGCTGAACACTTGCCTGAGGAACTATCGACCACACCGCTAAAGTCTGAAGGGTTGCAGGAGACTGAAAATCCCCCTGCCACAATCGAGACACGAGGGGAAGGCATCGAAACGGGACCCGAAAAACCCTGTGGAGGGGAGGTCATCCGGTTAGACTGGGCTTAAGGTGTACACCAGCGGGGAAGGACGGAACTCAAAAAGTACTTCGACAGCAGGAGCTAGTGAAGCATCTTAAGAGGAATCATTCACACCGTAAGTATCCAATGTCCTAAGGAAGAGGGGTTCCACTACTTTCTTAAGTCTTGATTAGGATAGGTTAGGTTTAAATGGAAGTCTGCCATCACACTCACTTAAATGTTTTCGTCTATTGTGATACCACAGGAACGGAAGAAGGAAGATGCTTTCTAGTTTCTACCGTTGAACCATCCAGATCGCTTTAAAAAGCCCAACAATTTGCGCATGTTCACATCCGCTAAATCAGACAGGTACTCAATGATATGAGAATCTTAGATGGAACTCCTTCTGACTGCCAGTGTTGGATACACTTATAGTTCTTTTTCGATGTCCTCATAGCTTCTGTAAAAATCGTTACTGTCAGCATGTTTTCTGATTAAACAATGAACTGTCATGACGGACACAATGACTGAGACGTCTTTTCTAGCCAGTGGCAGCAAAGCGGTAGACCTCTTCAAGTCTAGATAAAGCCACATAGTTTTGAAATGCTCACAGCCCCCTCTTGAGGACTATCTATCTTTCGTTGTCTTCGGGCCTGGTCCTGAAAACTTAGCTTACATGTCGCTAGAGACATACCCACAGATTCCAGTATCCCTAAAATGTGTAGGGTAGTACCTAGTCGCTCAAGCTCGTCCGCTTTACAATTTCCTGGGATATGGCCCGGCACCCAGAACAGGTGAATTTTGAACTGCTCAGCCATCTCGTTGAGAGATCTGCGACAGTGGAGGGCGGTTTTTGTGTTCAGAAATACGTTCTCCAGGGATTTAATAGCTGCCTGGCTGTCTGAGAAGATATTTATGCCAATCGTCATAATGACATTATATCTTACTTATTCCACCACTTCCTTAATTGCAAGGATCTCTGCTTGGTATACACTGCAGTGGTCGGGTAACGTCTTCGATATGACCAATTCTAGATCTTTAGACTACACCCCAAAGTCCACCTGGTCGTTTAGTTTGGAACCATCCGTATGGAAGTCTATGTAACTTTTATTGCAAGGGATATCGTAGTTCCAAACGGTTCTATCAGGTTTAGTGCTACAGTACTTATTATCAAAAAGCGGCTCAAGTAGGGTGTAATCTACTCTGCCTGGAACATCGGATATTGTATCAAAGATAACACAGTGTCTGTAGCCGCCACATGACCAATTAGAAAGCTTCCTTAACCTCACGGCAGTGGTCGCTGTAATTTGTCTAGCCACAATGTCCAGGGGCATAAAATTAATCATTAAATTCAGTGCGTTAGATGGCGCCGTCCTCAGTGTGGCTGTGATGCACAAACAAGCCATCCTTTGAATTCGGATGACTATCTAACAGTAGGTGAACTTTTGAAGCGCCGTCCACCAGGCCACAATACCATATAGCATTATGGGTCTGACAACTACAATATATACTCAGTGCATGACGCGCGGTCTAAACCCCCAACATTTGCCAATGGCTCTCTTACAGGTGTATAGATAAGCAGTTGACTTTTTTGCCCTTTCCAAAATGTTAGATTTGAAGTTAAATTTCCTGTCCAACAAATCACCCAATTATTTTGCGCTTTCTGTAAATGGAACATTCTGTCCTCCCAAAGAGACAGGTTCCACTGTAGGCAACTGTAGGCTGAAAAGAACTACTTCTGTCTTGCACGGATTAGAGCCTAGACCACTTTCGGTAACCCACTTCGCTGTTGCACGTAGAACTTCCTAAAGTATATCTCTTATAGTGCTGGGAAACTTCCCCCTAACCACAATTGCCACGTCATCAACATACGCGACCACTTTTACACATTTTTCTTCCAGAGGCAATAATATATTGTTAATGACTATATTCCAAAGTCGAGGAGACAGTTGACCCCCTTGAGGTGTTCCTCTGCTGACCTATCTTTTTAGATCCACAGATCCCAAGCCTGCCGTAATGCATCTTTTAGTAAGTAAGTTATTAATAAACTTTCTTACGTTGGAGTTGATGCCTAGCAACTCCAACTCCTTCATGATTGACGTCGGTTTTACATTATTGAAGCACCTTCAATGTCAAGAAATGCTACCATTGTATATTCCTTGACGGCAAGAGAACCCTCTATGTAGCCGACCAGGTCGCGAAGGGCTGTTTCAGTAGATTTGCCTTTGCATGCCGCGACAGGCGTTTTTCAGGAATCTTTGCCCTAATATATGTTCTATCAACCTCTCAAAAGTCTTCAGCATTAAGGATGACAGACTAATAGGACAAAAATCTTTCGCCTTCGTGTGGTAGGGTTTTCCTGCTTTCGGAACGTCCCTTCGTGTCCCTCCATCAGGGTGTTGTCAGTTCCATTATTTCTTGCTGATGTTTCTGTAATGGTGATCTTTTTTAGATGTATGGCGGATTGAGCCATCACTTCGATGTCTAGACCTGTGGCTGCCAGCGACCCACTAGGTTGGGCTTTCTTGACGGTGAATATTCTGAAGATCTGCGAGCACCACCGCTGGCCATTTCCTTTGGCTCATCGGCTTCAGACCCTATTGCACGAACCCATCGTGATGGTTTTCGTATCCGTGCAAGCGGGACACCCCCTGCTTGTGCTAACTTGTTGGTTCGCTCCGCATATTTTATTTCTGCGGTACCCATCACATCTGATAAGCTTCCCCAATCCACCACCTAGGGAGGCGTCCGATGGAAGAATTAGCATGGAACATCGCACGGTCTTTTGACGTGATGAAAATTCAGTCCAATTGATCTTGGTATTAAAAATGTCAGAGCCTGCTGTTAAACTATCTTCTGCAGCTTCGTCTTCCGTATTGATATCATCTTCAAACAACATGTTGTCCACTCCCACAGGATCTATGTCAGGCTCAGAGTCAGAATCTGAAACCTCCGGTATCCAATCACAATCATCATCATTAGAAAAACCTTCATCACTATCCGCCGCGACTTTCATCTAACAGAAAGTGTGCTGCTCTTTCTCCGTAAATACTATGAACATTTCTGGAGCAAATTCGCAAATCATTGTCCTTATCCCAAATATTTCTCAACTCTTTCGTGTCTTCAAATTTGTGTTGGAATATCTGGATGGAGATGAGGGATGAATCAAGATTGGCATAGACTTTGCTCAGAACATTATTTGGTATCCCTCAATCACTGCCTCACCCGGAAACTCTTAATTAAAAGCTGTCCGTAGAAAAGTTTCATTTCAATAACGTAAAGTAGAACATATTTCAATCGCAGAGACAGACAGCCACCCAGGCAGGCCTTTATGGCGTTATTCTTTTACGATACTCCATTATATTTTCGGGTCTAATCTTAATTTTTGTTTTGCTATTTCATTGATTCAAATAACAGCAAGAACGTTTTTATTCAAATAAAATGTGGGCTCTAAAATCTGAAGTTTTAAGTAAAGTGGTATCTTCATGCATTTGGGCTCGCATTAAATTTTATTTCCATTAAGGAGAGATTTTGCAGTTATTCCTTTACAAAAAAAAACGGCTTTAAATATCTTCCACATAATGGTTCTCCATTATACTTGGGAAAACTCTATATCCATTGTGGTTGAGATGGTTTTTCCATTTAGGGGTTTACCACTTACAATGGAGACCACTATTCACATCATAATTCTCCATACTCCAAATGCCCTGAGGCATTTTTAATATAATGCAGTCCATGTGTCTCTGGCTGCACAATGTAAAAAGCCAAGCAACTTTATTCTGAGACACATTTCCATGTTTCTCCTAAAACTCTTTTGCAGTGTTTAGCCTTTTCTTTGCAAAAACAAAAAATGGGCAGCTACAAAATTCTGTGCAAAAACTGAGACTAAAGATGTAACAAAATGAACTGCAAAACATCTTCACGCAAACTTGGAGTTTGGCCAAAATGTCAATTCATTTTAATGGAGATAGCTGGGCGAAATGCGAAACATCAATGTCCATTTTTATTTAACATTCGACTCACATTCACATATGTGCTTTTGGGTGCATCTATTTACAAGGCTTGGGATATAAACGATGATTTGAAAAGGTGTCCACGTTTTGGCATAATCATTTTTGATTTAAGTGATAACATGGTAGCGTGGCAACTGTTAAATGTTAGCCATATTATGATCTTAGATTGGGAAATTCAATTGGCTGTAGTTGAGCATGCCAAGTACGATCCAAAAACTTGATATAGCTCCCATATAAATCGATCTCCCGATTTGGGGTCTTGAACCCATGTACGTCGCAACTGGGGTCCGATTTGGCTGAAATGTGGAATTTAGTTTTCTGTAATTACTTCCAACATCCGTGGTACATATGGTCTAAATCAGTCTATAATATGGTATAGCCGATCTCCCGACTTGAGCTCCTGGATGCCGCAATTGTTATCCGATTTGGCTGAAATGTTGCTCTTAGTGTTCTGTTATGATTTCCAAAAAATGTGTCAAGTACGATCTAAATCTGCTTATGACCAGTGTTGTCACTCAAGAAAATTATTTCCTACCAAAATTAAAAAAAAAAAATCCTACCAAACTCGACCAAAATCTACAAAATTTTCAACAAGCCAAAAATGCGGCATGTTTGTTGCTGAAATGTTGCTCGCAGTGTTCTGTTATGATTTCCAAAAAATGATCTAAATCGGCTTATGACCAGTGTTGGCACTAAAGAAAATTATATCCTACCAAACTCGACCAAAACCTACCAAATGTTCAACAAGCCAAAAATGCGGTATGTTTTTATACCCACCACCGAACAGAACAGTTGGCCATTTTGCAATTCTGTTTCGAGCCCATAAAGTTATACATTTTTAACGCCATGAAGTATTCTATCGTCGTTATTCATAAAAGATCTAGACATGCCCGTCCGTCTGTTTTTTGAAATCCCTCTATAGCCTTACGTCCAAAGTTGGCCTAGATCTTGATATAGCACCCTTTATACCGATCTCCCGATAAAGTCGCATTTTTGCCCCCATTTCAATGAGTTTGAATAAAGCTATCTTCCGATTTAAATATTGAGCCCAGAAATGCGCTTTTACTAACCATTTTACAGTGATTTGCTTGGACGTCTCAACGTCTGAGCATGAACCAGATTTGACCATATTTGTATGCAGCTGCCACATAGCCCTCTTTTCTGATTGAAGGCATTGATCGCACAAAAGGCGCATTTCACCCAGAATTAATAAAATTTGGAAGAGATCCCTTAACAGTGGTACCAGTTAGTCAATATCCGAACTTACGGCCTTTTCACTGAAATTTGAAGCCCTTCACTCTCGATATCCATGGTTTTGCTCTACATTCTTAACGTATACACAGAAACGAATTTTGTGTTATCCACGGCGTTGGAAAAACCTACCAAAAATTGAGGTCAGCCTACCAACCTACCAAGAGAATAAAAACCTACCAATTTTGGTAGCAACCTACCAAAATCGGCAACACTGCTTATGACCAGATGTAGTTCCCAAATAAAACCGTTCCCCGAAGTGGCCTCACGGAGCCAAATTAGACAAATACGGGGATTGGGGGACGATATGCGCATAAGCATAGAAGGGCGTGTGGAGGGTGGGCTAAGCACCCCCCAGAAAATTTTTAGCCTAACCCCGAAATTTTAAAAATGTCATTGTTTACGGCAAAAATTGTTTATTTTATTGATATTCCAAGGGTTTCAGCCCCCCAGAAAGCTGGACTGGCTTTTTATGGCCCCAAAACCTAAAACCGAGAGATCGGTCTATATGGCAGCTATATCCAAATCTGGACCGATCTGTGCGATAATGCAGAAGTATGTCAAGGGGCTTAATTTAACTAACTGTCCCAAATTTCGGCGACATCGGACAATAAATGCGCCTCTTATGGGCCTAAGACCCCAAATCGGCGGATCGGTCTATATGGCAGCTATATCCAAAACTGGACCGATCTGAGTCATATTAACGGAGGATATTGAAGGGCCTAAGACAACTCACTGTTCAGCAAAATCAGATAATAAATGTGACTTTTATGGGTTTAAGACCCTAAATCGGAGGATCGGTCTATATGGCAGCTATATCCAAATCTGGACCGATCTGAGTCATATTAACGGAGGATATTGAAGGGCCTAAGACAACTCACTGTCCCAAATTTCAGAAAAATCGGATAATAAATATGGCTTTTATGGGCCTAAGACCCTAAATTGGAGGATCGGTCTATATGGCAGCTATATCCAAATCTGGACCGATCTGAGTCATATTAACGGAGGATATTGAAGGGCCTAAGACAACTCACTGTCCCAAATTTCAGAAAAATCGGATAATAAATATGGCTTTTATGGGCCTAAGACCCTAAATTGGAGGATCGGTCTATATGAGGGCTGTATCCAAATCTGAACCAATCGGGACCCAATTGAAGAGTGATGTTGGGTGGCCTAATACAACTCACTGTCCCAAATTTCAGCAAAATCGGATAATAAATGTGGCTTTTATGGGTCTAAGACCCCAAATCGGAGGATCGGTCTATATGGCAGCTATATCCAAATCTGAACCGATCTGAGCCAAATTGACGGAGGACGTTGAAGGGCCTAACACAACTCACTGTCCCAAATTTCAGCTAAATCGGATAATAAATATGGCTTTTATTGGCCTTAGACCCTAAATCGGCGGATCGGTCTATATGGCAGCTATATCCAAAACTGGACCGATCTGAGTCATATTAACGGAGGATATTGAAGGGCCTAAGACAACTCACTGTCCCAAATTTCAGCAAAATCGGATAATAAATGTGGCTTTTATGGGTTTAAGACCCTAAATCGGAGGATCGGTCTATATGGCAGCTATATCCAAATCTGGACCGATCTGAGTCATATTAACGGAGGATATTGAAGGGCCTAATACAACTCACTGTCCCGAATTTCAGCAAAATCGGATAATAAATATGGCTTTTATGGGCCTAAGACCCTAAATTGGAGGATCGGTCTATATGGCAGCTATATCCAAATCTGGACCGATCTAAGTCATATTAACGGAGGATATTGAAGGGCCTAAGACAACTCACTGTCCCAAATTTCAGCAAAATCGGATAATAAATGTGGCTTTTATTGGCCTTAGACCCTAAATCGGCGGATCGGTATATATGGGGGCTATATCAAGATATAGTCCGATATAGCCCATCTTCGAACTTAACCTGCTTATGAACAAAAAAAGAATCTGTGCAAAGTTTCAGCTCAATATCTCTGTTTTTGAAGACTGTAGCGTGATTTCAACAGACAGACGGACAGACGGACGGACATGTCTAGATCGTCTTAGATTTTAACGCTGATCAAGAATATATATATACTTTATAGGGTCGGAAATGGATATTTCGATGTGTTGCAAACGGAATGACAAAATGAATATACCCCTATCCGTCGGTGGTGGGTATAAAAACATGTACAACAAGTAAAAGCGTAATAAGTTCGACCGGGTTGAATCTTATGTAGCTTCCACCATGTATTGCAATTGTCAAGTTCTTTGTTCGGTACCTCTTTATAGGCAAACAAAGGATCGCGGATCGAACTATGTAAGGTTATGGACTGATTCCATATCATACTTGGTTGAATAGGTGGAGAGTAGGCAATTTTAACAAAACACGAAACGTGAGTGAGCTGTTTAAACCAGTGTTGCCAAACTATTGTAATAATTGCTAAATAATCACCCTTTAGATGTCTAGAGGCATTTCTGGTCGATTCTAAGCTATTATCTTCATGACTTTTACAGGGACTGGGACTTTTACTTTTACTGGGGGACTGGGCTACGTGCACAAGTTGGAGTTATTCAAATATAAATGGGACAGTGTGTGTGTCCGCTCCAATGTTTGGTCTTCCATTGTGTTTAGGGAATAGGGTAGTTACAATGTTTCACATTGTTGTATCAACCATCTCCGTACTTGAGCTTTTCATTACGACTTTTCATACAAGTCTCCAGGGGTCTCAGTTGAGATCGTCTCTTAGTTCTTCTCATTTCTCTCTTTTGCTTTTGGTAATGGGGCTCCCTAGTGCCTTTTTTGCCTCCCTATATAGGTAATGCTCTACTCCTGCTGCGCCCCTGCGTTTAGCTCTGTTGTACTTTCGCCTTTTTCGAATACAATCACGCCTATGTTCATCGATTGAATCATTCCACCTGTGTTCTGCGGCTCTGTGTGGTCTTGGCCTCTTAATTCAAGGCATTGCCTCATCACATCCCTTAGCCATTATGGACATGAAGCGATCCGCGCTATTGAGGCGTATCCGATGGATTCAAATTCCTGCGCATATCGGTCGATCTCAGCAATCTGGGCTGAAAAAAATTCGAAAAATTATGCAGGTGGCGCACATTGGTTCAAGAGTGGCCGAAATTCATTTTTTTCATGTTCGCCGATTTGGATAATTTTTTGGTATTTTGTTGTCAGATAGTTGAATATTATGATTCCGTAATATTAGGCTGATATATTTAGTATTTCTTTGGACAGACACGCTCCAAGTTCATATATGTTCGCTTGTTTAAAATGGCATGCAAATTTACTGTATATTCAATCTTTTGGTACAATCACAGTAAACTTATCATTTGACTTTGTTGTATATTTTCGTAAATGGCAATTGTCATAGATGAGATTTGCATTAAAAAAAGTTGGAAAAAGTGCCACATAAAAAATTTCGTAGAACAAAATATAAACAACATCAAAATTTCAATGTTCATCAACTTCAGTGGACTGCATGTTTTTAGCGCTGTGGAGCGCTGTTTAACGAAAGACGTCAAATTACAGCTTGAAGTCTCAGCTAAAAGCTAAAAAAAAATTCAGCTGCTCATACCTGCTCCTTTCCAAAAGAAACAGTAAAAACTATAAAGTGATAAAGTAAGAAAACGTGAATTTTCGTTCATGCTTGTTGTTGTTGTTGCCATAATTCTTTACTGTTAACAACAATAGAAGATCAAGCGATAGACTATTAGGTGCTGTGTTATCATTCATTTATTATGTTGTTGCATGCAATAACAACTACACATTATGTCTTGCTCTCTTTATTGCACAAAATCTTTTCCGTTAGAGCTTAATAAGTAATACATTAAGTACCAACAACAATATACAGTTTCTGATTTAAATTTCTGCTTTTGGGTATACATTTCTAATATTATTGATATGCTAATTGACATTACATTGGCAAGTGCAGTGATAAGAGGTGTGTTTTTAAGTGATATCAAGATTTAATTTTATTAATTATGGAAAATGTAACAATTTCTTATTTAAATATTTGCGAAATATTAATTGATAACAACAGTGATATTGATGTTACTGTCGAAGTCATTGCAAATAGCAATGAAGGAATGACTGCTGAGGATGTTGAAGTCTTTACTGGATTTTTGAAAAAAAACTTTTTTACAAAGTTCAAAGATAGATGGCAAAAAGCAAGACGCATAAAAACCAGATTTCTTGATCTTAATGAAAATTGGCTGAAAAATGTCTACAAAGTGTGCAAATATACCGCAAACAATGAAGCACCAAGCTGTTCAAATATGGTTAAACGTGGACGTCCAGCAAAAGCCTTCGAGGATTGCCAACCGCGAACAAAGAGGACAAAGGTACAAGATTTTTGTGAAAACACCTCAATGGTGTTGATATCGTCTGCCGCAAAAAAAAGTGAGTGTTTAGACAAATCCATTAAGGCGTTCACCCCGGAGAAGGCACTTGGGCTGATACTTGATGCTTCGTTGTCAAAGCATCAATATGAGGTTTTGCGCAGTTCAGCTAGAGAAATTGGATTCGACATTTACCCATCCTACCATCAGGTACTGGAAGCAAAAAAAAAATGCTATCCTGCAAATGTTCAGGTGCAAGAAAGTTGTAGCAAAGTTTCTCTACAACAGTTATTAGATCATACAGTAACCAGGATTTTGATGACAAAACCGAGAATGAGGTGACAGAACTCCCCAACGAACTGCAAATGTTCTCAAAATGGGGCTGTGACGGAAGTTCGGGACACAGTGAATACCATCAAAAATTCACAGATCCAAATGACTCCGATAAATATATGTTCTTAACGTCACTTGTTCCATTGACCCTCACAGAGCGTAATAATATGTCAACAATGTGCTGGAGAAATACAGAGCCATCATCAACTAGATTTTGCCGACCGTTAAAATTTGAATTTATACAAGAAACAGCTGAAGTTATAAATTCAGAGGTCAGTCGTGTTAATGACGAAATAAAAAATTTAAGAAATACTGTCGTTGAATTGCATAGCAGAAACTTCAATATTTCTCACACACTGAAATTAACAATGATTGATGGGAAAGTAGCTACTACGATTTCTGGAAGTTCATCTATGGCGGTTTGCTTCATATGTGGAGCAAAGCCCACAGAAATGAATAATTTAGATGCGGTGATTTTGAGGAAATGTTCGGAAGAAGCAGTTGCGTTTGGTATTTCTCCCTTGCATGCGAGAATCAAATTTATGGAGTGCATTCTGCACATTTCTTACCGTCTAAGTTTCAAAAAATGGAGAACAGATAGTTACACAAAAATTGAAATGGCGGCAAATAAAGCTGAAATTGGGAAGAGATTAAAGTTGACACTGGGCATAAATGTGGACGCGGTGAAGCAAGGTATGGGCACAACAAACGATGGCAATACGGCAAGAAGGTTTTTCGAAAATCCAGCCAAAACTGCAGACGTAATTGGAATAAAAGAAGAGTTAATACATAGATTTAAAATTATTTTGGCCGCAATAAATTGTAATGCAGCAGTCGACACTAGCAAATTTCATATATATTGCATGGATACTGCCAAGTTGTTTGTTGATCTCTATGGCTGGTACTACATGCCTGTAACTGTGCATAAGATTCTGGTGCATGGTAGCAAAATTATAGCAGAAGCTATTCTGCCAATAGGTATGTCTCTATTTAAAGGCCCTTATTCAATGATTTAATTTTCA
The DNA here is from genome assembly GCF_963082655.1 of Stomoxys calcitrans. Lineage (NCBI taxonomy): Eukaryota > Metazoa > Arthropoda > Insecta > Diptera > Muscidae > Stomoxys > Stomoxys calcitrans. The sequence goes on from NC_081552.1 coordinate 199,175,694, forward strand.
TTTTTTACATTTTAATTGATTGTTTGTATCAGGTATGCTGTCCGAAGAAGCTCAGGAAGCGAGGAATAAAGATTATAGAGCCTATAGATTACATCATTCGCGAAGAATTGGACGTGTAGCCACTAATGAAGATGTAATGCATAACCTTTTATTGTCTTCAGACCCATTTATAAATAGATTTCGCTCAAAGCTGCAAATCAAAAAATTGGAGTACGATAATGATGTTAAAAAATTATTAAAAGACTATGCTTAATTTATTTATTCATGTTTTTTCTATGGGAGGTGGCCGTAAAAGTGGGCGGATCAGGTATATATTTTCAGGAGCCCATTCTACAATTATAATAATTACTTTTTGTGAAAATTGAATTGATGCATTAAAAATTAAAAGTGGGCGGATATTTTTCAAATTTCACACAAATGATTCTGAGTGTTTAAAAATGCTATGTGCCAAAAAACAATGCCGTAGGTCAAAATTTAATTTTTACTTTGTATGGGAGGTGGGCGTAAAAGTGGGCGGATCATTTTGATTTTTCCATTTTTTCTTGATTCAAACAAAAAATGCCTATGTGCCAAGTTTCATTGTCCTTCGACAACTTCTTCTATTTTTAGCCGCTCGTTCAATGAACTTGAACCAATGTGTGGCGTGTGTCATGTGTTTCCAGGTCACAATAGGGACATACATCCTGCACGTTGGCATCAATCTTTGCTCTGTTGGGTCTTCCGGATCGCCAGAACTTCTCTGGTTTGCCGGGGGAGGTCAATTTCTTCAGGTGCAATCGTCAGGTCGTTTTCCAATGACCACATTTACCTGGTAGCTATTCACCGCATCTGCTACTGTTTTCTCATAAATGTTGCCTAGACCCGCTTGATATGACGCTTGATCTAGAGGTTTTCTCTTGTAGCGCTGGACCTCGCGCTCTAGATCAAGTAAATCTTCCTTAGGGCTTCTGGATCAAGTAGATCTACCTTAAGGCTTCTGGACGGTGGATATCTATCCACAAGATGATGATCTGGATGGTCTCTGCGATTTAAGCCCAGAAGGTATTACTAAGACAGCATGTAATTATGTCTTCGCACGGGTAGAATCTTTGTCTCCAAATGGCGATGTTCCCGCCCGTCGAAGTTCGAAGTTCTAATAAATTAAGCAACCAGGCTCCGGAGGAGTAGTACTATCAGGGGTACTATCAGGATGAAAATTATCCTCTGAAGCCAGCCCAATCGGCCTTCTTCTGATTGATATACGTCCGGCGCCCAGAGGTTATGGAGTCGGGTGGTCGGTCGATGGTGAGAATTATGACCCACTACTGTTTATGTTTGCACAGCACCTTGCACCATATTCAGTGTGACTATACTCACGTCACAAGGCGTTAGCAAAATCGGAAATGCACCCACCTCATGCACCGGTTACACCTCGCCGACACCGACCAATGATGGAGGCGGTTCTGGCAAATCGAACAAAACCAGGGTCCGGGGTTCTTTTCAATCCCGGCACGGACCAGAATCGTACGCACTCCGGGATGAGCCTCTCCCATGACGAAAAAAAGGACGAATACTTACGCTGAGGTGGCAGCCCTTGCCAATAAAGGACATAGATTAATTATATATAGAAAAAGAATTTGAACTTCGCACATAGATTGGTTGGTGGCGGTAGCTTAATTTTTTTTTTTTAATTTTTTCGGAAGAACTGCTTCCTCTGAAGAACAGTATAATAATTACCGACTCCTATAAGCTTAACATTTGCTATAAAATGTTGAGAGTACAAACATTTTTCTGTTATTTCAATCCTCTTTGGAAGGATTCCATCTGTTGAGTACAACCGGCTACCATAGGATTGTCGATGTACTGGTTATCACTTGCAGTGTATATCTCCTGTGTCTTCCGAGACGTCTGAATGTAGGAACGCTTCCACTATTGGCCACAACCAATTCCGTCCTTGCTGCCATCGGCAATATCCTTCTACCTGTTGAGTTAGTCGCATGCCCCACTCAGCGCATCCTAAGGTTTGGACTGGAGTTCATCAGTAGCATCGCTGGGTGTAAGATAGCAACTAAACAGCGTAAAGTTTATTAGCTTTACTCACACGAATCCCTTACCCTTTCCACTTTTTATCGGCTGAATAGTACTGCTGGTTGGTATTCATATAGCAGTAGTTTTACTATCGTCTTCGATCCAGAACCCTTGGGTGATTTCTATATTTTGCCAGGTGATTTGTATGATATTTATCTCTTGTTCTATAGTTATCTGTGGCAGAAGAAAGTGTGCCACTTTACTCCCATGCATATTACCAACTAGAATTTTCACCACGCCTTTGATGTTATATTCTTGCAGCTTAATGAACCGTTCAGATGGTTTGTCTGACTCTTGCCCTCTAATGAGCACATGCAACATTTTGGTGCATTCTTACATTCTTTCAATTTATGGCCATTCTCGCCACAACGGATGCATAATCCCATGCCCTTTCTATCGGACCCATCGCATTCCCACTGCATGTGGCCTGCTCCAAAACATCAGAAACGTCGTTTGCGATCTTCCTTGTACCGTTTATTCTTCATTGCGGTCTTTACCCTGCTTGCCTTAAGATGCTCCTTGACTGCTACTATCGGCAAGGAGACGAAAGCCCTTCGTTGTTCTTTACTGTCAGGTGCGCAGACATTTCCTCTTCAGTTGCACCGGTTACCGCGTTAATGGCGGCGACGATCCTTCTGCAGTCGAGAGACGTCTAAGTCCTGGATCTCTATATATTGGGTTGCCCAAAAAGTAATTGCGGATTTTTCATATAGTCGGCGTTGACAAATTTTTTCACAGCTTGTGACTCTGTAATTGCATTCTTTCTTCCGTCAGTTATCAGCTGTTACTTTTAGCTTGCTTTAGAAAAAAGTGTAAAAAAAGTATATTTGATTAAAGTTCATTCTAAGTTTTATTAAAAATGCATTAACTTTCTTTTAAAAAATCCGCAATTACTTTTTGGGCAACCCAATATGATTTTGGCCTAAGACCCTGGACCAGCTCTGATTCCTTAATCGTGCCTTTAAGTGCATCATGAAACTTGTCCTTTTTTCTTCCTTCCCTATCACCGGAAGAATAGTCCCGTTTTCGTCTTTCTGAAGGATTGTACCGCAAGTCATTCTCCTCAGGCTTCACATTTTGCCTGAAGTTGGCATAACTATGCCCGTCTGCTGGTTTAATTATGACAGCTTCAGGTCGCTGTTTTGACTGTCCTTGCTCGTTCCTTTTCCCCTTGAAGCCTTTTCAGCCTTAGGTCGCTTATCTCTCTCTCTGTTTTGTTTTCGAAAGGATTCGACGCAAGGCGTTTAACCTAATAAGCGTCTGGCTCACCGGCTTATCTATGGCCTAGTATTAAGGCCAACAATGAAACCTCTAGTCAAGATGGGATGGATTAAACATTCCCTTGTGTATTTATTAAATTTATTCGCATATAGTCGATAAGGTAAGGTTTGGTTAAAATTGTTTCTATAATCAACTCTGAATTCATACCTTTAATTTTTTTAAACTATTTGCCCAAAAGGAACCAAACATTTTTATTCTACTTCAATGTCCGAGAATATGTAACCACTTACAGGCTCTATCATTTACACCACAGGATCCTTTTGCTTTTGTTTCCCTTTACAACATTCAAAGGCATGCATGGAATCTTCTCTTTGAAAGGAGGCCATTTAGTAAAGATAAAAAAAGCCTTTTGGCTAACGTTTGCAATAAACATTGTATCCTTTTATTTTGGATTTTTTTTTTGCTCCCTCCCCAACAAACAAACTCTGAGTATAGAGGCAGGCAGACATTGGTAGTTGTAGTCCTTGCTTTATGTGCTGTTGCTACTTTTGTAGTACAAGCAAATTGAAAGGTGCATCAATGGCAACAAATCAATTCTTTGCAAGAGTGTTTGCATTGCCATCACGCAAGGCTTAAGAAACACTAGAAAACAAAGTCAACTGACTGAAGGTAGCTGTAGGTTTCAGGGTTGATAAATCAGTGTACTGAAGTAATGGTACTGAATAAACCTAAATGAGGATATCTTCATATCAAACGGTATTGTATAAAAATCGAATGAAAAATAAATAAAAGGGTGTTAAGTTTGCCTGAGCGGATCTTGCACTATCTCTACCATTGATTTTCGTCGAGTTTTAAGTATGGAACTGAGGTTTCAATAATCGGATATGCAGATTGCGCAGACTTGCTGAAGCCGAAACCTTAGCAACGCATATCATGTCTTAAATCTTTCAGCTGGCAATCCATCGGCATCTGGTGCGTTGCTATACCCTCCACCACAGGATGGGGTATACTAATTTCGTCATTTCGCTTGTAATACATCGAATTATTGATCTCAGACCCAACAAATTTAAAAATTTATATTGTTGATAGTTTTGACATTCTGAGACGATTTAACCATGTCCGTCCTTCTGCCGAAAACACGCTAACTTTCGAAGGAATACAGCTAGGCGCTTGAAATTTTTGCACAAAAACTTCCTATTAGTATAGTTCGGTTGGAAATTGGCTATATTAGTCAATGTTTTGATATAGCTCCCATATATACCTATTTCGGATCTTGACTTCTTGAGACTCTAGTGGGTACAAGTATTATCCACTTTTTCCTGAAATTACGCACGAAGTGTTTTGTTTACAATATGGTCTAAATTGGTTAGGAACCTGATATAGCCCCCATATAAACCGCTCTTCCGATTATACTTCTTAAGCCTCTAGAGGGCGCAATTCTTATCCACTTTGGCTGAAACTTTGCACCACGTGCAAGTACGTTCTGAAAAGGTCCATAACCCGATATAGCTACCATGTAAACCGATCTCTCGATTTTACTTCTTGAGCCCCTATAAGGCACAATGCTTATCAGATTTAGGTGAAATTTTGCACAATGACTTCTACTATGGTCTCCAATATCCAAACCAAGTGTGGCCCGAAACGGTTCATATCCTGGCAAAGCTCCAATAGCATATTCATTTTTATCAACTATAGCTTCTTTGCCTACGCAAAAAAAAATTAAAAATCGGTTTAACGAAGTTAATTGATCCAATTAATTTTTGTATTGCTTTAATCACGAAAATGATAATATCAAACTCCGTTTTTGAAAAACTAATTGAAACAACTAAAAAGACGTTAAGTTCGGCCTGGCCAAACTTTGGATGCCCACCACCTCGGGTATACATGTAAACCATCTTTCATCACAATTCGATGACAAATGCATCATTTATGCCCTCATAGCAGCTAGATGGCATTTGGCATGGAAATAGAGTGGTCTATTAAGTACAAGTCATTGTTCAAATTTATAGAGCAAAATATTGGCCTTTTTGGTAGCTATATCCAAATAAAGACCGATCTGAATCATATATGACACCGATGTCGAAAAGCCTAACAGAAGTCACTGTGTCAAATTTCAGTGAAACCAGATTATAAATGCGCCTTTTATGGGGCCACGACTTCAAATCCAAATATGGACCGATCGAGGCCAAATTGCAGAAGAATGTCGACTGGCCTAACACAACTCACTGTCCCGAATTTCGGCGACATCGGACAAAAAATGCGCTTTTATGGACCCAAGACCATAAATCGAGAGATCGGTGTATATGGCACCTATATCAAAATCTGGACTGATCTGGGCCCCAAATTGCAGAAAGATGTCGAGAGGTCTAACACAACTCACTGTCCCGAATTTCGGCGACATCGGGCAATAAATGCGCCTTGTATGGGTCCAAAACCTAAAATCGAGAGATCCGTCTATATGGCATCTATATCCAAATCTGAACCGATCTGTGCCATATTGCAGAAAGATGTCGAGGGGCCTAACGTTACTCACTGTCCCAAATTTCGGTGACACCGGACAATAAAAGCGCCTTTTATGGGCCCAAAACCTAAAATCGAGAGATTGATCTATATGGCAGCTACATCCAAATCTGGACCGATCTAGGCCAAATTGCAGGAAGGTGTCAAGAGGCCTAACACAACTCACTGTCCCGAATTTCGGCGACATCGGACTGTAAAAGTGCTTTTTATGGACCCAAAACCTAAAATCGAGATATAGGTCTATATGGCAGCTATATCCAAATCTAAACCGATCTGTGCCATATTGCAAAAAAATGTCGTGGGGCTTAACGTAACCCACTGTTCCAAATTTCCGCGAAATCGGACAATAAATGCGCTTTATATGGGCCCAAACCCTTAAATCTAAGGACCGGTCTGTATGGCAGCTATATCCAAATCTGAATCGATCTGTGCCATATTGCAGAAAAGTGTCGAGGGGCCTAACGTAATTCACTGTCCCAAATTTCGGCGAAATCGGACAATAAATGCGCCTTATATGGGCCCAAACCCTTAAATCGAAGGATCGGTCTATATGGCAGCTATATCCAAATCTAAAGCAATCTCGGCTAAATTGAAGATGAATGTTGGGTGGCCTAACATAATTCACTGTCCCAAATTTCAACAAAATCGGATAATAAATGTGGCTTTTATGGGCCTAAGACCTTCAATCGGCTGATCGGCCTATATGAGGGCTATATCCAAATCTGAACCAATACAATTTTGGGTGGCCTAATACAACTTACTGTCCCAAATTTCAGCAAAATCGGATAATAAATGCGGCTTTTATGGGCCTAAGACCTTAAAACGACAGAACGGTCTATATGGGGGCTATATCAAGATATAGTCCGATATAGCCCATCGTCGAACTTAACCTGCTTATGGACAAAAAAAGAATCTATGCAAAGTTTCAGCTTAATATCTCTATTTTCAAAGACTGTAGCGTAATTTCAACAAACAGACGGACGGACATGGCTAGAACGTCTTAGATTTTTACGACGATCAAGAATATATATACTTTATAGGGTCGGAAATGGATATTTCGATGTATTGCAAACAGAATGATAAAATAAATACACCCTCATCCTTCGGTGGTGGGTGTCAAAATGACATAACCTTTCGTTTCTCATTAGTTTGTAACACCCAAAAGGATGAGAGATAGACCCATTGATAAGTATACCGATCGACTCAGAATTACTTTCTAATTCGATTTAGCTATGTCCGTCTGTCTGTCTGTCCATGTTAATTTGTGTACAAAGTACAGGTCGAAGTTTTCATCCGATCGTCTTAAAATTTGGTACAGGCATGTTTTTCGGCGTAGACACGAAGGCTATTGAAATTGAAAAACATCGGTTCAGATCTGGATATAGCTCCTATATATATGTTCGTCCGTTTTGCAGAAATAATGCAATAAAATGGTCATTTGTTAACCGATTCTCTCGAAATTTGGCATAGAAATCGGATCAAATTTCGATATAGCTCTCATATATATATAGCCCGATTTTCACACCTAGAGCCATTGCAAGCGCATTTATTGACCAATCTTTCCAACATTTTGTACAACGCCTTCCTCGTCGACTACCACAATATATGAGAAGTTTGTTTGAAATCGGTTCAGATTTAGATATAGCTCCAATATATATGTTCGTCCGATTGGCAGTAATAATGCCATAAAATGGTTATTTGTTAACCCATTCTCTCGTAATTTGGTGGGACGGATTTTCTTATAACTCTCGACATTACTGGTGAATTTCATAGAAATCGGTTCAGATTTAGATATAGCTCTCATTTATATATATCGCCGAATTTTCACTCCTAGAACCATTGCAATCGCATTTATTAACCAATCTTCCCAAACCTTTGTACAACGCCTTTCTCGATGACTTCCACATTATCTAAGAAGTTTGCTCGAAATCAGTTCAGAATTAGATAAAGTTAGATTTTAGGCATTTTTCAATAATGTTGTCATTTGTCAACCGTAGTTATTACAGTTTGAACATATTTGCTCGCCGAGGTCGATCAAAATATTTTTAGAATTGGATATAGCTCCCACATTATACTTATAGGGTAGGTGTAGGGTATTATACAGTCGGCACAGCCTGACTTTTGACCTTCCTTACTGGTTTTCTTTAACACTGAGAATCATAAAAAACTCGTCAACGGGTGTTGATTCCAAATGAAGTACCTTCACTTAATTGTTATAAAAACGAAATATGTACCCTGATTTTTTCGATCAATTCTCATTTTGTTCATAGGTTTTATGTGGTTTTTCGTCAATGTTCTAAAACTGGACACATTATTCTGTTTTGGATTTTTATGATTTAAAAAAGAGAAAGAATATAATTTTAAAGTGGTTTGTGTGTGACCTTCTTTAATATTTAAATGGAATAAACATTATTTTTGCCCCTGATCTTTAATGGAATGTTTATCGGCGAATTTGTATTGAAAACGTTATTTTAGTCATTGATAGGCAAAAGTACATTCATTCGTGTAACGGCAAATAATTTTTAAGAAAACAATTAAAAAAGTCATCACCCTAGTACACATTCTGTACCGTCATTGGAGATTGGTTATCTGGCATTCTCATTGGCGCCACTATGGGATACCAGCAGCTGGGAAAATCGGGGAAAACATTAGTTTGAACACCCAGATCGGCCCACACCCACGTATTTCCCCTTCTCTCTAATAGGAATTTTACTATCAGCTTTTCTCCCAGCTGCACTGTTGCTATATACGCCGCATATATGGCTTCATTAGCATTTTGGCACCATGGATTCCTTAAGTAGGCTTCATATTTAGTTGGTGGTATATAAATTCGTTATTAATTGTTTGCTATAAAAAATTTTTCTTTTTATGGATAAAAAGTACAATTTTATTAACACATTGTACCTTTTTTGATACATCAAATATGAAAAAATATACAATATATCATCCCTGATAGATTCATATACCTATTGCATACAGCTTAAAATAACGGGGGTTGAGTAGAGCAGTCAGGGCATGTGAACTCGAAACAAAGAAACAGCTAGGCATTCCAGAGGAACATATCTTCATCATCCTCATCAGAATCAACATCACCATGGATGCCAGTGGATGAATGGTGGCTGATCTGAAATGAAGTATTGGTTGGCATTTATTGTGTTTGAAGTGGAAACTTAACGAGCACATATGTCTTGTTGGTAGATGCGATGCTACTGACGACTGCCCTCTACTGATGAGGGTATTAAATCCTTGCGCAAACAAATCCTGCAGACATTTACACACCATCATACTATCTGTAAGTAATGACACACATATAGGAATATGTAAAAGTGTGTTTGTATCTTGGATGAGGATGGAATATGTTGTTACTCTGGTCAGGTTAAGCTAAAACCTTTGGCATTTTGTATTTATAATTGGGATAAGCAATCCTAGAAGAGAATTTTAATAAACCCTTAAAAAGTACTCAAAACTAGTCCAACTTTAAGCTTTTGCTAACATACAGATTTTTAAATATGAAAACACAAAATATTTATATCTTCGGAGCTTAGGATTATGATTTGCACCTGGAATGTCCATATTCTATTCTGAGAAGGGGAAGTGCACGCGCAGGTGCGTGCACTTCATCTGCTAAGTTTAAACCAGTAAGGACAGGCAAAAGTCGGGCGGTGTCGACTGTATCATACCCTGTACCTACCCAATAAGTACAAAATGAGAACTATATTTCATTCTGAATAATTTTGATGGACCTCGTCGGATGTTTTCAGATGGGTTATAATACAATCCGTATCCGATTTCGAGCAAATATGTTCAAACTGTAATAACTACGCTTGACAAATGACAACATTATTGCAAAATTACCCAAAGTCTGAAGATCATATATTGTATAAACAAAATTGCAAATTTTGCCCATGAACATTCCACTAAGGAACAGGGGCAAACTTCTCACATATCAATGAGTGCAGTCCGATTCAAGTTTAAGCTCAATGATGGAGAGAAGTTTTACATGGCATAGTACCTCACAAATGTTGCCAGCATTAGGAGGGGAAAAGCTCCGCTGAAAATTTTTTCTGATAGTCTCGCCGGGATTCGCACCCAGGCGTTCAGCGTCATAGGCGGACTTGCTAATCTCTGCTCTATGGTGGCCTTCACATATATATGGGAGCTATTGGGTTGCCCAAAAAGTAATTGCGCTAAAAGCTAAAAGTAAGAGCTGATTACCGACAGAAGAAAGAATGCAATTACAGAGTCACAAGCTGTGAAAAATTTTGTCAACGCCGAATATATGAAAAATCCGCAATTACTTTTTGGGCAACCCAATATATTAAATCCAAAAGGTCTTCCAGTGTGAAAGCATCCTCTGAAACTCTATGTTCCTTCTTGTACCAGAGCTACTGTAGCTCCAATCGACTCTATCAAGTTTAGGCCTGTTTATCCAAAAAACACCTCAGAAAATATGTCTCCTCACTGCCTAACATATGGGACATTGTGTTATTCTTGTCCCTTATCCTTACGGCAGTGGTCGCAGCCACAATGTCCAGAGGCTTTAAGTGTAGTATTACATTCAGTGCATCGGAAGGTCTTGTCCTCAATCCGGTATCATGCAGCCAAAACAAAAAACAAGTAATACTATGCTAGGTTCAGACGGGCTGATTCTTATATACCCTCTACAATGGATCGCATTTGTGAAGTTCTTTGCCTGATATCTCTCTAAAAACAAACAAAGGATAATGGCGAAGAAACGTTATGCTATTGGAACTATATCAACTATGGATCGATTTGGGCCGTACTTGACTTGGATGTTGGAGACTAAAGTTGATGTCATTGTGCATAATTTCAGCCGAATCGTATAAGAATTGCTCCATATAGAGGCTCAAGGAGTGAAATCGTTTATATGGGAGCTATACCAGGTTATGAATCGATTTACACCGTATTTGGCACGTTTGTTTAAGTTCATAGAAGAAGTCCTTGAAAACAATTTCAGCCATATCGGAAAGCTAAAATTTTAGCCATTACATCAGATTATAAACCGATTTCGACCATACTTAGCATAGTTGATGAAAGTCAAAATAAAACATTTCATTCAAAATTTCAGACAAATGTGATAGTAATTGCGCCGTCCTGCAGCTTAAGAAGTCAAGATCCGAGATCGGATTATATGGCAGCTATATCAGGTTATGAACCAATTTTGACCATACTTGGCGCATTTGTTAGAAGTTAGAACAAAACGCACACGCAAAATTTTCGCAAATAGGAAAGGAATTGAGCCCTCTGGATCCTCAAAAGTAAAGAAGCGGTTTATGTGGCAGCTATATCAAAATTGATGACGCACACAAACAAAAAAAAAGGACCATGATTTGCGGAACTGCACCTGGAATGTCCGCACTCTTTATAGAGAAGGTGCAGTATACGCGCTGGCGAATGTGTTAGAGAAGTACAAGGCAGATATTACCGCCTTACAGGAAGTGCGATAGACTGGGAATGGCATCACTACAACACCAAACGATGACGAACTGTACTATAGATGCCATAACAATTTGGCTGTGGATTTGCGGTTAGTCGAAGACTGAAACACCTCGTCTTCAGCTTTACTCCGGTGGATGAGAGGCTAGCCACAATCTGCATAAAAGCCAAATTCTTCAATATCAGCCTTATTTGTGCCCATGCCCCGGCGGAAAACAAAGACGAGCAGACCAAGGATATTTTTTACGAGCGCCTAGAGAGAGAATATGACCGCTTCCCCGCCCATAATATTAAAATCGTTCTGGGAGATTTTAATGCGAAGATAGGGAGGGAAGACATTTTTGGTCCAACAGTCGGAAAGTTTGACCTCCACGAGATAACATCCAGTAATGGGTTGAGGCTGATAGATTTCGCCGCGGCAGAAAACATAGTAGTTAGTAGCACCAGATTTCAACATAAAAATATTCACAAAGCCACATGGCTGTTACCCGATCAAAACACGAAGGACCAAATTGATTACGCAGAATGAAAACCGGAAATTCTACCAAAGATTTAAACATTAAACCGATGGCTTTGGTGCAGGCACATCCTCCTGCAGATACAAAGAAGGAAATCTGGTAACTGTCACAGATACGTTGCTGAGGATATGGAAAGAACATTTTAACCAACTTTTAGTGTCCGACGTTGGCGGCGAAAAGGATACCGCAGAACCAACCCCTGATGATGGTATAGAATGTTATCCTCCTAATCAGAATGAGGTCCAAATAGCAATGACCCTACTAAAGAACAACAAGGCAGCAGGAGCCGACGGGTTACCCGCTGAACTATTAAAGACCGGAGTCGACACGCAGATAAGGCGTATGCATCAGCTTATTTACGCAATTTGGCTAGAAGAACGCATACTCGATGATTGGAACCTCAGCATACTATGTCCCGTACACAAGAAAGGAGACAAGAAAGAATGTGCCAACTTCAGAGTAACCATCGTGCCATCTCATACAAGATACTCTCGAGTGTACTGCACGAAAGATTAAAACTCAAAGTCAATGAGATAATTGGGCCCTATCAATGCGGCTTTAGACCTGGTAAATCCACCCTAGACCAGATATTCACACTGCGCCAAATCCTGGTAAAGACCCGAGAAGGACAAATCAACATCTACCATCTCTTTGTTGACTACAAAGCCGCCTTCGATACTCCTTTACGTTCAAAGGTATTTCAAGCCATGTCTGAGTTTGGTATCCCTCTGCAGGATGACACTAGCTGATACGCGTTCCTCAGTAAGAATAGGAAAGAATCTCTCTGAACCACTTAATACCAAACGAGGTTTCAGACAAGGAGACAGCCTATCGTGTGATCTCTTTAATATCCTGCTGGAAAAGATTATACGAGATGCAGATGTGAATAGATATGGCACACTAATCACAAGAGAACACATGCTACTCGCCTATGCCGACGATATCGATATCATAGGTCGGTCACCGGAAGTAGTAACTGCAGCCTTTGAAAGAATCGAAAGGGAATCAGTGAAAATGGGTCTGGCAGTAAATGGAGATAAGAAGAAATGGATGGTTTCAACTCCCAAAACGCCTTGTAGAACCGAGCAGGTAAAGAAATTGGAGAAAGTTGGGAACCACAACTTTGAGTTAGTCAGTATCTTTGTCTACCTCGGCACTGCCGTAACCGAAACGAATGACACCAGTTACTGGTAATAATACTGGCAAACAGATGCTACTTTGGACTAAGTAAGCAGTTTAGAAACAAGGCCACCTCTCGACAAACGAAGATTACACTATACAAGACACTGATACTACCCGTGTTGTTATGATGGGTTCTGAAGCATGGGTACTTGTGAAAGCAGATGAGGCAGTGCTTGGAGTATTTGAGAGAAAGATTCTTCGTAAAATATATGGGCCAGTTTGCGTTAATGGAGAATAAAGGCGACGTATGAATCACGAGCTGTATGAGTTGTATGACGACGACAGCATAGTTACACGCATCAAAATACAACGGCTGAGTTGGCTAGGTCATGTTGTCAGAATGGATGAAGAAGATCCAGCATAGAAGTTTTTTGGAGGCAAATACAGTGGCACACGCAAACCGGGAAGACCTAAAGCCCAATGGAAAGATCAAGGCGCTTGGAACGCTATTCTACGTTCGGCTAGTGGAACAAATATTCTGTCATAGCCAATTAATGTAAAGTAAAGTATATAAAAATATGGACCGATATAGTCCATTTACGATCCCAACCAACCTATACTAATAGAAAGTATCTGTGCAAAATTTCAAGTGCCTAGCTATACTCCTTCGAATATTAAACTCAGTTTACACTGCTCATTAAATCCGGATTTAAGGCTCTCATCAGCTGATTTTATAAAGGGAGAACAGATGATCGAGCCATTAAATCTGGATTTAAAGAGCAGTGTAAACGGGGTTTTAGCGTACTTTCAACCGACGGACGGACATGGCTAGATCAACTCTGAATGTCGAGACTATCAAGAATATATACACTTTATTGCGATGTGTTACAAACGCAATGATGAAATTAGTATACCCCCATCCTATGATGGAGGGTATACAAAATTAAATAAACGTGTTAAAGCGTGCTATGTTCGGCTGGGTTGAATCATAAAACCTTCCACCATAAAGAGAATTTGGCAAGTTCTTGGCCCGGTATCTATTTATAGACAAACAGAGGATAATGGATAAGAATTGCTAGAATATTGGATCTTTATAAGGTTATGGACCGATTCGGCTCATACTTGGTCTGTGTGAGGGAAACCGTAGTAGAAGTCATTGTGCAAAATGACAGGGTAGCCCTATAAAGGCTCCAGAAGTAAAATTGGTAGGCCAAGTGGAATAATAATTGAGCCCTGTAGAGGCTCAAGAAGTAAAAATCGGTAGATCCGTTTATATGGCAACTATATCAAAACATGTACCGATTTGGTCCATTTACAACCTCAATTGGCCAACACTAATAAGAAACACTTGCGCAGAATTTGAAACAACTAGCTTTACTCCTTCGAAAGTTAGCGTGCTTTAGACAGACTTAACAGGTAAAAGCGTGCTAAGTTCCCCCGGGCCGAATCTCGGGAACCCACGACCATGGATTCTGCTAAAAATTTATTCAAACAAAATTTAGTTGAAGGTCATAATTGTATTCTATCTACCAAACTTCTGTCAAAACAGGAAAAATTAAAGCTTCTAGGAACCGAACAAGAATGATCAAGAGACCGGTTTACATGGGAGCTATATCAGGTTATAGACCGATTTGAACTTTACTAAGAATAGTTGTTGAAAATCATAACAGAACACTATATGCAAAATTTCAGCCAAATAAGACAAAAATTTCGGCTTCCATGGGCTCAAGAAGTCAAATCGGGAGATCGGTTTACATGGGGGCTATATCAGGTTATAAATCGATTTGAACCGTACTAGGTACAGTTATTGAAATCTTTAATAGAACACCGCGTGCGAAATTTCAGCCAAATCAGAGAAAAATTGCGGCTTCCAGGGGCTCAAGAAGTCAAATCGGGAGATCGGTTTACATGGGGGCTATATTAGGTTATAGATCGATTTAAATCGTACTAGGCACAGTTATTAAAATCTATAATAGAACACCGCGTGCAAAATTTAAGCTAAATCGGACAAAAATTGCGTCTTCTAAGGGCTCAAGGAATCATATGGGGAGATCGGTTTATATGGAAGCTATATCTAAATCTGAATATATCAGGTTATACACCGATAAAGTGCATGCTTGGTATAGTTATTGTCATAAGTCATAACAGAACACTACATGCAAAATTTCAGACAAATTGCACAAAAATTGGGCCTTCCAAGGGCTCAAGAAGTCAAATCGCGAGATCGGTTTATATGGGAGCTATATCTAAATCTGAACCAAAATAGCCCATTTGAAATCCCTTACGACCTACATCAATAGTAAGAATCTGTGCAAAATTTCAAGCTAACTTTACGCGTTCGACCGCTATCGTGACTTCGACAGACGGACTGACGGACATGACTAGATAGACTCAGAATATCGAGGCGATCCAAAATATATATACTGTACCCTGAATGACTCGCTTGTGTCATCATGTCCTAGAGACAAGCCAAGGCGCAACCAGCGACCACCATGGTGGTGTGGGAACTGATTGGTCTAAGGAAGGGCTCCAGAAAACTCTTCAACTGGGCGAAAGCTACAATGTCATCACACGATTGGAAGGCTGAGCTAAAAAAGATTCAGAACAAATCCTCGGTGGAATTCTGCAGCTCCGTAGAGGATACATCTGAGGCCTCTAGGCTAAGGAAGATCCTATCCTCAAAACCTATTACGGTGGCATATATTCAGAAATCAGAAAATCTATGGACAATGTCTTGCGAGAAAACATTAGAACTACTCGTTGAAAGATATTTCCCAGGAAACTTTCCAACGGAGATTGCTAATATGCATTCGTCGGAGGTTATTGGGGAAATTTTTGTCTGAGCCGAAAATCCTTTGAGCGATCACAAGTTTCGGTTCTTTAGGTCGCCAGGCCCTAATGATGTATCACAGGTTGAATTATAATCTGTGGCCCTTAACCTGGCTTTTTGGCTAGGGAGATTACCATACCAAAAATTTTCGTCTTAAAAGTCTGGCAACCTCTAGAGACATATTTAGTAAGGGCAAGTGCACTGAAACAGCCCTTCACGACCTAGTCGCCTACATAGAGTGTTCTCTCGCTGTCAAGGAATATACAATGGTAGCCCCGGCACGGAATAACTATGAGCACAACGCAGACTGGAACTTTGAGCTCCGATCTGTGTGGTGTTCATTGTTATCACGAGAAGCTTAGCTACGAGCTACCAGGCGCGTCCACAGGATGCGGATAGTGGAATACTCCATACGGAGTAGTTGCAATTTGCAGTCGCAGACAATCGCGGTATCGAGCGAAGAGTCTCAGTGAAAGGCCTGGCCGCACCTACCCATGTATGAATACTTAGTGTCTATGATGCTCGATATGACAAGGCGAGCTATTGGAGCCTTTAAATAGCCAATGGCCATCATGTTTCCGCGGCAATCGGTCCTTTGAACCCGAACGAGCTTGCTCACCTATAGGAGCTAGACCAGGATCGCCACAACCGCATATAGACATGTGGCTACAACTACATATAATAGTAGTATTTCTTGACATTAAAGGTAAAACCGACGTCAATCATGAGCTGGAGTTGTAAGGCATCAATACAAGCCTAAAAAAGTTTATTGATAACTTACTTACCAAAAGATGCGTTACGGCAGGCTTGGGATCTGTATATCTGAAAAGATGGGTCAGTAGAGGAACGCCTCAAGGAGCTGTACTGTCTTCTCTACTTTGGAATATAGCCATTAACAATATATTATTGTCTCTGGAAAAATATGACGTAAAAGTGGAGTATGCTGATGGCATGGCTGTTGCGGTTTCCCAGCTGTCTCAGAGGTAGATTTCAGAAGGCTTTAAATGCGATAGGGAAGTGGGCTACCGAAAGTGAACTCGGCGTAAATCGATGAAAATAGAAGCAGGTCTTTTCTGCAGGAGATACACGTTTCGTATGGTGGCATCTCCTCCTTGATACGTTAACTAACAGTGTAAAATACCTAGGTGTTTTTCTTGAACAAGAAATTGAACTTCATATCAAACATTGTGGAAAGGGCAAGAAACGCAACACTTACCCTATTCACCCGCAAGAGAGTTGGTAGTTTAATGTCATATGGTGTTGTAGTGTGGTGGACGGCACTTCAAAAGTCCACCTACTGTTTAATATTCCGCCGGATCCAAATGGTGTATTTTTTGTGCATCAATGTGGATTACACTTTGCCTGAGCCGCTTTTTGATAAAAAGTACTGTATCACTATTTCTGATAGAACTAATTGGAACTACGATATCCCTGATAATACAAGTTAGATAGACCTCTATGCAAATGGTTCCATACTAGACGACCAACTGGGCTTTGTGGTGTACCCTAAGGAACTAGGCTGGTCATAGAAATTCACCCGAATACTGTATCAAGCAGAGATTCTTGCAATTAAAC
The DNA here is from genome assembly GCF_963082655.1 of Stomoxys calcitrans. Classification (NCBI taxonomy): domain Eukaryota; kingdom Metazoa; phylum Arthropoda; class Insecta; order Diptera; family Muscidae; genus Stomoxys; species Stomoxys calcitrans. Next base: position 199,193,004 of record NC_081552.1, read on the forward strand.
AAGTGGGGGAATGGCTAGGATATAATGTCATAACGACGATTGGCTAAATGTCTTCTCAGACAGCAATTAAAACTCTGCGAAACATATTTCCAAATGGAAAACCGCCCTCTTAACGAGATGGTTTAACAGTTCAAAATTCACTTGTTCTGGGTGTCGGGCCACACAGAGATATGCCGGGTAATTATAGAGAAGACGAGCAGCAAGACTAGGAATTATCTTACACATTCTTGGAGAACTAGTATGCCTCTAGGGCAACATCAGACCCGAAGGGCAACGAATGACACATAGGTCGGGTTGTGAACACTTTAAAATTATGTGGCTCAATCTATACTAGGAGAGATCTACGCTTTACTATCATTAGCTAGAACAGAGGTCCCAGTCATTGTGTCCGTCTTGACGGGTTCGGATATCATGCTGATAGGCTGAAGGCCGCAAGTAAAGATTTCTGCAGAATCTGTGAGGCCTTCGAGAAAGAAGAGACTAGGGAACATTTGCTTTGCTATCGAAGGCTAGAACATACGTCTCAGTCATTGTGTCCGCCATTACAGACACTGTCACAGTCTGATCGGAAAACATGCGACTTTTTCAGAAGCTGTGAGGACGTCGAGGAAGTGGAGACTGTAGAACATATACTGTATGTGTGTCCCGTACTTACAAGCAGAAGGTGGGGAAGGAAGTTCACATTTCCTTGAGCACTTACCTAAATTAGCGGCTGTGAACATTCACAAGTTGTTGGGTATATTTTTTATTCTATTCCTTTAAAAGACATGAACTTACACTCTTTTTCTCTTTATCACTTACATAAATAACCGACATCTTTTTACCATATTTATGTCAATTTCGTAACAAGCCATTTTTTGAGGAGGCTCCTTTAGTAGTGTATCTCTAAAACAAAAGAAAATAAACTAAAAAAACCGCAGAAATTTTTTTTACCATTCAATAATCTGGTTTTATACGGTAGACATGACATGATCTTTCATTGGTTCTCGATAGCAATGCTTTTGTTGATTCAATTCGATTCGATTTTGTTTGCCATCCTCCCAAACAGGCGTTTCCGTTCCTGGTATGATTGGCTCCATGCTGACTTTTCAGCTTTTGATTTTCCTCACTTTCAGTCTGCTGCGATGCCATATCAATTGAATGCTGCTGTTGCGTTTTTGCAGTTCTGTTGAGATAAGGTAAACTACTTGGCAACATACAAACACAAATACACTACAAACACACACAACGCCATGGACGAAGGAATATCCTTAAACTTGTTATGCATTTTAAATCTATTTCGCATTTGTTTCCATTCGTTGCAATCAAAAACGTTTTCACCTTGCCATGTTCTCTCGAATGGCGGCAGCATTGTTGTGTGTTTTGGGGATACCATCTGAGAGAGACTGTGACGAAGGAGGCGAAGCACAATGGGATGAAGTTGGCTACGAGAGAAGGAAAAACAAGTTATCGTCCAATTCTGACCACAATTGAACTTAATGTAAGACCATAGTAGAAGTCGTTGTGTAAAATTTCAGCCAATTCGAATAAAAATTGCGTCCTTTAGGGGCTCAAGAAGTAAAATAGAGAGATCGGTTTATATGGGAGCTGTATCAGGCTATAGAACGATTCAGACCATAAATGACAAGTATGTTGTAGGTCATGAGAGAAGTCGTTGTACAAAACTTCAGCCAAATCGGATAAAAATTGCGACCTCTAGAGGCTCAAGAAGTCAAGATCCCAGATCGGTTTATATGGCAGCTATATCGGATTATGAACCGATTTAAACCCTATTTAGTATTGTTGTTGGAAGTCTTAACAAAACACATCGTGCAAAATGTCAGCCAAGTCTGTTAGGAATTGGGCCCTCTAGAGGCTGAAAAAGTCAAGACCCAAGATCGGTTTAGATGACAGCTATATCAGGTTTTGGACCGATTTGAACCACACCTAACACAGTTGCATAACAGCTCATGCAAATTTTCAGCCAAATCGGTTAGGAATTGGGCCCTCTAGTGACTCAAGAAGTCAAGATCCAAGATCGGTTTATATGGCAGCTACATCAAAACATAGACGGATATTGCCCATTTGCAATCCCAACCGACTTACACTAATAATAAGTATTCGTGCAAAGTTTGAAGCGGCTAGCTTTACTCCATCGAAAGTTAGCGTGCTTTTGACAGACAGACGGACGGACGGACATGGCTAGATTAATTTAAAACAAGTAAAAAGGCGGTAAGTTCGGCCGGGCAGAACTTTGGATACCCACCACCTCGGGTATATATGTAAACCACCTTTCTTTAAAATTCGGTGAAAATTTCATACCTTATGTCCCATAGCAGTTATATCAAAATATGTTCCGATTTGGACCAAACACTAATAAGTACAGTAGCTATATCTAAAAATAAACCGATCTGAACCATATACGACACGGATGTCGAAAAGCCTAACAAAAGTCACTGTGTCAAATTTCAGTGAAACCGGATTATAAATGCGCCTTTTATGGGGCCACGACTTCAAATCGAGATATCGGTCTACATGGCAGCCATATCCTAATCTGGACCGATTTGGGCCAAGATGCAGAAAAAAGTCAAAGAGCCTAAAACAAAGTACTGTCCCACATTTCGGCGAAATCGGACAATAAATGCCCCTTTTATGACCCCAAAACATTAAATCGAGAGATCAGTCTATATGGCAGTTATATTCAAATCTGGACCGATCTGGGCCAAATTGAAGATGGATGTTGGCCTATATGGGGGCTATATCCAAATCTCGACCGATCTGAGCCAAATTGAAGGAAGATGTCGAAGGGCCTAAGACAACTCACTGTCGCAAATTTCAGCAAAATCGGATAATAAATGTGGCTTTTATGGGCCTTAGACCCTTAATCGGAGGATCGGTCTATATGGCAGCTATATCCAAATCTGGACCGATCAGAGCCAAATTGACGAAGGATGTCGAAGGGCCTAAGACAATTCACTGTCCCAAATTTCAGTAAAATCGGATATTAAATGTGGCTTTTAGGGGCCTAAGACCCTAAATCGTCGGATCGGTCTATTTATATGGGGGCTATATCAAGATATAGTCCGATATAGCCCTTATTCGAACTTAACCTGTTTATGGACAAAAAAAAGAATCTGTGCAAAGTTTCAGCTCAATATCTCTTTCAACAAACAGACGGACTGACATGTCTAGATCGTCTTAGATTTTTACGCTGATCAAGAATATATATACTTTATAGGATCGGAAAGGGATATTTCGATGTGTTGCACAGGGAACGATAAAATTAATATACCCCCCATCCTTCGGTGGTAGGTATAATAAAATGACATGACTATCAAGAATATATAAACTTAATGGGGTCTCAGAGAAATATTTCGACGAGTTACAAATAGAATGACGAAATTAGTATAACCTCATTCTATGGTGGAGGCTACAAAAATTTATTTGGTACAATTTTGTGTTTGTGGTGAGTTGGAACGCAGCACATTGGGATAAGTCTGAAAGTGGAAATACGACAAAATTTTAATGGATTAAGTTATCTGTTTTGCAGACAATGTAAACAGCTTCAGTTTCCTAGAGGCTCGGAAGGACGCTCGAATTTCCAGGCTTGACAGGTGTTGGTGTAAATAGCCATTCAGTCATTCTTCTCATAAGGGTGGGTCAATTTGTAAGGACCAAGATCGATATTGTCGCTAAAAACCAGGAGTTTTAGGTTTTAGAAGTTTCTTGAGCAAAACTTCTTAGAGTTTGGAGATTTAAACAATATCGACAATTTAAATTCCCCAATCCACATTGCTTTAACTCTACGTCCATTTTATTAAAGTTTTGGTGAGCAAAGGTCCTTCAAATACCACAATTTTTTTTCTTATATTGCCTCTTCAAACCCATTGTGCATGGTTGTCTTCTTTTTGTTTGTGGTCGAGAACAAAACTAGTATTTGTTTTGCCGCCAACAAAGTTAGCTACAAACTGCCAAAAAGTTCACGTTTTTTTTTTTTGCTTTTCAGCACTTTGGCGTGTTAGCTGTTTCGGTGTATACTAGGTACTTTGTAACTTGTTTGCATTTGTTGTTGGTCCTGTCTTTATCCTTTTCGGGGGTTAGTTTTCTTCATGTTTGTGGCTGGCAAAAATTGCACTTTTACAATTGAATTTTCCGTCAAAAAGTTATCAGCCGTAAACTGCAATCACATACCGATGCATTAGTGGCAATGGTTGCAAAGGTGTTGGCAACTTCCATGAACCATGGATAAGCTATTGAAAGCATAAGCGACTTAAATCACACGATAGTTGGAAATTGAAATCAACGATTTAGAAAGTATACAGTTGAAACAAAATAAAATAAAATAAAATAAAATAAAATAAAATAAAATAAAATAAAATAAAATAAAATAAAATAAAACAAAACAAAACAAAATAAAATAAAATAAAATAAAATAAAATCAAAGAAAATAAAATAAAATAAAATAAAATAAAATAAAATAAAATAAAATAAAATAAAATAAAATAAAATAAAATAAAATAAAATAAAATAAAATAAAATAAAATAAAATAAAATAAAATAAAATAAAACAAAATAAAATAAAATAAAATAAAATAAAATAAAATAAAATAAAATAAAATAAAACAAAACAAAACAAAACAAAATAAAATAAAATAAAATAAAATAAAATAAAATAAAATAAAATAAAATTAAATAAAATAAAATAAAATAAAATAAAATAAAATAAAATAAAATAAAATAAAATAAAATAAAATAAAATAAAATAAAATAAAATAAAATAAAATAAAATAAAATAAAATAAAACAAAATAAAATAAAATAAAATAAAATAAAATAAAATAAAATAAAATAAAATAAAATAAAATAAAATAAAATAAAATAAAATAAAATAAAATAAAATAAAATAAAATAAAATAAAATAAAATAAAATAAAATAAAATAAAATAAAATAAAATAAAATAAAATAAAATAAAATAAAATAAAATAAAATAAAATAAAATAAAATAAAATAAAATAAAATAAAATAAAATAAAATAAAATAAAATAAAATAAAATAAAATAAAATAAAATAAAATAAAATAAAATAAAATAAAATAAAACAAAATAAAATAAAATAATATAAAATAAAATAAAATAAAATAAAATAAAATTAAATAAAATAAAATAAAATAAAATTAAAAAAGTTAAATAAATAAAATAAAATTAAAAAAAAATAAAATAAAATAAAATAAAAAAAAATTGTTGAAATTTTGCAAACGATCTCGATAACACCTCCGCTTTAACCATTTCAAATTTCCGTTATCAAATGGCATATTTTTTCGATTTTCTTCCATTGTGCAGTGGCGCACAAAATGAAAATAAGACAATATGCGTAAATTACTCTCTATCATTTTTTATATTTCTCTCTTTGAGTTAAAATTCATTGCTCCGACAAAAAGATTGATGGTTTTTGAGAGAAAATATATTATTAAACAAAACAAGTAAAAAGGCGTTATGTTCGGCCGAGCCGAACTTTGGATACCCACCAACTCGGGTATATATGCCTCTTTAGTAGCTATATCTAAAAATAAACCGATCTTAACCATATACGAAACGGATGTCGAAAAGCCTAACATAAGTCACTGTGTCAAATTTCAGTGAAATCGGATTATAAATGCGCCTTTTGTGAGGCAAAGACTTTAAATCGAGATATCGGTCTATATGGGAGCTATATCCAAATCCTAAAAATGTCAAAGAGCCTAACACAACTCACTGTCCCAAATTTCGGCGACATCGGACAATAAATGCGCCTTTTATGGGCCCAGAACGTTAAATTGAGCGATCGGTCTGTATGGCAGCTATATTAAAATCTGGACCGATCTGTGCCAATTTGAAGAAGGATGTCGAAGGGCTTAACACAACTCACCATCCCAAATTTTGGCGACATCGGACAATAAATGCGCTTTTTATAGACCCAAAACCTTAAATCGAGATATCGTTCTATATGGCAGCTATATCCAAATCTGGCCCGATCTGTGCCATATTGCAGAAGTATGTCAAGGGGTTTAACTTAACTCACTGTCCCAAATTTCGTCGACATCGGACAATAAATACGCCTTTTATAGGCCCAGAACCTTAAATCGAGGGATAGCTCTATATGGCAGCTACACCCAATCTGGACCGATCTGTGCCACTTTAAAGAAGGATGTCGAAGGGTGTAACACAACTCACTATCCCAAATTTTGGCAAAATCGGACAATAAATGCGTCTTTTTTGGGTGCAAGACCTTAAATCGAGAAATCGGCCTATAAATCAGCTATATCCAAAGCTGGACCGATCTGGGTCAAATTGAAGAAAGATATTGAAGGGCCTTACATAACTTACTTTCCCAAATTTCAGCCAAATCGTATAATTAATGTGGCTTTTTTTGGGTCCAAGACCCTAAATCGGCGGATTTGTCTATATGCAACTATATCCAAATCTGAACCGATCTGGGCCAAATTTAAGAAATATATTGAAGGGCCTAACACAACTCACAGTCCCAAATTTCAGCTTTTCACCGCTTTCGAGTATTTGAACAGACTTCTGCGCACTCAAATTGTATTTCAACATTTTAGTTATTTGTTTAAAAAATATTTTATAATGGCGACAATATTTTAAGTACAAAACTCAACAACACTTCTGGCGCGATGACAAGAATACAAATGTGACACCGTCAATTCTTAATAGCCTCCTTTGTCTGGTATTGAATTGATACCAAATGGTACTAAAAATCTATGCCAATGACCCTAACAAAATAATACCAGGCGGTATTGGCAAAATACCGTCATTTTTCTATCAATGTGCACCCAAGCACATGTTCATTCGTTGCTGTCCCAACCAGGTCTGCCAGATTTGCCGATTTAAAGCTTCAACAAGTAAAAAGGCGTTAAGATCGGCCGGGCCGGACTTTGAATACCCACCACCTCGGGTATATATGTAAACCACTTATCGTCATAATCCGGTAAAAAATGCATAATTTATGCCCCAGCTATATCGTAATATGGTCCGATTTTGCCGAAATTCGACACGTCATTGTTCACTTTTGAAGAACAAAATATTGGTATTTTTGGTAACCATATCCAAATATAGACCGATCTGAACCATATACGACACGGATGTCGAAAAGCCTTACATAAATCACTGTGTCAAATTTCAGCGAAATCGGATTATAAATGTGCCTTTTATGGGGCCACGACTTTAAATCGAGAGATCGGTCTACATGGCAGCTATATCCAAATCTGAACCAATCTCAGCCAAATTGAAGAGAGATGTCTACGGGTGTAACACAACTAACTGCCCCAAGTTTCAGCAAAATCGGACAGTAAATGCGCCTTTTATGTGTCCAAAATCTTAAATCGAGAGACCGGCCTATATGGTAGCTATATTCAAATCTGGACCGATCTGAGCCAAATTGAAGAAAGTTGTCAAAAGGCCCAACGCAACGCCCCACATTGGTTCAAGAGTGGCCGAAATTCATTTTTTTCATGTTCGCCGATTTGGATAATTTTTTGGTATTTTGTTGTCAGATAGTTGAATATTATGATTCCGTAATATTAGGCTGATATATTTAGTATTTCTTTGGACAGACACGCTCCAAGTTCATATATGTTCGCTTGTTTAAAATGGCATGCAAATTTACTGTATATTCAATCTTTTGGTACAATCACAGTAAACTTATCATTTGACTTTGTTGTATATTTTCGTAAATGGCAATTGTCATAGATGAGATTTGCATTAAAAAAAGTTGGAAAAAGTGCCACATAAAAAATTTCGTAGAACAAAATATAAACAACATCAAAATTTCAATGTTCATCAACTTCAGTGGACTGCATGTTTTTAGCGCTGTGGAGCGCTGTTTAACGAAAGACGTCAAATTACAGCTTGAAGTCTCAGCTAAAAGCTAAAAAAAAATTCAGCTGCTCATACCTGCTCCTTTCCAAAAGAAACAGTAAAAACTATAAAGTGATAAAGTAAGAAAACGTGAATTTTCGTTCATGCTTGTTGTTGTTGTTGCCATAATTCTTTACTGTTAACAACAATAGAAGATCAAGCGATAGACTATTAGGTGCTGTGTTATCATTCATTTATTATGTTGTTGCATGCAATAACAACTACACATTATGTCTTGCTCTCTTTATTGCACAAAATCTTTTCCGTTAGAGCTTAATAAGTAATACATTAAGTACCAACAACAATATACAGTTTCTGATTTAAATTTCTGCTTTTGGGTATACATTTCTAATATTATTGATATGCTAATTGACATTACATTGGCAAGTGCAGTGATAAGAGGTGTGTTTTTAAGTGATATCAAGATTTAATTTTATTAATTATGGAAAATGTAACAATTTCTTATTTAAATATTTGCGAAATATTAATTGATAACAACAGTGATATTGATGTTACTGTCGAAGTCATTGCAAATAGCAATGAAGGAATGACTGCTGAGGATGTTGAAGTCTTTACTGGATTTTTGAAAAAAAACTTTTTTACAAAGTTCAAAGATAGATGGCAAAAAGCAAGACGCATAAAAACCAGATTTCTTGATCTTAATGAAAATTGGCTGAAAAATGTCTACAAAGTGTGCAAATATACCGCAAACAATGAAGCACCAAGCTGTTCAAATATGGTTAAACGTGGACGTCCAGCAAAAGCCTTCGAGGATTGCCAACCGCGAACAAAGAGGACAAAGGTACAAGATTTTTGTGAAAACACCTCAATGGTGTTGATATCGTCTGCCGCAAAAAAAAGTGAGTGTTTAGACAAATCCATTAAGGCGTTCACCCCGGAGAAGGCACTTGGGCTGATACTTGATGATTTAAATGATGATTTAAAATTATTTTGGCCGCAATAAATTGTAATGCAGCAGTCGACACTAGCAAATTTCATATATATTGCATGGATACTGCCAAGTTGTTTGTTGATCTCTATGGCTGGTACTACATGCCTGTAACTGTGCATAAGATTCTGGTGCATGGTAGCAAAATTATAGCAGAAGCTATTCTGCCAATAGGTATGTCTCTATTTAAAGGCCCTTATTCAATGATTTAATTTTCATTTTTTACATTTTAATTGATTGTTTGTATCAGGTATGCTGTCCGAAGAAGCTCAGGAAGCGAGGAATAAAGATTATAGAGCCTATAGATTACATCATTCGCGAAGAATTGGACGTGTAGCCACTAATGAAGATGTAATGCATAACCTTTTATTGTCTTCAGACCCATTTATAAATAGATTTCGCTCAAAGCTGCAAATCAAAAAATTGGAGTACGATAATGATGTTAAAAAATTATTAAAAGACTATGCTTAATTTATTTATTCATGTTTTTTCTATGGGAGGTGGCCGTAAAAGTGGGCGGATCAGGTATATATTTTCAGGAGCCCATTCTACAATTATAATAATTACTTTTTGTGAAAATTGAATTGATGCATTAAAAATTAAAAGTGGGCGGATATTTTTCAAATTTCACACAAATGATTCTGAGTGTTTAAAAATGCTATGTGCCAAAAAACAATGCCGTAGGTCAAAATTTAATTTTTACTTTGTATGGGAGGTGGGCGTAAAAGTGGGCGGATCATTTTGATTTTTCCATTTTTTCTTGATTCAAACAAAAAATGCCTATGTGCCAAGTTTCATTGTCCTTCGACAACTTCTTCTATTTTTAGCCGCTCGTTCAATGAACTTGAACCAATGTGCGCCCTGTCCCAAATTTCGGCGAAATCAAACAACAAGTGCGCCTTTTATGGGTGCAAGACCTTAAATCGAGAGATGGGTTTATATGGCAGCTATATCCAAATCTGGACCGATCTGGGTCAAATTGAAGAAAGATGTTGAAGGGCCTAACACAACTCACTGTCCCAAATTTCAGCAAAATCGGATAATAAATAAATAAATTTAGCTATGTTCGTTCGAATTTCATAATAAAAGTTGGGTCAAAGTACCTGGGAAGCCGCCCCAGCCCCAAAACCCTTAAAATATGTTTATTTGACGATCATGACAATATGGGATTCAAATTAAAGGTATGATCAGGAAGGGAAGAGGGCGGACCCTCCACCGTTACCCCAAAATCAATAGTGGACCGATAAGGACAGTATGGGCATCAAATGAAAAGTATGCGGGAGTAGCTAACGAATCCGGCATTCAAATTGATGTCGAAGTATAGGGGGTCACCCCACCCCCCAAAAAACGCCCAAAATGGGCAGACTAGCTAATCACGCATATATGGGGCTCGATTCGTTTGTTCCGTTAGACAGAAAAACAGCAGAAACGATTTTCTCGAAATTTTCGCATATTGTGCAGGTTGGTCTGGGAGGAAACATAGGCTATATAGTTTTTCAGTTTCGGAAGGGGGACGGACCCTCCCCCTTATGCCATAAACACAACCCAAAATCAAAAGTGGACCGATCGGGACAATATAGGTATCAAATAAAAGGTATTGGAGAGTAGAATACGAATATGGCATTAAAAGTCTAACTTAGACTTAGACTCTAATCTAATATGGCATTGAGTCTAAGTACCCATCGGGCCGCCCCAACTCCAAAACTCCCCCTAAAAAGACATACTGGACGTTCATTTCAAAATGGGGCTCAAATGAAAGGTATTCGGGAGTAGATATCGAATCTGGCATACAAAATCAGATGAAAGTATAGAAGGCCACCCTCAAAAACGCCATTATACCCATTATGACTATATGATACTTGGCTGAACCGATTTTCTTGAAATTTTCATAGATTGTGTACGTTTGTCTGGAAGGAAACAAAGGCTATATACTTTTTAGATATCGAGTGGAGACGGACCCTCCCCCTTATCCCCAAAACGCCACCCATATCCGAAAGTGGTCCGATGGGCACAATAAGGGTATCAAATGAAAGGTATTGGAGACCAGAAAACGAATATGGTGTTAAAATTTGAGTCCAAGTACCCAACCCCAAAACTCCTCTAAACAGATATATTCGAAGTTCATGTCAATATGGGACTCAAATGAAAAGTATTTAGGCAAGATTACAAATATGGCATAAAACATTAGGACCAAATAATGGGAGGTCGCCGACCCCCAAATGGGCATATTAGCCGACCATGGCTATATGGGACTCAAATGAAAGGTATTAGGGAGTAGATTACGAATATGACATTAAAATTTGCGTTCAAGTCTATTTGGCGCGTTTCCTCTTGAAGATACGTCAAATGGGTTATTTGACCCATTATGACAATATGGGACTCAAATGAAAGGTACTTGAGAGTAGAAATCGAATTTGACATCCAGTTTTGGGGGTACGCCCTAAATCACCGTGCCGGTGGTCTCCCCAGCCTCAAAACATCCTCCAAACGGTTCATACTTACCGACCATAATAAAATGGGGTTCAATGAATTTGGGAGAGGACACGATTTTAATATCCACATTTGAATCGAAATGTCTCCCCTAAAAATCACTTTTTTATTACCTAAAAAGCACTTATTATTACGAAATTTTTTGCACTCTAACAATCACCAAAAAAAACATGGTTTCTATTGTTGGGGACGGGTGCCGCGGGGACAACCCAAACCCGCCAAATGGATATATAGAGCCATCCCAAAATACCTCCTTATTATATAAAAGCTATTTACCTTCTACCTTCAAACACAACTTATTTACCGATCATGACATTATGGGACTCTTATGAATGCCATTATGGCACTCTGAAAGTAGAGCACGAATCTTATATTTACTTTGATAGCCAAGTGACCACCCCCCAAATACCCCCTAAACCTGAAATATTTACCAATTCAGTAATATTGAGCTCAAAAGAAAGGAATTTGGGAGTAGAGTAAAAATTTGCCCAGGACCCAAGCAGGGGCAAAATTCTCATACATCAATAGGTGCTTTTCGATTCAAGTTGAGTTTACCAACGATAATAGACCTTTTTTTATAGCCGAGTCTGTACGATGTGCCGCAGTGCGACACCTCTTTGGGCAGAATTTTTTTAACATGCCATGCATGGTATGGTACCTCGCAAATGTCGCCAGCATTAAGAGGGGATAACCACCGCTTTAAATTTTATCCTAAGTTCCGCTAGGATTCGAACCCAGGCGTTCAGCGTCATAGGCGGATATAGGCTACAGTAGCACGATATCCACGTTCAGGGCGAAGTGTCCCCACCCTAAATAGATATTAGAGAGTTAAAGAAGACGCAGCGGAGCTGGCCCGGATCGGCTAGTATTAATTACAGTGGAGGAATATAGTATCTCCAATCCGGGTATTGGAAATCGTAGAAGAAGCCCACAAGGCAAAATAAGCTACATTTAGCCTTGGTATTATCGCTTCTGTACTGTAATGAGATTGGGTTTAAGTGTCACTCTACCCTTTATGAGACGCAGAAAATTTTTTGCGACAAATCAAACCCTCTTGTGAAAACAGAACCCTCAATCCGGGGGTTGCGCGTAAGCAGATCACTCTACCAACCTTAATGTCGGGGCGATTAAACTATGTTACTGTCTTATCTTCTTCTATATATTCAGAAATGAATTACATTCCAACTAATGTTTATGTGTGACCAAATGTCTTTCTTGTCTCTTGTTGCTGCGCGCAAGAGGCCAAGAAAATCAAACAAGCAAGCGTATCATCTAAAACTCGTTAATAGTGCTACTTTTACGAAGGATATGGCGCGTAAAAGTTTTGTGTTTTTCTTAGTGCTCAGCACAAGATAAGAAATGAACACATATCCCAGGAATGGTGTTGCTAAAGCTTTTAAATATTTTCCTCATTGCAAAGGCAAAAAAAACAATTTGTTTCTTATAGAAAAAACTAAACTTATGTTTCTTATCCTGCACCATCCGCACAGAGCTGGCAGAACATCACTTCATTAAAATACCAAAAACCAGGAAATTTTGTGCAATACTCATGGAGAGCATAAGAAACAACGAAGAATGGGCTGTCTTAGTTCAGGCTCCTGCTAAAGCTAACTTTAGCCATATCGTTGTTGCTTCTGTTTCTTTCATGCATCATTGGCCAACATTTAAATGCGATCAAATCGTCCATAAAGTTGTGGTTCCAAAACATGGAAGATGGTGTTGTTTGTTTATGTGTGCTGCATATATGTTTTATGTTTTTATCCCGCTAACTTGTGTACTTTGGCAATTCAAGAACAACAAGTTCTAAACTTAAACATTGCCTCTGTTTGCCTGCGCATATTAAACATAGCCTTTTGGTTGCCAAGACGACGGGACTATTAATGTTGGTCTAACGATATATGAGTGTGCCAAGCACTCAACCAAGATATTGGATAATAAATGTACATAAGAAAAAATACATACGTTCTTGCCGAATTTCAAAGATTTTACACTTTACAGACAGCTTAAGGCTACGAACAGTTTCCTCAAGGCTGCACAATTTATTTGCATCTTAAAATTGATTGTAAAATAAAAAATATTTGGCAATTTCTAAGAACACACGTCTTCCCAACATCAATGATGTTAATAAGATCGCAAGATTGATCTGAATCAAAGATATGCCGAATACATGCAAAATATGAAAAAAAAAAACAAGTAAAAGCGTGCTAAGTTCGGCCGGGCCGAATCTTATATACCCTCCACCATGGATCGCATTTATCGAGTTCTTTTCGCGGCATCTCTTTTTAGGCAAACATCTTATCTTCTTTTTCATATATGTAACAAGTAAAAAGGCGTTAAGTTCGGCCGGGCCGAACTTTGGATACCCACCACCTCGGGTATATATGTAAACCACCTTTCATCAAAATTCGGTAAAAATTTCATACCTTATACTCATATACCTCATACCGATCTGAACTATATACGATACGGATGTCGAAAAGCCGAACATAAGTCACTGTGTCAAATTTCAGTGAAATCGGATTATAAATGCGCCTTTTATGGGGCCAAGACTTTAAATCGAGATATCGGTCTACATGGCAGCTATATCCAAATCTGGACCGATTTGGGCCATGTTGCATAAACATGTCGAAGATCCTAACACTAAGCACTGTCCCAAATTTCGGCGAAATCGGACAATAAATACCTCTTTTATGGGCCCTAAACCTTAAATCCAGAGATCGGTCTATATGGCAGCTATATTCAAATCTGGACCGATCTGGACCAAATTGAAGAAATATGTCAAAGGGCCTAACACAACTCACTGTCCCAAATTTCATCAAAATCGGATAATAAATGTGGCTTTTGTGGGCCTAAGACCCTAAACCGGAGGATCGGTCTATATGGCAGCTATATCCAAATCTGAACCGATCTGGGCCAATTTAACGAAGGATGTCGATGGGCCTTACACAATTCACTGTCCCGAATTTCATCAATATCGGATAATAAATGTGGCTTTTGTGGGCCTAAGACCCTAAACCGGAGGATCGGTCTATATGGCAGCTATATCCAAATCTGAACCGATCTGGGCCAATTTAACGAAGGATGTCGATGGGCCTTACACAATTCACTGTCCCAAATTTCATCAAAATCGGATAATAAATGTGGCTTTTATTTGCCTAAGACCCTTAACCGGAGGATCGGTCTATATGGCAGCTATATCCAAATCTGGACCGATCTGAGCCAAATTAACAAAGGATGTCGAAGGGCCTAACACAACTCACTGTCCCAAATTTCAACAAAATCGGATAATAAATGTGGCTTTTATGGGCCTAAGACCCTAAATCGGCAGATCGGTCTCTATAGGGGCTATATCAAGATATAGTCCGATATAGCCCATCTTCGAACTTAACCTGCTTATGGCCAAAAAAAGAATCCGTGCAAAATTTCAGCTCAATATCTCTATTTTTAAAGACTGTAGCGTGATTTCAACAGACAGACGGACAGACGGACGGACATGTGTAGATCGTCTTAGATTTTTACGCTGATCAAGAATATATATACTTTATAGGGTCGGAAATGGATATTTCGATGTGTTGCAAACGGAATGACAAAATGAATATACCCCCATCCTTCGGTGGTGGGTATAAAAAACTATTTGTGTTTGTTTGTTTGTATGCTTGTGTGTTCCTTATAGACTCGGAAACGGCTGAACCGGTTTTTTTTTTGAAATTTTCATAGATGGTGCATAATTACCCCGTGGTGAAAATAGGGTACCACATTTTTTGATATTTGAAGGGGGGCGGACCCTCCCCCTAACCCTAATTTTCAGAAACGCCAGATCTCGGAGATGGGTGGTGCGATTTAAGGGAAATTTTATGTGCTCTCATATAGTACCCTAAAAATAAACATTTGGTATCAAAATTTCGAATGGGGTACCCAGGGGGGCCGCCCCACCCTAAAACCTACCAAACATATATTTAGACCACTCACGTCAATATGGGACTCAAATGAAAGGTATTTAGGATAAGGAAACGTATTTGATATCCAATTGTCGGGGGACCACCCCAACCCCCAAAACCTCCCTTAATCGGACATATTTACCGACCATGGCAATATGGGACTCAAATGAAAGGTATGTGCGAGTAAAACACGAACCTGATATCCAAATTTGGGACAAAGTTTCTGGGGGTTCACCCCTTACCCAAAACACCCCCCAAAGAGGACTTACTTACTGACCATGGATGGCAATATGGGGCTTAAATAAAATTAATTTGAGTGTAGGATACCTATCTGATATCCAAATATGGGACCAAGTGTTTGGGGGGTAAAAACATCCCCTAATGGGAACAAATTTACGACGATAGCAATATGGGGCTCAAATGAAAGGTCTTTGGAGTAATGCACGAATTCGATATCAATATTCGGAAAAAGTGTCTATGGGGCCACCCCACCCCCATAACACCATCCAAATAGGAAGTATTTGCTGACTATTGCAATATGAGGCTAAAATAAGAGGGTTTTTAGAGAAGAACTCAAATCCGATATATATTTTTAAGGCCAACTCACTGAGTAGCCGCCCATCCCCCAAAACACCCCCCCATGCCGGTCATGTTTGCCGACTATGGAAATATGGGGCTCATATTAAAGGAATGTGGGAGTAGACCACGTATCTGAAATCAACATTAAGGGCCAACTGTCTAGGGGACGTCCCACCACCATAACAACCCCCAAATTGGACGTATTTGCTCACCAAGACAATTTGGGTCTTAAAGAGAGTGGAACTAAATATTCATAGTTTTTAGGGCCAATACTCCAAACTGGAAATATTTGCTGACTGTTGCAATAAGGAGTTTAAATGAGATTAGAAAACAAATTTGATATCCAATTTGAGGGCAATGACAATATGGGGTTCATATAAATGATATATAGATATATGAGAATAGAGCACGCTGCTGATATATTTTCAGGGCTTAGAATTTGTGGGACCACCCCACTCCCCAAAACACCCCATAATCGGGCATATTTGCCGACCATGACAATGTGGGGCTTAAATGACAGGTATTGGGGGGTAGAGCAAGAATTGATACCCATTTTCGGAACCAATTTTCTGGGGGTCTACCCAACAAACAGCAATTTTTTAGTGACCATCGCAACATGGGGCTCAAATAAAGATATTTGGCGGTAGAACGCTGCTGATATATTTTCTGGGCTTAGAATTTGTGGGACCACCCCACTCCCCAAAACACCCCTTAATCGGGCATATTTGCCGACCATGACAATGTGGGGCTTAAATGACAGGTATTGGGGGGTAGAGCATGAATTGATACCCATTTTCGGAACCAATTTTCTGGGGGTCTACCCTACAAACCCCACAAACAGCAATTTTTTAGTGACCATCGCAACATGGGGCTCAAATAAAGATATTTGGCGGTAGAATACGAATTTGATATCCAAATGTAGGACCATATATTTAGGGCATCATCCCTTTCCCAAAACAAACCCAAAGGGAAACAATTTTTCGACCATGCCAATATGTGGCTCAAATGAAAGCTATTTGAGAGTAGAAAACGAATTTGATAACCTATTTTGGGGCCATGTGTTTGGGGGACGCCTCATCCTATAAACTCCCCTCAAAACCAATGGCAATATGGGGTTTAAATAAATGGTATTTGAGAGAAGAGCACCACTAAATCAGACATCATGAGAATATCGGGCTGAAATGAAGTATTTTAAGAATGGAGTACACCTTGCATCCAAACTTAAATTCGTAGACCAATAAAGGTCATATGGAATTCAGATAAAGGCACTTATATTGTTAAACTGTTAGTCAAGCGATATACTATTTTGGTAGCATGGTATTTTACTAAAAGCTCTTTAATTGTCGAAAATAAATATTCCAAGGAAACGTTTGTCCCATATAAAGTAAAAGAAGACGTAACGCAGCGGTTCCGGGTCAGCTAGTATGATAAAAAAAAATTGGTGCTATAATATAAAGTTATCGTCCGATTCGGACCATAATTGAACTGAATGTTGGAGACCATAGTAGAAGTAGTTGTATAAATTTCAGCCAATTCGAATAAAAATTGCGCCCTTTAGGGGCTCAAGAAGTAAAATAGAGAGATCGGTTTATATGGGAGATGTATCAGGCTATAGACCAATTCAGACCATAATTGACATGTATATTGAAGGTCATTAGAGAAGTCGTTGTACAAAATGTCAGCCAAATCGGATGATAATTGCGACCTCTAGAGGCTCAAGAAGTCAAGATCCCATATCGGTTTATATGACAGCTATATCAGGTTATGGACCAATTAAAACCATATTTGGCACAGTTGTTGGAAGTCATAACAAAACACTTCTTGCAAAATTTCAGCCAAATCGGATGGGATTTGCGCCCTCGAGAGGCTGAAGAAATCAAGATGCCAGATCGGTTTATATGACATCTATATCAGGATATGAGCCGATTTCAACCATACTTAACACAGTTATTGGATATCATAACCAAACACCTCAAGCAAAATTTCAGCCATATCGGATAAGAATTGCGCCCTCTAGTGGCTTAAGAAGTCAAGATCCGAGATCGGTTTATATGGCAGCTATATCAAAACATGAACCGATATGGCCCATTTACAATCTCAACCGACCTACACTAATAAGAAATATTCGTGCAAAATTTCAAGCGGCTAGCTTTATTCCTTTGAAAGTTAGCGGGCTTTCGACAGACAGACGGACGGACGGACATGGTTAGATCGACTTTAAATGACTTGACGATCAAGAGTATATATACATTATGGGGTCTCAGAAGAATTTTTTGATGAGTGTAACTATGCTATCGTCGTCATACATCTCGTGGTTCATATGTCGCCTATATTCTCCATTAACGCAAGCTGGTTCATATATTTTGCAAAGAATCTTTCTCTCAAATACTCCAAGCACTGCCTCATCTGCTTTCACAAGTACCCATGCTTCAGAACCATATAACAGCACGGGTAGTATCAGTGTCTTGTAAAGTGTAGTCTTCGTCTGTCAAGAGGTGGCCTTGTTTTTAAACTGCTTACTCAGTCCAAAGTAACATCTGTTTGCCAGTATTATTTTTCGCTTTATCTCAAAACTGGTGTCATTCGTTTCGGTTACGGCGGTGCCGAGGTAGATAAAGTTACTGCCTATCTCAAAGTTGTGGTTCCCAACTTTCTCCATTTTCTTTATCTGCTCGGTTGTGCAAAGCTTTTTGGGAGTTGAAACCATCCATTTCGTCTTATCTCCATTTACTGCCAGACCCATTTTCACTGACTCTCTTTCGATTCTTTCAAAGGCTGCAGTTACTTCTTCCGGTGACCGACCTATGATATCGTCGGCATAGGCGAGTAGCATGTGCTCTCTTGTGATTAGGATGTCATATCTATTCACATCTGCATTTCGTATAATCTTCTCCGGCAGGATATTAAAGAGATCACACGATAGGCTGTCTCCTTGTCTGAAACCTCGTTTGGTATTAAATGGTTCGGAGAGATTCTTTCCTATTCTTACTTAGGAACGCGTATCAGCAAATGTCATCCTGCAGAGTCTTATTAATTTTGCACACTCAGATGAAGAATCTCCAGCAATAAAGTCTTTTGAAGGCAAACACGGTGATACACGTAAACCGGGAAGACCAAAAGCCCGATGGAAAGATCAAGTGGTGGGAGACACCTCGAAACTTGGTGTCAGAGATTTTAGAATGATCGCAGAAGATCGAGGCGCTTAGAACGCTATTCTTCGTTCGGCTAGTGGAACAAATATTCTGCCATCGCCAATTAAAGTAAAGTAAGGTCTCAGACGAATATTTCAAGGAGTTACAAACAGAATGACGAAATTAGTTCATCATGAATAGACTTACTAACGAGCAACGCTTGCAAATCATTGAATTTTATTACCAAATTCAGTGTTCGGTTCGAAATGTGTTCAAATTTTGACAAATTTTGTTCAGCGATGAGGCTCATTTCTGGTTGAATGGCTACGTAAATAAGCAAAATTGCCGCATTTGGAGTGAAGAGCAACCAGAAGCCGTTCAAGAACTGCCCATGCATCCCGAAAAATGCACTGTTTGGTGTGGTTTGTACGCTGGTGGAATCATTGGACCGTATTTTTTCAAAGATGCTGTTGGACGCGTTGGACGCAACACTGATTTTGGTAATAAAATTCAATGATTTGCAAGCGTTGCTCGTTAGTAAGTCTATTCATGATGAAATGTCAAAGCATACTGAGCATCTTTCTCTTTGACACCATGTCTGAAATCCCACGTGATCTGTCAAATACTAATGCATGAAAATCCTAACCTCAAAAAAATCACCCTTTAATTTCTTCATTCTGTTTGTAACTACCCGAAAATACGTCTGATACCCCAGAAAGTATATCTTTTCTTGATCGTCATGACATTTTATGTCGATCTAGCTATGTCCGTCCGTCTGTCTGTCGAAAGCACGATAACTTTCGAAAGAGTCAAGCTAGCCCCTTGAAATTTGGCGCAAATACTTCTTATAAGCGAAGGCCGGTTGGGATTGTAAATGGGCCATATCGATCCATGTTTTGATATAGCTGTCATATAAACCGATCTTGGATCTTGACTTCTTGAGCTTATAGAGGGCGCAATTCCTATCCGATTTGGCTGAAATTTTGCACGACATGTTTCGCTATGACTTCCAACAACTGTGCTAAGTATGGTTCAAATCGATCCATAACCTGATATAGCTGCCATATAAACCGATCTTGAATCTTAACTTATTGAGCCACTAGAGCGCCCTCTATAGGCGCATATCATAAGGGATCGTTTCAGTGTCGGTTCACCAATGTTAGTTCAATTTTGAAAAAACCAATTGAACTTTGCCGATGGTATCGATAGGAAAAATAACAATGGATATTCAGACAAAAAAAAATATCGATAGTGCCATGAATATTTTGCCAGCTCTACTTGGAATGTCAAGGCGATCAAGAATACATATATTCTTATGGGTCTCAAATTAATATATTGATGTGTTACAAACGGAAAGACGAGATTAAAATTTTACTAAGCTGTACGCATGACCTCACCTTATAAGTGCATCCTGTCTTTGACCCCATAAAGTGTATAAATTCTTGATTGTTTCGACATTCCGTTTATCGTGTATTAAGTAAAGTTGTTTAAATAGTTGTTAAGTTACCGAGTATAATTGAAACAACAGCAAAATATACCCTCATCTTCTTAACATGTATTTCTATCTCTGTTTACTTTCAGGTAAGGCATTACAAAATATCCTTTAGACTATGATAAATGTAACCAGGTAAGTAGAAATGCTTATTACGAGTGCCTATAAACAAATAGTTAAAATTTCTTGTACTTAAAGACCTTTTTGAAATTAAAATTATAATTTTCAGATCTTTTTTAAAAAAAAAACTTTAACAATTTTTTTATGATATTTATAGCTGTTCAAATTTTTTTTGCAGTATTTTACGACTTGGATGTATGTGATGGTATGTTAGGTGGCAAGATTTCCACAAAAAGCATAGAAACATTTTTCAATTTGCATCGCTCTTCAAACGGCTTACATTTAAATTTTAAACACAACGCAGTATTTCTCACACTCATGGTTGTGTGCCGATTGTAGAGTTGTATCAATAGTGTAGTAGCCAATACAAAAATGTTGACAAAAGAGACGAAAACTGAATAGGCGACGACACCACAAAACAACAAAACACAAATTACTTGCGCACGTTTTACAATAAAAGAGCGATTGTCGTGACTCTCTTTTAATGTCAAACGAACGAAAGTGAAAATCAAAACATAAATAAAATCCAAAATGGAATGTCACTCGAAAAGAGGACTTGATTGTGCTCTTGCCAGTTGCTCAGAGTCAGGGATGGAAATTTGTTTACTTTTGTACTCCTGTAAATGTTGCGGGTTGGAAAGTACAATTAGTTACAAATTTCTTGTTATTTTTGTACCACATAGTGCAAAACACTATAAGTTGGTCATTGATGTTATTGCACGATAACTATCCAGAACAACTTTGCACTGTAATTCTATCCAGAACATATTTCTTGCACTGGATAAGACTAAAATAAAACAGAGGAACTAGCCATTGCATGCGTATGTATTCTATACATAGAGATGGGCGGTGGGTATTTACCCCAAAAGGTATTTACCCCAAAAGGTATTTACCCGGTAAATTGGGTAAATACCCGGGCATTTACCCATTTATATCCAAAAGCTGGGTATTTATAATTTTGTAGATATCTTGGGTATAAAAACATGAAATTTGACACAGTGAGTTCTGGTAGATTTCTACCCAATTCTGTGAAGTGTGGTTCAGATCGGACTATATTTTGATATAGCAGCCCTATAGACGATATAGGGTACTGAGGCCGCAAAAGATCTATTTATTACCCGAATTCGATCAAATTTGGTATAGTATGTTCTGGTAGACCCTACCTTTTCCTATGATTACCTAGCTGAGCCCGGCCTGCTCCGCTGCGCCCGATTATGCTTTTTATAGAGAAATACTCCAAATTTGTAAATTTCTGCTTAATTTCAGTTGAAAATGTATTTAAATTTTCCTGTGAATTTTTCTACTCTCAAATACATCTTATTCAAACTCCACATTGCAATGGTCCTGTTTGGGGGTGGGGTGGACGCCCAGACACTTGCTCCAAAAAGTGTCAAATTCGCGCTCAACTCCGAGAGACCTTTACTTAAAGTTCCATATTGCAATGGTCGATTGAGGGGTTTTTTGGGGGTGATGTGACCCACGAAACACTTAGTCCCACAATTGGATATTAGATTCTACTCTCAAATACATTCAATTTGCTACCCATATTGTTCTGATTAGTCTATGTATATATCCGTTTGGCGGGTTTTGGTTTTGGGCCGCCCACGCCTATAGGCACGCCAACCCAGGTTTTGATACCAAACTTTTGTTTTTAGGTTACTGCCATCTCCGGGTAAGGGGGAGGGTTCGCCCCCCTTCAGATATCAAAAAATTAAGTACCCTTTTTTCACCACAGGTTCAGATGTTTTTAAGCCTATACGGAACACACAAACAAACAATTCGGCAAATCAACAATCCCTCCACCATAGGATTGGCGTATACTAATTTCGTCATTCTGTTTGTAATTCCTCGAAATATTCGTCTAAGAAAGTAAATATATTTTTGATCGCCTCGACGTTCCGAATCGATCTAGCCACGTCCGTCCGTCTGTCTGTCGAAAGCACGCTAACTCCCGAAGGAGTAAACTCTTCTTATTTGTGCAGGTCGGTTGGGATTGTAAATGGCCTATTTCGGTCCATGTTTTGATATAGCTGCCACATAAACCAATCTTGGACCCGATTTGGCTGAAATTTTGCATGAGGTGCACTGTTATGATTTCCAACAACTGTGCTAAGCATGGTCTTAATCGGTCCATAACCTGATGTAGCTACCATATAAACCGATCTTGAATCTTGACTTTTTGAGCCACTAGAGGGCACAATTCCTATCCGATTCGGCGGAATTTTTGAATGAGACGTTTTATTTTGACTTTTATCAGCTATGCGAAGTATGGTTCAAGTTAAGTTATAGTCCGAATCGGACCATAACTTGATATATCTCCAGTAGCATAGCAACTCTAAAAAGAGATTCCGGGAAAAGAACTCGATCGAACCAAAACTTGATATATCTCCAGTAGCATAGCAATTCTTTACTTTTATCCTTCATTTGCCTAAAAGAGATGGTGGGAAAAGAACACGACAAATGCGATCCATGGTGGAGGGTATATAAAAGTCGGTCTGGCCGAATGTAGCACTCTTTTAAATATAAATACAACAACCACTTTATACTGACGATTATATCTGAATTGATGACTCATGTCAGCTGATTTTATAAAGGGGAAACACTTTACACGGTCATAATAAAAATTTAAAATTCTACAATTGTAAGCATATTTCAGCATGTAATTCAAACTATTGCAGAGTTTATTCGGGTTTATTTTGATGTTATTATACACAGTTGAAATTGTGTATAAGCAACTCCATTATGGCTTTATATTAAGATCTGCTGTATTCCTTGCTTTAGGTAATACAAACAATTATTTATGAGCACTTAAATGCAATGAATGTGCCTTAGAAATTATTGTTGCGTTTTCGTATGCCTGGCGACATTTGTCAGTTGCTTTAATGGTTTTTGTTATTGGACATACAAGCATTTTTCTACCTAACGAAAAATTTTCACTTTACGAGTTTACAATTCGCACACGATCGACTTGCTCCATATATTGTATGCTCTTAAAAAAGTGCTGATCGTTCTATCAAAAAAACAAAGAAACTTTATGTGAACGAGATTATGTGATTATTATAGTAACAATTATTCAAGTAAACGAAAAATCATTTGCGGCTTTCGAGAGACTTTTGCCACTAAAGAATTTTAGATTTTACAAGAAAATAAAGATTCCTTTACTGTAGGTGAATTTGCTAAAAATTTTACAACAATCAAAGTTAGTAACTATAATTTAATAATTCTATATTTAAACCTATCGTTTGATAAGTTGAGGCGAAACGGTTCCCTTCTCACAGTCAAATATCCATGTTTTTCACGATTACTTTTTTAAAATAATACAAAAATCTCATTGATAACATAATACTTTTATTAAAGTTTTAACATAAATAAAGAGAGAATGGCCTTATGAAAAGGGCATTGCGTATAGCGACACCACTTGGTAGAGAAGTTTTAATATGGCAGGATACCTTACAAATGTAGCCAGCATTAGTAAGGGAATAACCACCGCTGAAATTTTTTTTTTGTTCACGCCTGGATTTGAACCCATGCATTCGGCGTCATAGGCGGACGTGCTAACCGCTGCGCCACGGTGGCCTCCGGCGAAGTTAGTAAACCCCCCCATTTTACGGTGGGACATTTACAAATATGTATATATACCTAACCTAACTAATATAAAATCTTGTAGTGCGAAGTAACAGTGGACAACTGCTATTACCCAACTTTTATCGATTTTTAGAAGGAGTTGAACTGTGCGTAATTAAATAAAACATTTAAATATTCCCCTTAAATAGCCAACTGTACAAAACTGTGACGGCATTTGCGGCGTACTAAACGAAATCTTAATTTCTCATCACTGATGGGGCGTGTGTGTGTTGCGTATAAACGTTAGGGCATCTTATTAGAAAATTATGATGCTGTTTCGAATACTCTCTGCTTCATGGGCAAAAATGAGTTGCAACCAGTGTTGCCGCAAGAAAAAAACGTTCAGGCAAAAATAAAAATAAAGCATTTTTATGATGCATTGAACAAAGAATACAAAATATTTTTATACACACGACCATAGCATGGGCAGTATACTAACCCAGTCAATAGGTTTGTAACACCTCGAAATATTGATCTGCGAGCCAATAAAGTATATATGTATATTCTGTTTCGTCTTGACATTTTAAGTCGATCTAGCCACGTCCGACCCTCGGCTACCGAAATCACAATAGCGGTCGAACGAATAAAGATATCTGCTAGAAATTTTACACAGAGACTTCTTATTTATATAGGTCGTTGCGAATGGATCACATCGGTTCAAATTTGAATATTGCTCCCGTATAAACCTATCTCCAGATTTGACTTCTGGAGCCCCTGGGAGCAGCAATTGTTATCCGATTTGGCTGATTGTTATCCGAGTTGCCCGAAATTTTGCACATAGTGTTGTATAATGACTTCCAACAAATGTGTACAGTCTAAATCTATCAATAACCTGACACAGAGTGCTGTGTAACAATTTTCAAGTACTGGGCCAAGTAAAGTTCAAATCTGTCAATAATTTGGTTTGATTTTGCAACTTGATCCCCTGGAAGCCTTAACAGTTATCCGATTTGGCTCAAATTTTGCATGGTGTATTTTGCTTTAACTTGCAACAAATGTTCAAATCGGTCTGTAACCTTATATAGCTCCAATACAAACCGATCCCACGATTTGGCTTCTTAAGCCCCTGGGAGCCGCAATTGTTATCCGAGTTGGCCGAAATCACGCAACAGTCTCAAGATATTCAGCTGAAACTTTGCACTGACTATTTTTTTGTTTATGGGCTTGTTAAGTTCTAAGATGGGCTTTATCTTGATATAGCCCCATATAGATCGATCTGCAGATATAAGGTCATAGGGACATTAAAGACACACTTATTATCCGATTTCGCCGAAATCTGGTACAGTGAGTTGTGTAAAGCCCCTCGCCACCCCCGTTCAATAGGGCTCATATCGGTCTAGATTTGGATATAGCTGCCTTGTATATCGATTTCTCGTTTAAAGATTTTTGGGCCATAGTTGGCGTATTAACATTCAATGCTATTGCAATGTTAGGACTTTTTTTTTAAACGAAAAAACGCGGCTGAGGACATCTATGAAATTCATTTCTGCTAAAGTAAGTTCAATACCATTATGTATGGACCTCGATTTCTTTGGCATGACCACCACGGGCACGCTCGCAGAAGTCCACACGCTGAACTCAATTATTGACAGTTTTCAAGCATAAATCGGCCGATACCGCTGCAATTTCGCGTTCGATATTCGCACGAAGTTCATCAATCGTCGCTGGCTTGTTAGCATAGACCCAAGGCGGATTTAAAAAGCTGTTAACAGACGACCAGGTTTGACGTTATTAAGATATCTTCTTTCTCGCATATTCTCACAAGGCTGTCATTCGCTCTGTGGCTTGTGGCGCCGTCCTGTTGGAACCACATGTCCTTTAAGTCCATATCATCTAATGGGGGCCAACAAATTCTTTTATCATTGAACGGTAGCTATTCCCATTCACAGTAACATGCCGGTCTTGATCATCTCGGAAGAAGTACGGCCCAATGACGCCGCCGGCCCATAAACCGCACAAAACCGTATTTTTCCGGAGGCAATGATGACTCATGGAGTTCGTGTGGATTGCTGGAAATATGATTCTCATCGTTAAATTGAACGTAGCGCTCTTAAACTTGAGGCCATTGACTCCGAATTTTGGACACTGTATCTTTTATCTGTTGGCTCGTATATCTTTCAACCACGAAATGGCAAACCTTCACTGAAGAGAAATGTCAAGAGAGCGGCAAAAAATGTGGCGTCGTTTGCTGTCCCTATCGGTCTACTTTTGTGGCGTCTCTGCCAAAAACCCTGTTGTTGTTGTTGTAGCAGTGTGGTACACTGAGGCGGCAGCCCTTGCCGATGAAGGACTTCATCAGGTCAATCCGGTTTGTACAACCGCCTGTCTTGGGATTGCAAAAACCCTGTATTACGGCACTGCCGAAACGCTTTTTCCTGTCCAAATTATTTTCAGGCACACAGTCCTTTCGGCATTCTTGACTACAATAGGGGCTTGAAATGGCAGATTGGAGGAAACAGGGTAGCCATGGGATATTTAAAGGCGCCAATTACCCGCCTTATCATATCGAGCATCATAGGCACTTAGTATTTGTGCAAGAGCCGGTGCCGACCGGCCTCTCACTCGATACCGCTGATTTTGTATTCGCGACTGTCGTTGCAGCTACTCCATATGGATCATTGCACTATCCGCAATCGGTGGACGCACCCGGTAGCTCCCAGCTAAGCTTCTCGTGCCAGCAATGAACACCACACAGATCGGACCTCAATGTTCCAGGCTGTGTGGTGCTCACAGTAATTCCGTGCCCTGCCGCACGTTTTGTGTTTTGTTTCACTGTCAAACATCTTCAGTTTGGTCTATCATTTAACCATGAACAACGCTTGCAAATTAATGAATTTTATCCGTTCTGTTAAGAAAGTTCACCGCGCGCTTCTTCTGTTCAGCGACGAAGCTAATTTTTGGCGCAATGGGTACGTAAATAAACAGAATTGTCGATTTTAGTTTGGTGCGGTTTATGGGCTGGTGGCATCATTGGACCGTATTTCTTCAAAGATGATGCGAATCGTAACGTAACTTTGAATGGTGAGCGCTATCGTAAGATTATATTCAACTTTTTTTGCAATGCATGCATGACATGTGATTTCAACAAGACGGTGCCACATGCCGCATAGAACGCGTAACAATAGACTTATTGAGTGGCGAGTTCGTTGAATATTTTATTTCACTTTTGGAAATAGTATGTCAAAATTAGACTAAGCGAATGTAGCATTTTAGGAGCAGTCACGGCCTCCATTTGCATGAAATAATCTTCAAACATTAAATTGTATGGACCGTACTATCGATTCAAATAAAGATTTCATGAATTTTTCTGAATTTTATGTTTTTTTTTACTTTCCTATAGCTCTTTAAAAAATCACCCTTTATAACCTGAGTTTAAGAATATATAACCCAATACTGCTCACGAAATGGGCACCCATAATCTCTGCACCAATCAATGTTTTTCCTCTGTGTTGATGTTTGTCTTTTCTAGGTGCTCTGCGGAAGAATAAAGTCCGTCGCATTGTGCAATAATTTATTAGACATTTTCGCTGCGAATGAAGTCGGTACTTGGCTCTACGTAAATGACCCATGTGACCAATGACCGTTTTTTTAGTAAATGCAAAAAAAATATTCTTGCAATATAAAAGGTATCGGCAACCCTGTTCTCTCATTTTCACATTCTTCGCTCTCCCTCTCTTCACTATATCTCTCATAATGTTCGCTCACCCTCTTCTGCTAAGAAATGAAAACACATGAGTTCCACTAACCAAGAGATTGCTACAAAACATCTTCTTTGTGCATTCCACACACACACACACACACTGGCAGCAACGATTGGCAGGCAAGCTGATGGTTTGTTGGTTGGTTCTCTCTCAATTCACACTCGAATAAATTTATTTGTATTTTGACGCGCTAGTTGAACGTTGGTCGCGGCCGGAGTAAAAAACAAAATAATATATAAAATCAATTCAATAGAAGTAAACGGAAATCTTGGTAAAAATTACGGTAGTTAAAATTTATTCAAATAAAAAGCAACGCAGTGCTATAGAAAAACAAGTGTTTAAGAAATTTAGACCGCGAAAATATACAGCGCCCTCAGAAGTTGTCATCCATCAGCCGCGTCGCAGCCGCAGGAGAATAAATTGAAAAAATTAATTAAAATTGAATATATACATATGTATGTATGTAAAATGTATGGTGTAGTATTTTAATGCTAAATGATAACAAAGGAGGAATTCTCTAACAAAAATAAAACAAATAGCAAGAAAAAGTAAAAACAAAAAGAAAATACAACGCACAACACAAAAAAAAAATCCAAAATCTCGCCACTTCCTCTGCTGTCTGTGAGTTTTCGAGTGAATTTGTGTAATAAAAATAAGGAAAAAAATTAAAATTGAAACAGCTTTACGGAAAGGGAGCCACAAATTTTTGGGCTTAAATCTCCTAAACCCCTCTGAGAAGTGCGAGGAAAAAGAAATATAATCCTCCTCTAAAAAAGTTTCATAATAAGGAGAGAAACAGGAATAACTCCTTAACACCATTGTGTTGAAAATATATTTAAGTAAAAAGTGAAAAATTAAGAAAAGTGAAAGAAAAAAGTTACAGTGAACGAAACCCCAAAGCAAAGTGTAAGAAGGGAATAGCCAAAAAAAAAAAAAAATGTGGAAAAAGCAAGAATGAATACAACAAAAATTCGTCTCGTTTGAATGGAGATTCATGGAAAACTTTGGATGCTGCACCACCACCATCAGCCAGCAACGAACATCATCAGAGCACATGCCACCGCTTTTGGATGTATTTAGTAGGGCCCCAAAAGTCTCAAAATTCAATGCATCCAAGAGTTGGAAAACATTTCTTTTGGCAATTCTGGTGTTTTTTTTTTCTTCTTCCTTTGTTGCCTGTCGCCAAAATCATTTTCCCCTAAAATAAAAAATTCAAGCTAAATTTCTGTGAAAATGTGTGTAAAAATAGATTCTTTTTTATTTTCCCGTCTTCCTTTCTCATCTTATCCGGCCCAAAGTGAGTGAACAAAAAAATAAAGCAACGAAAAAGTGATGCTGCCGGCGCCACCGGCGCTGTTTTGCCAACCTACAGCAACCGCGTTATCGTCACTATGGCGTTCTCTTTTTTTTTTTCGGTGTGGCGTAGTGTATTTGCGCGCGGATACTGTTGTTCTATTGGATTGACTGTCAGACCGACCAACAGACAGACAGACAGTCAACAGTAATGCCAAAAAGTGAAACGAAGAAAAAAAGTTCTCTGTTGTTAAAATGAGCCCTGAAATGTGCGAAAATCCACAACACTAACAACCACAACTTTGACAAATGAAGGGTTAAAGAGTAGTCACCAAAAGGACAATGAAAGAAAATAAAATATAAAGCAGGATAGACTGCAAGACAGACAAACACACGCACACACACACACACACACACACACACACACACACACACACACACACACACACTCAGGCACAATGTTATGAGAAAAAATCCAAAAAGGGGCCAGACACAACAAATTATTCGTAAAAAAATTCGTTTATACAGGAGTATGCTGTAAAAGGCTATACAAAAGAGGCCGCCCATTTTAAAGCTTAAAATGGGAAAAGTTCGAAACAAGTAAAAGCGTGCTAAGTTAGGCCGGGCCGAATCCTATATACCCTCCAGCATGGATGGCATTTGTCCAGTTCTTTTTCCGGTATCTCTTTTTAGGCCAACAAAGGATAAAAGAAAATAATTGCCATGCTATTGGAGCCATAGCAATTTATAGTCCCATTCGGACCAGTAAGGTTGTAGGCCTCTATGATAGGTCACTACATGAGCTTAGCACGAAAATGTTAGCATTTGGTAGAGGTACCCAAACTAGTGCCGATCTAATTAAAAACCTACATTACAACTGTAGTAAAGCTTAGTGAATTTGTTTGTAAAACCCACGAGGAAGAGAGATAAACCCATTGATAAGAATACCGAACGACTCAGAATCACTTTCTCATTCGATTTAGCTGTGTCCGTCTGTCTGTCTGTCTGTCCGTCTCTTCATGTGGTACAAGTCGCAATTTTCATCCGATCGTCTTTAAATTTGGCACAAGCATTTTCTTGGGCCTGGAGACAAAGCCTATTGAAATTGGAAAAATCGGTTCAGATTTTGATATAGCTTCCATATACATGTTCGTCCGATTTGGACTAAAATTGCAATTATATCGTCATTAGTTAATCGATTCTCACGAATTTTGCACGAGAGGTTCTCTTATAAGTCTCGACATTATTGTCGACTTTCATAGAAATCGATCCCGATTTGGACTAAAATTGCAATTATATCGTCATTTGTTAATCGATTCTCACGAAATCTTGCACGAGGTATTCCCTTATTAGCATCGACATTATTGTTGACTTTCATAGAAATCGATCCAGATTTTGATATAGCTCCCTTATATATGTTCGTCCGATTTGGCCTAAAATTGCCATTATAATGTCACTTGTAAACTGATTCTCACGAAATTTTGCACTAGGGATTTTGTTATAAGTATCGACATTATTGGCGGCTTTCATAGAAATCGGTTAAGGTTTTGATATAGCCCCCTTATATATGTTCGTCCGATTTGGACTAATATTGCAATAATGTGGTCATTTGTTAACCGACTCTCACGAAATTTTGCACGAGAGGTTCTCTTATAAGTCTCGACATAATTGATGATTTTCATAGAAATCGGTACAGATTTAGATATATCTCCCATATATATATGCGCCCAATTTGGACCAGTATTGCAATAATTATGTCATTAGTTAACCGGTTCAGGCGAAAATTGGCACAAAGGATTCCCTTATGACTCCCGGTATTGCTATTGAATTTAATAGAAATCGGCTCAATTTTCTCCAATTTGAAATTGAGTATGTAATGTTTTGTTATGACTTTCAACAACTGTGCCAAGTACGGTCCAAATCGGTCTATAACCTGATATAGTTCCCATATAAACCGATCTCCCGAATTGACTTCTTGAGTTCTTACAAGCAGCAATTTTTGTTCAATTTGGCCAAAATTTTGAATGTGGTGTTTTGTCACGACTTCCGGTCCAATGGACCGATCGCCGCTGGAACAGAACAATAGCCACTATTGTTTAATTAAAAGCGCCAATAACTCGTCTTGTCACATCGAGGATCATAAGCACTCATTTATGCAAGAGCTGGTGCAGCCCAGCCTCTCACTGAGACTATCTCCTCGATACCGCCTATTGCCCGCGATTGCCGTTGCAGCTACTCCGTATGTAACATTCCATTATACGCAACTTGTGGATGCGCCTGGAAGCTTGCAGCTAAGTTTCTCGTGACAGCGATGAACACCACACAGATAGGACCACAAAGCTCCTGCCTGTGTGGTGCTCAAAGAAATGTCATGCCGGGGATCGTCTTGACCTTCTGAGTCCATCTATCCATGTCCGTCCGTCTGTCGAAATCAACATAGCATTCAATCGAATGAAGATATCTGCTTGAAATTTTGGTACCTATAGTTGGGTATTGGAAATGGCTCATATCGGTTCAGATTTCGAAACAGCCTGCATAAAAAACGATCCCCAACATCGACTTCTTGAGCCCCATGGAGCGGTAATTCTCTCTCAAATTTGATGAAACTTAGCACAATAATTTGTGTTATGACTTCCAGCCTCTGGACCAAGGATGGTTCGAATCGGTCTATAAACTAATATAGCCCCCATATAAACCGATCCCCGGATTTTTTTCTTGAGCCCCCCAACACCTCAATTTTCAACTGAATTGGCTGACATTTGGCACAAGAACTTCTGTTCTGACATCAAACATCTGGGCCGAAGGTCCGGACCGGTCTATAATCTGATATAACCCTCATATTAAGTAATCCCAAGATTTGACATCTTGCTCCCCTAGAAGCCTATATATTCATCCGATTTGTCGAAAATTTATTATGTGAAGTAAGTTAATGCCCTCGAACTCCAAATCCCACCTAGAAAGTTTCATAGGTTAGGTTAGATTTAAGTGGCAGTCTGCCATCAGACGTTGCAATCAGCCAGACTTTAGCGATGTGGTCGATAGTTCCTCAGGCAAGTGTTCAGCAACAAATGCTGAATCGTCTCCTGATTCCCCAAACCCAACGCTTCTAAAGGCCTGCAGTTTCAACTTGTTGAATCCGTAGGATGCAACTCCTTATTGAGGTCTGCGAGACAGCCGGAGTTTAGTACGAATACTGCATGTCTCCGATCACCATCAGTCTCATCCAATCTACCATTCTTCCAGTCGGTGAGTGAAAGATTGGGATTACATTCCCTTAGTCTTCCAAGAATGGATACAGAATCTGAGGGAATTCTTGGTATCCAAGCGTTTGCCATTGGTCAAGAAGGAACATCTTCTTTCTTGATTAATCCAGTGCTGCGCCTGGCCATATCTCACCAATTCTTTTTTAAGGCGCAACAATACATACGTTGATCCCCACAGGCAATGAGCCTGTATAGGCCCCGAAACCAGCATGTATCGTCATAAACTGGAGGAGCCACAGGGAACTTTGCAAAAACGTCGGAAAATATAGAAGATAGTCCATTGACTATCCCTC